>NW_028301594.1:18695000-19432500 GCF_987345545.1 Pholcus phalangioides | reverse complement strand
GGTTTCGCCGGAGATGCCCTGGGGGGGGGGGGCAAAGTGCTTAAGTTGCTTCTTGCAACAGAGCCTAGGTGTCTCGCGGTTTCTCTAGTAGAACCCATGCAGAAATGAGATCTAGCTTGAACAGTCCCCAACGTTCCAAAAACCTTAGTCGGCAAATGAACTTCCCCAGCGTAACTTTCGTTGCTTAAACTGTTCCGTTTGGGTATATAGGATTTTATGATGACTTTCGGCAATGCTGTTAACAAGATCTCTTTTAATGGAGCCATAAAAATAGTCTGTTCTACTTTCTCAAATTTTTTCATAGTGACGAGTTAACCGAAATTAGCGACGAGTAAACGAGGGTTTAATAACGTTGTCTATGAAAGGTAGAAGGGCCTGAAGAAAAATGACGACTTATTAGGGTGACGACTTAATGAGGTTTTACTGTATATATACATAAAACATCATTTGCTGGCTTCTTAATTTCTATTTGAAACACTAAAACCATGTTTGTAGCATGTGGTATTTGAAACATTATAAAAACTTACCTATTGAGCTGAAAGGTGGTGCAGTAACCATTTTCAGCTGCTTGGTGACATCACTGCCTTTCTACAGATAAACATCGACGAAGCATAGTTTTCGATGATTGGAAGCTGTCTCTTCATGAAGGATAGGTCCTTCTGTTAAAACTGGAATTTGTATTTACCCACTTCAGTAAAACTCTCTAAATAATAAGGAAAGGGAAAAGTTTCTAAAAAATTGTTTGATTATTTCTGTGGTCAGGTGTCAAAATGCCACATCACTTTTCCTAAAAAATTGAGTTGTTCGCATTCTGGTGTCTCGCCCGTCAAAATTTTAGAAAGTGACAAAATTTCCTCCATCTCTTTCGGTTTATGAGGAACCAATGAAGGCAAATTGCAATAAGTCAAAAAAAGCCCCAGTATAATATTTTTGCAAAATATTGTTCACAAATTTCCCTTTGTGAAATTTTGAAAAAGTGACATATTTTGCCATCTGAGCACAGGTTAAATTAATTAAAACAGTTCTCAGCGGGCCCATCATTTTAACTTCTTCGGGGAAGGGGGAAGAGACAAAGAACATATACCAAATTTTTGTGTGTATGTATATATATATACACCATTGCTAGTGTATTTTTTAAAGCCGATGGGCCCCCTTCCCCAAATGATGGGCCTGGTTCTCAGTAGAATAATCGTTGCACACCTAATATCATAAATCTGCCAACACATCGTTTACGTGAGTGCAAATTTCCTTTATCTCTCTTTTGCTGTTCAAGAGAGAGAATGATTTTGTTTTTTGCAGTGTTAAGATATTATTTTCTATGTGTCTGTGTATATATTAGTTTCTTTTTATATGTATAACGTACCACGTATTTCGTCAAATTAATAAACTTCATATTTAGCTGTTATCTGGAATTTAAGTAATTATTGTGGAGTCAAAGTTGAGTTGTCTATGGATAAGTCACTGCTTCATTTCAAGCACCAGTACACAACTTTCTGCACCAGTGATACGATTATAATGGTGACCCGGACACGATTCATTATAGTCCTATCACTGATGCAGAAAGTTGTGGACTGGCGCTTGAATTGAAACAGTGACTTATCCATAGATAACTCAAATTTGACTCCACAATAATTACTTCAATTCTAGAGAATGGCTAAATATGAAGTTTAGTAATTTGACGAAACACATGATACGTTACACGTATAAAAAGAAATGAGTATACACGAATACATAGAATATAACATCTTGACTCTGCAAGAAATGAAAGCCTTCTATCTTGAACAGTGAAAGAGAGGTAAAGGAAAGGCACGCTCAAAAAAACAATGCGTTGGCAGATTTATGATATTAGGAGCAGCAACACCTGCACACTCTTGCCAACAGCGCCGCCACAGATTGCTGGTTCAAATCCAGCTTATATATGCACTTCATGTTTTTTTTCTCTTTCATCTCTATTTTTTAAAAATCTTTGATTTATTTTCCTTCATAGTGGTATTTTATGGTATTTAAATATTATGGTGTCTGCCATTTTTTAAGTTGGTGCTAATCTCTCACATACACACACAAAAAAAACCCAGTGGAAATGTGGTTCAAAATATATGTGACATACTTAATGCAGGCACGTAGCTATGCTTACACATAAGTCATAAACCGAAAAAGAACACACTTAAGATACGACTGCACATTGAATAAATGCACAGAATACTTCATTTTTAAGAGATACAAGCTATTAAGAGCTGTACATCAATTGAATGTTCGGCATACTGATGTTTTAAAAGATACAACAAAATATTAGCTGTCATACACTGAATACATTGCATGGCATACTTCGTCTTTAAACGAGGCAGCAATCCATTTGGCATCCTTTCCATTGCACCAGCTGCTGCACACTGGAAGAACGTGCAGCACTGTGTACGTATTCTTAGCCATTGAGAAAAGGAATGGAATAGATGGTAATCTCAGAAGCACATTGCAGCGATGATCCAGGGCTATATAACAGAGTAGGGGCAAATTCATAAGAGTGAATAGAGTGTGATGAATATGCATCTCCCATATTTTAAAGAGAAGAAACTTTACCTTTCATGGTATTTCTGAGAGGGGGGGGGGGTGATCACCTCCCTCTCGATTGCACCTGGAAGCATCATCAATACTCATCAGTTTTTTAGTGAAAACATAGAAATTTCACAATAGTGAAGATTTCAAACCACAGTATTTGGAACAGCTATAGTTATAATTCCTTTTTTCCTTGACGATTTCCTTCCCAGCCTGTTGGCAGTTTTCTTCCTTGTTGATAATAGTTGGCCATTTTCTTCTGTTGGTTATCTTCTGAAGGCAATGTCACCTTTAGAGGTCGTCGCTAGTAACTCCCAAAGCAGAATGTTTTGCTTTGTTCTGCAACAAGCCCTCGGCTGACTGGAAATGTTCTGCAGTAAAATTCCCATAAGAGTGTTTTCTACATTTTTCTTAAAGTTCTTTCAGATAGTTCTGCAGCAGCACTGATTGTTCTGCAATGCATGTCACAGATTTCGGCATATTCTGCTTTGGGGGAAGCAGTAATAATAATAATAGACTTTAGCATAGAGCACTGCATTTGAATCGAGTCTTTTAGCATTTTAGAACTTTTATACTGTTCGTTTATATGTTGTATTGTATGTACCGTTTTCTTAGTAAGTTACATTCAGTTTTTCTTGCTGGAATATCTCTCATTTTGGATTTCTTGAATTACACATTCACATTTTTTCTTTTACTAACTTTTTTGCATACTAGCCATTATAGTTTTAATCCCACAATTGCGTTTTTATTAAACCCAGAGACTGGTTTTTGGCAAAACTCTAGTTTTTTTTTTCTTGTCCTGACCGTTAATTTGAAAAAGTCATTATTATTTTCACTTCTGTATCTGGTCAAGGATCATAGGTCCTTACGTAGCTTGTTTCTCTGTAATGCTTGTTATGTGTAGTGCTGCCATCATTTTTTCAAACTGAGTGTGAAGTGTAATGGTTGAATAATTGTATCGCTATAGGCCTGTTGCTCTCTGTGGCAACACTTTTTAACTGGGAGATTGGCTCGCATTCGTGCCTCAAAGTTGGGAACCCCTTAATTTAACCTGAAAATTTTCATTATTGTTTTTGTCGTTTGTTTTTATATTGTCAATTTTTTCATTCTTAACGACCATAGCATTATATTTTTCCTGGTGATGTGTTGGCAATTTTTTCTCTGGCAAGAAAATCTTCCGAAAGCATGACTCTGTTTCACTCTTGGCAACTTCTCATCATGCATTCGGGCATTTTTCTCGTTAAGTACAAAAATCCCCAACATATCACTGAAAGGGATTATTTTATAGCTGTTCCCAGTTTTCCTAAAGAGTTTTTTTAACATGGAAGGCTCTCAACACTCTGTTCATTCAACCAAATTTTTTTTTCAAAAATGTATAATGATATTGTTGAAGTAGGTAGATGAGGCAAATGAAATTTTCTCGAACAAGGGAATTTTCATGGTTGAACCGAAACACATGGATAACATTTTCACATGTTCAGGGCAGATAAAAATACAAAACATCCGCCCGACGTTTATGTTTTTAAAAAATAAAAGTGTAATACAAACCTAGGTATTCGATGCGCAACAATTAATCATGGACAACAATCATGGCTACGGAATAAATATATTCTTAAACGCTAAAACCTCCATTTCGATACAATCCCTAGGAAAATTGCCATAAATGTTTCCAGGGACGAAAAAAAAATTAGGCTGAAGTGTAAAGACGCACAACAACACAACACACGTACTGGCGAGAGGTCCAAACGTCTTTGACCAAAAGGTATGACATTGTGGAGAAAAATGATTGTGATGCAATCGAAATCCAAATATGAATTCATTAATTTATTTATCAATGAAAGATTGTATTACAAAAAACATAAATTTTAATTCCGGAGTATTTCTTCACAATTTCGATGGTAAGTGTGGAAATAAAAATTATGCAAAATGATGAAACAAATGTCATTTGTAGGTTCTGGTCAAAGCCGTACGGATCAATCTTTGTTTACACAAAATTGCGGTGCTTTTCTAAACATTTGCTGCATTTTAATGCTTGTTGACGTTGAAATGCTTTAGGCATTCGGAATTTTCAAATTCAGTGGTTGCATTTCATTTCTTGTGTGTAAAACATGTGTGCTGCTGTGAAAATTTAATCAAAACTAACTTTTCTTGGTATTGAAAATCATAGCTTATCGAGATTCATTTCAGCCATTGTAATCAGTTACTCCTATTTATTACTATTATCATTATTACCAGTGGTGTAAGAATCAGCAGCGGTGCCGGAGCCGGGGGGGGGGGTGTTGTGGAGGCTCGAGCAACCCTCGGTAATTTCTGGCATGTGTCCAGGCACTCTCAGAATTGGGTCAGAAATCAAAATTTCCTGTATAAAAACGGGAAAACTATAAAAGTCTGGCCTTAGGGTTTGCTAAAAATCTCAGCCTATCGACCCTTCTGCAGTATGTGGGGGGACATGGCAAAATAATGTTTGTATAATGCTCCAACAAAATGACCCTGGTTCCTAGTTATGGCCTTCCCCTCAGCAGGGCTATCTTAAGAGCATCATGGGCCCCGGGCCAAGGGATTTTCCTGAGGCCCTACCTGGCAAGTTCTCAAAAATTGCAAGCAGTTCGTATTATTGTGAGACCCCTTTCCTCCTGTGGTTCCTGGGCCCATATATTAAAATGGCACTGCCCCTTAGGTGTAAAACATTTATAAGGATATTGAACAATAGTGCTGTGCATTTTTGGACACCAATAGTATTTTTCATTATTAAGTAGAGTACCTCTCTCCCACTATCAAAATCTCCCACATCATGCTTAAGATCATTGATCGTTGATCATTTGTTGCACCACGTTCATTTTCTACACACGAGAGCTGATTAGACCGGGACCTACAATTTATTGCCAATTCCGAATGGCAGCCTTTCTTTTTATACGCATTTAAGAATCGGTGTACTAATCCCCTGATGCAGTACTCCCTGTGGTAGCAATCTTTTTCCGTGGTCATATTGTCACTATTTCTGTTGTATCCTCTTGTCAGGGAAAGTTTCTGACAAGGACAAACCAGGTATAGAACTCTCAACACCTCTAAACATCCTTTGGCATTTTAGACGGGTATCGTATTGGCCTGGGCTACTGCTCCTGCATCATGCTTAATCCAAGTACCAACAGATCAAAAACACTTCTGACACCTTTGATCATCACTTCTAATACTTTTGATTGCATGAAGTTGTTTTTCCGAAGTTGGGTATGGATTTTCTGATATAGTGTTGTTCAACAAACACAGTGAAATCTCTCTTGGAGCAAAGTCATGTTAATGTATGAGCCTACCCAAGTACTGTCCTGGTGCCCCAAAGCAGAATGTTTCGTATTTTTCTGAAATGAGCTTCCCGCTAACTGAAAACGTTCTTCTGTAAAAATTGCCATAATGTATTTTCTACACAGAAATGTTCTTCTCTTAAAATTTTCCAGAGGAAACATTCTTGCACCAAAACATGCACCACAGCTTTTAGCATATTCTGCTTCAGATTGCATGTTCATACATATTCGTAACATGTTGAAAAACAAACAAAGTTGGGACTGAAAGTTGTGTAACTTGCATCGTATACATTGGATTCAAGCCCATGCACGGGAGGAGGAAGAGTTCATTGCATTGTGCATTCATTAATTATCAGAGGGGCTCAGCCCCCTCCACTCCCCACAAAATTTATTTGGGGGGTGGGGGCTCAAATAGCCTCAGCCTCCAGGTTTCGGGGGCCTATGGATTCATATGTGTCCTGAAAATCATGAGATCTGATATTATGACTGGCTATTGATACTAGGTATGTAAATTTAAATGATGATATTTCCAGCTTTATAAGGGTCCCTTTCAGAACACCACTTTGCTCAAGGACCAAATGGCATTGACTCATCAATGAGAGGGTCAACATTAATTCCAAAAAAGATTTAGTCCAGAAGGTGGTCTTCTAATAGAGGTGAATTAATATTTTAGAAAAAATTCCTAACCAGACAAAAAAATGGCAGATTTAAAGTTGGCTCTTTTGGGCAGGTTTGACTGTTTGAGTTGCAAGAGGGATATAATTGCCCCTAACTATATCAAACCACTAAACAGATAGGGATAGGGAGAGGTTTCACTGCATTTGTCTTCAGTCTTATCAATCTACCCATGATGCACATTGTAGGCTACCTATTTTAAAATTTCCAAAGCTGTGAAGAATGTTTTTTTTTTTAATTATAGACATTTTTAATTACTTTTATCATGATTTCAGGATCTCTTAGAGAACATCCTGCATTATGTCAAGGTACGCATCAGTGCTGAAACCGCAATTTTTATCGCAGTTGCTTCATCCTGTAGAAGCAGTGCCAAAGGAGAATATACCAACAGCTTCATCTTGTAAAAGCTTCAAGGTGAATATATTTAAGTATAAAAATTAAATAAAGTGGACCATAATATCAATCATTTTGATAACTTTTATATTAATATATAGCTAAATAACAATTGGTAATTTTCATCATAACATGTTCATTTTCTGTACACAAGGACTAATTGGACAGATCTACAGTTTATTGCTAAATTAGTTCATTATCATCATCAGAGTCACTCTCATCATAAAATGCAAGGAATTGAGTAATTTGTTAATACAGTCAACGCTCATTATAATGACAAGTACCAAATATTTCCCTATTTCTGTCATGTTATTTTTTGTCCACTACAATGACCGAACTCGGCTTGGTTTTTTTTTTTTTAATGTTTTTTCCAATGAAATGGACAAAATCCATCGTTGAATGAGGTTGACATTGACCTTTGATGCTTGGAGAAGAAAGGATATAAAAAAGATGGTTTATAGATAAGGCTTTGTCACTTCTACATAATACCCGATAACTAGCACCATCGCCAGAAACTTTGTTTACCATTCGGTTTTATTTTCTCATACAGAGGCTCACTCCCAAAATTCCCACGTGGTTGATTTTTTTTTATCTTATTCTAAATTTTATTGCATAATTTTAGTTAATTTCTCAATAGATGCATATACAGGAAAGTGAACTTATTTTGCTACATGTACTAAAAAAACATGTTTTGGCCATGATATATTAGTTTCGTAATTGAAACATACATACTGTGTTATGTATTTGAACTGTAATTTTTTTAAGAGCATTAATTGTTTCTATAATATGATCCATATGTAACCCCCCCCCCCCCCCCCCACTATTTTTGGGTCCCAATGTTTGGTAAAAAGTGGTTCTTTATACTAGTAAAATATGGTAATTCAAAACCTCACGAATTATATTTTTTCTCCACCCAGTTGATGCTGAAGAATGGCCTGATTTCTCATTCAAGTCCAGGCATATTCAGTCTTTTACCTATTGCTATGATTTCATTAGAGAAGTTATTTGGTATCATTGACTCCATTATGAAGAGTGTTGGTGGTCAGAAAGCTTTATTTCCTACATTGACGAAAGCTTCTCTGTGGAAGAAATCAGGTACTCTTTAATCTACATTACCACAATTATGTATATGTGCAGGCAACCTTAGCAAAGGAGAACAGCACCAATTTTTTTTCAGCATAATAGTATGTAAACTTTGAAGATTAATTTGCTCTTGAATGTTACTCTTGTATCTCAAAGTGAACTTTACCATTGAGTATAACAAAGGAAAAGGTTCAAAAACATTAATACGCATTTAAAAATTGAGCATGGCAATGTATACTATATTTTAGGAATAACAGGTTGTATCACTTAAAAGATGAATGCGGTACCCAAAGAAAAAGTGTTTTTCAGAATTTTGTTATCAGGATCGAGCTGCCTTAAAAATTTGGAGGTGAATTGATTGGCTTATTGCAGTGGTGCCTAAAGTGGGAATGAACTGGGGGAAAGATGGGGGGGGGGGAGGGGTCGTGAGAGATACCCAAAAAAAGAAAATGCCCAAATAAGAATTTTTTTCTTCGCAACATTGAAAAGAATATGTCAACAAAAAAATGCCTTTACTCAACTGTGAGCTACTTACCATGTATCATATAATGTAATTTTATCAAATTCTAATTGCAATCTCAATATATCAAGTTAATACTTGTACAGGGGACTTAGAAAAAAATATCCAAGTTTAAAATTGTGTATTTTTCAAGATTACAAATACATTAATATAAAAGGGTAGATTTCAACATATTATGAACAATGGTAGATTTCAAGCAAAGAATCATTTTGAAATTGAATGATTCTTTCTGTGAATCACACTGTATATCAAAATCAAAGAACATACATACACCTCACTACACTTCCCATTTCATAATAAAACAACACTGCCAACTAAATATTTAAGGGGGAAAAAAAGATTTCATTCATCACTGAGTACATGAATTGGAACCGAAAGAGAAAGGCATTCCAAAATATGCTTTTGAGAGGCAGCAAAAGAAGCAGCATCCACATTTATTAACATAAACTAGGACAAATCACAATCAGTTTCTTGTAAAAAGTGGTTGTGGTTCAAAAAGTTTGCGAACCACCGGCTTAATGCATTTACTATTTTATTCACATTATTTCAAGTTTAACTCCATTTGACCTTTACCTTTGAAATTAAACATTATACTTTTCAATAACTTCATTTTGACTGTGGGGGAAAAAAATTAAAATTTAAAGATAATTTAGTTTTGAGTTCAAATGTTTGTCTTCATTTTTTCAAGGTAGATGGGAAAACCCTGAAGCTCATTTATTCAAGCTGAATGACAGGCATGGTATCGAGTATTGTCTTGGACCTGTAAGTCTTAAATTTTTGTGAATCAATTCACTTCTTTGTATATGTACATAATTAAGTGTAAAAATTTCCTCTAGTTCATTTTTTAACCACTCCACTTTTATTATTTAATTATGTTACATTTGTCAATATTAAATTTCTGTCAATGCAAGTGCTTGCAATACTGCATTTTTTTTTTCTAATTTCATGCGTAATTGTTTAGAATACTTACATTTTCATTTTATGCAGACTCATGAGGAAGCAGTAACAAAGGTGGTTGGCGGATCTCTTCTGTCTACGAGAGGATTACCTTTACGAATCTATCAGGTTAAAAATATATTCTTGATTTCAATTGTTTTAATGTTTATTAAAGGTTCCTAGTAACCTAGAAAGTCAGGAAATAAAAAAAGGTCAGGGAAAAATGGTTTTTTTTTTTAAAGTTACTTCTATACAGCTCTAAAAATATTGAACTATTTCCATAGCATTGCAAATACAATTAATGTTACAAATTCCACAAAAGACATTCTGCCAATTATAGAAAAACTTAAATTATGCAGATATAATGCAGTGAAATTCATTTACTGTTTAAAAAAATAAAAAATTCTGAATTCTATAAAATATATATATAAATATCTACAGTGAAACGTGTATGAAACGGAATATCAAGAAACTAAAATAATATTTCATTTTAGACAAATTTCTGTTTTATATAGGTGCAAATCAAAAGCACTAATCACTAAGACTATATTTTGATTCAGTTTAAGACAGGTTTCTGTTTCATACAGTGTCCGTCTTAGACAGGTTTCACTGTATATATATACTGTGATCTCCCACTATTTCTGCCTGAATATTATTTAGATAAGATTAAAGAGTTCAATACTGTAATAACCAACTTAAATACAGCAGTAACCAACTTTTATTTTTGAGAGTAAATATAGAAATTAGAGTAGGTAGGCATGTGTCTATAGCTTGTTAGGAGTCTCAGGACATCATTTTGCCTGGGTTGCTCACAGTACTGTTAGAATGGAACTAATAGACATGTGTTTTTGGAAATTTTATGAGGATGAATAAATGTGTATAAATATTTGTTATTGTTCCAACCACCTGGGGAAAAAACTGCAGATAATATCCAGTTGTGTATAATAGACTCAAAAACTAACAAACTCAGATTAACATATAACCAGAATTATAAGTAAAATATTACGGGACTTGTTATCATGCAAGAAAGTTATTATGCAAGTTAATGAGAGCTCACTATATTATATTATTTTATTTATTAAATTATAATATATATTCTCTTTGCTCCAGAGGTAGAAATATGTGTACCTTCATTTTTGTTTTGAATGATCTTAATGATTTTTTTCTCAAGTTAACAGCTTAGGCACACATTTGTTTACCTAGCTCATGTGGTCCTAGTAAAGATATCAATCCAAATTAATTAATTAATAAAGTAATCTTTTTTTCCTTTTTAAAGATCATTTAGGCATAAAATAAACACAAATCAATCAAAAAAAAACCTTTTTCAATTGCCAGTTTTGGCTCACGTTTGAAAAGGTAAAAATTTGACATTTATGGACTTCATGAAATTTAAAATATGTTAAAATTTTTGTTTCTCTCTTCAGCTTCAGCTAATCTTAATAAAACCTGACTGACAATTCAATTATGAGTTGTGAATAATTTTTTTACTAATATATATTTAATTCATAGGATATATTTGTGAATAACTTTACTAATAAGCTCTTCTAATATTTATTTTTCTTATGTTTTATATGATCCAACAATTTTAGATTTCAACTAAATTCAGAGATGAAATCAATCCAAAACTTGGTCTTCTCCGAGGCAGAGAGTTCATAATGAAAGGTGAGACACATGATGTTTTCAGTTTTTTCACCAGAATGATAATTTTTGTTGTTATTTTTTGTTCAATACATACTCTTTAGGGGGTTCCAATTTTTTCTCCCCCCTAAAAAATTGGAATTTTTTCCTTCAAAATTGTGACAACTAATCACATTTTAGTGATAACAGGAATGAAAATGGGAAAGAATATCATGTGAGTTATGTCAAATTAAATTCTAATTTTCATTTCAGATATGTATACATTTGATGCTTCAGAAGAAAAAGCTAAACATTCATACTTGGAAATATGTGCTGCTTATGACCAACTTTTTGAACTACTCAAAGTTAAATATGTAAAGGGTAATTTCTCATCTATAATTTATATTCTCATGGTCTGTTTTACCCGTGGCCCCTATAATCAAATGCCTCTAGCTTTTTAATTATTATAAGATTTATATTTGATACTATGGGCATTTTACTCCTAGGAAAGTTACACATTTTTATTTCCTCTTGCAGTGAGAGGATCAAGTACAGGAATGGGGGGATCTCTATCACACGAATATCATTTCTTATCAGATGTTGGGGAAGATGAAGTTCTGATCTGCACAAAGTGAGATGTTAACTCATTGTATTATATTATTATTTTTGAAGAGATTTCTCATTTGCAAAAAAAATAATAATTTCATACGCTTGACAATTTTAATCAATTTTAGATCTAAAAATTATTTTATGGCTTTTTGAAATGCTTGTTAGTAAGTTTAGATAAACATGAATCACATGATTTCAAACCTAATCATTTTCTATCCCTGTAAACAGAAATATATACAACCTTTTACTATTCTGTATTAACTGTTTTTTGTTGATATTTGAAGTTGAATGAAGTATGTATTTTCATTGTTATTACCATGGTAAATTCATTGGTAAATAACAATGTATGATCAATGAATATAGTAGAACCTATCTTTCCTTGACTAACTAGGATAGAGAGCCAGCTGGTTTAGAGAAAATCCAGTTTATTGAGGAAGAATAAAGAAGAGTAAAATTTTTTTTAGACTCTTTTCTATTCTTTCCTCATTTTGCTAGTTCCATGTCAAAAACATTTGACAGGGTGCCCCATAATAAACTTCTACTAAAACTTTCAAACCTTGGTTTAAATGTTCAACTGCTGGAATGGGTGGAGGCCTTCCTTATTAACCATAGCCAGTTTGTCTCGTACAAGGGCCAGAACTCCCCATTCTTCATGCCAAGTCTGGCACACCCCCAAGGCTCGGTTCTCTCACCATTATTATTTCTAATTTACATAAATGATCTACCTGACTCCATAAACTGCCATATCAGACTCTTTGCTGATGACTGTGTCATCTATAAAACAGTGTCCAATCATTCCGACCAAGAATCTCTCCAACACAACCTTAACATTATTTCCAAATGGTGCTCAACCTGGGAATTGCCCCCTCAATTTCTCAAAAACTGTTTTTATGAAAGTTACCCGTAAAAAAATCCCCCACGATTTTCTTTATTCAATAAACAACTCTTTGATCTCTGAGGTTTCCCATTATAAATACCTAGGCATTGTAATTTCTTCCGATCTCTGCTGGAACCTTCACATTGATTATATCTTTAATAAATGTCTCCTAAAACTCTTTTTCCTTCGCGTAACCTGAAATACTCCACCCGTCATGTCCGTCACTTGTGCTACCAGACATATATTCTCCCTGCTCTCTCCTATGCCTGTGAAGCCTGGGATCCCCACACCCAAACCAACATAGACAAACTAGAATCTATCCAAAATAAGTCCACTCGTTTCATTTTTAACTGTTGGTCTTCATCTGTCTCCATAACAGAACTCAAGCGCCAACTCAATATCCAACCGCTCTCCTCTCTTCGACTTATCTTTCGTTTAACTTTTCTTTACAAAATCCTCCATGGGTTTTTTTAATATCGACACTTCCAACATTCTAATTAAACCCTCACATTTCTCTGTTAGACTCAATCATTCCCAAAAATTACAGCCCATCTTTGCCTCTTCAGATTGTCACAAATTTAGCTTCTTCCCAAGAACTATTATCGACTGGAACAACCTACCATCAAATATTGTAGATTGTAATATGATTTCCGAATTCTCTTGTTCCATCAATCGTCACTTTCGTCATATATAAATTTCGCATTCTCTTGTGTAGGCCTCGGCCGATCAATATTGAATAAATAAATAAATTTGCTGCGCATGTGTTATGTTATGTTGGATGTGTTAGGTGTTTCATAGTGAAATAATTGCTGTGAGTGAGATTAGGTTTTCTTAAGCCAATAGGGACTTACATACTGCCAATTACTTTTTCTTAACTTCACATGCATCTTGTATTTCATTCCTCTGTGAAATTTCTGGAAAAATTTGGTTGACAAAAGGGCTCTTAGAGAAGGTATATAATTTTGAAGAAAGGGCTAGATGAGTCTACTGCATTGTGTTTTTATTCCTGTTTATTCATCTTTCTGTTTTTTTCTTCTCAATTTTAGTTGCAAGAATGGTTTAAATAAAGAAATTTCAAGTAAGTTTCCTAAAAAATAATATTCTTACAAAAAATAAATTACATTAGACTCCCTCAATGATCCGTTAATGTGCTGATCCAGCATTTTTAGAGGTTTTCTTCAAGCACAGAAGAGTAAAACTTATCAATCCATGCCTCTCTGTATACAGTTTATATTATTCAAATAGGATTTTTCAACTAACTGTCAGTAACCCAGTACATCCTAGTCTAATATGTGCCAGATCAGGGAGAGTCTATTGTACTCATTTGAAAAATTAATGAAAATTAAGAACTAAAATGGTTTCCGCAATAAAAACAGCAATATGTGCAAAGTCAATACTGTCGCATAAAAAAAAATTTGCATTAAAAATTTGGTTTAATAATGTAAATTTGGTTTAATAAATTAATTATTTTAAACTAAGAAGCCCTTTTAAATTTTTAAATTTACAGGTTCCAGAGAACAAAAGTGCTTTAAATGTGGTAGCACATTGGAAAAACAGAATGGAATCGAAGTAATTCACTTAATACCAAGTACTTTGAGCACTGCAGGATATATTTTATTGAATTAAATTTCATTTATGGTATTCTTGAATTATTAAATTTTTTTTTTTTACTCAGGTTGGTCATGCATTTTATTTGGGCACTACCTACTCCGACACATTTGGTGCTAAATATAAAGCCCAAGACGGAAGTCCGAAGTATGTGCACATTTGATTATGTTTGCACATTTTAAATGGATTTGAATATTTTATGTACCACATTTATTTTTCATCAGTGTATTTCTCGAAAAAATCGTCTTTGTTCTTGTATAAATACAATTTTGGTTTCGTGAGCTTGTCACACCCTCTTGAAAATATCACTCAAATATCTTTAGATATTTTTAACAGAAATAAGAGACCTTATTGCATTGCTGCAAAATTATTTGAAATACTGGTGGTTTATTAAAACATTCAAAAGATTACTTTTGTCATAATCATAATTAAATATAATTCAAGTTATCATCATCAATGGTGCATCAGTCCTAAGACTGGTCCCCCCTCCCATGTTAAGCAGCTGCCACTCATCTCTGTCTTGGGCTTTGTTCTTAAGTTGGTTATAAAATTCAGGTATTAAGTATGTTCATTACTTTGTTGTTTTATCTCTTCAAAGAAATTCAGTTTGGAAGCAAATTTTAAAAGCACCACTATTGCCTGATTTTACAAAAAAGTTCAATTTTTATCATTGATTGTACTTTAAGGGTAGCGATTCGAAGTAGCTGTCTTGATAAAAAACATTCAAGTCGAGATTTGTATTTATATTTTTGTATTATATATTTTAGTGTTCTGCAGATGGGATGCTATGGATTAGGCATCACTAGAATTCTAGCTGCAAGTATTGAATGCCTCTCATCTGAAGATAACATCCGATGGCCATTACACCTTACACCATTTCTGATTTCAATAATTCCACCTAAAGTCAGTTTTTGGTTTTTTTTCCCAGTTAATTAAATTTACTAAATATAGGAAACAATCTCGAGCTTTTTGAAAGATTTCTGGATGGTAATTTCAACTAATTCTATAGGTGGTTTATTTAATCTATATAAACAATTTTAGATAAACTAACTCCACTGGTTATTATAATTTACATTAAAATATGATAATGTAAATTCAAAAGAAATTTTGAAAGTAATTGCTATGATGATATAGTTGAGCAAAGCATAAAATTTGGGTTACTTCTACCAATGTGGTGGTGTTACTAAATATGGATCTGCAAAACTCTTCCGTGTTAAAGCATATCAACCCTTTTCTGTTTTTGTTAGTATTATAGCATAATGATTTCAGGCTGCTGGATTGCTGTAATTGGAATAAACTCAATTATTTTGTGTATGAGCAATGAGTAGAGCCTGGAAGTTTAGGCACTAAAAATGGTGAAAATAGGCAGGCAAAAAGACACTAAAATATGTCTAAAATAGGCACTAAAAAGTCATTTATAATTAACAGAAGAAAGGAAGAGTAACTAAAAGCTATACAAAATTAAGGGTCTGAATACTGGCTAAAAAACTGGCAGCACTCACTGAATCAACTGTTTTAATAATGGATCATAATAACTGCATTATTAGCTAAGTTGATATTATTATGACGAGAAAAAAAGTATTTAGCTTCCTTCAAGGTTAAAGGTGTGTCATTAAGTTGAATACTTACTATGTAGTTTTCTGAAATGCAAAATAAAATAGTGTCAGCTGAAATAAAGTAAGATTTATATAAAAACTATGTATAATATTTTCATGTGGGATTATTTAAAAATCATTTTCACAATATCTACATATTTTTCTCAAAGTTTTTAAATATTGAGTCTTGCATTTGATTGGTTTACACCGATTTCAGAAAAGATCTCTGAAATTCTAAAGATGATTTTTCCATGTCTAAAATAACATGCCATGTTAGTTCGCAATACATCTATGTTCTATGTTCTAGAAAAATAAAATTAAAACAATATAGGTCCCAGACCCATATCAACTTCTATCCCACCCTACGTGAGTCATTGCATCCACTGCTGGGCTGTTGAGACAGTCATTAGTTAGCTATTCATCTACAGTGCTGTGCAATACATGAGCACGAGAAACAGATCAGTTGCGGCCCGGTATGAATGATGTCACGGCCCAGTACCGGGGTGCAGCCCGACGGTTGAGAAACGCTAGACTAGAACTTTTACAACAATTTTCCTGTCTCAAGACACTTAGGCCTATTTCCATTCAAATGGGGCCAGAAGGGGGAGATTTGGTGATAGAATTAATACTAAGGGTTAAAGATTAAAAATTATATATTTTTCTAAGTTTTCAATGTTAAAAATATTGAAATTCTTCTGAATATTGCCTTAAAAATTCATCAATAAACATGAAACCATGTTGAAAGAGACATTTATGGCAGGAAAAAAATCAAAAAAGCATTTTTTGCAAAAATGAGTTTGAAAATAGGCAAAAAAGGCATTTATGGTATTTTGCCTTAACTTCCTGGCTCTAGTGATGAGCATGAAGAGAGAGGAAAGCCAAAAGATGCTGGAAACTCTATTATCAACAAAAATATTTATTAAAATTCAGCTATAACATATATATTATTAGAAGGGTTAATGGAGGTTACATAGTTATTTCTGTCAACTATTAAAGTGAAAGGTAAAAATGTTAAACTCGTTTGCACAAATAATTAGAGTGCTATTTATACTATATTTTCAATGACTATATTGATGAGGTAAATTCACAGCTTCAGTTTTGTGAAACCGTCAAAAGCCTTCGTAAGCAAAATTTTTTGCATCTATTAGTAATCTTTTTTTAGTCATCTATTATCTGATAATAGATTACTTTATTTACTCCTGGAAAATATCAGTTATTCATACAGTCAAAGTATCATGGTAAGTACAGTCAAACCCCAATTTAACGAATGGTAAGAAACTGATCATTATATTCGTTAAATCTGGGTAAAATTCATCAGGAACATAGATGCACTCGAAACTGCTAATTTTAAAGCTACTTACTTTGGCTTAAAACTTAGAATAAAGTTAGGATGCATAAAAAAAATTGTCTTATAGAATTCCGTTTCGTACATGAAACATTTTTATCAAATTGAAAAATGTTGAAGTTAAAAATTGTCAAAATTGCCCTTCTTTTAGCTATAAAAAAATGCTTTCTCTTTTTATGACCCACCATTGTTTGCTTGTCAAGACGGAGCACAAACTTAAAGTAACTTCTTTACTATAAGTAATTCTTTACTGAAATCTAAACATGTCGCTAGTGCAATGTTTTATGGTATTGGTATGCACCAATTGGTCACTAAAACCTTCCTACAAACATTCTAAATGGCTTTATTGCCTCCTTCACTCAAAAAGGAACAGAGGCCTGCCTTTTTTTTCCAGAGAAGAGCTGAAAGTCGAATCCTGGGAAGTCAAATCTTCGGATTGTGGTTTTGGGTGGCAAAAAATAAGAAAAAAAATTATAATAGTTCGAAAATAATTCATTGTTAAGGATTTTTATTCATTAAATAGGGATTTGAGCTTTATTTTCATCAGAATTTCAGGGAAAAAAATTATTAAATCAAGAAAATCATTGAGTCAGAGTTTGTTTATGAGGGTTGGACTGCACCAGGAGTCTAACAGCCTGAAGTCCTTCCACCATATTTTGCAGTATTGTTCATACAAAAAAAATATTTTCTTTTTAATTATCTTATAATCGTTAACATTTTTCAGAAAGGAAGTAAAGAAGAAAGAGCAAATTATTTAGTCGATTATCTATTCAATACTCTCTCGAATTTGTACCAACTGCAAAATTCGGTTGTCGTTGACGATCGAGTTAATCTAACGATTGGGAAACGAGTTCAAGAAGCAAATTCTTTGGGGATACCATATTCCGTTGTTGCTGGAAGTGCCGTAAGTCTCAAAAGATTTTTTTATATGAATGATTTTTCTTCGCTATTAATCTGCATTATATTGAATTGCAATAACATCAAAATCTAGATGTATGTAGATGCTAACATTTTTTCATGCTAATTTGAATTAACGTATTCAATTTTTTTTCTGATTTAATTTTTCATTTTTTCATAAATTTTTTTCCAGGTACTTGATTCTATACCAAAAGTAGAAGTAATTGATAATTACAGAGGCGAAAAACATTTTATGTCACATTCGCAGCTAATGTCATATTTTAATGCTATGAAAAGTTTGTACTTTTTGAATCAAAATGAACCGTAGTTGTATAATAAATTAGTTTATTTGTTATCTTTTCATTTGTTTTCATTTTTAAATTTCAAGTAAATGGTGTGTGGTGTATATCAAAAAGATCCAAAACTTTGGAAATATATAAAATTGTCAGAAATGTCGAAATGATGGGGGAAAAATGATAGCAAAAGAAAAATAGTAATAAAGCAATTGGGGCATTCAATGTCTCATCATTAAGCAATTCCTAATGTTTAATAATTTTCTGATGAATAATAAAGGCTGTATACAGCTCATCTGTAGTTTCAGAAAATCTTAAATTACGCATATGGATGATCCCTGAACATTGCGATTCAATATATATTTTTAGTCGAAAATTTTCTTCCAGTTTATGCACACTTATTGAAAAAAATTTGAATGCAGAAAGTATACACACGTGAGAAATACTGGTGGTAATTTGTTAGTTATATATATCACTCATAGATGGCAGCACTAAAAAGGCATTCATGTAAATGTAGTTAGTAGCGGCATATTTTGAATTTTATAATTTTTTATCAATACTGTATTTTGTTTCTTCATATAAAATATCTTGAACAATGTTGCTGTGGGTGAATATTAACCGGATTTGAAGCACTTTCAGTTTCAACTGGGGCGTAGTCAGAAATTTCGTTCGGGGAACCAAAGTGATAGAACAATAGATTTGGGCATCTTTTTCCCTTTCTTCGGTCATTTTCTCACATTTCGGGCGGGGGGATGTGAAACCACAGAAAACCAACTTCAGCCGACCACCACTGTGGCGCCGGTGGGGTTCGAACCCGTGTCCTCGCGATGCGAGTCCGTCACTATGACCACTCGACCACCACAGCGGCAGGGCCAAGCTAACCAGATGCGGGCCCACAGAGCCTTTTCAATATCTTCGGGGCCCTTTAGCCCGATGTTATATTTATATATTTTATAGAAGGGAAGGGAAATCGAAATTTTTTATAATTTATTAATTATTAAAGAATATACAGGAATGATAAAAAAATATCGGTCCAAAAAAATGTACATTAATCATAAATTAACATAAAAATTAATGAAAATTTCGATATTGAGCGTTCAAATGAAAGAAATTGTTTCAAAACTAATGGGAAGTAGGACGTGATGAAAGAAATTGAGAACAAATAAAAATTTATGGTATTGGTGAATTAGAAATAAGAAAAATAATGGGAAGATAGAGAGAAACAATTCTAGATTTGATATAAGTTCAAAACTAATGAAGGAAATAATTCCATAAGAAAACAGATATTTTCTTAATATTATTCCGAAGTGAACTCGAAGAGAGAAGTCATCTGATCTATCTGGTCTCCGCCGGAACTCGAACCCAGGCTCTCTTGCAAACCGGGCAATCATGCTACCATCTGTAACACGCGGACACCACTCTGCCTCCCTTATTCCAAGCGCTGGGGCGAAAGGAGCTGAAGTAGAAGCATTAGTAGAGGCTCTCTTAGGGAGCGCTCCAGAGGGTCCCACAGGAGACCAGATGACTTTTCCTCTCCGAGTTCACCTCGGCATAATGTCCAGGAAATATGTTTCCTTGATATATTTGGTCTGAGAAAAAAGCCATCTATCTCTCTCAATTCCAGAATTGTTAGTTCAGAATTCCAGAAATGAAGAAAGTTCAGAGTTTGTGAAAAAAAAATAAGCCAAGAATATCATATTTGCAGCTCAGACCCTGTTTGCTACACGAAAATTGTATTTGATACATGTTTTTTTTTTCAACTTTACCACTGTGCGTCCCCCCCCCTCCCGTAAACGTGGGGTTCTGTTTGACTGCACCTATCGCATACCCCCAAAGGCGGCTCTGATCTCATGGCATAGTCTGTAGGAATCAATGAATCAGGTGGGGCAGATAGTTAAGGCACGCGAATGAAGTTTCTGTGACTTTCTGATTGAACTGAAATTAATATCTTCTATATACACTCATGTCCATAAATTAACGATAATGCCAGCTCCGGCAAATAAAGGTTCAGAAACAAAACAAACGTTACTTATTCATAAAGCCCATTTATTAAACAAAAGATAAAGAACAAAAACGATGGTGTATGTATGATACCATTCATAAAAACTACGATTTTTGCTCCCTGGAGCAATTGTAAAAAATATCTCCTTTACAAAAACTTACTATTACATGGTTGATATGATGGTTAATACATTGTATGTCTCCCATGCGATGAAATACAGTCCGTACATCGCCTAGGCATGCTGAGTATCAAATTATCGATCTGATCTTGGGGAAGATCACTCCACTCAGCAAGCAATGCTCTCCGAAGTTCCGGTACACATGTAGGAGGTGGTTGACGGGCTGCAACTCGTCGGCCAAGCATGTCCCACACATGCTCTATCGGATTCAAGTCAGGTGAGAATGCTGGCCATTCCATACGGGTTATATCCTCAGATTCAAGGCATTCGTTTACGATGTTTGCTCGGTGAGGACGGGCGTTGTCATCCATAAACACAAATTCCGTGCCCATGGCACCCCTAAACAAACGTACATGTTGTTCCAGAATGATGTCCCGATAAACTTGGGCTTTCATGGTTCCGGTTTGAACATGCAGATCTGTTCTGGAACCCAGTATAATTCCACCCCAAGCGAGCAATGCTGCACCACCGTAACGGTGTCGTTCAATGATGTTGGCTTGGTGGTAACGGGTACCTGGCGTTCTCCATATGAAAGTCCGACGTGAATCAGACTGCAAGCTAAACCTGGACTCGTCGGAAAACGTCACACAAGCCCACTGTGACGATGTCCACATTGCATGTTCTCTACTCCAGGCTAATCGCTGCCGACAGTGAGTTGCCATGAGCGGAACACATCTGACAGGCCTGCGAGTATATAGACCAATATCTCCCAAACGTCTGTACACGGTTTGCCTTGAAACTGTGGTACCCGTGGCTGCAGACAGCTGGCGAGACAGATCGGATGCTGTGCTCCATCTGCTTCTTTTGGCAGTTACTGCCAAATACTGGTCTTCATTCGGCGTTGTAACTCGGGGGCGACCTGTACTGTAACGTCTACTGACATTTCCGTTATCTTGGAATCGTTGCCAAAGCCTAGAGATGACACTTTGGGCAATTCAAAGTTCCTCGGATACTTCCATCTGAGTATGCCCACATTCCAGGCGGCCGATAATTCTACCACGTAAAAAATCATCCACATGCGTCCTCTGTGTCATAACTATTCGCTTATGGCACTGAGCGCCTTACAAAACTCTCGTGAACAATGTCACTTCTTTGCCACCATTCCTTATATACTCCCCTCTTACACTATCGTCATTGTGACGTACTATCGGCATCATCTGGTGGCTTCCTGAAATTTGCAGATCATTCTTGCAGATGTGTGTGATAATTCTACAGGTGAAATTTTTACTTTAGATTTCGATTTCCGTGTGATTCTGAATTATCCTTAATTTATGGACATGAGTGTATATAAAAACGAATGTATGTCTGTTTGTCCTTTATGCATTACTACACCATTCATCCGATCACCATGAAACTTTGGGAAGTTGTTGAGTACACTCCCGCGAAGGTTTCTGGCATAGTACATCTATCCTACGATAGGTGGCGGCAGCTGATGCCATTGCACAGTCTACAACGATTATTATATTATAGCTTACGCCGAAATTCATGCCCGCATCCTTTGTTACCTTTGCTTAAAATTCGATAACATTGAAAATTGGCGTGCCTATCATTCTTCTCCGAAACATCAATCCACCACGACTTTGCAACGGTACAAGACTTTCGGTGAAAAAGATGATGAACAATGTCATCGAAGCTACAATTTTGAATAGGAAATTAAAGGGGAAGATGTATTTCTTGTTGCCACGTATTCCAATGATCCCAACAGATATGCTATTTGAATTCAAACGTTTACAGTTTCCGGTGCGACTAGCTTTTGCAATGACCATCAACAAAGCACAAGGACAAACGCTACAAGTGTATGGGCTAGATTTGGAGAATCTGTGCTTCTCACATGGACAACTGTATGTGGCCAGCTCACGTGTCGGAAAACCTTCTGATTTATTCGTGTACGCACCAGACGGAAAAACAAAAAATATCGTGTATCCACAAGCACTCTAATAAATAAATAGAAATTCTACGCTTTGAAATGTTTTCCATATGAAAAGGAATAAGTTTCAATAAAAATGACACAATGTAAATTGAATGATATCATAACGAGTTTCCTTGAATTTCCTTTCTTCTGAAATCGCAGCAACGCGCGACGGGTAAGTTAGTAATGTTATAATGAAAATCTTTTGACCCACGGAGCCCTTTCTGGTTTATAATTTCTATGGCGGAACCTCGGGGAGTGTAGGCTTTTAATTTTCATTCATTCATCTAAGTTATTGAGTCATTTTTATTATTCAAAAATATTTATAATTATTTTTTTTTAATTTACTGGTTTTTTTTTCTTCCAGCGGCCGCGGAGCCCCTGAAAGTTCACAAGGAGCCCTTAGGGCTCCGCGGAGCACAGGTTGAAAACCGCTGCTCTAGGGAATTTCTAACGTACTGGTTGCATACAGGAACGTGTTGTGCGCAAACGCGTGGCCCTAACGTATTTATGTTGTTAGAATTATACTTGTTTCGCGCTGTATCGGTACTAATATCTGTCCTCCGTATTTTGAAGTGGAAATGGTCGATGCGTGAGTTTTAATGAAATGCAATGTAATAAAAACTAAAAAATTTGATTCATTCTTTTCTTATTTTATCTAATGTATCACAAAATATTGGACGAATGGTATACGAGTGAGTTTTAATGCTACTGCTATTGAAACGCACACGCACCTCGTAAACATTCTTCTGAGTAGGGTTACGAGACGTCCTCTTTCTTAGTGTCATTTCGAGCGTCCTCCTATACTTTTTTGGAAAATTCGTCCTTTTGTCTTCCTTTTCAATTTTCCAGTTCTTTTTTTTGATAGGGAATTTTTTTTTCACTCAGAAACATGTATTTCTTCATTGATACAAGAGATTTTGTGAGTTTTTCCCTACATGTTTATACGCTTTGACCAATCGCTGTTGAAATTCCCAGAATACAAGACACAAGTTGTCTCCAAGCAGGACTGGTAGATGCCATTCTAACCCTGGTCCCGCTTGCCCCTAGAAACATTCATTTCTAGAATACCGTTGTTTTCTCACCAATAGCTAATGCAGCACACTGAAATTGTCTCTGGCAAAATAAAAAGCAAAGCTCCTGAAAGAGAAAGAAAACAAGAGGGTATAGCTTAACATTTCCGATCAAATTCATCATCTTGGACTAAAGTTTATGCATAAATTTCAACTACAGATGATTGATTGATGATTTATCATATTTAAAAATACCAGCTAGAGACTATACATAGGCATCGTTAATAATAAAAATCCACAATATTTAACAAACTTACTAAAATATGCTCTCTATTGCGACTAATCGTCCGTTTTCCACTCAGAGTATTATGCATAATCACCGGATTTTTATCGCATTTACTGTAGCACATATATCAAGGCTGGACCCAGGTGCCAGGGTGTCATGGCGAATAAAAAATTGGCGTTGGAGCCTAAAATTTTCGTGGTGTTACTAAATTGCGTGCTAAGAGCAGAAGCACGAAATTTTTGGAATTGATAGCATATCTACCAACATGAAAGAGGGTCACTATGCTATTAAAAAGTCAAAAGAAGTATTATTTCGGATTTTTTTTGCGATTTGTCCAGCCCTGGCACATACCGTATAATATACATAATTGTATTTACTCTTGCGTGGTAATGAATGTGTCAATCATCAGAATAAAATCGGAAAGGCATAAATTCCATTTCATACTCAGCTATTTTAATATGAATTCATGAAATCATCGACTCCACAGAAAGTTAATCTGTTTTATCGGTCCAATAAGTTTTCCATTTCCTATCGATCAATATACAATGTGAAATACGCATCAACTAACTATTATCGAAAATCATCCAAAATACTCCTCCCTTATCGGTAGCTTTTTTAGGTTGTTGTAAATTTGTAAATTACTTTTATCCTTCATTAATTTGCAATTAGACGTGCTGTTGCCGCGGAGGAAGATGGCGGGTAATCATCGGTTCTCATTTTCAAGATGGTCTCGACGATTTTGCTTTAAAACACTCGGAAGAATACTTAATTGATCCGTAATGAACCATTAGGATATAAATGTCTTTTTCTTTCTTTTTTTCTTTAAAAAAAAAAGATGCTTCGCTGGATGGAAACGAAATGAGTCGGAAGAATAAGAAGAATCATTTTCCTCCAATGTTTCGATTCAAGTTTTCAATTTCAGCAAACAAAATTCCATTCGCACGTTACATTAGCCCCGAACAAAACGACTGCGAAGAACGAGAAAATGTTTCTCTCATGGTGTGTGTGCTTCAGGGTGTATCCATCTTATCCCACGCACACACATTCTGTGAAGTACTAGATGGGAAGAACCTTTCCGTTCACAACTAAAGAATACCTGAGAGGTACAAGAGAAGAACAAGAACAAAAAAAAGAAAAAAAAAAAAAGAACCGTTTTCCCGTGAAATAATGAAGAATTTAATGAACTATTATCCGGAGAAAGCGAAAAACAGGAACAATAGGGCCCTGGGCTCAGCTCCGGGGCTTTTACTGCAGAAACGAAAGAAATAAAGGAACACATAAGAAAGAAAAAAAAAATTAAACTCCTTTTGCCACTGGATCGGGAACATTCACAAATTATACTTCATGGAATTCTTGAGAAAAGTGTTTTTTTTTCTTATTTTAACGTAATTTTTTAACCCAGAACATCAACAATAGATTTCATTCGTCTTATGGAAGGACGTTTTGAAAGGATTATTTATATAATTGAGGTTTCTTCAAGGGTGAAAATTATACTTTAAAATTCAATGCTTGCATCTTCTTCGGTGTCTGGAAGCATATCAATATAGCTGCCAAATTATAACTTTGACGTGTGTATAATATATTACGGTAAATGTGATAAATGCGGTTATTATGCATACTTATCAAACATTTCTTGGTTACATAAATTTCTCTAAATTTATCACTTTTACCGGCGATTATGCATAGCACCTAAGTATCGTTGGTAAATTTGATAAATTTTTCTAAATTAATTACTTTTATCGACAATTATACATAGTACCCAAGCGGTGCGTTATTGGTAAATATGATAAATCTCACTATGTGATATACAATACTACATGTATCTTATCATTATATCCGGGTACGATAGTAAAATTTGTTACCGTTATATTTGGGTCCGATTATATTCATCACATATAGCCTACTAGAATCATTTGTAATTTTTTTTTTTCATGTTTATCGAATTCACCAATTGCACAGGTTATTATGCATAATCATAGATATGCATATAGGCGAAAAATTTCAAGTATTTATCAAATTTATCCCCACTTGGGTACTATGCATATTCGCCGGTAAAAAGATAAATTTATCAAAATTATCAAGACAACTGGTAAGTATGTATAATAAATAACCTATTTATCACATTTACCGCAATATATATAAACTGGTGTTAAACGTCCGAGAAGGCGTCCCCACGCAAGATGGATTGATGAGATCAGGAAAGTGGCTGGAATCAACTGGGTGGCTAAAACATCAGACAGAGCAGAATGGAAAAATTTAGAGGAGACCTTCATCCAGCAGTGAATTGAAAATGGTTGTTGATGATGATATAAACTATAAAAACAGTCAAATATGAAGTAGGGTATTTTTGAATTGCTTTGCGGGCTGGCTGAAATTTTCAAATGAACCAGATGTCCAGGACGGAGTTTCTGCACCCATGTACTAGGGGTCACAAATGGGTGGGCCGTGAGAGTTAATGCTCTAACCCAGTCAGTCCCAAACTTTTTGAATTGTGACCCCTCTTTCGATAATAGTTTTATCGGTGACCTTCCACACTTGCCGTAATCAACTTCATTCAGAATAAAACTGTGACCACTCTGTGATTTCCAATCAAAATTTTCTCAATATACATTGATAATTAAAAGTATTATATTGGTTACAGTAGTTTCCTGCGTATAAACGCATGTGAAAATTTAACTAATCAATAATGAAATCTTGAAGAATGGAAGGGGTTGTTTGTAATCTTTCAGTTGCAAAAATGTTCTTTTCTGCTTTATCTACCCACATCTACATGTCATCTTTAAAAAATAATATTTTTTACAAATTAATTTAAAAATGATTTTTACGAATTAATTTTTAAATAATTTTTTAATATTCTGATCTCCCAGAAATAAAATATCTGCAGAAAAGACGCAGCGATAATCCGCGGATTAAACGAAGATTATACGGTAATTCTAGTACTCGGTATATCGGGTGTTGTAGATGAATTTTTAATGTAACGTTTTTCAAGAGAACCATCATGAAAAAAACGTTTTAAGCGGGAAAACGCTTTAAACAGGAAGTCTTAGGCCGAATACATAGCGAGCCAATCACGAAGTACGGGAGTGCATAATAGAGACTAGCGACGAAAAAAAACAATTGTATTGTTTTATTCTACGCCTGATATACTCGAGCAGCGAGGCAAAGAAGAGAAAGATGCCATCCAACGAGATGCACGACTTGAAAAACCGGTTTGTTTTCACCTCGATCCGCTGATTTTCGCTATCTCCTGATTGGTCCGTTTCTCCTTTTTTTTCTTTCCCTCTTCTGCGGAGGGGGGATCATCACACCCTTTCATTTCAGAACCTCTCCGGTCATTTTCTCTATCCTCTTCCTCTTTTACTATATGCGGACATCTCTTCCTCACCCCCTATGCATTTTTTTCTTCCTAGTCAAAAATTTCGTACCGCTTACCTCTTCGCTTCACTATAACAGCAGCCTTAATGAGAATTATGTGGAGTTGAGGCAACCAAAATAAGTCCTACTAAAGGGGAAAACGTTATAAGCGGGATCGAGACTGCATATGATACATATGTGCTGAGGGATAGAGAAAATTGCTCAATGTGGAGTTATAAGGCATTATACAGGGTGCCTAGCTACCAGCACACACCGCATTTTGCTGGCTAACCTTTTCCAAGAGGTATGCTTCCAATTAGAAAAATCATTCAAATAACGTCTATATATAGGGCTCAGAAACGTCATCCATGTTGCAAAGGGTTGTATGGTTATTAATATTAAAAAACAGGATAATAAAAACAGCATTTTTGTCCTGTTTTTTCCCAACTTTTCTACGTTTTTTGAATTCAAATATCGCAGTGACTATGACACTTAGAAACGTGGAACTCTTTTTGTCGGCATCAGGAAAGACAGGGCAACAACTTTCTTATTGAGTTTTTAAAACACAGGGTGTCCGAATAAAAAGGTTTTTATCTCAGTAATTGTACAACCCCTTGCAACATGAATGAAATATCTGAGTACTACACGTTATTTGCATACTTTTTCTAATTGGAAGTATGCCTTTAGGATCAACGGTTCGCCAGTAAAATGCGGTACATGCTGGTAGCTACGCACCCTGCATAGGTGCCCGATATATTTTTATTTACATTTAAAAACATGAAATTAAAATTCTTATCAAGACATTTTTTGCTTTGGAAACTCTCTGACGGCCACCTTGGTTCATCACTGACACACACTTCGGGAATCACTGCTCTAAACTGATGTGGTTTCAATGTAAAAACCTAGTTGCTAATGCATTCCATAGAAAATCGAAACGTGTGTTTGTTTGAGCAGGAATAAATCACAGAGAAGCAGTTTTTGAACGAACTTTTCTCACATTTTGTTTATTTTTGAATTCGAATTACGAAATTAAACTTTAAATGGCCTCCACGACTGTTTACATCTGCAATAAAAAGTTCCTTCAAGTTTGTCTTTCCTTTCCATTAATGTTACTGTTCACAGAATCCAGCCCCTCACCTACACATAGGACATTACTGAATGGAGCTGGCGTCTGATATGAAGTAAAAAAGTGTAAGTTGATACGGGTCACATTAATACTGTGCAAGTTTTGTGAGAGCATGCAAATATGCAGAGCTATGTCAATGGAGAGAGATTTACTCACCACGAGCGGTCACTGACTGACCGTTTGTGTAATCAAGAGAAGCCCTTTATGCTAATGCTTTTGGAGGATTGGTTTCTTTATGCGTGTGTAAAGTACTTTTTTATTCGTGTAAAGTAATTTTCTAGACTTTTTTAAGCAATGACGAAAGCTTCTCAAAAATTGATATATTTAGTTATTAAAATGTCCAGCTGCTGAGTGATAATTTTTTTTGCAAGTTACCTGTATTATACTAGCATCACTACAATCGAATGCCAGAATAGGGACCATTCTGACACTCCCCGAAGTTATTATAATTTGGTAGTAGCGGAGAAGATGAAATGCCTAATACTTTGGATACATATTATAACTGCCCGGGATAATGATGAAGTGCATTGTGCACCTGATCACATTTTTCATCAAACTAGAATGTCCATAGTAAATGACTTACACCTGTGTTTCTCAAAGTGTGCGTCACGGCGAACTGGGGATATTGATTTGTGTACCTATTTATGTCTTCTCAAGTGGTTCTTTTATAAGGTAAAATATCTACCAAACTGTTCTGAGGAGCCGCAGATGAATCATAAATTGGACAAGGGAGCCACAGATGACAAAAGTTTAAGAGCCACTGACTTACACTCCTCATTAATGATCAAGTGAGTCACTTTCTGTTATGATTCTTGAATATGACATTGTTTTTTTTTTTCCTGAAACAGAAATGACTTAATTTTATGTTTATAGTGAGCAATAAAGGTAATTAATTTACTTTATTTCCTGCTATAATTATTAATGTATGTCTCGTCGTCATCGGCTCATTTAGCATTTGTGTCAACTTGCCCTAACTAGAGACGACTTGATACCGTTTGACTTCCATGAATAAATAATTTCTTGAGAATTTTATACATTTAATTTACGGAAAAATATTTTAATTGGAGCTAAAAGTTAGACTTCAACTGTGTATCAACTTAGCTTGGTTTCTCCTTCATTTAGTTATGGGGGCCCTCTACTGCTTCATATAAGATTTCTGCTTCATACGGACCATGTTGTTATGCTAATACAAAAATGCTAATTTACTAACTGAAACCTTAGGCTGAAAAGACATTACTAGAAATTCTATTCTCAGCTCAGCTGATGAAGAAAAATTTGATGGTGTGGATCAGGGGTTCTTAACCTTTTGTGATTCATGAACCGTTTGTGTCAATAAGATGAAAGCTAAAGACCCCTTTGCTAGTAAGAAAAAGTCCATGGAATCCCCTTCACAAAATAATATCCAGTATAATAATAATGTAAAAATGATAAGAGCCAATTGTTATATCATCCAACATCACAGACCTCTCGTTAAGAACCGTGTTGTCGATAAAAGATCCCTTATAATACTATCTTGTGCGTCATTGAAAGGAGCCCTATTTTGCCGTTAGGTCCTCTGAAGGTCTAAGCCATTGGTTCTCAACTTGGTCCTATACGGCCTTCTTGAGGTCATGGAATATTTTAAGAGGGGGAACACGGGTGAAAATCAAATAGAAGGGGAGCCATGACAATTAGTTAAGAGGTCCGCGGAGCTGTGAAAAGAAAAATTGGATGAGAAGAAATAAAATTTTTGAAGTGAAACATCTCGTGGGCAGGGCACTAGGCTGGGCAATCGTAGCACTGCCCCAGGGCCCTGAGCCAAATGGGAGCCCCACAAAAGTTTACATTTGTTTTGCCTAATAATAAGGGAATAAGGGATAAATTGAATAAAATTCAATTCGGCCTGTATTGAATAAAATTCAATTTATCGTAAATTGAATTTTTTGGCTACAATTTACTCTATATTTAGTATTCGATTTACAGTATTTTCCTTGATTAGATATGATATAATCAGGACCGCAACTAGATATTTGGTCACCCACGGCAAGTCCGCATTTTGGCACTCCCTTGTAATGCTGAAGGAGAGGTTTGAGAATAAAATTTGTGCCCTCCTCTGATCCAACGCCCGGGGCACGAGATCCGCCTGCTCCCCCATCCCCAGTTGTGGCCCTGGATATATTCACCATAAATATGGAAGTCTAATTTTTATTTGCACCCATAAGAATACTAATACCAATAAAAACGTTTTTCATTAATTATAATTATCAAGTCTGCCTTCGGACCACCTCTGATCCGCGGATCATACGTTGAGAAACGCTAGAATAGATCAAACTCAATCAATAACTTTGAAAGCTCGGGATAAAAAAAACCAAGCCTATATCTATCTCTTATGGGGGAAAAAATATATATATTCATATACACATATTTTTTTATATTCAATCTTCATCAGACACTTAAGAAAGCTCGCAACTAATTAGCCGATCAGGGCTATTCTATTATATTCTCGATATCACCAAAAACCAACCCTTTTTTTTTTATCCATTATTCAAAAAAATGAAAACTCTATAAGCCACCCGAAGGCTATAGACATATCCACAAGCCTTAATAATTAGAAATAAAGCAAAGTAGTTGCGGGGAAGGAAAAAAAAAAAGTTTATCCTTCTAACACATATATATAAAACAATGGGGGAAAAAAGGGAGAAAAATGGTGAAAATTTATGAACCGTGGGAATGATCCAATTTAATAAATTTTTTTTATATATATATATTTTATATATTATTTTATTTTAGTTCGTTCCTTACTTCAAACAATTTGATGTCCGAAGTGAGAAAATCCTCTCAAGGTTCTTTTTTTTTTTTCATTTTTCCTTTTGTTCGTATGAATTTTTTTTATTTTTTAACTTTTTCTAGAACTTTCCATTCTAAATATCCCAGGGGCGAAACTGCCAGAATTCGTAATTTCGCGTCATTCTTATTACGTTTTTCTTTGCTCCAAGCAAAAGAGAAGCTGCGATTTTAAAAACTTTCATACATAAGATGTATATATATATATATGTGTGTTTTCTTTCATAGAAGCACGTTTTAGTTTATCTTTGAAGGATTTTCTTTTTATTATTATTATTTTAATTCTCTCTTTTTTTTTTGCCATCAATGTTTGCGCTCATCCTGGAAACCTTAAGAAAAATGCTTTTTTTTTCCTGTTTTTACATAAGAAAAAATGTTATAAGACGGAGAATTTATCTTCATGGCAGAGATGTTCATATCTTATATTTTTGATTTTTTGAAAGTTTTTCCTGCCTATAAATGTTTACGATGGACGGATTTTTTTTTATCCAATAAAACCAAATTTTGAAGCTTATGAGATAGTTAATCGATGGGTTATTGATCCTGGTCTTTGTACCCTGTATAACAGGGGTTCCGCGACCAAAAAATGAACAACACGACCAACTTGTCTATTTTTAAATTTATCAAAAATTTTATTAAATATTTTATTAATAATTAAATTTTTTTCATGTTTCAAATCTGTGAAACTAGCCATTGGTGTCTTCACAGTTAAGCCAACAGGGGCTGAACCCAAGGCTCAGAATCATATTTGGACCCCCAAATTATTGAAAGCTTCCATAGTGATTTTGAAATTATTTCTTTCATAAATTCTGGAATTATTACTTTTTTTACCATTTTCAGTAGTTAACAGTGTTTTAACTGTGTCTGAGCCAGGGTCCCGAATTAAACGGGGACCTCCAATCATTGAAAGTTGAAACTGAAACTGTTTCTATCGTAATTTCTGGATCTTTATCAATTCTGAAATTGACGAAAACTCTCTCACGAAGTCTGGAATAATTTTCCTATCAAGGAAAAACATATTTTCTGGATTTATACCGATGTGAAATCGGAAAGAAAAATCATCTGGCCTCCGCCAGGCCTCGAACACCAAATCCAGAAAATATCTGTTTCCTTGATATATTGGGCAGAGAAAAAATCGTCTATCTCTATCGTCCCACCTGGAGGGCCATTTGCTGAAGTTAAGAAAGGCTAATAATGCATCTACTTCAGTGCCTCACGAGACAGTGCGTGAAATAAGGAAGGCAAGGACGGGTCTCCAGTGGTGTCGATGGTCGTAAGCTTGCCCGGTTTGCAAGAGAACTTGGGTTCGAGTATTGGTGGAGGCCAGATGATATGACTTTTCTTTCCGAGTTTATCTGGGCACAAAATCCAGAAAATATCTATTTCCCTGATAAAAATCCGCTTATCTCTATTATCTTATTAATTCTGAAACAATGTATTTCTTTCATTAATTTCTTAGATTTTCATCAATTCTGAATTTTCATAGTCTAGTGTGTTCATATTTTTGTATTGATATTTTTCAGTATTTCTGTGCTTGGGATACGAACTAGGCCACCGTTCGGTTGGCCGGAATTCCTGTAGTTTCTGTAATAATGTTATGACTTTTCGAATGCCGACTTCTCCCCAGAAATACTGTATAAAATCATGGTTGAAGAGGGCCTAAAAATGTCTGGATCGCGGTCCACCGAAATCGTTAAGATTCCTCTGAAACCAGTACCGTAATAAATAAATTTATAACCAGATTGTGTAAACAGATTTGTGCGACCCATCTTAGGGGCCTCTGTGACCCAAGTTTGGGTCACGACCCAGAGGTTAAGAACCCCTGCTGTATAAGATGTTCTAATGTTCTATCTAGCTAAGAATCCCCTGTCTAGTCCGTCCATATATGCTCGACCCATGTCCCGCGGACAAAATGTGGCCCTCGGAGTCATCTCTGATGTGATCCGCTACCTCAAACATAATTTTGTAAAAGTTAAATAAGTGACACAATACCACTTGAGTGATCTGCGGTGCAGTTCCATATCACTTAAGTGGTCCGCGGCACATTCTCAGATTCACATATCCAGATCACTTGAGTTGGTCGCGGCATATTATTAGATCACTTAAGTGACTTCAGTGCATAATCATATCACTTAAGTGACTTCAGAGCATAATCATATCACTTAAGTGACTTCAGTGCATAATCATATCACTTAAGTGACTTCAGTGCATAATCATATCACTGAAGTGATTTCAGTGCATAATCATATCACTTAAGTGACTTCAGTGCATAATCATATCACTTAAGTGACTTCAGTGCATAATCATATCACTTAAGTGACTTCAGTGCATAATCATATCACTTAAGTAGTGTTCCCTAAAATTTTATTAATACTTCTATTGAATCAGAGCTTTTCGGTTTTTTTAAAATATTAATTTTAATATGAAATTTTTCTAATGCATTTTAGAAAAATTTATCCATATTTCATGACATAAATTTCTTTATGCAATAAATAACATTTCAGAGAATGCATTACTCATAAGAGTACAGCTTTCACAAGCTTTCGGACACCAATCCCAGTTATCGGAGAAATAGGTATATTTCTTTTCTTTCGAGATGTAATCATATTACAACCAACAAACATTTTTTTACCCGTGAGCATTTTTTTACCCGTTAACATGCAGATATCTTACCGATTCTCATTATCTTTGCGACGAGAATGAATGACTCACGGATCTAACATGAACAGACGATTGCGACCCGTGAATTGAACTCGTCTTCAGTGAAAAAAAAACCAAACTATAAAATAATTGCCATTTCTTTCACTTACGAAACATTCAAGTTTGTGTGTTCAAGTGTCAAGAAACATTCAAGTTTTGAAGACATTTGCGAACGTATGGCGCAAGCAATTTTAAGCCTATAAACCATAATTGGTGATTCGGGGTTCCGATGGGTAGGTAGTATTAACAAATCAAACCCCCTTCATCATTACTCTGCCGATTGCCATAGCAATAGTGCGCTTTGCCATGACGACTACAAACATTAAGTGGGTGAATACGTAGGTTCACCTAACACACAAAAGGGCTCTTATTTTTTTCAAGAAAAATAACATAATCTCACTCATCAATCAGACCAGTGGATGGAGTAGTCCCCCAGGGGAACATGAATTGAATAAAATCGATTAAATATGTTTAAATGCGATTAAATATGACTAAATGTTATGTATTTACGGTCTCATATCTACACTAACAGGGTCAAAACCAAAATCAACATCAATAAACCGAAATCAACATCATATACCGAAAGGAAAGCCAAGCCAAAGATAGGTTACATTGTCATAAGGAATTTCATTTTTATTCCTGGAAAAAGGCCAATCAGGTGGTAAAAACCACTATAACACATTATACTATGTAAATTTTTTTTTCAAAGAATAATGTAGTTAACATGCAGAATCAGCTTGACTTCAAAAGCATCCCCCATTTCGAAATTATTCATAGGTCTGGAATCGTGGGCCTGGGCATGTGCAGAAAATTCTATGGCCTGGAAAATCTGTATTTAGTTCTACTATCATAAGAAGATATCTCGGCAAGATCTTGAAATTCGGACAGTGTTTATCAAAGAATCTCTTGGACAACTTTGTATATGCAGTGATGTTAAGTACACCGGAAAATTTTCTGAGATTAATATTTCTGACGAACCAAGGCACGCCCGTGTATCTTCTGAGTACACAGGAGCAGTATGAAGCAACACTGGTCTGATTTGACTATCTTGCGGAAATAATCTTAATTAGTAATATCATTCATATATTAAACAAAATACATTAAAAAATATAAAAACGCAATAAAATCACAACATATGTTGAATATATATAAAAAATAAATGCATTTATATATAAATACTGCGTTTTGGACTGAAATATTTATTATGGAGAGAAAGTTTTTTGTATATATGAATTTAAACAGTTTCAAAATTTCATTCACAGATGTCACTATACAACGAGAAACTTGATATTCATAAAATGCGTCAAAAACAGTGTACATCAGAAGTTCTCAAACTGTGCGCCGCGGCGCTCTGGAGCACCTCCTAGATTCATCAGGGCCAAGGCTCCACGGCACTCCTGACAAAGGTTTTTCGAAGAGATTCTTTGTTAAACAGCTCTGGGAAGCCGGCGAAGCTCGCGGATAAGCATTGAATATGGAAGAGGGTTGCCGCGGTCGGAAAAAGTTTTAGAACTTCTGGTGTACGGCATATATATATATATTGTTTTTTTTCGTTGTGCGTCACATAATACACTGCATTTCGATATGAGCACACATTTTAGTTCAGCAAAGACCATTAAATCTGGAGGACGAAGTGGCCATAACAGTTGTCCATCTCTTCCAAACCATCGTCCAGAAATCCCTATATAATGGGCTGTATATCCTGAAGTTTTTCACAAATGTGGATGAGCACTAAGATTACGGTATAGCCTTCCGTTAGATAGCATTCCGTTGGAGCTAGCAACTAGATGCAAACAAGCATGCTAAAGCATTTTATGTCATGTAGAGTTTTCTTTTATAACGCAGTGCTTGCTATCTGTGAGTGAAGTTTTGTTCTATTTTTGTAATGAAAAAACTCTGTCGCGATTAGTATTTTTTAGTGCAAAAACCACTCTTTTTTTCATGTGGACTCATCGTTTTTTTTTTTTTAATGAGTCATAGACTTTTTCACTCTTCCTGCTCAGCAGTGTTTTCTAAAGTGGGCAATATCACCCCCTGGGGGGCGATGAAGGGTCTGGGGGAGGTGAAAACTTGGGTTTAGCATAGGATCATATGGGTTTACTTGAATTAGGGGGGCGATGAAAAACAAGCAATGATTCTCAAAGTGTTCGTCGCGGCTCCTAGCGCTGTCGCCACCCATTGCCAGGGGCGTCGCGGTAAGCTCTAGATGTTGATATGAGTCGGTTCGGTGATTTGAAGACTGTTGTTGTTTTTCCTTTGTGATACTATTGGAGGGAACCATGGATAAACATTGACTTGAGCAAGGAAACCGTGGTTGACAAAAGTTTGAGAACCACTGCTGTACATGGCGATTTCATAATTCCCCTTGACGTATTTTACCGACAACCATTGATTTTAGAGGCATATTTCTAATTAGAAAATATCTAAATAACATGTAGAACTCAGATACGTTATTCATATTGCAAGGGGTTGTATAGTTATTAAAATATAAAGATTAACTTTTGATACGGGCACCCTATCCTCAAAAAGCCAATTAGAAAGTTTCTGCCTCTTAAGGGTAGCGAAAAATTTTCACGTTTCTAAGGGAGTTTCACGTTTCTAAATTTGAGCCAGATCCCATTTTTGTGAGACCCCGGGCACGGCCTGGGTGGGCCCATGCCTTAAGACGGCACTGTGTACATATACAGTAAATGAAAATTATAAAACGTGTCTTTCAGTGAATTTTCGTGCACACCAATACCCGTAAATCACTTGCCTTCAAATAGGCAAGGGGTAGTTTTTGTTTGGCTATTTTTCGCTTTGTGTATGGTTTAGGATAGTGATGGACAAACTACGTCCTTCGGGCCAGATGCAGTCTGCTTAGAAGTTCTATCCAACCCGCCGCAGATTTCAAAATAATAGCATTGAAATTTTTTCAGTTGCAGCATTTTTCAAGCATACATTTAAGAGGTGTTCTTTTTTTTGGCAAATGGAAAATGAAATTGTGAGATTTTAAATAGAAATGCATTTAAAACTTTTGCATATGCAAAAAAAATGGAACACGTATGTAATAAATACGCATAAAGTTAGCGCAATGCAATAAAAAGTTTGCAAAGCAATAAATATACATAAATAAATTGGAATAAATTTATTTTTTCCCCAGTTTTAAAGGATAAACCATTGTGTCTCATTTGCAATGAAACCGTTTCAGTTAAAGTATACAACAAATTCCTAAGCATAAAATTTCCAATTATGAATAAATGTCGGAGTATGTCGCGGCCCGCCAGTTTCTTCTTCTTGTTTTTTGATCCGCTCCTAAAAAAATATTGCCCATCACTGGTCTAGGATACCATTTCTATATTTAATATACGGAGTGATAGTAATAACTGAACTAACTTAACTATTTGATGGCTGCTTGTCATGTGCCATCATTACTTTTGTAAAATGCTAATCTGCTAAAATGCTAAAACGCATTTTTTTTTAATGAATGGAAGAAGGACGATTCCTGTATTTACCTGTAGTTAGTTATTGTCACGTGCATCGAAAATGCAGTGTATGGTACGTATCAAATACATCCGTCTATAGTTTCAGTGATAACTGAAATGAATACCAGAATGTGGATCACTGGATCGGAAATTCAATAGTAGCCGTCAAAAATAGTGAAAAAAATTTTCACAAAACTTGCAGTGTGTACATTTTTATTTCACAATGGTTGGGTTCTATTAGGGTCAGCCATCTATGATTTTGTGTGGTGCAGGACAACATGTGAATCATCAATGTGAAGTTTTTAAATACTCTCGAACCCACGGAATACATGAATATCAAGTTCACGTTTCAGAAATTGCATTCCTTCATACGAGTTCAGATTTCACAATCTTTCCGACAACAACTCCAGTTATTGGAAATTGGTATATTTCTCTTCTGTAAAAAAAATATATCACACCCAACATTTTGGGATATAATGTATGTATTAAAAACTCGTGTGTGCAGGTTTTCTACCCTTCAACATGCAGATAACTCTCCGATCTTTATCGTTTTCGCAAGGAGACTCATGAATCTGACATGAACCTACGATTTCAAACCGAGGAGATTGAACTCAGCTGTACATATAGAAAATGTACATCCATCTCCTGATTCTGATGTCTTATCAGGGATGAAAAAAAACCTTTTTAATGGTCACTTCCATCACGACTTCATCTCAACGATTTGCTTCAAGTATTCGATCCAATCTCTGCATTTTTTCCTACGTCAATCCGTTAGAACGTCCAATTGAAAAATGGATCCGAACTTTTTCCTTTGGAATACATAAAATGGAGTATTCTGAATTTTAAGTGTGCAAGGGAAGTTGGTACAATCTTGAATTTCCGTATATATCCATACAAAATATGAGAAGCAGCTCTTTTTTCCTTCCCCCGCCCCCTCAATTTTTTTCCACAGCTAATCTGAATACCGAAATATCCAAAAAGTTCAATAAGTTCCATGAGAAATTGATCGGATGCGCAGGTTGTTCACTTCTTCTCTCACTCTCTCTCTTCTACGTTCCTTCATCATTTTAGGAAAAAATAGGAAAAACATTTCATGGCACGCGCTTGGTTCCCACAGGAATTTCTTAGACTGACTCTGAAATGAACTATGAAAAATTCTAAAAATTCTGAAAAAAAAATTTCATGGCCAATTTATTCCCTGGGATATATTCCTGAGAGGAATTCATCTACTCTATCCTAAAGTTATTCAGAATTTCAAATTCTAGTTTAGGCGGCCTGAATTTCGGAACAATTTTTCTGGAAATCCTAGATTTTTGTACATTCAAGGATATCCGGTGGGAATACATTAGCCATCATATCCATATATGAATTGATATTACGGTTAATGAGCTCAAGATTTATTTTTTAGGCACCTTATATTCGATGATGATGATCGGAAACATCTGTCCCATCGTGAAAATGAGTTGTTATTATGAGAAATAAAGTAAAAGAATCTCATCCTGCCAATTAAATGATGAAAACCGCTGGAGTTATAGGGGATGTAATTACGCCATCGAACCAATAAAAGAGAGAGAAAAAATACGCCATTGGAATATATCCGAGAATAAACGTTTGTGAAACCACGGGAATGTAATAACGTTCCGAGTCTGAGTTGAAGGCTTTTCAAAGGCTTTTAATAGCGTTAAGGTAAGGTTTACTCGAACGTACCACACACACACACACACAACTACGTATCCCACTACTTTTTCCGTCTTAATTGGTGCACCAGGAGAAAAGATGGATGGAGAAGAGGCATTTGCCGTGTGGGAAGACGCGCCTCAAGGGGGCTAAAGCTTGGGAAAACTCTGTGGCACTCATTAACAAAGTGTCGGCCAGAGCCTCGTTTAGGGATTTAGTAGAAGTTGCATGGAATGGGGGAGAGGGCTGGGCCTCTTTTCCCCTCCTTTGCGGCTATTGACGAGGTTTACCCTGCAGTGAAGCAGGGCGAAAGTTTTCACCCACTATTATCGAAGGGGCCGAGTAAATCATTCAAGGAACATCACGTTTAGGTCGTTTTGTTCTTTATAGGTAGATTATATAGCTGTAAAAAAAAATGAATTCCGTACATTTTTCGACGTCTTGAATAGCAACAAAAATATCCACGAAAAATGATTGTCTTGCAAAATATTTTCCACGCATATTTTGCATTGGAATTTTTGTTTACGAGAATAAACTGGAATGAAGATATTTTATATTACTGTTTTATAGCGAATCGTACAATCAAAGAAATACTAATATGTAACCGTTTTTTCAAAATATTGAAAAACAGTCTGAATTCACAAAAAAACTGATATTTTTAATGTATGAACGTGAATGAGGAGCATAAACTCTGAAAATATATTTAGTTATTTCTCGGAATCATGAAACACTTCGTAACTCAGACCTTATGAAGCACAAATGATTTTTACATACGTTATAAATGCTATGGTAAATGTGATAAACAGGTAATTATGTATAATCACCAATCGTCTTGGTAAGTTTGATAAATTTCATTACATTTATCACTTTTACCGGTGATTAAACATAACTCAAAAATAAAGTTGCACAAAAAACTTAAGGGGTAGTGAAACGGGATATTGTCTTATAACAGTCTCATCGATCCTAATTGTCAAGGAGGCTTTGCTACTAATTGCTTAATAAAGCCCTAGTTTAGAATTCCATCAATTTATGGGTACTTGTAATATGGAAAAAAAGAAAGAAATATTATATGAGTCTTATGCCTGGATCGGTAAAAGAGGTCCTGTCGGTAATAGAGGTTTCTGGTTTTTTCTACTGAAACATACGGGCTTAATTCTTAGCACCATAGAAACCGTTATGATCGATGAATGGCTTAAGTTTTATGGCCTAAATAAGTTTATTTTTCTTCGAAGGTTTTCATTACTAAAGGTCGAAAGAATAGCGAAAACTATACTCTCAGTTGTCCTATACTTGTGCTGTCATCTGGTAATCATAAAGTAGTTATACAGCCTTTATACTTCAAAATAACAATACCCATCAGCATAATGCGAGAAATATTACGGGGGTTGAAAAGAAAGCGGTACTTAAAAGTACCGGCAATAGTCAAAGATTAATGAAATTCGAACATGCGGATTATACGTCACAGCATACTATACGATGACATTTTTCTCAAATTAGAGAAAATTCGCATCTGTGGATTATATGCAGGCAAATACGGTACTTAAAGTAAGTGTAGGTGTAGGCCTACATATTTCCTGTGTATAACTTCCCATACGCCAATTTCATTAACAAAGGAATGGGCATTGAAGAATCAAAGGCGTTGTTGGCAAAAAGTTCACCTTCAAAAAATTCTGCAAGAAAAGGTTTTGGTTTTTTTCACTCGCATCTATACACCACCTTATACTCATAAAAATGTTCATTCTTATTCCAACATTTGAAGAAAGCTGCTGATGGTATATAATTAGCATTAAAAAGATTCAAATATTTCTTTTAACGTGCAATGCGCGCAGGAAAACCATAATTTTTATAAACTTCACTCAATTTTTTTTTTTCTCGCGCGCGGAATTTTATTTTCTGCACGTGCCCTCACAACTGATCTATGGATGATATTCATAGCCATGGATATGATGGGTGGATATACGCGTATATATATATATAAAGAGGGAAAGGGTTATAGGAAGAAGATCAAAGCACTTTCACGCCCAGCTGCGAATATCTAGAGAGTGAGGAGAAAGACTTTAACAATCCTTTTGATTCGTTCATCCACGAATCCTCGCTCTCTCCCTCATCATCATCATCGTTCACCTCCTTATCTGATACAATAAGCAGGGCCGGCCTTGGGAATACCTGCCAGTGAAACTTATTGTGTTGTTGCCTGTAGTAGAAGTAGTACGTTGTAGTACTTCACGAAATACAGAAAGCGATAATGTAGAAACAAGCCGAGAAAGTTTCGATGAAGAAAACTCTCAACACCACACGCCAACCGCTCACTGTGTGGAGTGCTTCTTCCTTAATGAGCTTCACGAATTCTAAATGAACCCAAGGAATTGGTTATGTATCATGGACAGCTTGTGTGCGTGTTATACTGGATATTTATATCCCACTGGAGAAAGGGAGTGAGAGAGAGAGAGAGATAGAGAGAGAGTGTATAACTTTTCTTCGAAGGCAATATCGAATTTGTACGCTATCTATAACTTAGCCTCTCTTCTTGGATGATATTAATGAATAATCAATTACGTTCAAATTTTGATGCTGCACGTACGTACCGCAATTTCTACGAATCGATTCAAATAAGAACTGCAAGGCAAGGCTTGAAATAGATATCATTGTCTCTGTGGGACTTGAAAATAATTTTAAAGATTTCGAGTTCACCGAATCTATAGGATTTTATGAGCCTCTTACGTGACACCAAACTTTTTGGTGCCTTAAGAAATCCCTGAAACTACGCACCCGGGGGGGGGGGGGGTTGTCGAAATTGACTTTCACTACAAGAGGACCGCAATGCAGTGACCTTCATTACAGGGGGTTCACGACATCAAAAAAGTTTGGTGATGATGTTGAACCCTGATAAAAAGTAACACTTCTTTGCAAGGAACACAGTTTCTCACTCACCCTCCTTGGCTCTTAACAGAGGTGAAGGAATGTGTAAAAGAAAATTAAAGGGAAAGTGGCCCTTAAATTGTAGCCAATATTGGGAGGTAACCCTTCAAAAGGAAAATTCAATACACATTCTTTACATTTTAAAACTGGTATATTCACGGAGCTCCCTACAACTATAATACGGATTTTTATAAATTTTAGATGGAATTCGAAGTCTCAGTTGGTAAGTAACACTGGGGGGAAACATTCATGTCCCCTTATTAAAAAATGAAATCATCCCTACCCATTCCTCAGATTCCATCCGGAGAAATAAAAGACTAAAACAATCAGCCATCACATGGTAATTACGCCACTGATCAACAATTCATATTCAAATAACTCACACAGAGCACAAGGCGGGGAACATTGGTGATATTTTGCACGAAGAAAGGAACGGAAAGGAAGACAACTTCTTGTCTATGCAGAAAAATTTAAAAGTGAGTGAATTTATATATGCACGCACTCACAAAAAAAGAAGAATAAGAACTCAGAAGGATTGGTAGCTGGAAATAAAGAGAGAGAAATTGGAAAACGTGCTCAGAATAGAACTATGGATAGGCATTTCGCTTTAAGCATTCAACAAAGTTCAAAGATAGGAGAGAAAGAGAGCGCCTGATAGAAGAAGACATACAAGAAGAATATAAGTAAAAAAGAAAATTATACGTATATAAGGTCTGTTAAGGCTTTCGGCGCTCCTCTATTTTTTACTTCCAACATGGCAAAGGTAAGAGATGGATCCCAAGAATAAAGAAAAATAAAATAAGAAGCCCAAGAGCAGAATCGGAATTATTTAAATGGGCCGCCACAACAGCCGCTATGCAAAAAAGAAGAATGAACAAAAAACACAAAAATACAAAAATTTCCCCCAAATGCGCACGGTGGTGGTGGTCGAATGTTCAAGTCCCGGTGAGAGAGAAAGAGACGAACCTTTTTTTTTTTTTATCCATTGCTCCTACCACGAGAGGCAGCTCAGGGCAAAAGAATTCAAAAAAGTTCTTCCAGAAGTGCGCGCCCTAGTAATTTGATCAGTTATACTGAAAAGCCCGTAGGCTTCGACGGAGTACGAAAGGAAAAGAAAAAGTATAATGGTACAAAAAAATTTAAAAGAAAGTTCTATACCAGAAGGGTACAGTGGATAGAAGTAAGTAGATCGGTTGGGGGTACAGTTTAACCTGGCGGCACCTACCACACGACCCGCTTTAACAAAACATAACCTACCGCCAAACCAAGACTATGATGAAGGGGGCCTACGCCATCGCCTTGAATTCTCTTCTGGGATGATCCCCCCCCCCCCTTCTCTTTTTTCTAAGGCTGTGGATAAGATGAAGAAAAAATACGAAAGACCGACAAACACCTTCATCAAGAAATACAGAGCGAAGAAAATATAAAAAACGAGTTTCTTTAGTTAAAAGTTCCAAGTTCCTTAGGGAAAGTGGGAAAAAAAATCACTTTTTTTTGTTGTTTTTCCCCCTTGAAAAAAATTCTTATTTTTTTTTTGTTTTTTGCCAGTTAACTTTCCAATACCTTTCGTTACAGCATACATATGGGAAATGCGTACCATCGCATGTTCAGGAATTTTCGCATGTAGTTTTTACCCGATATTGGATCTTGGAGGTATCGGATCAGTCACTGATGATACATTTCTTCTTCTTTCCTTTCTGTAAGTGAGAATATTTAAAGGAATTTTTTTTTAAGGGAAAACATTTCAGACGTGACATTTTATAAACCAGTGTTTCTCAATCTTTTTCAGCCCATGGCTCCCTTGGAACATGTTTCCTTCTCGGTAGCCCCCGTCTTATCTAGAAGACTCCCCCCCCCCTCCAATAGCGAGAACCTTTCTACTTATAGAATTGAATTTAATCTAAACTAAATTTTTTATGAACAAAACTTTTACAAATAAGATCAAATTCTGGAACCCTGAGCCAGGCAGGGATCCAGAAGATGGGTGATCATCCCTCCTAAGAGCCGAAATATATGGGAAAAAATAGATCTGGATAAATACGGGACTATCCAATGAACCTATACAATAAATCTAAGATCTCGACGCATCACTCTGGGTCCTCTCCTACCCTAGGCTAGATTTCAGTGAGCTTCTTTGTTATAGGGAGTTTCATTCGTGGCCTTCTCAACACATCATGTGATATCAGGCAAAATTATGTTCTGGGGCCCTATACATAGCTATTAGAAACATATTCACATACTACTTACACTTGAAAATCATTTTATCAGATCTTATCATGTAGGGTCCCCCCACCCCCAATGAATATCAAGTCACAGGCCACGCCCGCATAGGCTGAAATGGCCCTGGTTCTATGGACAGCTTTGCTGATTTTGAAAACGGTCACATTTTCCCTACTATATTTCGCTTGAAAGCGCTATTTCCTGAGTTCTCAGTGGCCCCCATCAGCACTTTCCGTTGCTTCTCCCTTTCATCTGATTTTCACCCGTGCCCCCCCCCCTTAGAATATCCGAGTACTGTAGGGGGAGCCATATGGCCCCCAGGCTGAGAACCACTGTTACAAACTATCGCCATTACTGGGGACAATACGATGATTTCTTAGAAAAAAGTATAATACCGGTAATTAATATTGACTGAGGTTATTTCCCCACTTCATATTGAAATAAAGTATTGGTGAATCTGAATTGTGTGTATATCTAAAACAGTGCAAATGATGGTGATCAACTTGAATATTTTTGAATTTTGGATCGCGTGATTATCTTTCTTTTTGGACTAAGAATTCCTAAACTTTTGAAGTTCGAGGTACCGTTGGAAATGAAATTAGAATTGCAAATAGGCTACATCAGAAGTCCGTTGTATCAAGTCGAGAGCTCACAATCACGGGGAAAATTGGAGTTTTAACGGAATTCTCGTTGTAATCATGTGTCAATTTTTTTTGTTCTATCAGCTAATAAATAGTCTAAATCTTTTTTTTAATCTGCATTCCAACTACATTAGTTTTTACCATTTCGTCATGAAATGAGCAGATCTTCACTAATAAAATTAATTTTTGTTAATATCTCCGACATTTTGGCATAGAATTTCGAATTATAAAAGCGATTTAGCCGATTAACTTGGCCATCAAAGTTCTCAGTTATTGTATCATTCTACACTTCCATGGCCGCTGGGAGAGATGAAAATCAAATGAAATCGTCGCATATATCCAGTTTGTACAGTGGGAAAAGCCTAAAAACATGAAGAGTATGTTATAGATGTGACTTTTCTGTGTCAGTCCTTGATGGAAGTACCTCAGACTAATGTTTACAAGACGCATATGCAATGATTAGTGTCATTTAATTTTTTTAAAAAGACAGAAAAACGCATTTTCGAGAATTTTTTGATGTTATATCGAAAGCTTTCCAATTTTCACTATGAACGAGTATTTTTGTTTTTATTTTTAACTTCGTGTTTTTAACAATCACTTGCAAATCACTCGTTTCAGCTAGATTCTCGTTATATCGTATTCTTACTATACCTCTCATTCACCTCTAATACTGAAGCACTTTCACGGCAACCTAAAGTGACGCAACGTAAAAGGTTGGGAATAACTGGTCCAGTCACTATGAGGTGAGCCAAAAGTTTCGAAATATTTGAGTACGAGAATAATTTGTGACGCATATATCAAACGAATAATCACTGGAAAATTGACCACTAAGAATTGTAAATATTGTCATAGATCTCTCGCTGAAAATTTGTTCATTGCTTAGGTTCATTTGAAATTTCAAGGGTACAAATTAAGATGTGCAATATGGCTAGATTCTAGAATACAGTCGAACTGTATTCTAAGTCGCTGGAAAAAAGTTCGAATTATCCAAAGTTTGAATTATCCAATTAATCTCTCCTAGGTCCGTAAAATGAATACAAATCGCAAATTAAACGTCAACATTCACATAGGATAACAATTATCAATTATTAAAATTGTATTATCAGTTGCGGAACTGTTTCCTGGATTTCAATAATTTATAATTATAATAATTTGTCTTAGATGTACATTATTCGATTGTTCTGCAATCGGCATCACTGCAGGGTTTCTTAACCATGCTCAAAGCCTGATTTACGGAAACAGTTCATGGTCATCTGTTGCGAAACTGTTTCCCAAATTTTGCTTATCATTCTTATGCTATCAAGGAAATATACTTTTATTAAAGTATGTATTACAATTTGTACTTTCCGTTATTTTCTATACTCTTAATGACAACAAAAAGATTCAAATTTCTAATGTCACACCTTAATCTAGGTATTAAGTAGTACAGTCTCGATGCACTCCAGCTGAACAAATTATCAAAAAAAAAATTATAAAGAAAAACTGAATTTTTCAAATTTTTATTTGTCTTTAAAAATTGGTTGTTTTAACTTGATCTAAAAATCAAAGTCTGGCTTCTTAAGGATTTTTGCAAACTAAATTTGCTTTTACAAAAATCATGTTTTCTTTCCTCCAACTTCGGATTATCCAAAACATTCGAAAAAAAATTCGAATAAAACCAGAAATTTTAACATTAAATTAGATAGAAGACTCAAGGGGAAGTTCGTAAAAGTTTAAATTATCCAAAATTCGAATTAACCAAGCTATGCTGTATTTACTTTCAGAGCTCGAACTGAACCAGAATGCAGTGGAACCAACCCGAAACCAAAGGCGCATTTAATCTAGGATCTAGGAAATCTCTCAAAGACCAGGGCCGTCATTTTGGGGGGGGGGGGGCTCTTTCAGAAGCCCCCTCTGGCTTTTGAAAATACACTAAAAATGGTATATATATACACAAATATATATATGTATATATACATACATTGAGTACATGTTCTTTGCCCCCCCCCCACCCCCTGGAAAAAGTTGAAATGACGTTCCTATCGAAGACCTCCTCCATATTCCATTGGTGCAGTTGATCACAGCAACCACATGGTTCAAAAAACTTCGCTTGGGTTGCGAGATTTACGGGGTGATATTGTCAACAACCGAATTTTGGAATGTTCTGCCATAACGACAAAAATCTCACGATTAGAACTTGAAGATTATCAAATGAGCTCTGCATCTCGAATTCCAATTAAGAAAAAAACTCCCAATTTACTGTACTAAATTATGAACATGTGTATTTCAAAACTTTCGACTTATTCCGACATTTTCAGCATAATCCGCCCCCCCCCCACAATATCTTGAGGCATCACTGGTATATAGATTGTCATCTGTAAATCACTAATTAATTCAAAAATACTTCAAGTAACTGAATTAATACAAACTCACAGCAGATCTCATCAACAATAAAAATACTGAGTTTCAACACACAAGAGAGGAAAATGAAAAGAAATATCCTGTATGCATAATAGAGGAATCTCAGGAATCCTAGAACTCATAATACAGAAAAATCACAAAAGAATTCAAGGAATTGGAGAATATTCGTGGAATATTAAAGGATTCATTGCAAATCTAAAAAAACGACTCAAAGCCGACATTTACTCAGAAACGTAAAAATGTCTATTCTAAAGACGACATTCATATCATCTACAAAAGAAGAAAAAAAACAGCTTTTGAATGAATAAGAATGCAAACCATATTATCAATTTTCAATCGTCACCAACAAAAAAGAAACATACGCCGAAAAGAAGAGATGGATAATAATAATAATAATCATTATTATTATTATACTACACATATATAAGTATAAAGAAAAATAATGTAGGAGTCCATTCTAAGGACATCATCATAATACTGAAATCGTTTGATTTCCCGGCTTCAAAAAAAAAAGTATATTCTCAAGGAAACGAGTTCAAGCGAAAAATAGCTTGTTTCTTCTTATATGTATGTATTTATTATTATTTTTTTGGATATTTTTTTATATTATTTCAATCAATTCTAGCCCCCTTTTTTTTTAATACACAAGTGGAAGTTGTGTGTGTGTGTGTTTTTTTGCTCCGTTGTTTTTGCCTCAGTGCGTTTGTTTCATCAGTTTTTCCTTTGATGTCAGAGGGAAAACAAGCAAAGACCCTCTTACATTTCTTCCATTTTGGCGTCTTACACAAACATACAACACACCTTTTTTTTTTTCTTTCTTATTATTCTTCTTTTCTTCCTTTTATATATGTCTTATATTCTTTATTTTTTCTTTTATTTCAAAAAAAAAAAAAAGTTATAATAAATTTATTATTAGACTCGAGTCCATTAGAAGCAGCAGCAGCAATAGCAAACACTCTGCCTTGAGCGAAGTCGACTCATCTTTGCCGACTGCTTCGGGCTAAACGAGAAAGATAGTATATACTATGCATGTAGTACTACTAGAAAAGTATGATGATGTTTCGTTCGGTTGTGGAAGAACAGGGGGGTTGCATCACCTGAAGGAGTTGCAAAGAAAAATAGTAATAATAATAATAATAATAGAAGATGGAGAAGAAGAAAAAATATTCGCCAAAAACTCTAGAAACTAGAAAGAAGCCAAATTTCACCTTGAGATAAATCAAAGATCAAAAAGAATTTCTTGTTGATGACACATTGAAATTGTCTCTTTTATGTGCGTGTCTTGGTCATTTGGAGCATGGAAAGAAATTGCCGTTGATCAGACTGCTGGAAAATTTTGTAATTCGTGATCGATTGAATGATTGGTATCACATGGAATTAGGTCGATATGATTATGTCGACTACTGAGCATTAATTTGTCGTCAATCATATCTGCATATAGTAACACTTATGTGATAGATAAGCTTTTCTCAACTTTCCTGAACTTAACTACCTTTCAAGTCTCTCCCATGCTTACACTCAGGGTCACTCGCTCACTGTCCTAGTCTCTAAATTTCTGGATAACTCTTTTGGTAACTCTCTGGATAACTCTTAACTACCTTTCAAGTCTCTCCCATGCTTACACTCAGGGTCACTCGCTCACTGTCCTAGTCTCTAAATTTCTGGATAACTCTTTTGATAACTCTCTGGATAACTCTTAACTACCTTTCAAGTCTCTCCCATGCTTGCACTCAGGGTCACTCGCTCACTGTCCTAGTCTCTAAATTTCTGGATAACTCTTTTGGTCGCTCATATGCTTGCACTCAGGGTCACTCGCTCACTGTCCTAGTCTCTAAATTTCTGGATAACTCTTTTGGTCGCTCATATGCTTGCACACATTCTAGGCCACTTTTATTATCATCACTCACATCAGAGGAGCCGACACGTAGAAAACATTGGGTGGACTGAAAGTTTCTGGTCGTCCCGTATATACGGGACTTGAGCGTATGCAGGAGAGGGAGGGTGCATTGCATTGTTTTTTCAGAAATTATTATGGGGATTTACCCCCCCCCCCCAAAAAAAAAAAAATTTATTGGGTTGCTCAAATGGCCTCAGTCCCTAGGTTCCGGCACCTATGACTCTAATGCCTGCATACTTTTTTGTCACTTTCTTGGTCGTTCATTGACCTGGTCTCGCTCTCTAGGTCATTTCTATGCATACACTCTCTCTAGGTCACTCTATTGGCCATTTTTATGCTCACATACCCTCTGTATCACTCTTCTGGTCTCGTATGCTCACATTCCAGGTCACTCTTTCGATCGCTCACATTCCCTTTGATCAGAGTGAGGAAAAGGGAGAACGGGGGGAGGTGCGTCATTTGAAGGAGTTGCAAAGGAAAGAAAAATGGATAAGAAGAAGAGAAATATTCGCCAAAAAACTCTGGGAACTAGAAAAAAGACGAATTTAACCTTGAGATAAATCAAAGATCAAAAAGAATTTCTCGTTGATCTCGTTGATGATACATTGAAATTGTCTCTTTTATATGTCTTGGTCATTTGGAGCATGAAAAGAAATTTGCCGTTGATCAGACTGAAAAATTTTGCAATTCGTGATCGATTGAATGATTGGCATCATGGAATTAAGTCGATATGGTGGCTTGAGCATGAATTGGTCGTTCGTGATGAATCATATCTACATATGTACAAATACTACGCCACAACAGGCAAAATGCCCAACAAGGGGGTTGAGAAAATGATGCCCATAAAAATATGGATGTCATATATTTCAAAAATATAGCAACCCAATTAAAAATGCAATTAACAAAAATTATAAACAATATATACACATGATAAAATATTATACAATGCCCATAAAGAATACTTATGGTTGTCTTATGAAAGACAACCATAAGTAACCAACCATAACAAATGGTAACACTTATTTGCTAGGTAAGCATTTCTTAACCTTTCTACACATAAGGACCAGTAAACTTCGATGAACCATTAATTTACAATCTGGGTGGTGCGACCACGTTACCCATATTTTATGGGACATTCCCTTACTTTCATGAATTTTTGGCTGCCCGATTTTCTTTATGCAATTGTCCCTTATAATCGTAACTAAACAGTGAATGAAGATAGTTTTCATTTCTTATAATTATATTATGGTAATTACTAATATAATTATAATTACTAATAATTACTTATCAATTCTCATCTCATGTAGTATTTATCATGTATAACATTTTGTCCATAAACTAAATCTTAACTCTATGCGATTTCCAATAAGTACCGCTTCATTTCCCCCAGCCTTCATCAATTTCAGCAATAATCGAGGAGCTTATTTTCAAAAGAGAGCATTTTCACTTTTTTTTCGAAATACACTTTTCAACGGTTTCTGAATTTTTTGGATGAGCTTCGTTGCATTACATGGTTTATTCGATCTGGAATATTTTTGGTAGAAATTACAATGTAAAGCTAGTCGTTTCTACCAAAAGGGAACATATCCACCTTTGTACATTCACTTCGGTATTTTTCATTCACAAGGGGAATGTAACAAAGCTGCCCTATCGGCGTTCAGAGATTCTTTTCAAAACAACACATTTTTCAGAAGCTTTTTCAAAGTCACATTTTACATTAAAACCTCTCGATAACAAACAACGTTGCGAATCTCTCGAGATAAAGAGTAAAAACAATTACATTACGAAAGTGGGCCGCAAGCCTAGTGCCCAGATCGGAAGAGGTATTAAAACCAGAGTGGTATCATTAGATTTGTCTTAACGAGATCTACCCCCCAGACAACAAAGGCACTGATATATACTGAATACTTCTTGAGATATGAGCGCTTAAATTATTTCTTTACACAACTCTGTGCGAATGCTCCCAGATTTAAAAGACGTATTCACTTCAAAAAGAACTGAAATTTTAAATACGGTAGAGTGTGGGAGGTCGACAACCGTCATCAATAACGTTAGCATATAAGTCTGTAATATTTCCAATTGTAGTTAAAATTGCTGAGAAATTGAAGAAAAAACACATTACTTGAAAAATATGTACCATTAATATTTGTATTTATAGCTATAATTATCGTAATAAGTTATGAAAAAGCTGTTTATTCACGATTTTAATTAATTACAAGTTCAAATAAGAATAATTGCAGAAACGGGACAAATATGTATAAAAAAATTCGAAATAACCAAAAATATGTATAAAAAAATTCGAAACAACCAAAAATACAGGAATGCCCCGTTATATGTAATACAAGGAATCCGTCGAAATGTTTCAAACATTTTACTGGTTCTTGAGAAACGTGGTGTAGTGAATATGAGCCACAACTCATGCAATTTGTTCTGCTTAACCAAAATGGGACTATAAAAACTTGTAGTTTTCGGTGCGTTTCAGACGCGTTTCACACATCGAATTTTCATTAATGTAGTTCTTTTCGATTAATTTCAACCAAGTGATAATGAATTTTTTGGGTATGTTTAGAATCTCTGCTAACTTTTAAGTGATCGGTTTTGCTCTCTTCAATCCCCGCTTTTATGGTATCGTCAGCTGCAACAGGTCATCTATTCCGACATTCACCAGACTAAAGTCGTTTATACGCGGCGAATGAGATTTAGTAGTTAAATAAATTTTTTAAGTTCATATGTTCTCAAAAATGTTTTCACATGTTAAGTAGATTTAGTAACATGACAAATGATTTTACAGTTTTTGAAAGGCATATTTGCCGTTGTTTAGGATTGATCGTCACGGGTACTTTTTCACAATGTCAAACTTTTTGAACCTTTTACCGGCAAAGCAGAAATCCCTAAACCATCTGTAAAATGCCGTATCATAAAAAAAAAACAGGGAAGGGATTAATTCGATTTTCAGCAGGCACAGAGTAATGGGGGGATAGGAAAATGTTTTCCTTTGAGAAATCAGCTTTACAAAATATGTATACTTGTCATTAACTAAAACAAAAATACTTTTAAGAAGGCGAGATATTTCGTCAATGCCAGTGAGGGGAGGGAGGCGCTCTGCAATTTGAAATTTCATAAGTTCTGATCCTATATTCACTGATTTCCCATGAACACATAAACCATCTTACAGTTGATCAGGATCCAAAATCATTCGATGCACCAATTTTTATTGTGATGGAGGCCATAGAGCTCGTGATATATTCATTTGTGGTTTTTTTTTCTCTTTTTCGCCTATATATCTACTATTTTATATCTTTCAGATTCTGTTTTTGTTGTTATTATCAACATTATTATGGATATTATTACTTCCTCTGCATTTCTCTCTCTTTCTTTCGTTCTCTAAATAGTTGTAAAACCTTTCACACAGCGAAGCTTCCGTTTAACTGAGGTACGTTAGGGAAATTTCAGCTGTCGTAAAAGGGACAAGAGGGAAAAATTATCCGGAATACACACGTACACACACACACTCATACACATACACATTGGCAGGAGAGAGAGAGAGAATAGGACCCGGGGCAACATCTCTCTGCAGCAGAATAATCCCAGAACATCCAATAATAAAGTAGCCCCCAGCTATCCGAGTTTCCATAGAGACAAGGCAGGGGCCCCCCTTAGATTCGCTGGGCCCGACAGCTGTCGACAAAGCCGGGGTAAAAGCGCGCGCGAGCGGCGAATTTCTAGCCCGGGGCCCCACTGAAAGTAAACTTTTGCAAGCAAAGAGTGTGTGTGGTGCTCTCGATGTGGTGGGATGGGGGGTCCGGTGGGCGTCCGGGAGTCATGATGATGATGATGATGACGATGCCGGGGCGCGCCAGGGCGAAACGAAGAAACGGCAGTGGCGGCGGCATCATTGGAAAAGGCGATGGGTTGTAGTAGTAGAAGGGTGACGTGCTTGTAAAAACGTCCACATATTAAACCGCTTCAAGGGCTGTTTCTGCTTCTGTCGAAGACTTTAGCACTAGCAAAAGCGTTGTGTATATGTGTATCGCCTTCGAGGCTCGAGATCCTTCGCAACATTCACTCCTTCTTTTCTTATACTTGGGACTAATATAGTAAGTTAAATATGTTACTTTCTAGGTTTGGTATGTGCCCCGGTGATATAACGCGTCACAAATAAAAACACATATTTATAATAATAAAAAGGGGGAAAAAAAGAAGAAACGATTCTGTATCGAACAATTTTTTTTTTTTTGCCAATTTTTCGCCAAAAAAAACTTCTTTCATAACGGAGAAATGAGAATTTGATTTATCCCCGACTCTTCTAAGATCTCTGGGGCATCTCAAAGACGCTTCTCTAGCTTGACTTCAATAAAATCATTCGCCTGTCAAATTTATTTTTAAATATCTGCAACGAGATGAACTTTTCTTCTCTACGAAATATGATCGTCTTTAACCCTTTGAGCAGTGCAGCAGAAATCACTAAACGCCCCTTCAAAAAATGCCATATCTTTTTTAATGAAGTAGGCTTTCTTCTTCCAACTTACAGCAGAATCTATTTTACAAAATATCTAAGCTTGTCAATGCTAAAATAAGATGGTTTTAAGAAGACGAGATATCTCATCAATGAGATATCTCGTTAAAAGGGTCAGAATCGTAGAATTTCGCAACTGGGCTTTTACTTTTATGTCAAAATCGGTAAATGTAAGGTATCGGGCATCATAGCCATTGGAAGACTGGATGGTCTGGTGCAAGAAACAGTTTAACCATAGACGAATCTCAGACTCATCATGATAGATACCTGATCTACTTTTGCTGTTGTCTATGGTCGGTTAAATAGATACTGTATCAGTAACTGGAGTTCCACGAGTCTTATATCTGTAGATTATGCGTCTTCAGCCTGTTGCTCGCGAGTACTGTGCTGCCAAATGAAAACAATCAAGTGTGCTTAATTTCATGTCATAGAGACTCAAACTAATTGAAGAATTGAGATCGTGATAGTCTTTATTTGAGCATACGTCAGACTTGGTGTACGAATGATCTTCTGACATGGCACCCATAAGTGTGAGCCTGACAGGGTTCCAGTTTGGGAGTCAGACGATTCTTATAATTCTTTTTTTAATTTTTACACTGTAAAATCACTTTAGATGTGGGCCCGTGAAAAATTAAGTCTCGGTGTTGGTCAAAAAATCCAGCCTAAGGGCCCTGCTGCAGGATGTGGTGTCCATGGCTGAGAATGAATGTGCACCGGACTCGAAAAAATGTTGAAGACCCTATTGGTAGGTTCGTGAGATTCCCATTCACTCTTTGCAAAATTCCAGCTCGACACTCGGAAAACTACTGGCAAGCCTTCCAGTGACTAGGATTTTATTATAATCCGCACAGACGTATATAAAGGCTAAACAAATCTCAAAAAAAATTTTATACTACCGTCGGGCATGTAACTTGAAATAGTACATGCCAGAATCAGTCTTTCACATACCGGTAGCATGCATGTGATCATAAAAAATAAATTCCCTGACAAACGTCTGTCAATAGATTTGTTCAGCTCTGACGCATATATTACTTAGCATGTTTATGGACAATAAAAGTGATCACAGAACAACGGAAGGTGTCAAGGAAAACACTAGAATAAAACTCCTAATTAGTCTAATTAATATGGAAATTATTTATGAGTTTAGGGCTGAATTGATTCCCTAGTATCCGAAACAAGCATGTAATTTATTTCTTTAAAATATGCAATGTAAGTCCCTAAAATGCCGCTGCAACGGCTTCTTCGAAATGATTCGAAGAATCATTCGAATGTACTGAAATTATTATTTTTTTGTATTTTTCCTTGGGATTTTTTCTCGTCGCGAGCATCATATACGGTCAAATCCCGTTATAATGAATTCCTCGTTATAATGAAATTTCTTTATAAAGGAATTTCAGGTTTTTGCATCGTTCCTATGTCAACTTTTCTGGGGGATTAGAAAAGTGTTCGTTAAAACGAGATTTTCGCTATAACGATATTCGTTAAAACGGGATTCAACTGTATGTCCATTTAACAAAGAAAAAAAAAAGACCACACTCACACACATGTGATAACTCCGATAAATGCTCTAACTCAACTAACTCAAAACCAGAATATGCTATTCCAATGAAGAGTTTGATTTAGGCATCAATCAATGCAATCAATGAATAATCGCTCGCAGTTTGACGAAATTGGTCCTTGCGCCAATAAATTTGAAATTTGAATAACTCGCTAGTCGGACACAACCATCGATCACTCTTTGGTGCTTCAGTAGTGCTCGTGAGCAACTGGTTGCGGATCCCTGGTTACAGTTGATACTGTCTCAGCAACGATTGACGGGTATGAGCAACACAGTGAAACCTCTCTTACCGGACATTCCCCGTTAGTGGACATCGTCCTTAAACGGACACTCTTTTTTTAATTATGACGACGGGAATAAATATCTATTACCTTATCACTTATCCAATTAACACTCCATTAACGGAAAGTCCTCGTTAGCGGACAAAATTTTCGGTCCGATGCGTCCTCGAGCGGTTCTATGCTATTTCTGTGAATAAAGACAGCATTACAAATCCCTCATATATTTCTCTGAATAACTCGCAATGAGCGACATAAATCGGTATATCCTACATTTTTCTAGAACAAAATTTAATTCCCCCATTAAGATATTATTTACTTGAATTCTACAAACAATTATTTGTTTTTTTGTACGCTAATGGTTATAGTCAATTTTTCTTTTGTGTGTGTGTGTGTGGGGGGGGGGAGATCCAGTACAAGGTGTCCCATAAATTCGTAAACAGTTCAAGAAAAATCATGAAAATGAAAGGAATTGGTATTTGAATGCGTTTTGCGAAAATGTTTCTGATGAAGGGGAATTTTTTTTGGCAGAAAAAAATTTAGCTAAATTTTTATCGATAAAGGGCACTGCATGACAGTTCGGCTGGAGTGATGAGATTAGACCTTTCCTTCGATCCCATGTGTGTCCGAAACGTTCCAGCCGTTGTTTAGGAGCTGAGGTAAAACAACTGCCACGATAGTGCTTTATCCATCCCAATCTCAATATAACCATGAAAACATTTTCTGAGCATCAGTAACAGGAAAATTCGGAAATGAGCTGTTAATCGTACACCCAGCATTTTATACGACTCCGATTAGAATACTTCCTGTGATTTGCTTTCGTGCAGCGCCGTCTATAAACAGAAATTTAAACTTTTTTTTCTGTATCAAAAAAATATCCTCCTTCGTGAGAACAACTTTTTCGCATACCGAATAAAATTTTCAATCCAAATTCCTTTGATCTAATTACGTAGAAATCCAATTCCTTCAATTTTTATGAATTTTCAAACTATCGACGACCTTATGGCTCACCCTGTATTTCTTGAAGCAAAAATTAACATACGAAACTCAAGCCCCTAAAATTGCGTTTTTAAAATGGCGGATAAGATGTGTATATATGAATAAAAACGGCAATTCTGTCTTATAGTATCATGTCATTGCTAGAACTCTGAAAATAATAATCTACAATGAATTATCCTTAGAATTCAGTCATCTTAATGACGGTCAGTGATCCGATAGAGCCGATACATCATTATATTTTTTTGTGCACAGTCCCTAAAAGTGCCAAAAAAATCTTTCTCTGCTCAGCACTAGATATAGCTACTATACATTAGATGCCCGAGGTGTACTCTTCTCTCTCTCTCTATTTTATATATATATATATATTTTTTTTTAGGAGAGGATCGGATCAAGATGATGCCCTGGAGGTTGATCGAAATTCGACTATTACTCGGAACAGCTTTGGTTTCCATACGCTCTCGAAAATAGAGTCCTTCCCTCTCGTCTCTCTTTTAGCCTCTCTTTCCCCCCCCCCCTTTATAGTGGATCCCTTGACGTGCGAGACGACAATCACAACTTCAAATACATACTATAATAATAATGCGTGCAATGATATTTCCAGTCAAATCTAATTTCACGATAGGCATTAAAATCCATATTCTAGCTGATATATATAGAAAATTCAATAAATTAAAATCATTTGAATTGTTTATGTTAAAAATTAATTGCTATATAAGAGGTGCATCCGTCATACGTTACACAGGGTGTCATAGTTTACACAGGGATATTCACACTCTAAGTGCTTATCTATTAAAATGTTCGCATGGAAAGCATTTGTTGTTGCAGCACATGGAAGTTTTTTTTTCATTCAAATATAAATTTGTGATTAATCAAAACTAGACAAAAAAATTTCCGCGAAAAAAAAACATTCGAGAGGAAAATGAATTAGCCTTTTATTATATCGCGTGTGGATCGGCTATAGTCTCTCTCTCTGGAAAGTGACTTGGGGTTAACGAACCAATTTCTATTGCAACAGATATAGCTTGGAATACCTGTAAACGGCTAGAAAATTCCCTCAATTATCGTTAAGATGCAGCTTTAAACTGTAGGTTTTGGTTTTCAGCCTTAAACTGTAGGTTTTGGAGTCTGTATGGAGAGAGAGAGAATGGTCGAGACCACGTCGTCCTCTGGGTGTAGCTTTCACCGCAAGACAACTTGCTATGAGGTGAAACTCAAAATGTGTCCATAGATTCTGCCGATACATAAATTTGTGAGCCGTTCTCCCCGTTAAAATGTGTTGCCACAGAAAGCAACAGACCTACAACGGTGCAAATATTCAACCATCACACGTCATTCATTCATAGTGAATTGAAATTCATAGTTCAAAGAAATAGAGGGCAGCACTTTTTTTTCAAACTCGAGCACAGCATTAAGATAAGCACTACACATCCGCACTTCCGAAATAACTCATTCGGTAGTAAATTCCCAATGACTATGGATTGGATTTATGTTCGGTTTGAAAAAAGAAAGATGTAAAAAGTGTTACATTTTTCATGTAGCTAAACTACTGTCATTTCATATTCTAATTTTATAGGCTAATCGTTGCATTTAAAATGGACTTTTTTAATATTTTTGATGCAGTAATTATTTCTATAAAATTAGAATCTGAAATGACAATTTTAGCTTCATGATACTTATTTTAATAGCCAAATACGTGCAGTACACGTATCACATACGGGCAAAACTGATGAAAGGTTGAATTAAAGCGATATTTCCGTATGCTTTCCCGAATTCATTTGGGAATAACTATAATCACCGGCAAAAGAGATAAATGATGCGAAATTTATTAAACTTATCGAGACGATTGGTGATTATGCATTGTTACCGATTTATTACATTTATTTATTCATTTACCATAATATGCATACTGATTTTTAATGGGATTTTCAAAATGGTTATGCAGTACGTATATACAGGGGTAGTTTCACCAAAGGCGTCGAAAAGAATTAGAAATTCTACTGTTCGTTTTAGATCGAGGGAAAATATGAAAAATTATAATTAGCAGCAAAAGAGGTCAATTTTCGCTGTGATAGTAGAACCTTTCAAAAATTATTGTTGGAGGGAATCGTAATCATAAATATAAGAATTAAAAGTTTATGGACCTAATGAAAAAATATCAAATACGTAATAAAATTTGCGCATCTCTCTATTCTAGCAAAAAAAAAAAAATTAATCACCGATATGCAAGCTAATTTTCTTTTTATTGTCACGAGTGTACGTGAATACGAACCGATCTTTCCGTGAAAAGGTCTCTCCACAGAGATCAACAGGCCTATATACAACGGTATATATTTCAATCATTACACTTCACTAACCTCACTTCTGAAGTATAGATGGCAGCTTTGAAAAATCAGGCACGACACTTGATGCCCACTTAGACCAGTGGTGCACAAAGTTTTTGAAACGCGACCTCCTTTGAACAAAAAAAATTATCGGCGATCCTATACATAGGCTGACCATATGTCCCGCTTGTTTGGTAGTAAACGTGCTGCCCGAAAGCCCTTTTCAGAACGCTATTGACTTCCAAAGATATTGAATTTTTCTTAATATCATATTAACTATTTACTTTGTTTTTTAATGTACTTAGTGTCCCTTATGCACGATGGAAGTGCAGCAATGTGTATGGTCCTTGATTTTTATATACAGTAGGATTAAGGAGGAATCATCCAATTTCAAAATGATTCTACTCTTGAAATCGACCATTAACAAAAATTGTTCATAAAACGTAGACACATTTGCCCCCGTATATTCACATATTACTTATCATTCTATTTTGTGTTTCTAATTTTTAAGAAATATACAATTTTGAAATCAGGTGATTCTCTCTTAGTCATCCTGTAAAAGTACTAACTTGATATCGTCCGCCGCATACCAGAAGCACGAATGTATAAATTTTCCTTTTTTTTATTAGCTAGTTGGGTACTTCGTTTTTCTATCGATGTTGTGCCTGAAACGTGTGCATTACTATTGAAATACACCTTACAAAACATTTTAGGAAAATAACTTCCTTAGAGTATCATGGGTAGAGTAAATATTCAACCATCATTTCTCATGTCTTTTTTTTTTTTTTTTTGCAAGACATTGCGCATTCGTGATTCTGGCATGACGGGGGCGATATATTGATTATTGTACAAGTAGAACTTTTAATAAAATCACATTGTATGATACATGACATATAAGCTCGGCTGAGTAAAGGCATTCTTTAGTTTTGAAATACTTTTTAAATAAAAATGGATTGCTTATTTGGAAGTTTTTATTTTGGAGAATCTCTCGCAACCCCCCCCCCCCCCACCCCTAGTTCATTGATTAGCCATTCACGGTTTGCGCACCACTGACTTAGACTGTTAGGTACACACACTTTATTCCAGACTCTGCCACAAAGCTGTACTGGGACAGATCTCGTCAACGTGACAAGTCCGGTGGCAGAGTTCTGGTGTTCATCCATGTCACGGGGTGAATGTAATTCTGTAAAAAAAAATTAGAAGGGCACAAATTTTACTAATAGACAATCTTTTGCTTGAGGGCCCTATGATTTTTTTTATTTTTATATTCACCCTACTAATAATTATTTTCGAGAGGCTCAACCATCACAGCAAAAAAAAAAAACTTTCTGTTATTGCTCATATATTTCCACATATTAATTAGTTTTAAAAATGAAACATCATTTTTATTCCCTTCTGACTTCAGTGAAACACCTGATTTTTTTGTGTATAATAGCATAATTTCATGAGTTGATTTCCAAATCTAAAGATTTATTTCACAATAATCAGCGCGAAAACCAAAAATATACCAATTCTCCATTATATATGGTTTTTTTTTAACCCAACGAATCAATAAACAACAAGATTTGTGTATTGCATGCTGTATTGTATGCACATGTTTGTATTCGTGTAACACATGTTTGTATTCGTGTAACACATGTTTGTATTCGTGTAACACATGTTTGTATTCGTGTAACACATGTTTGTATTCGTGTTATTGTTTGTATTTGTGAAGTAAATAAAAAAAAAGATTTATTAAATTCATGATTTTTATACGGACTGTAGGAGCTTTAAAAATTACTGAATCAAAAGATTAAATTTCTTAACCCACAATTCCTCAATGTACAGTATATGCACGTTTATCAAATCAATATAAAACCTTGGTATAGGAAGAGACCTTTCATTTTAAAGACTTCAGTTGTCTCTCTTTAAAATTGAGTTCAATATCTGAGTAGGTGGTTGTTCCGTGGGCTAAGGTGCTGACGCCCAATATACCCTCTCTCTTGACCAGCTGTGTTATCTTTAAATATACACATACGTATACATAAAAAGAAAACAATTCCATTACCATCCGTTGACTTTATTTGAAGCAGAGGCAGAATTTTTTTTTTCGAAGAAGAGGTGCTCTACAAGTTTTGTTTGGAAAGTACACGCCCTTGTACACATTGCTGCTATTTTTCCACTACCATCATGACATCTTCGGGGTTTTTTTCATGGTGAAGGTTAATATCTATGGGGTCCTTTTTGTTTTTTTCGAAAAAAAAAGTATTTTTTATAAAAGCGCCGAGGCGTTTCCTCGAATTTCTATGGCTTTTTTTTGGTGCTTTCAAGTGTATCCTGGATTGCTGCTACGATTATATTATGTTAGTAACTTGCTGCTCCAATCGGTTGACAGGATTTACTGATCTTGCCTTTTGTTTGTCGTGAGATAGTAGGTGGAGTTTTTGCCGTCTTATGATTAGCGAGAGTTAAACTTTGTGAAAAGGTAGAAAAGGCGGATATTCCTCTGTACGGCTTAATTCGTTTAATTTATTTTTCCACGTTCAGATTCTTTACGACGACATCTTGAGCTAAAAAAAAATGTACGCTTGTTATATATGTACTAACTTGTTCAATGGCCTGCTGAACAACATTCTAGACATAGTCACTGAATAGTGGAAAATTAAATTACGACATTTTTATGCTGATATGTCTAGAGGTCTTGCATGCGTCTGGAGAAGGAGTTGATCTTTGGTGTCATGGTATCAACAAATTACTGGGGAATAATTACGAGATTTTGTTCCAGAAAAAAGAAATTGGAAAAGGCAATTCAGACACTTACGAGAAAGAAATAGCTTTTTTAATGAATTTATTTTATGGTATAGTTAGTTGCAGGGCTTCGAATAAATGGCCGACTGATCCTATAGGTTATATTAACGTATGTGAAAAACGTGCGCATTCCTCTTCTAGTTCTATAAGAGTGCTTGTTTTTTTTTATGCTTCGTTTTTTCTATCTTATTTTTTCGGCTTCGACGCCCAAAGGCGATTTCGAATATATATATCAGACATTTATGCAGACGGTATCAGGAAATGTGGAGGAGGTGGCGAAAGACTTAAGAAGTAGTAATTCCAGTAATGACCAATCAGGAAACTCCACATACGGAAAGGGTATATATATATAAAAAAAAATAACCATGAGTTTACGCCAGACTCACCAAATAGATAACATAAAAGCGATAAACCCTTTTCTTATTACTGGGATTGAGAATCTTTGCACGAAATCGCCCTCCGGTATTGCATATCTCTTCTTCTAGAGGTTTTTCTTCCACCCTCTTCTTCTCTTGGCAGTGAAGAACAACTCGAAGCTGATTCTAGATTTTTTTTTTCATTCTTTCTTTATGTTTTGTGAAGCTTTTGATCACCACACCACAGCCCATCGCATATCTTTCAGCCCCACCCCCACCGAAAAAGTCAGTTTCGTACATACTTCAAATCGAGCGCGTAGGCCCCGAGGGGCTCCCATTGCGGACAAAAATCTCGCCCTGCCCTGAACCCTTGACCCGAGTGTGGAGCCAGCAAAAAGGATGAAAAGGGCCATGAACCATGTCTTGTCCAGAAAAAGACGCCCCAGATGCCTATAACCAGAGCTGCCTTCCTTCCTTTTCTTTTCCACTAATACCTGTCGACTTCTCTACTCAGACTGCCTACACCTTTTATATTATCAGTCTCTTAAGTCTATACGGGGGGCTGCGCATAAAATAAATATCTGTGATCTATAACAACCGCAACGCATCGCGATCCTTTTTACCGGACAAATCAACCTCTTTTCTCATTGAAATAATTTTTCAAAAACCATCCAAGGATAAAGAATTTCGTCAGAGTTGAAGCAATTTTTAGGTCACTGCTCGTACAATACACCTGAAGTAATCACTTTCTACAGATTCTTTAGCAATAATTGCAATGATAAATTCGTGGTATAAAAATCAAAGCAAGCTGTCTAAAACAGCCGATCATTCAATACTAAATTTTGACCAAACTAGTATTTAGTCGATCTACGGGAAAAAAGAATAAAAAATTGATTTTTCTTGACACTTTATTGATACCATTTAGAGAAATTAATTCCCGCTTTCATTAGATAGATTTATAAGTATGTTATAAATCACATTATATAGAATATAAATCACATATCATAGATGTTTTTTAGAGATCAAAGTGATGCTAATGGATGATTATCATGCAGCTAATCATTCAGTTAATTTTTTTATACACGTTGTGCTACTGTTTTGCCACTTGTCTCGAATTACGAAGTAAATCCCGAATTTTTAGGAAACTTTCAGCGTTATAAATTATACCGTTGCGGGAAAACTTAAAAAATACAAGAATATTACAAAATTCAAATATACAATAGTATATACATATATCTTATAAATACATATATAAGAATAGAAATGTACAAGAATTCAAAAATATAAAAAAGAAGTACAAAATATTCGAAAGAGATTCTTAGCAAGCGTCCACCAGTGGGTGATGTTGCCCTTTTGGGAAACATTGGTCTACCCGCAGATTCCCAACCCACTTCTACGGTCAAATAATATTTAGTTACATTAATATATATATGTTACTGCCAAAGCCCGAAGTTGGCCAGTTCATGAACTGGCGGGCCCAGTTGACCCGTCCAATGTCCGAAATTCGGTCTTTCGCCTGGCTTTAGGCGGCCCCTGTTATCGATCCCATACTTCCCATCATATCGATCCTTATGATTCAGGGTCATCGCAACGTTGGCGTATTTTTTGGGATAATTATGACCATTTGTAATTAGCTATTTAACATAGCTAACCATAATAATTATTGTTGAAATTTCGTCCGGCTAGTTCGCAAACTGGCCGACTTCGGGCTTTGGCATTAACATATACAGTATATTTATTTATTTTAAACTTTTCAATAATAACCCTTTGCCTCTTTTTCTACTGTCACCCTTCTTTTACGGACGATTTTTCTTGTCCCATCAGTGGCCGCAAAAGAGGGGGCTTTACTGTGTATAGACCAAACACAGGTCCCGACTTGAACGATATTCTACTGTAAAAGTTTGTCAGATCTGGACAAACGTTTGTTTTAAATTATAAAAAAAATTTCCCGAAACAATGGCTCGTAGGTATCAACAATGATTTTTAGAATGTTTATTTGGTTACCGTCTTGGGGTTAATCAAAAATTTAAATAATTTCCTTGAACTTGCTTTCAATGAAAAAATAGCCTATACTCGTTTTTTTTTTTTCAAAACTGAAATGCCTGAATGAAAATGAATTTTTTTTCTTGTGTTTTTGATTAACTGATTCCATTTACTCTTCTTGATCTTCAGTTTTGCTATAGTTTAGCATGCCACAATGTTAAGGGGGGGGGGGTCTCATCAGGACCACAACTAGGGTTTTTGTCGCTACCCATAACTTTAAAATTCAATAATTTTATAACGGTGTTCTTTGTTCCCACTTAAAACTGCCGTCTCCTAAATTTTGTCATCCGAGTCAGTTGCTCTCTCTCTCTAGTTCCGGCGCTATTGATTAACCATTGATTTATTTAAAATTTTATAATTTAAATTTCAAAAAATATAAAATTTAATTTCAATAGCTAATTTAATTTTAATAGGATTGAGTCGATGAAATCTCAAACTTTTGCTTCATTTAATAAACTGAACAGTTTCCTTTATTTTGAATCAATTTTTATTCAGTTATATTGATGTCATGGTATTTTGTAATGAGCAAAAACTGTGTCTGATACATTATTTGAAAATTTACAAAAAATCGAGTATTCAAGATATGTAAAACTTTACACCAACAAAAAATAGCAAATGCAATCAAGAACATGTGTAGAAAATTTGAAATAAATCAATGGTTAAAAATCGTATTTTTATTGATATTTCTATTATAGTTTTTCATCATGTAAAAAGGTACCAGACCCTTTAAAAATCATTGTGGTGGGCACACAGTGTTATCAAAAAAATATAATTTCGAAGAGTAATTTTACTCCTCTTTAAATTTTTAGGGAGTATTTTTGTAAAAAGAGGGGTATTTTTTCCTTTATTAGTGAGAAAGAACTACGTTAAAAAGGTCACCTAAAATTTGTAGTTTTTTTTTTTTTTTTTTGGAGTAGTGAAATTGAATTTTGGTACGTGAATCACGCATCTCGATGCGTATTGGCGAACACTGATAGGGGGTTGTCTATGATGAAACTGTACTGAATATATACCATTTCTATAAAGGAAGCTCACCAACGGAATGGAGTTAAAAAATCATAATCTGTCGCTGGTACGAAACCAAGAAATGAATTTCAAATATTTTTACGTAGCTTGAAAGAAGAAAGAAAAACAACAACTGAAAATGACACTAATTTATGGTAAATGCTTGTTTTAAGAAATATCCATCTCTGCAGCTATTCCCATAGAAATTATCCCTAGTGTTAGAAGGTTATCTCATAATCCGCCCGCACTGCCGAATACTAAGGAGATAAGGGTGCAGAAAAAATTCAATTTATTGACCAGCTTTATGACCTTTTCATTCGTGCATTTGAAATTTCAACGCTAAAAAAGACAATGTTTCGCTATACCTGTAAAAAAAAAGAAAACAAATTCGAGGGTTTTCTCACGCAATGATGAACCTAAGGGGTGAAAAACTTTTTTTTCTCCTCGTTCTGTTTTTGAGAATATGGACGTATATGGACCCGCCTACGTACTTATGGTGGTCAAATCTTAGTCATGTATCTCTCTTTCTCACGACTTTGTTCCTTACCGATAATATACATAGCAATACCTTGTTATCATTGCTTGTAATGCGTTGGTGGTGAAACATCACGAATCGCAATAAACGAGAAAAACTTTTTTTTTGTGAACTAATACTTACCTTTATATACCAATGTCTCCTAATATTTTATAAAAATAAGTTCAAAGAAATTTTCTTTCTCGTTTTTAACAATGAAGGCTCATTTTTTTTATTTTTGATCTTCCCAATGATTTTACTCTTTTCACTTAGCCTTATTTACTGTGAACTGTACGAATTTTGGGAGATCTCAGTATTTATATACAGAGTGTTTCAAAAATTTGAGGTTCTTCCGATTTTTTTCCTGAATCTGAGCATTTCTTTGTAAATTTCTGAGCAAAGAAAAGAAGATCAAGATTTAAACTCTGCTCTTTGAAGTACCGCCTAATTCTTTTTCCCTGAGATATTTGCTAATTTTGGTAGTTACAAAATTCCTCAAAGGATTTAGCCGATTTAAAACCAAAAATAGTCGTCTATATGACTTTGTATTTACATAACAAATAATTTTTCGCGTATATAATTTTAAAAGGAGCCAAACAAGTGAAAGTTACATGTTAGATGTTTGATCTGTATCGTGCTAGTGATAAAACTGCCTATCCCGCGGATTTTTTTTTTCAGTGATCAAAGAAACATGGGACTTTTCCGTTAAGATTCACTAACATGTTACACTAAAATATCGATCTATAGTTTTTCTGCCTGTGAGTTTTACGAAAGCTTTCGAGAGTTGTACTTTTATAGACATGATCAAAATCTCTGCTAAGTTCTGTTTACTTAATTTCGATTTCCACTTTCAAACGTCATTCGCTCCAACTACCTTCATCAAATACTGCGCGATCCTCATCTTCTAGAATTATACTGAAATTCCCAAACTTGAAACTTTTCCAAACCGTCGAACTGATGATCCACGTAAAATCTAACGTTACGATAAATGTCAGACTCGAAGTCTTTCTGTTCTGCTAAATAGACTTTCAGTGTTCAGTCTAGGCACAAATGTTTGTCTGAATATGATAAAAAGACCCAACAACAGATGGAACATGCGCTTAAAAAAATGCTCAGAACTTTCATTCCGATGTAATAAATGACAAAATTTTGAACGATAAAAAGATGGTCCCTGCGCTTACATAACTAAAAACTTTTACGCCAGTTTGCGCCTGAAATAGCACTTTTGGTTGACAGAAGGTAATGTTTGTATTAGTTGATAATATAGTTCCAATGGCGTAAGCCACCACCATTTCTCTCCTCAGAAGGGAAATTTATACAATGTAAATAAAAAATATATATGCAAATTTCGCAAACGTAAATGCCCAGCACTATGAAGGAGGTTCTGTTTGATTATTCCCGTAGCAGTGGAGGCTCTGTGTGTGTTTCTCATATGTGGGTATATTGTATATTCTGTAAAAAGAAAGAGAAGTAAAACTGCCCAGCACTGTGAATGGAGGCTCTGTTTCCTCGTTTCCTGTAACAGTGGAGGCCCTGTATATATTTTGTATGTATTGTGTATTTCAGACCATTCTTTACTCTCTCCCACTTCAAAATGCCAACTTACTTGCTCACAAGTCTTCACAATCCCAGGCTGCGGTCTCCTGCCCTTATGTGCCACTGGGCGCACATGTAATTTTTCTCCTTGGGCGATAAGTTCAGCAATCCATTTTTAGTCCAATGGCTTGTACGTTACATCGATTTGATAGCTGTCTTCATGGGGAGAACGACGCTAGAGATTTGATACTTGTGAGCACGGGGCAAAGGGGCTACTGATATAAATCTTTGCTAAAATTTTTCCGACACAAGCTACCTCATTTGAGGTAGCGGAACTAAGTTGCTTTGCATCAGTCCGGGATTGTGAGTGTAGGGGGTAGATAGGTAGATAGAACATCTACCTATCTACCCCCTACACAGATATTCAACGACATGCTTCACTACATAAATTTCGAGCTCGTATGTATGCAACTGATATGCAGGGTTAGACGAGCTACTTGAAGGCTATACAATGAATGATTCCCGACCACACCACTGAGAAATCACTAAACGCTTGAATATATACAGCAACGTGTACAGCTTTGCACGCTCAACCGGTGATTAGTGGCCCACGGCCCCAAATTTAATAATGATTAGTAAACTATTTTTTATAATTTTTAATAATTTTTCAGAGTTGATGAGACAGACCGTTTAAGACCTCTCTAGTTGTTTTTTTCCGTTTTCGGAACTGTAACTGCTGGTTAAAACTTTTGATTTTCTGTAATGTTGTGTTCAGCTGTGTATTCTACTATGGTTGTCACCGACCCTTCAGTGAAAATACTATCAAAGTCTAACGGCATCGGCAAATGGTTTACCGGTGATTCTGGTTGCTTTAAGACTTTATTGTAATAATCAGAATAAAAATAAAAGCATAATATTCTTTACTGTTTCAAATTGTTGTATCATTCCGTGACCCGTAACCATATTACTTAATTGGCCAGAGACGAGCTGGGAAATCGAATACTAGCTTGTGTTTTTTATATCACCCATGGTGAAGACTTTTAGCTTTAGTTGCCAGGGTTTAATTTAGACATTTCCGGGCATATATTCTATCACAGAAATATGCTTATTGTAGGCACCTTTCACAATCCTTTAATACTTTGCTATTTATTTTCGAAAACAGCCTTTATTCAATCAAGTAAATTTGCTCATAGATAGTGTAATTTTTTGAACCGTAGTTTATATCGAATCACACCAAAAGAAATAAAAACCCAGCAAAATTCGCATCATTCAGAAAAGGTCGAGAGATTAGTCCGGATAAGGTTGACGCATCATCTTCGAAAAGACTTCCGGCAGAGTAAAAAACTTACAGATACATTGCTTCGGTTTTTTTTCCCTCACCATAACCAATCCTTTAACTCACACAGGTAGCCAATCAACAACCGATCACGGAAAAGAAAACCATAAAGGTAAAATTCGATTGTAAGTTGTCACATCGTTTTTTGAGAGACAAAGATGAATCGACTATTAGAAAAAAAATAGATAACAAAAAAAACAATCATTTTACGAGATTAATTAGACATAAGTCCATCGTCGTGTGGATGTACTTGACCGGTTATCGACACTTCTATCAGATGATCATCAAAAAAAAAAAATATATATATATATATATTATTTTCCAAATGTACAAAATACACACACAATTCCCTGTTGTTTATCAAACATACACAAAAGAAAAAACAAAGCGATTGGTACCAAAAGGAAATACAGTTAATCATCTTTTCTCGCAATTTCCGAATCAATTCCCGAGAAAAATCTTCTAAACAAGGAACAATTTACGTTTTACTGAAAAAACAAAAAACGAGTTTCATACCGCTATTTCTATGCATATCTTTGCGGTCACCCTCTTTTCTTATAATACACATTTTTTTCTTATATAATAATACGTATATTAATTTTCTCCCCTTCATCATCTTTTCTTCACTATTAAAAAAAAATAATAATAATAAAAAAGACAGATGATCATAAATAACAATAAAAATTACTCAGCACAAAATAGTTCTTAGAAATAGCCAAGGGGCGAGACTCGAGAGTGCATTTTGATCCGACTCGAAAACTCGAGGTTTTTGAGACTCGTCGAAGGCAACGGCCGGTTCAGTCACCTTCGGGCGTTTCTACTATTGCTAATTACACCCCGATATTATGGAACAAAAATAATAATAATAATACTAATAATAATAAATAAATAAATAAATAGGAGAAAAATTTTTCTTTTCTAATCAACGTATTCGAGCACGGAATCATCTCATAAGTTATCTGCGTTAATCTTTTCTTCCAGTTGTTATTTTTTTAAATAGTGTTTGGAATTGACTTCGACGGTTTATGCTTCGTGCAGTCATCCAGTCACAAAAATTTTATTATTATTATTTATACTAAGTAATTTGTACTAATTAGAGACTTTTTCTCTCTCTCCTTGTGTTAAAGAACTGTATATTGCCTTGTGTTCTTTACCCCCTCGAGGGGCCCACTTGTGCCCTTCTGCAAAAATTTTTGTGATTTTTCTTGATGCTGCCGGGGTCATGGAAGTAAAGGGTCCGACTACTTGATCTTTCCAAATGCTACTGGAACATTATATGTATGGGTTTTTTTTTAAATTATTATTATTATTTTTGCTATTTTATACCCTGGGTGTAGGACGTGTTACTTTCGCTCCATTCATATTTGTTATGTGAATTTCGTTTTCTCACGAAATCTGTAGGCGAGTTATTACTTGTAGGCGCAATTTGTCCAGCGTTGAATGTTAATATTGAGATTAGTATACTTCTCTGTTCTTTGGAGAAAAAAATTGTTTTTCAGTCAATTAAAAGGGACTGTTAGGAGTGAATTAACAGTAGCGGGATGTTTTTGTGTGCCCTTTAGGCTTCATATGTGTATATTTATATTTTTTTTTGCTACTTTTGCATGACTGAGTGAGACTATAAAGCTTTATATGACATTGGAAAAATGCGGAATATTTCATCTTCTAGTATTACATTCATACTGCTATATATATAACCGCATTTTGCTGCAAATGTAAATCTTTCACCTTCAGAAGATTGGGCTGAACGCGAGTACTGGATAAGTCAGAGATTAATACACCGATCCATTTGGCTCTTCCCTCCTCTTCATGGCTACCTCGTACGGGCTTACTTAGTCAGCATGATTTAACACGTATATGTTCTTAAAAGTTGTTTGGAAACTTACAAGAGCAATTTATGACATGCTCGAGTTGGAAAGAACAGCTTTACAGCATAACTTTTTTTATAACGAGACTCAATATTTCTGAGGAACGGGATATTTCATCGATGCGAATTTCGTATTAAAATAATAATGAATCCACGATTTAAAATATTCAAAGCTAGAACCTGACTGAATTAAGTTATATAACATTTAAAAAAAAAATTCCGTGAAATATGAGTAGTTGATATAGTAGTTGAGTAGTTCATATACTGTGCAAATACAAAATCTCTGCCACAACAGGCAATTGATCTACAAGGTGACTTGAAAAAAACAATTAAACAACAAGCTATAAAAAAGAATGCACACAGTAAACACCAAAAAAATACAGCAACCAAAAATTCAAAATTATAACTTGTGAATAAAAAGCTTCATGAAAGAAGTACAATTCTGTCCATGAAAATATGGTTGTTATTCAATTGAGTGGATAGCTTCTGGATTTCTTACATACATTAATATATATATTAATACATACATGATATTATACATTTTCTTTGGAAACATTCGGTTATGTGGGAATTTACGGCAACAAGAAGGCTTCCATGCATCCACAACTGTTAGGAAAAAATAATCGCTGAAGTTTTTTGTCTGAAATTTTCGTTTCAGTCTTCTGCAAGGTCATTCTTCAGCATATCATTGGCGGAAAATCTGCATAAATTCTATTGAATGCCCTCGAAATTGTCAAAATCATATTGCCTTTTTGTTTCACGAAATTAGGGCATCCTAAAAAAAACCATAAAAATGAATTTTCGCATAAATGTTTTTACGCAAGTAGATATTAAATTATTCAAATGAGCGTTAAGTGCAACCATCAGGTATCACGAAATCATTCAAGAATTGGCGTTGTTTTATGACTGAAATCTTGGTAGAAAAAATCTTTTCATTAGAAAAGCACTCCGATGAACTCCTCAGTCTCAAACCTGGGATGTGTAAGGTGAAAATTTAATTTAATAGCTTAATGTTCAACACCTTGCGGTGTTGAAGTTTCTTTCAATTGTCGTTCAGAGCAGTGTCCTCTTCAACCTTTTTACATTTGCACATAGATGAAAATTTTCGAAAAAAATTGTTGACCGGTGGGAATAGGAGAAATAATTTGCGGACATTCTGAAAACACATATAATAAGATTCAAATGATGGTATTTATTAAAAATTCTCATTTCCAAAATTATGTATCGACTATAATTAGGCGAAATGTTCCGCGGGGCGGTCCCGGCTTATGGAGCAACGGTTGAAGAACACTGGTTTAGAGGATTTCACGCAGTTTGTGCTCATGTACTTTGCTAATCATTCGAATTTTAAATAATTCACGAATATCTTATTACTCACTTACCAGGGCCACCTACAATTCCTTCGAACTTCCTTTGGCTCTCAAAGTGTGCGTCGTGTCTGCGCAGTGAGCTGGCGATATTGATGCGTGCCTGTTCGGTGCTTTGGAGGATTCTTTACTAGAACATTCTTGGGAGCCGCGGATGACCGTTGACTAAGACAACCAAGGAATCGAGGGTGATAAAAGTTTGAGAACCACTGCCCTACATCTACTTTGGAACAATTTACAGTTCTTTTATCGTCTGTAGACGGGGACATATCTCTGCTCATAGGTGAAACGACATAATGTGCAGTCATTAAAATCTCTGGCTTTATTTACGTCTTCCCAACTTCGGCCTATGGATAAGAATTAAATATTGTAAATAATTCAGGAAATAACAAAAACTCCCGATTCGCATAATGGAATCTATTATATTCACCGTACCGATGGCGTTTATGTCATGATGCATTAGTATTATGTTTTAATTAGATATCTATTAACTATCATCATGTTGTATGGCGTTCATTCTCATTTTTCCACTCAGCTGATTGATGAGAGGAGGGAGGCAGAGAGTGAGTCCTTCCTTAATCACTTGGCTCGTTTTGCTTCTTCCAATCAAAGAGGCATATTTTTCTTTGGAGAAAAGTCTCAGTGAAGAGGGTGGACCTTTGTCAGCTGTCAAGACACGCGTGCTTCTATTTCATAATAAGACGCTTAAGCGTATTTTCTTTTCTCTTCTGCCCCGTCCATACGTAGTGGAAATGTCCATTCCGCTCACGTCCACCGAAACGCATTTGAATAAACATATTCATTAATGTTGTGGAGCTACCGGTTCCGAACGCCCATAGCATCCATCAAATTGGGGGAAAATCTAACATTGTTTAACCAGTAAAGAGAAATGAATGAATTTTCTGGGCGTTAGTATTCTGGTCACTTTAGTTTTTCTTTAGTTTTATTCTCTCCCCTTCCTTTTTATTATTATTTCTATTCTATTTAACCGTAACGCTGATTATAAGAAATTGACGTCGTGGGATGTTCGAACGGCTGATGGTCGAAAGATAGAAGCAGTAACAATCCTTTATGTACATTTACCCTTGAAAATGTTAACCGAAGTATCGGTGACTCTGTTTGTCGCCACACGTTTTCAATCCGACTTCTGGTATACGGGTCTTGATAATGAATAATAAGATCATGTCATGTCTCCGGCATTTTGTCTTTATTCATCGACTAAACCCGAAAGAGGTGAATCATGTCATGCTATAAAAACTTGTAATCCCTAACGCTGACTGGTACCGAGATGAATTTGTCACGCGTACCACGTTGGATTGGCTCATAAAAAAAGCTCTAAAATTTTTGCCCGCTACTGGTATCATACGTGAGGTAGGAAAGTGTACTTAAGGTTGATTTATCAACCACGTAATAGGTACTGGAATGGATATTTTTCCTGCAGGGTAAGGCTACTTTCTCATCATATCATGTTCGCTGAAGTTAGGCGTCTCAACCGTTTCCACAGCGAAGGCCAAATTTGACATTTTAATGAAGCCCTTCGGGCCATCAAACAAAACAACACGCGCGTTACAACGAATTTCAATGGTCCTCAAGTGTCCCGCGGGGCTCATGCGTTGAAGACCCCTGGCTTAAAGTGGTGGTTGGAACTGACCGTGACCGACTTTTAGAGGTCACTGAAATGAATGTTATTTTAGGTACATTTTGGACTTGAGTTATATTGAGTTATTGCAATGACAGCTGGAAAGCGCAATAACCTGTATTTCACCTAAAAGATCTCTGAGTTTTTATTCAGGCCCATCAATTGTAAATACAGTAATTAACTCAAAGATGATCATAATCATATACATTAATTTTCAAATGACTAAATCTTGTCAGGTGTGAAACCAAAGGTACAAAATACGGTACATTGAAGAGAAAATTATGAAACAAAAGTTAATATCCGTTTCGTGTAGTTTAATGTAGTGTTTATCAACGTGGAGGTCGTATGGCCACTCTTAATACCCACTAGTAATAACCACTATAGTAAGAGCTGTGGCGTCTCCATGCGGTCGTGGCATACTGGGAGCACGACGCTCTAAATCCCGTCCGACTAGTGGGTGCGATAGTAATAGTAAAAACTTCAAAGAACGATGCAAAAAAAGAATTGATATTAAAACGTGATAATATACGATCAGTTAATTATTAATAAATTATGATCATTAATCAAAAGTGTCATGAACTAATATGTTCATGTTGGTTAATTGATTTATTAAAAATGGGCTTTTATACTGAGCTCTTTGTCCATCTCCATAGAAACTACATAAATCACATCGGTCTGGATCACGCTTGCCCGGTGATTGGGATATCGATCACATGCTATGCGATCCAAACTGCGCTAAGTGTTTCTATGAAATTCATACCATCAATATTCTACTTGGCACATTTTTCTTATGAATTAGAAGACCTATGTTAACACCTTGGCTTCGATTACTGTAATTATTCTTCCTGCCGAAAATTCCAACTTCAATTCAGTATCACGTCTTTAAGAGTCGGATATATACTGTTGTGCCATAGTAAAATATGTCATGCCCTTTTTTTTTTAAGAAGTATGCTTTCTTCCGATTTTCAGCAGGTGCAAAATAAAGGGGATAGGAAAATGGGTTCCATTGAAAAATCAGCTTCACAAAATATCTGGGCTTGTCATTGCTAAACTACACATATGCTTTTAAGAAGGTGAGAGATATCTCGTCAATATCGATGAGAGGGTTAACCTACTTAGCCAGAAATAGGTGCTTTGAAAAGCCTAAGAAGACTGACATTTCTCAAATTAGAATATTGAAGCATCATCATGATTCCAACATCTGATTTTCGATGGGTTCAAGCTAAGAATTCTAGTGGGCTCTTTATAATGAACAAATTAAAAAAGAAATTACACTGACTTTTCCCAGGTCCTGAGGCCAGAGCACTGTTATTATCACCCTCTTATAAGTCTAACGGTGTTTCATTTTTTTGCTTTCTCTTGGCTCTTCGGGATGTCTTGGCTCAGCGCGGAGTAATCACCCTGTTATAGATCACACCTGAAATTGATGATTAGTATATTAGTCGATTGCTATACGATTTAAACTGGGTTATGGTCTTTGTATGAAATTCATACCATCAATCGTCCTTTTACCACATATTTCCCTGTGAATTAGAAGATGTATGTTATTTATAACACCTTGGTTTCGATTACTGTAATAATTCTTCCAGTCAAAAGTTCCAACTTCAATCCGGTATCACATCTCTGAAAGACGCATGCATACTGCAGAAGAAGAGTAAGGTTTCGTATATTTTAGTCGGTGAATGGTGAAGAGAACACAGGGTCATCTTTTTCCACGACCTTCCCCCCCCCCCCCCGCCAAAGAATCATCATCAAAGAGTTCCTTTCATTAAAACTTTGCTCTCGATTCCCGCCCTTCAAGCAAAGTCAGTCTCTCGCTGTTTGTTAAAGAAAGCTATTTATACAAAAAGAGTTGCTGCTGCAATGAATCTCCATCTCATGCACACACAGGCAGAGACTCCAGTGAATACGTTGTTCAATACTCACATACTGTCGGGCGTGAGAGGATTTTTGACGTATTCCTTCACCACGCCCGGGGAACATCACACGCAGACAAGACATTGGCGTTTCTCTTCAGAGAAGACCCTTGAGAGAGAGCAAACTTTTATTTTACTTTATTTTTTTCCATTTAATATTATTATTAAGAACACAAAAGGAGCAGCAGCGGCAGCAGTGGCTTTCTTGCATTAATTCGTGAATCAGTGCTTCATGAATAATGAATGATCGCCGAAGACGGTTCATATTGCGAAAGGGAACATAGAATAAAAGAAAACTACTATTTGGTAGAAATGAGTTCACTTATGAGTTCATAAGAAAAAAAATTATTCAAGAAAATTCTCATTCAATTGGATCTATTCTTCTTGTTTTCTTCAACTTCAAGGAATAAACGCGTTGTTGTTTACCGAAATCACGCTTGAACCTAGGCCCCCATAGGCTTAGGCCGTTTCTCACATACACGTTGAATTTAAAAAAAAAATTAGAAAGGGGAATAAAAAAATATCCCATGAGAAAATTCACACTGAAGAATGGAGGGTGTGGAAACTAGATTCAAAAATTATCTCCGAAGAAGAAGAGAGAGAGAGAGAGAGAAAAAGATATAATTTTGCATTGAGATAGTGGAAGAAGAAGAGGAGAAGTATAATAAAGTAGACTGGTTCTCTTGAACACAACAACAATAACAATAGTAATAAAGCACCGATGAGATGTGTTCTTCGTATACCTTAATCGAATTTTATGGCCAAAAAAATCAAGGAAAGTAAAATATTAAGGCCCCGAAGGGATGAAAAAATCATGTTTTCTCTTGTAATTAAAAAAAAATATTCCGAAGAGAGTTCAAGTTCAACTGAGAGAATCACATCCGGAACTGATTCCTTATGAGTGATACTGAAGAAATTGAAACAGAAAAATGAAAACCAAATTTGTGATGAGATCCCCTCAAGTACCAACATGTGGTAGATATGTAGTAATTGCAAAACTATCGACGCGGAACATAGATGTTGATCACGCGCGTTTCATAAGAATTTCATTAATTTGTATGATACATCAGGTTATTAGTGGTCAGTGAGTTGATTCCGGAATTAAGGTTCGTGGACCGACCACCACGAAGTCAATGATTTGTGTGTATGCACACGTTATACGCCAGTGTTGTTGTTTTTATTATTTTTTTTTTTTTGAGGGACGCACTTTCTAATTACGTCTTTCTTTCTCAGCAGATTTCGAAACGTTATTAATGAGGAAAAAACTCGAAGTTTCGAAAACGCAAAAAAAAAAGAAAGAAAAAACCAAATAGATTCCGAGGGATGTAACTATTACTGCCAAAGCTCGAAGATGGCCAGTTCGCGAACTGGCCGGTTCAGTTGGCCGAGCCAACGTTCGAAATTCGGGCATTCGAATTTCGAATTCGAATTCGAAATTCTATGTATAGCGATTCCTTTGATTAAGGGTCATCACCACGTTGGCGTATTTTTTTTTTTTTTTTTTGTAATTATGGCCATTTATAATTAACCATAGCTAACCATAATTATTATGCTTAGCTATGGCAACCCTAACGATCAAAGTAATCTGAATATCGATATCTTAATGATCCGTATGTAGGGATATATATATAGAGAGAGACCTACATATATATATATATAAGGGCCTAGCAAAGCCCAGCGAAAACCAAAATTTCGGACATTGGCCTTGTCAACTGGGCCGGCTAGTTTGCGAACTGGCCAACTTCGGGTTTTGGTAGTAACATACCTACATTCAAATCTCGATAAATCGAAAGTCTAGCGGCAAACAAATTTATCGATAAGGGGCCGTTCAAGTATTACGTAAGCAAATTTTTTAGCCATTTTTGACCCCCCCCCCCTCCCCCCTTGTTAGCAAATTAGCAAAAGTCAGCAAAACTCATGCGGGAATTTGCGTGTACATGCAGTGACACCTGACGTGAAGGTTTTTTTTGTTTCTCTGTAATGCTTGTTATGTGTAGTGCTGCCATCTGCCACCAGTTTTTCTAACTATGAGTGAAGTGTTATGATTGAATGATTTATCGTTGTAGGACTGTTGCTCTCTGTGGCGAGACTTTTTAACGGGGAGATCGGCTCGCATTTGCGCCTTGAAGTTGGGAACCACAGAAAACCAACTTCAGCCGACCACCACTGTGGGATTCGAACCCGGATCCTCGCATCGCGAGTCCGTCACTATAACCACTCGACCACCACAGCGGCTAAAGGGGATGATTACCAGTTTGTTTTCTTCCCGATGGAAGAAGTTTCCATTCTTTACCGCAAAAAAAGCCACTATAATCTCAACTCATTGTTAGATATCAAAAAGGTCCAAGACCTGAATTTTTTATTTCAATTTTTTGTAATTTGTAATAATAGTTTTTAACTTTTTACAAAAACTTACAATTTCTTAAATTATTATTTTTAATATTAATTTCTTCACTCACCGTATCGTCTCCAGATACAAGCCTTTAATATGAAGAACATTTTTTTATATCCTCAGAACTTTCGGAAATATGTCTGGTTCAGTCAAGAAGTCAATTTAAGAGATTAAATTGTCACGTTAAAAAACAAATCACTCGTATTTTTTTTTTATCATGGTGTTAATATAAAGGGCTTTCGAAACACAAAAGTTTAAACAAGTCCCGCAAGTTCATGGTAAATACTAACGAAATGAGTTTTGAACGTTTACACGATACATTTTTGGTATAACCTGAAATTATAAAATTCCATTCTCGGCTATGCATGTTTCGAAACATAAGGTTAGTGTGCCGAATCGAAATTATACGGAGAAGAAGAAAGACCGAATGTTGGGCTGTATGCCCACGCTTTGGTTAATGGGTTCGATTAAAACATTTTGTGATAGAAACGAAAACTGGCTTTTAACCAGCCGAAACCATGCAGTTAAAATGATACCTTAAAGATTTTTTTTCAATCATAATATCTACAGTCGAACTTGGTTAGTTCGAAGTCCAAAGTCATTGGGGAAAAGTTCGAATTATCTAATTAATCTATCCTGGATCTGTAAACTGACTACAAATTGCAACTTCATAATCAACGTTCTCATAGGATAGTAATTATCAGTTATTAAAATTTTATCACCAGTTACGAAACAGTTTTCCAAATTTTAATAATTTATAATTATAACAACTGATCTTAGCTCTGCTGCATTATTCTACTGTTCTGAAATCAGCATCACGACAGAATTTCTTGACCACGTTCAAAGCCTGATTTACGGAAACGGTTCATGATCACCCGTTACGAAACAGTTTTCCAAAATTTTGCTTATCATTGTTATGCTGCTATCAAGGAAATATACTTTCATTAACGTTTACAAAATTTTTTCTTCCCGATACTTTCCATACTTTGAATGACGATAAAAAGATTCAGATTTTGAATGGCACACCTTGACCCATAGGTTGAACAACATAATCGGTACCATGTGGTACACATTCCTGATGCACTCCAGATGAATAATGTTAAAATGAGCATTAAATCATCAAAGAAGGAGTGGAGAAAAAAAGAATATTATCAAACTTTTCTTTGTTTTTGAAAATTTGTTGTTTAACAACTTGCTCAAATAAAACAAAGTTTGATTTCCAAACTAAATTTGCTCACACAAAAAAATCATGATTTTTTTTCTCCTACAACTCGGAATTATCCAAAACATTCAAAAAAATTTCGAATTAATAAAAAACACTTAACATTAAATTAGATAGAAAACTCAAGGAAGTTCGTAAAAGTTCCAATTATCCAAAATTCGGATTAACAAAGTTCTACTGTACATGTGTTTTCCACGTACTCATTGATTGTGTAAAGTTCTAAAAGAAAAGTAAGTAGCTATAATGTAAAGTAGTTATGATTTTAATCTAAATATAACCTGAAAGACGTGCCTTTACCTATTACTAAAAGCATCCATAAGCATCCGATAATGAAGCGGCGATAGATCAATGCACCCATACATAAGTTCAACCTGAAAAAGAAAAAAAAATTAATAAAACTTAGGTTTACACCTCCTTACTCAGAAAAGTGCAAATTCCTTTAATAAGGTCCGATTATCTATAATTTACTTTAATAAACCAGAGCAAGGAGATTATAAGAACTTCTCCCCCCCCCCCCCCATATTTAATCACTTGCTTTTCATCAATTTTTTTTCGGGGGGCCGTCAGCAAAGTTAAATTTGTGTTTTCTTCTTGTTCAATCCTTGAGCTTAATATTCAATACCATTCGTCAAAACTTCATATTACTTGGAGGAAAAAAAATGCCGTCTAAGCTTTTCAATGTTTTCGCCATAGTGGAACTCTTAAAATAATAGCTGTGCTCTATCAAATCATTTTGAAACAGTATTCATATTCTATGACTAGGGAATCCTTGAAACAATATTAAGGCAAACCCCTTGGACGTTCTTGAAAAAATGTCAGAAAGGGTCAGTGAGATTGTATGAGTTAACTCATTCTCTTTACATTGCTACATACTGAATATTACTTTGTAAAGGGGCCCATGGCCATTATTTTATTGGCACAAAGGGTGCGGGGAACAGAAAAGGTCAAGAACCCCTGTTTTAAGGGATCCTCGAAGCGCTGTACAGGTTCTGAAGATTTCGTGAAATCATAAACATGTTTTAGGGAGCTTTTGAAACTATATCAATGTTGTATGCAGGGTCGCAACCAGGGTCGGCTTTTATGCAATGTTAAAAAAGTAGTTAAAAGATAAATTCAGCACAATCTGGTCAGGTACCTGGATCACCAGAGTCACTTATTCATCCCCTAGTTGAGACCACATTCTACGGAGGCTTTGAAATTGCATTTTATGGAACCCTTAAAGTTTCATCCCATAACATGTTCTAAGAATAATCGGGAATCCATGGTCTGGGGACCTATCGGGAAAATATTAATTTGCTTAGAATCACTTGGAAAAATTAAGTTCTTAGCGAATCCCATGGTAAATGTATCTGGGAATTACCTAGAAAATATCCAAGGTTCGGGAGTTGCCTGGAAAATATAAGGACCTAGAAAGTATTACAAGGTCTGGGAATCACGTTTAAAGTTTCCATGGTTCAAAAAATCAACTGGAAAATGTCATTGGTGCAAAATCACCTGAAAAATGTCAATTGGGGGGGGGGGATCACCTAGGAAATATATCCATGATCCAGGAATCTCCTGAAAAATATAAATTTCAAGGGATTCTTGAAACAATACACCATGTCTTTTACAACATTTTTTACGGAACAACTATGTATTTGCACAGCTAATCATTACTACCTCTATCGCGGAGCCCCTAACGACGTGTAGTGAAATTTCAATCCAGAAATGCTGATCAAATGACGCAGTATAAAATCTCTCATTATCAAATATTCACCTTGGGAAAATGGTCAAATGGGTGCTCATATTGATCTCCCAATCAGTTACCGGCATTCATATGAAATTTGTAGCGTCCATAGAGTTCAGTCCGATGTATAATGATAGACAGCCCCCGAAACTCATCAATTATCTTTTACACTTGCAAGAAGACAACCTATCCTGTTACGATAACCCTTGTTGAGTAACAACTACAACAGGGGCGTTGCTACAGACGGACATACTATGGGCCAATTTTCGCTCGATCCTGTGTCTTATGCCAGTCCCCCCCCCCTCCACCTTTATTTTATTTTTTCATAGAGATAGAAAGACGTGCAACAACATCACATACCAATTATCCGAACCATCTTTTGTATGATAAAATAAGGGGTTGATGTTTCATTTCATTAGAAGAGAGGATCTTCCTTCCCAATGTTCAGTAAATTGAGTGGGATGGTCCTGACGTATTTGAATTTTAAATGTCCTCTGACTCTACAATTTACGGAAAGTTTTCCAACCGAGCCAAATTACACCTCCTCTATTTTTTCCCCCTTAGACGACGTTAACGCTCTTCTAAAATAAAAACACAAAAGATTTTTTTCCCCCCTATGATAATGTGCAAGGAAAAAAATTGCTTACGAGATTATATCATAAGTATGATCTGATTATTCGTAAATTGAGACGCACAAAAAAAAAGCTTTTTCCAAAACCGCCCATTAATTCAGTAAAAAGTTTATGCAAGTACAGAATGGAGCTTTCACACGTGAATTGATATTGTTAAAAAAAATTAACATTGTAATAGTGAGATTTTAACGCTTGTTTCGCTTCGACGATCAATTTTTGCGTACAGGAGCAGACAAAGAGAGAGGTGTTACTAATATTCTGATGATTACAGTGCTAGGACCTGGAACTTGTGGGTTCTTTGCAATTTTTCTACTCCGTAAATAGTTGGTATTTCTTTAATCTTGCTTGATAGGATAACACTGTTCAACAGTGAAAATTTTACAGAGGTGAAAATATCCGTCCTTTATAAATAGACCAACTGTATCCGCCGGGTCATGAAGTGCACATTGTGTGATTTGATGTACGATACAGGAGGTACATATCGGTTGAAATGTTGGATCTGCCTCATTGGTGCTTGGAACACTTTCCAACACATTAAGTTCACTTCGATCATTTCCATATCACTGTCTGTCGGAATGTTAGCGGAGGGGAACGGGGACGCAATCCTTCTTCATGAGACCACTGGGCGAATGACAGATGGTATCACAGAGTATTCGATCTTTTTCTTCCTCTTTGCATTAACTCTTTCCTTCAAGCACGGTTTCATGCACGAATAGCAATCGGTGCTATGTGGTTTATGCCAAACGGCGGGCAAACCAAAACGCATGGAAACTTTTTCTCCTAAGCATCCAAGTATTCAGGGTGGATGAACAAGCCATACAACAAACGTGGGGAGCCAATGATTTATTCTGGTCTCCGACGTGACACCCAAAGTACAGTACATATGCCTTTCTAACTGCGGAAGTCAGGGATGGTAACCACGTCCAGCAAAATTTCCCCTTTTTCACTAAATTTATCCCACACATTCCGAAAAATTCACTGCCATCTACCGGGAGAAAAGCATAGTTAAGTATTTTACAATAGAAATGTATTGCACTGCATTAATTTTTTTTTTTTTGATGCAAGATTCTTCTGAAAAAATTCTTTTGTTTGATAAATTCTCAAAATTTCCCACAAATGCAAAGAAATTTCCCACTTGTACAAATTTTGACCAATTTTTCCCATGAATGTGGGAAATTTCACCAGTTACCATCACTGGCGGAAGTCAATGGCCGCTTCTTGAACCACAAGATAATTTTAAGGGTGATTTTCGCGTTCAGCGACCCACACAAAATTTATAGAAGGTGACTACTTTCATTTCGATAAAAAACAAAAAGTGAAAAATTGTTAAACAGTGTAATTGGTTGCGTTTTGTGATGCTTTAAGATTACGTTTAATTGCCAAACAGTTACGAAATGGTACCTCAGAGGTGGTTCTAGCTCACCTGCCGCCCCTAAAAACAACCCTGGGGGGAGGCTGAAAGGGCTTTATCCTAAAAAAACCAACCGCACTGAGCTGTAGGTTTCGTTCATGGAGTAATACTAGCACATATATAGTATAATAGTAGATATCTTTATGGTTTCGTTCTAGCTCAGCCAATCTAGGGATGAACCTGAATTTTTTTACTCGTCCGAAGCAGCACAAAATTTTTTTAACCGACAAAATGTTCATGACCACACGCCCCCTGCTTTTAAAGAAACTGTCCCAGAACCTTGTTCCCCCCCCCCCCGAATTATTTCACTGTCCTTAATTATGCCAGATTTCACATTGAGATTAATTCCACGCATAACAGCTCTTATTGATGTGCCATCATATTTTCTTTCTTTTTGGGATTTAATTTTTTAATTTATCTAAATTTTTTAATGCAGATGAACCTTATTAACACAAAAATACCTGCTCCAATGTACCTAGGGCAAAAACCTATAGGGTAGTGCGAGGGGTTTCTGGCGCTCCAGGACCTGGACAAAGGAGAACCGAAATTCTTTCTTTGCCTTTATTTAATCGCTCCCAAAAAATTACTGTTTGGGGGAACCAAAATGCACACTCGCCCCCGTTTGAACCCTTACTACGTGTGATAGTCTATTCTTGTTTCTGATATTACGGCCTCATGCCCTGTCTGTCTCCTCAAGTTTTGTCAACATTTTCAACATTTTCGTTTTCAAGGTATGGCTCAAAAAAGAGTGACAGCACGGATGGCGTATGAATTTAAAATTCTAGATGCGCTACTAATCTAAACAGAATTTTGTCTGAGTGTAAGAGAGTGGAGAGACAAGCCAAGCACGTCATGTTTTTGTATAAGGGCGAAAGTTAGATTAATATTGAGAATCAGATTTAACTCTTTGAGACAGTTCTGAATATAGTTCTCATTAAATTTTTTATATATTTTTTATCAGTGATGATTATAGGACTGCGTGACCTAAGTGGCCCCACTTGGAGCCAAATCAGGGGGTGGGGAAAGGAAATAATAACTGTAGAAAAGTTTATAAAAAAATGTTTCGTCTGTGAAATTTAAAATATGAATGTAATGGATGGAGCGATTGGGAGAGGAAAACTAATTTTTAAGGCATTTCATCTAGCTTGAAACTCAGTCGTGATCGTGAGTTTTCAGGTCATTCAACCCAGGGCCGTAACTAGAGAGGAGGGTAACTGCCCCGGGTGGCAAAATTTAGGGGACAAAAAACACCGTTACAAAATTAAAATTAAACCGTTATAATTAAAAGGTGGAGAGGCAAAATAATGATTGCTCCGGGCATGAAAAACCTAGTTACAGCACTGATTCAACCGGTCAGACTTATACGCGGGAGGGGCGCCAAAATGGCTACGTACGAGTTAAAATTTGGTCTTGAGCCGCGCCATCCTTTTTCAATAAGTAGCTTTTGGCGTAAGGCAAACTTAAGGAAGAGAAAAATGGGTTCTAATTAAAAATTTAAAAAAATTGAGGATGTCAAAAAAATTGAAAAGAAAAAGCATAATAAATGCAGAATGTACCATAAATTCGTAAATACTTAAAAATTTATTTAAAAAAATTGAAGGAATTAGTATATTTGAATGTGTGCGGTTCGCAAAAAAGTTATTTTCACAAAAAGGGATATTTCTTTGGTAAAGAAAAGGAAAATTAGTTCAAATTTTTGTCAATGCAGGGTGCTGGATGAGAGCAAATCACAGAATTAGTTTGTAGAACCCTTCTTCACTTCCTTCTGTGTCCGAAACGTTCATAAAGCTTCAGCCGTCACTAAATGTCTGACGTAAAACTTCACCAATAGCTCTTTATCCACCAACGTCATCACAATAAAACCTTTTGTGAGCGACAGTAACAGGAAAATTCAGAAATTGTCTGTGATTTTCTTTCGTGCAGTGTTTTCTATCGACAAAAATTTGAACTGAAATTTTTTTTGTAATAAAAAAAACTCCCTCCATGAGAGAGAGAGAGAGAGAGAGAGAGAATACATTTTCCATAAACTACATTCAAATACACCCCCCAATTCCTTTAATTTTTATGAATTTCAAACTACAGTGAAAGCTCGCTACAACGATAAGTTCTTCTATTAAGGTTTTTTTTTTAAATTTTTGTTAAATCTACACCTTGATGTTAAACTGCTGCCTCTCGTTATAACGACAATCCCTCGATAAGAGAACAATCTGAAAAAGTTATTTATCGTTTTATCGGCAGAAAATCTTTTGCAACGAGAATTGTATATCATACATTTCCACTAGTGAAAGTTAAAAGATAAGATGTCGAAATGTCTGTATAATTCATGATTTTTTAAGAATCGAAAAATTTTCAATTTTTATTATCATTTCGATTTTTCTAAATAATCAGTCTCAACATATTGTCGTTTTTTTCGATCTCGCAGCCCCGGTAAGAAGCACTGCTGTACAACGATATATTTTCTTGGTCTTCAGAGTACTGTTACAGGTTTCACTGTATTTTCGAATTTATGGGACAACCTGTATGATAATAGGGAAAATATTGTGATTTATTGCATTTTTATTACGATATATTTATGATATTATGTGAAAAAAAATTTTAAGCCCCCATTTTGATCTTACATGCATGATTTACAGGCTTGGATTTATATTTATTCGGTAGAAGTTATAAACTGGTAAGTGTTCCAGTTTTGCATAATTACCCGGTTTTCTTACATAATCGCCAACAGTTTTAGTAAATTTTTTAAATTTCACTGCAGTTATCACTTTTGCAGGTTATAATGCATAATTCCCTAATGAAGTTGATGAATTCAGAAGAAATCATACGTGGAAGTAAATAATACATTGTGTGTGCCTGGAATCAACATTTAACGTTCTATCGTCGAACATGCGGTTTGAGCCCCGTTAACATTTTTGCATGCTCTGAGCATTTCGTACAATAGATTTGTCCAACCCAACAAGAAGCACTCGATGACCATTCGATCCTCAAATGTTAGCTTAGTATGATCAGTGCTGCGTTCGTTTCAATGCTGGGGGCTGTTTCGGGTCCGGTGACTCCCCTCCCTCCCCCCCCCCCCCACCACCAAGTATACAATCAATACCATATCTCACTTATTACGAAGTTGTTATAAAGGGCACGGAACTCTCGCCATCTTTCTTATTACGCCTTCATTACAGAGCGAGAAGAAATATATATAAATGTGTATTATGGAAAGAAAAAAAGAACATCTTATGGCTCGGAACGGGAGAGGGGCAGGGCTCCACGATTTAGACCTCAACCCCTTCAGGCCCAAGTATTACACACATATAAGGATTTTTCTTCTACCCAAAAGAATATGAAATCGTGCTTCGGCCCGCTTATGGGTCGTGCTTTAGATACCATCGGTCCAGTAGATGAGGGTCCGTCCACCTTCCAGAAATAATAATAATATACACTAATATATATATATATATATATATATATAAAAGAACGAACTTTATGGATCAACGCCCTTGTTGTATATGTACTTGGTCATTTCTTTTTTATTCTATGATGTCTTGGAAATAGGATGTTGTGGTATATTCGGTCAAAAAAACTGATATTGTACCATCAACTTCATAATACATGCATGCAGAGTAAGATCTACCGATTATAATAGAAATAAGAAGAAACAAATGAAAAAAAAAAAATTACAACGAGAACATCATTAAAGTTTAATCGCAAAAAAAAATCTACTCTCTAGAGCTAATTTGATTCTAACTGCTGATGGAAGAAGAGGTATCCTGTCATGTATTTTTTTCCCATTTATGCGAGTAATATATAATATACCATCGCCGCCAGCGAAAGGAATTGCTAGATCTGAGTATAGTAAGCCTTCTTTCAAAAACACGTTTCATTTTTTACAAGTACCACCAGAGATAACCCTCGAGAAATATTTTTTTGTACTGAGAAAAAAAAGAGTAAAAAAAAAAGTTATTTATTATCCTTATATGGATTGTCGAAGTGGTCTATTGATCTCAATCACGATCATTCTGTTATCAGATGGGTGGTGATAAATTGTGGATTTAAAATTTGACTGGATTCTGCATTATTCAGGGCCCGATTTCTGTATAAGCAACATGGGCATTTTACTAAAGCCCCATGTTTTAAGGGGGCCCGAAATTTATGATAGTATATACTTTACTCAAATTTTTACAAATTTTATTTGGGAAAATTTTGGAAGACCAAAAGATTTTCCTAAATCACATCCTGCCCATCACATCCAAGGGGCTCATTATTAGCAAACAATATTAAATATCAATCAGTAATAGACTTTACTCAGCGCACACACACACCCAGGGCCGTAACTAGGCAGGTGCAACAGGTGTACCCACACAGGACCGACTTGGAAGGAGGGCCCAGAATGGGCCTAAATGGGCCTGAAGAGGCCTAAATGGGCCTGAAGAGGCCTAAATTCAATTGCACAGGACAGAGGAATTGCTAGCTACGGCCCTGCCCACACACACATGTCAAGAAAATGGGATCTTTATTTAACTTCGTTCATGTCATAGGCTGGTCTCATGAAGTGCATATTTTGAAATTGAAAAATATGTGCTAAAAAATGTGAAACTCATGTGTGTGTGTGTGTCTTTTAAATATAAATATCTCCACAAATAATTCACACCTCACCCATACCTCTCTATTGCAACACTAACTCCGAGACAAAAGTATTTTTCAATGTGTGACAGTCTTTTGTTCGATTCTTCGATTCCCCATCTTTTTGACCCTAAAATGAATTACAAAAAGATGACAATTTGTTAATGCAATAAGTTTGCATATTTGACCAACCTCAAATCTTCATGAAGATTCGGCATATTTGCAATTGCAAAAAATTATGCATCTGATTTTCCAAACAGTTTTTTAGACGAACTGCAACAATTTTCATCCTTGGTGCAGGCTGGTGACATAATGCCAAAAATGTTAAATAACGCTGGGGTTTAGGAGACACGTTTCCAAATATTAAGACAGCATTGAATCATCATTGACAACATAACCAGTATAAAACTGTTCTAGAGAGAGATCATTCTTCCTATTAAAAAGAATAAAATCATCAGTTCGCTGAGGTCTTTTACAAGAAAAACTGTCATCTCTTTAGCTCTATTGTGTATTGAAGTTGAGATAACTCAGAAAATTTGGATTTTGATGGCATTTTCAATGATTTTGTTCATATGAGAGTGCGAAAAAAGCATTTATAGTAAGCTATTTCAAGGAGAATTTTACATTGCATTTCTCATTTAAAATCAGTGCATATCCTTTCTTTGATGTGTTTACAAATAACTTACTGTTTATTTGCTGACATAAAAAACTTTTTCGACCACTGTCGATGCCCCAACCCAATACCTCTTTTGCCCAGGAACCCATCAAGTAAAAGTCGGGCCCTGGAGCTATTGGAAGTTAAACTTTGAAGTAAAGATTCAAAATTGACTTTTTAGGGCTGAGGATTTCGAAAAATAATGTATGAATTTAAATTGTTCAGAATAAACTGATAATTTAGAAACAAAATCTGTAATTTAATTTTGTTTCCCTTTAAAACTTTTATTTATTCACTAGCTACAATACCCGGCGCTGCCCGGGTATTCTTCAATGAGGCTTTTTGGATCATGCGATATCTCCCTCTTTCTTTGAGGGACATGCAAACCGTGTCTAAGTTAACCAATATGGCGACGTCCTGCGCGACTCATGAAAGAAACAAATCTAAATTTAAAGAAACGTAGAAATGAATAGTCCCCACCCCCTTTTTTTAATGGGTGTTAGGTATTTCGATTCCCTCCCCCTGAACTTCAAGTTATCAATTTCTGCCTGTTTCAGCTTCCAAAAATGCTTAATTAAAGCTGTGGAATTTTTTCGATGCACTTTACGGGGCACATAACTAATTTTAAAAACATCCTAAACTATATGAATTTATGCAAATAAATATCAAAAGACAATATGGAGACATTAATTTTCATGCTTGAGAAGATGTAAATAAAAAGTTGAAATCAATGTTATTGCATGGATATCAAACTCAAAAGTAGATCCGGCAAATTATTCATATTTTTAATTTTCTGGGCTCCGTATCTCCAAGCGAATTCAATATTTCAAAAATCGAGAATTCAATTTAATTTTTAAAATTATTGATGTGGCAGGGAACCCCCCCCCCCACTAAATTTCCGTATTTATGCAGTTAAATCGGCAATTTTAATAGTGATCTCTATGAGGATCACCCTTTTCCTGACCCTCAAAGCGATGATGGTGATGATTATGACGTCTATTCAAAAAGCCTCATTACTGAGAGTATTGAAAATGTGGCAAACCATTATAAAGGCATAAACTATTATACATAACTGGCAGCATTAAAGAAGTGACAAACCATTGTAAAGACATAAACACGTCTGAAACTCATCGCTAGGGAACCACGGTAACCAAAGTAAACGTTCGGAAAGTGATTGTTGAGGCCCAAAAACCATTGTTGCCGGACAGTTTTTTGCCCATTTGGGGCATTTGCCCTGGTCTGACGAAATTTTAAAGTAGCCTATCGTTCAAGTCGGGTTCCATTTGGTTTATATGCGAAATTTGGCGACGATCGATCTAAAATTGTAGATTTGTATAGAGAACATACACACACACACACAGACAGACAGACAGAAAATCAATTTTATATATATAGATAGATTGCTATTCACACTAATCCGTTTATACTTGGATGGCCAACAGACGGCACGAAAATCTATTAAAAGTGACTGCCATGAAAGTTTTCACAAACGGTGAAAGATATTTGAAGACAGGGAAATTTTCATACTCCGTTGTATCGGCTTATAAGAAAGAATTTCCGGGTGGAAATGAAAACACAGCCCAACTTGGTTAATTCGAAGTCTAAAGTCACTGGAAAAAAGTTTGAATTATCCAAAATTCGATTTATCCAATTAATCTGTCCTTGATCCATAAAATGACTACAAATCGCAACTTACATCAACATTTACATATGATCAGGGCCGGCACCAGGAATGAGGTGACGAGGCGGTAACCTTTTTTACTTTCAAACCGAGCACAACTCAGGTCTATCACCATCTATGGACGATTCACTACCTATTGGGTTGTGCCGGAAGTGTAACTGTATGACTGTGTGTGTACGTAGCAGTCTGAGTGCGTATATAGTGTTGTGTTTGATTTTTCAGTGCTGCCAAGAGGCACTGCCAAGGCGGCAGTGTACATGGAAGCATTCTCAGACCCTATACGGCCATATTTTGTAAATTTATTTACCATTTGCTGCTTTTCTTAGGCACTTTTGCCCATAACCAATGAACGGATAAAAATAAAATTTTATAAACAAAAATATGCCTTTTAGAAAATATTGAAAACAATTACACAGTACAGTATTATATTAAATGTGAGGAAAAACATCAATAAAGTAGAACCCCTTCCGGCACCTATCAAATAAAATTGTTACAATTCTTCCATTGAAATTAGCGACTGAATTTTGATTAATGTGCCGAATGAAAAAAAATGTAACATGATATTAAGTAATATTTATAAGCAATAGTATTATTTAAATCGTCAAGTTTGATATGAAATTGTAACAGTTGTTATTTGTATGTAGTAAATTAACATTAGTAAAATTCGCAATTCTATAATCACGATTTTAACAACTAGATAATAAAGAGAGCAATTCTTGGATTTTCAATAAATAAATCTTGTCTTTGGATTCAGAATAAATATTAATTAATAAATTTTCATGTTTTCTCTTAAAAATGCGCGAAAACACATTTGTAATTACTTGATTGAATACTTTTTTTTCAAATTATTTTCAGTAAATTTTATGTAGAATTTTAATGCGTTACATGATATACTATATGCACTAAATTGCTCATTTAATCCTTTAGAAGGGCAGACATTTTTCCAAAACCCATGGTAAAAATTCTAAATAGGTGCTACCAACATATATGGGATAACCCTCCCACTTCAAATAAGAGTTATTAAATTGATGTGATGTATTACTCTAATTTATGAGAGGCGTTTTTACGTTGGAAATTCTTTCACGATACCTTGAATCATCAACGTTACACTTCAAGGGGGTCGTGGCCAACACTTTGAGAACCACTATATCAAAGTAATAGAGGTGAATAAAGAAAATTATTTTCAGAAAGTCGTATCTTAAGGGCGGCAAAATTTCTAGGACCCCTGCATAGGACAATAATTATCAATTACTAAAATTTTATCATCCGTTACGAAACTTTTTCCGAAATTTTAATAATTTGTAATTACAATAATAAATCTTAGCTGCTACATTATTCAACTGTTCTGGAGAGAATCAGCATCACTGAAGAATTTCTTGACCATACTCACAGTCTGATTTAATGAAACGGTTCATGATCATCGTTATGAAACCGTTTCCAGAATTTTGCTAATCGTTGTTATGCTATGAAGGAAATATATATAATTTCATCAATATATTACGATCTAAACCTACTTTATACGTATACTCTTAATGACGAAAAAAAGATTCAAATTATGAATGGTACACCTTGATCTATAGGTTGAAAGACATAATAGAAATAGGTATTAACTGGTTCACAGTCTCGACGCACTCCAGCTGAACAATGTTAAAATGGACATTAAATTTAAAAAAAAGGAAGAGAGAAGAATAAAACAGAATTTTCAAACTTTTGTTTGTCTTTAAATATTTGTTTTTTTTAAAAAAAAACTTGATCGAGAAAAGCAAAGTCTGGCTTTTTCTATAATTTTCTCATACAAAAATCATGATTATTTTTCCCAACCTCGAATTATGCAAAAAAAAGGGAGGGGGGGGGGGGAGTTCGAATTACACAAGAAATTTTAAAATTAAATTAGATAGGAAAAACTCAAGGGGAGTTCGTATAGGCATACGAGAATTTTCTCGAGGGGGGTTTTCAGATTTTTTTCCTTCTGAGGGGGGGGGGGTTACTTTTTTTTCCTGCAAAATAACTCTATAATCTTGGCTCGCCCCCCCCCCCCATGCGTACGCCAATGGGAGTTTGAAAAAGTTAGAATTGTCAAAAACTCGAATTAACTAAGTTCTACGGTACATCTATGATGTCAATCCGGCTATAGCAAAATGTTTCACAACGAGTGTTCAAAAATAATAACAAATTTAAAACTGAAATGGAATACAAAAAACTATATTAACTCATTGACGCCGGTTGGTAAGAAAATTTGCCATTCGAAATTTTAATTTTTTTTCTTTGCTAATAAATGGTGGGAGTGGTAGCACACACTGTTTTTTTCTTTCGAAAAATCAAAGTCGTCTTTAATGGGTAAATAAAAACTACATTCTAAAAAATTTAAATTTTTAACTCTGAAAATTTAAAATTTCACAATATAAAAATTTAAGAGTAGTGTAAAATATGAAAAAAGAAGAAATAAGGAACAAAAAGAGGGACAGTGACGCCTCGTAAAATAACAATTGAAAATATAAAACTCAAAATTTATGTATGTTTTCCCTATCAATCGAAAACATTTTTATTCCGAATTTTTTTTATACCTAAAGAAATACCAGTTACTTTTGATGAAAATTCGCCCAGACATTCGGTGGTAGGAATTTGTGATTTTTGCTACTTTTTACAAGGCTAAAGCAACCAATTCTCGAACATTTTCAAAACTTGAGTGAGAAAATACCGTATCTGTAAAGAAATTTACAGGTATCTCATTGAATTTTTTTAGAATGTAACAGCATAAATTTCTTCTGGCATAATAAGGGGAGCCACGAATTATACTAATTGACATTTATTGGTTAAAAAGACCGTATGAAAATTTTCATTTACTTATTTTCCCTCAATTATCAGTCTATGGAGGTGCCACTTTCAGTGCTGAATTCCCATTTTTTTTCACGTATTACTTAAATTAAAATTAACCGTAAAATTCTCTCTTTTGTTGAACCATTTTCAAATAACTTTGAATAATATAAATTAAATTCGTAGTTGGACCAAGCTTAAATAAACTCACATATTTGCATGAATCAAAAGTCCTGTAAGTGCTAATGCGGCCTTTATCTCATCAACCGCTCGTTGTAGGGGTATAATTCCAATTTCAAAATGCTCAAAAGGCGTTGAAAGTTTTAAGAACGAAAATAGTGTAACTGAAAATGAAAAATCAAAATTTTCTCATACGGTTCCCATATCCTCTAACTTCCCGTTAGAAAGTTGTTGCCCTGTATCTCCTGAGGCCATCAGAAAAAAATCCATGTTTTCAAGTGCAATATTCACCAAAATATTTGAATTCAAAAATCTGAGAATAGTAATGAGAGAACAGCAAAAACTAACGGACAACGTTCCTTTCTATTGATGCTGCCCTTTTCCAACTTCCCTCCGATTTTTGAATTCGGAATATCTCAGCGAATATTGCACTTAGAAACTTGGAATTCTTTTTGTTGGCCTCAGGAGAGAGACAGGGCACCAACTTTCTAATTGGAAATTAGAGAACATAGGGACCGTATACAAACTTGGATTTTTTTTTTTTTTTGTTACACACTGTATTTTCACTCTCAAAACTGGAACAGGGTAATTTTTGAAAGCCTTTTGAGCAGTTTTTAAATCGGAATCATAAATCTACGACTGGCGGTTGATGAGATGAAGGCCGCATTAGCAGTTACAGGGCACCTTGTATTAACAACTAAATATAACTTATACTTACTGTATTAACAAATAAAGTAGTACTGATCTTGAAATTAAATTAACTAAATATTGATACCTTAAAATTTATTTTAACAAAATAACCTGTGAATTAAACAATCTTAATTAATAATTTTAAAATTTCAATACCGGCACAGTAAACATTTCTCTCGATATAAACGGAGATATCTCCCCCCTGATAAAATTAATTTCATAAGGAGAAATGAGTAATAATGATGTTATCATTGTTATCAAATATCATGGCATTTCACATACGAACCATTAGATCTCCATCGTCAGTTTCTCCTTATAGTTCACGAAGGGATTTTAATTAAAATTTTAATAACAGGATGTAATTTCGACTGACTTCATCTGTAATCGAAAGCCGATCTTCAATCAATCAACGTGATCTCGTACCGATACTCATGACAACGATAACAATGGAGATGTCCGGGGAACGACGTATAAGATCATTATTTCAAAACTGATTACCGTATCTCATTGGTTCAACATTATTCACTAACATTATACTGTATATTATGTAGATGATATTGATCAAATAATTTTTTCATCAAATTTCGACAGTTATAAAACGTAAGGTACACTGAGGTAAGTGGAGCAGCTTTTTTTTTTATAGTGCAAATTTAACCTAGCAAATCTACGTTGGAGAAGTCAACGAAACTTCTTGAAAAATTGGCAGCAGATTTTTGTTTTGAATCCTGATTTTTATTTTTTTTCACATGGCTAATGTTTTAAATTTATTTTCTTCAGTGTCCACTGGCCTCCTTGGGGGGTGGGGACAAGTGGAACCCACGGCTGATTGCGCTTTAAAATCATTCATAACATGATTCGTAAATGAAAAAAGTGTTAACAAATTGGAAAAATTAATTTCAATCACAAAATCCCAAATATTTCATTATTCTGGTATGCTTAGCTAATTAACAACCTTAGTGTGTAGGAAATTCACAATGTTAATTTGTTAATTAACAACTTCGGCATGTATATATATATATATATAACTCAAAATATATAATAATATCCTCTCCATTGGCGTACGCTGGGATGGGTATTTGGGGGATTCTAACTCTTTAGCCAGACTATAGTGTTATTTTGTAGGAAAAAACGTAACCCCCCCTCCCCCTTCCAGAATAAATAAAATTATAACCTCCCCCCCCCCCGAGAAAAAATCTTACATACGCCTATGCCCCTCTCCGTAAATATTAACCGACATCATATGAGGGAAATGTAAGAATTTTCCCACACATACTATTAAACCTGAGAGTTGAAGGAAATGAAAAAACTTCACTTCTAATCATACTTTTGGTCTTGAATGTTGGGCCATTAACAGGTAGACGTAGTACCGATTCTTCTTCCAAATTTTGCTTCTCGACGAGTCGTAACTTGAGTGAGTAGCCCAACAAACATTTTTACTTAAAAATTCACTGACTTTTTATTTGTGTGGGTGACAAGAACCCAACCAACCTTTGCTTCCAGGAGGGTTTTAACACTACATCTATGAAAAAAGATCCGTTTTCCACTACTTCTGATGCTCATCTTTTAGATCCGTAGAAGAAGATTGTTTTCTAAAAGGAGCTTTACATTTTTCTTCGGTTTCATACCACAGTTGATAAAGTCAATGCAAGTAGGTACGTGGTTAACGTATAATTTATTGGATTCACTTGTCCCAACACTGGGAAAACGGGGAGAGGGAGTTATAACCTTCTTAATTCCTACTCTCCCCTAAAGAAACATCATATTTATATTTAAATCAAGAAAGAACTTGACACCGAAATATCTATATTAGATCAATCCGAACTTTCAGAAATAGTCAAAAAGCAAAAGGGGCAGCAGGTAGCAACATGATCACAAACCTATCTCCTCCATGTGAAAGCTCTTTGTATCTTTATATGAGCAGCTAGCACACCAAGCACATTTTTACTGAAAAATAGAGTAATAAGAGAGATAAAATAGAGTAAGTACAAAAATAGAGAAAAATTCCGCAAGAGACCATTCTCAGAAGCTTACTGAATTTTAGAAATCATTATGGGTTCCACTTACCTCATTATACATTATATTGGTACGCGAGGCGTTAAGTGTGTGTATATATATATATATACACACACACTGCCCGGGTTTTCTTCAATTACTGGGAGGATTGAAAAAGTGACAAACCATTATAAAGGAATGAACTATTATACCTAGGCTGATACTACTACTTACTACTTCACCGCACACCAACTCCGGTTATATATCGCCGTACAGCAATTTCCAACCTGTGGAGTTGGGTGGGAAATGAAGGCTCCATCCTTCGGTGGTCGCCCTAGGTTCGGTAGGTAAAGAACTTACTTCTGATGTTCTATGCCCGGATTCGAACCCATGCCTAGGCTGATACTGGCAGCATTAAAGAAGTGACAAACCATTGTAAAGACATATGCATGTCCGAAACGCACTACTAAGAAACCAGATAACCAAAGCCACTCAGAAAGTGGTTGTTGAGGCCGAGAAACCATTGTTGCCCGACAGTTGATCATTTATTTTGGGCATTTGCCCAACCCTGACGTATTTTTAAGGTAGGCTATAAATATCCGGCGATGCCCGGGTTTTCTTCAATTACTGGGTGTATTGAAAAACTGACAGACTATTATAAAGGAATGAGCTATTATACAGAATACTTTCAGCATCAAAAAAGTGACAAACAATTGTAGAGCCACGTACATGTCTGAAAGGTATTGTTAGGGAACCACGTCAATCAAAATTAATATTCCAAAAATTATTGTTGAGGCCCAGGAATCATTGTTGCCCGACAGTTTTTTTTTCTTTTTCCCCATTTCGGGCATTTTCCCATATCTGATAAACTTTCAAAGTAGCCTATTGTTCAAATCGGATCCGATTAGGTATTTATGCAAAATTTGGCGTTGATAGATCTAAAATTGTAGATTTGTATACTGTACACACAGATACACACAAATCAAAGCAATTATATATATAGATATCCATGTATATGTATTTATAGATGTGTTTAGAAAAAAAACTGACATTTTTTCTAGAAAACGATGACAAACAAAACTCTTTTATTTCTTAAAATTTCATACGGGGAATATACGCCACTGTGGACACACGATGGCATTTATTTTTTTAAAAATAAAACTAGAAAAATTTTCATCTGCGGATTATACGAAGGAAAATACGGAAATAATTATTACGTAATTTTGACAGACTCGTGCTTTTATGCATAAGTGTCTCTTAAGCTTTATTTCGACATTTGTCTTCTTTTCAGTCATGCTTCCTTCCAGTGTCAAGACCCCACATCCAAGAGCGGGGCCTTACATTCTTATTACACTAATATTTCTGAGTAAATTTATTTTTATATAAAGCCTCCACCCGAGCTGTGTTAGTCTAACTTTTACCTCATGGTCTCATTGATTGAACGAACTTGAGTTTTCACCCGTGGACCCCTTTGATTATCCTAGAGCTCCCGGGGTGACTTACGACCGTAGGTTTGGAGCCACTGATGTGCGCTTATTCAGTAATAAAACATTAAATCTTTCTATTGAGATGATTTCTGAGAAATTTCATTTTCGTGATGCTCAAAACACGAGTTCGTATCGAAATATAAAAATAGATAAATAAATATTTCTCTCGCTATATAGCAACAGACAATTTCTGATTATCAATTCATTCATCACCGGTGACCACCCGCGCTATAACAAGACCTGCATTAATTCTGTTTGTTATCTTTTTTCCTTCGTAAAAACCGAATCTCGGACATGATTTAGTGGAATCATCTCAATAAAAATCAAAGTTCAAAGAAGATCACAAAGATCATATATGAAAAGAATAATATCATAGCGTTATATTATATATAAAGGGATGTTATCAGTCTCTTTCATTGTAGTTACGAGTATGTATGCACACACACACACATATGTGTATTTGTCCGGAGGGAGGGCCCCACTCGTGCAACAGGGCGGTGCCGAGGCCGAGAGCCGATATGGTCGTGAGCCGAAACCGGAAATATTCCTAACCAGTTGGATCTCGAATGGTCATCTAATTTATGACCCTTTTCTTGTTTTCTCTCTCTCTCTCTGATCAAAGAAACAGAACAACATGCGCCGAATGCACAGACTTGTTTTCTGGATGGCTATTAATATTATTATTGTTATTTGAAAAGCATTTTCCTTATTGATTTCAACTGCTGTTTTATATATACATGAGGATGAAGATACTTTTGTTTATCTGTTTTGAAGGGGATATGATTGATTCTATCAAAGTATTTTCCAAGGAGATATCTTATACGGACGACGTAATCTTTTGTTATTCCCCCCCCCCCCACTCTAAAAAACGAGATTTTTCGTGATCTTTCGAGACATTTGAAAAAAGAAAACACAGTATATGAAGTGTTGGTGGCAGGGCCAGAACTTGGGGGGGGGGGGCATGCGTTTCTGGTGCCCCTAACGCCGGGCTAGAAGGGGGCGCAAATTTATTCTTTCGCCCCTCTTTTGACATCACAAGTGGGTGCCAAAATGCATGCTTGTCCCGGCTGACCAAGCATGCAGTTGCAGCCCTGTTTTGTGGTTGTGGAATAGAAATATTTAAAACAAATTATGAAGTATAATTCAATCCACTACTAGTGGTAATCTTTAAAGGAAAAAAAATGGATATTTTTATTCTTTTACAATAAGGTGTCAAGGCTCATTCTGAGAAATATGAGATTCGTTTATCTGTCGGAAGGTGTGTGTGTGTATATGAGGAGTCACAAAAAAATTTCACGTAATTTAACATCAAAATGTTTTTCCCAGAAGTAGTAAATATCACTCAATAATATTATTATTACTTCGTATAGTGATTCCTAACTTTTAGTGTTTCAGGTTATATTTTACATCCATATTTTTATAAGCATTCATTTCTTTTTTTTCCCACTTCGTTGGGCATTTGCCTGTTGTGGCCCTTGGATTTATATTTGTATAATTAAGCGTTCATATTTTAAATCCCATAAAATAAATATAAATATGTGAGTGCTCTTGTGCCAAAGAAATCCACACAGCGCAGAATCTAGAATCCTGCGAACTACGCGACCGCAGAAGACGCCAACTGAAAGTGGTGATATTTCAGGGCACCAACTAAATGGGGGGGGGGCAATTTTTTAGGGTGGCGGAGAGGGATGATTTTTAATCAAAAAACTTTGTTTTCGCTCACACTTGAAAAATGTCTAAAACCGGCCCTGATCCCACAACGGTGCATTTGAAATTGACTTTTGAGCAGCTGTTCCAACTTGTTAATCATAAAAGACTGGAGCACTAGAGCTGTGTTTTCTGTACAAAAATTAAAAAAAATCCTCAGATATTAGGTTCGAGTTTAAAACGAGATGGCAAAGAGAAAGAGAGGAAGAACCTCCTTGTACTTATCTTCAGACTGTACAAGTTTGGATTAAAGTTCCAATGGATGTATGAATTTCACCATCCAACCATTCGTTCAACTCAATCCAAAATTTTTGAAAAAAAAATGGACCGAATGAATCAGCGGTTATTATAACTCCCATAATAATTTATGCATTTTTTCCGTTTACAACTACAAATACATATGCAAATCTCTATTGAAAGATATTCAATCCCAAAAATATTTAAAACAAGGAAAGTTTTCAGTTGATTGTTTTTTTTTCTCGTTGGTCACTAACTCAAATGGTCTCTCTCACGTTGGAATATTTTCTTCTTTTTTTTCTCAAGCCTTAAATCCCATTACTCCTTCCTCCAAACACCTCGAGGATATCCCAATGAACAACTTGAGTGCATCCCGAGGGCTAACGTAGATATTATGGGACGAGCCGAAGAATTTTACCTCTCTTAAAGTAAATGTCATGTGCATGTAAGTAGGTATGTATGTGTGTGTGTGTAATTAAGCCCAAACTTTTCTGCTGCCATCTTGTCCTGCCTTCAGGGGCAAATAAACATACGATAGAAGAAGTACAACCCGAAAAAAAGTAAAAACAAATAATAAGAAAAGTATAAGTAAAAAAAAAAGAATGATGAGGAAGTTTTCGTATGTTTTCGAGCTCATGGCACTCAGTTTTTGGACCCCGAAGGCTCAAAATTTTCTACTGTTTCTCTCTGTCTCTCTGTTCTTTGTGTTTTTTTGCTACGTTTTACTTCTTTTTTACTATTTGTTTCATCTAATAGTACCTAAGTCTGTATAGTATGGGTGACTGGAAAATTTTCCTTCGGTCAGAAATTTTTTTTCTATCTCATGGTATTGATTGAGTACACAAGACATTGGTGGAAAACAGGCATCGATCGCGGGGGATGGAAGGCAAAAATAAAGTAAAAAAAAAACTAAAGAAAGGTATGTGAAGAGCAGAAAGTTGATTAGCTCATCCAGTCAGTAATTCCAACTCATCAGATGTCTGTATCTACCACCCTTGTACCTCCATCTACTCTTCAAACTCTACTATCCTTTCATTCCCTCTGACCAGTCAGTACATGGACTCTATTGACTCCTCTTTTTCTTTTACCAATATTTTATAAGGACTTTTCTTGCTGTTTTATTTTTATTTTTTTGCTTGTACTGGAACCAAATAGAGCATGAAGTCATCAGTAAAAGTTTTATATGTATGGTGAAAATAGAGTGAAAAAAAAAATCTTACGAGATGAATTCAGCCTCTGGCTTCAGTTGTTCATTTGTCAAGAAACTCCGCACGTGGGAAGAGTTTAGCCACTGAGATTCAATCTAGAACTGCAATTACAACAGCTCTTTTTGTTGTGGATATATCTATACCGTGAGTATTCAAGGTATGGATAAGTAACAAAAGAAATTCCGATACGCCATAATCACGCAGAAAATTGAAAAAATGCATAGTCAAATCATAAATACCGTTATGAAATTCCAAAAGATACATTGAGCCTTCTGATTTGCAGTTGCAAAGAGAATACCGTCCAAGATTACCGTGGGTAAATGTATTTCTCTCTCGGGATCCTACACTAAAAATGAATGCGGAAATTTCCTGGGATTCCTGAAAAAAAAAACGAGTTAGAACGAAATGATGAATCTGCTCTATTCAAGACTTCCACAAGGGTGGGGCTGACAGGGCTCCAGTCATGGGGCTCAAGACAATTAGACCTTTCTAGCTACAACTGGTTAAATTTACCTAACACTTATCCATTACATCAGGTTTCGAAAGAGTCTACAATATAAAATATCGGTGTTTGGTTCAGGAGAAGTTCAACCTTTTGAATGCAATATAGGCCTATACATCACTAAAATCTGCGTTCGTCGAAATAATTTTACTAGGTTTTGGTGACAATTAGATTTTTCACTTCATCAATCTCTCAGATCTTGAAGCTCTGTATTAAATACAGATATCCTCTGTAAATCAGAGGTCTTCAACCTTTTTCTAGTCGTGAGCACCTGTACCCATCATCGAAAGAAGACCACCTTTTTTTATTTTTTTTTTTATTTGGGTCCTTCAGAAACAACTCCTCGTATTCCACAGAGTATGCCACGAGGCTTACAAAGTAACAACAAACAAATATATACGATTCAAGAATCTCTTAAAATTACAATACAGCGTAATACAAAAAGAAAAGATATATCAGATCAGCATGTACATTAGCAACATACGAATGCAATTCGAAAGCGCAATATAGCACCAGTGGATGCCACCATAGTATCAATGCAAATGTTAAAAAAAATATTATACAATACATACATGAATAGAAAAATATACGATTACACAAATATATACATTAAAATAGTAAGAAAAGATTAAATTCAAGAATAAAATAGAAATTAAAATGAAAATTTGATTAATTATTCAAGAATCAAAAACAGCACTTGCCAAGAAAATGAGACTGTACAAATGTACACACTGTATATACAAGTAATAAAATAGAAACCAATTATTTTTTCGCAAAGATATTTTGTACATATATTTTTAGAATGCGAAGTATTTTCTTTGATCTGACTAAATCAGACAATACAGGCGGGCCCAAAAAATAGACAGTTTCTTAAGTTCTCTTCTGAAATGAACCCTTTCCTTGGTCAGATTTTTGCATGACAGAAGAAGATACGTGGGATCTTCTTCATCGGTTCCACGTGTACACTGTTTCATTCTTGCGAGATAACTTCGAAAGTTCCCATGCCCAGTAATAAATTGAGTCAAAGAGCACTCTTACGGCAAGTTTTGCAAATGAATGAATGAAAAGGCAACGTTTTCAACCCTTGAATGCAATTCCGCCAAAGTGTTTAATTGGAACGTTGATCCAGGGCTCGCGAGCTCTCGAAATTGGACACGAGCATCGAGCACTCAGGGTACTCCCGGAAGCAGCACCGTGGTGCTTGCGAGTAACGGGTTAAAGATGCCTGCTGTAAATAGATGCTATGTCACCTTACAGGAATTTTTATTCAAAATCAAATTGTCACCAAAATCTGAATCCACTAATTCCGAATTTTCGTCGAATATCTACTTCGACAAACGCTGATTTCAGTGATGTATTGCAAATGAAAGGCTCAATTTCTCTAGAACTAGAACACCTATATGGTTTATTGTAGGCTGTTTTGGAAGCTGGTACAATGGACAAGATTTCGGTAAATCTTACCGATTGTAGTAAAACAAGGGTGTTTGTGGAATTGGCGATTAAAAATTTTGGTGACTATTCGATTTTAAACTTTACTAATCTTGCAGTGTTTGTAGCTCGGCATTATATTCAGATATTCTGATAGAAATGATGATCCCTTATAGGACTTTTCCTGCTCTTTACATATACGTGCTCGGTTTGCTTGTAGGTCTTTCAGGAACTTTACAAATCGGGGGTTAGACAAAATGGACTTCAAAACTTCATTTTCATTATTTTAAACTTCCCGCATTTTTTCCTCAAATAAATTATAATTCATAATTATCCACCATAACTCGAAAACTGTTCGAGATAGAACAAGGTTGATAGAGTGTTTCGTATTCCACTTGGGCTCGTCTATCACCCCCCACTTTCTTTCGTTTGGCAGAGCATGTCACGTTCACCCTTGTATACCACAAAAAATATTTTATAAATCATTCTCCGGTAGAAACAGTGTTCACGATAAGATTAGATATATTTATTTTCAGATTTTCATCCATATCATGATTGGATAAAAATTGCATCAAAATTTTATCAATTCGTTTCGCTTGATGCTACCAAAGTATCGATTCGTACCAATCGCAATGGCACAAAATGACAAATTGCATAAGATATGAATATCATATATCATGAGTCTATATCATCAGTAAGAATTCCATCGCATTCCCATGATCCCAAACTTGACCATAACATGATGGTAAAAAGCCATTGTACTTACATGACCAATGAAGCGAAAAACAAGATTTTTTTCTTCATATTTCTCAGTTGATTTCATACAAGAATTTCATTTTTCTTCCGACCATAGATCAAGGTTGAGGAAAAAACCATAACGTCGTCATCTACTTGATGCCCTCCCACAACAGGATCCATGAAACAATGGTTACGTAAGAAGACGGAGGAGCCATGACATTACAGAAATTTGCACCATAAAGAAAAGAGAGAGATGAAATTCTTTATGATGTATCCCAGAGTGACATTTCTCTTTTGTGGAGACATTCTGAAGTATGTATTTAAAAAAAAAATGAGGTACCTACATATAAATGGACGTTCAGTCTTCATAAATCACGGTTCCGAACATGAAACGTCATCGTTGCTTACTGAATTGAAGAATTTCATCTCAAAAATTCGCGAGGGTCGTCTATTCTTTTCTTTGACGTTTCTATGGTGGAGAAATCTTTCTTTTCGGTTCGTTCCTTCCGAGCTGACACAAGAGCGATGTCCTGATAAGATATGAAATAATACAAAATAAAGTTTTATTATTTTTAATACGAAAAAAATAACAAACGGTGATGATCTTGACATTCGGGTTTGGAACAATGAGGATAAACAATAGTCATTATCCATATTTCCATCGTATCTTTCCGTATCATCTCTGAATACTATGAGTGTAAGTATTCGCTTCTTTGTTCGGAAGCTTTCTCAAATATTTGTATCGGTGAGGAGTTCGTATCCCGTGTGAAACAATGCGTTGAGCAATCGCTTGAAACTGTAGCAGGGAAAAATATTATCCATTCAGATAAATCTTTCAAAAAAAGATGTCTGATCTTCTCCATCAGTGAATCAATATCATCGGATGCCGATCAATATCTGACAATAATTGTCAGTTTGTAAGTTTTTGAGAAATTGAAAAAACTGCATGTGTGAGTGGTACATTAATTTTTTAAACCTTACGCTTTTTCAAGGTCCCATACTTGCCTCTAGGGACTGGTTTTTGCTATTTTTCTTAGCATTCACGTGTAGAGCAAAGTTTAAGATACTTTTAAAGTATAAAAAGTAATTTTTATCATTTTTGATCTTTATTCCCTTTTTAAAATAGACGATCCCATCAGGACCAGAATGTCATAAAGAAGTAAATATTTTGAGTTTCATTCAATGAGAATGTCCCAATAACGATTCGAATATAATTTTCTTTGCTCACATGCAGTCGACACTCGTTTCTTGGAGATTCCAAGCGAATATATAAAAGGGAAAGACAAAGTCTAACACGAGAAAAAAATTGATGACGTATGGCAGCACACTAAATTTTAACAAACATTGCACAGAAACAAAGTTCACGCCAGGTTCACTACACGTACATGCATATTTCAGCAGTTCCGCAATATGATCGAGGTGCATGTTTGGTTTAATAGTAGCAGTAGTAGTCGACACTCTTTATAATGACCATGCGTGAATGCGGTTGTTCCATTAAAACGACCGGTACGATGAGTCCCATTCCTATCACCCCGTGAGTGTAAATCCGTTTTTTAACCATCCCGTGCGATTTTCATCCAGCATAACGATCTACAAAGACCATTCCATCCAATACAGCGTAGAAACTCGGTCCTACCCATCCTCTTTTTATGCAAAGCAAAATCAACAAAATCCGTTTTCAATAGTGTGACTTTTTATTGTTCTGCATATAAGAGCGCGAATGTAATTAATTAACGACATTTCTCTTTTTTTTAACCTATGGCATTTCTATTGCCAACTGCTTACATTATAACAGAATGAATAATATAATTTTTAATTCTGTCCAAACATGAGATTCTCTTAAGTAACGGCTCCGTAAAGTCAATTTTTCTGAAATGACTGAAAAATACTTCATTTTGACATAAATCAAATGCTAAAAACTTCGCATTAATCCGTTACACAAGCGTGTTTGTCTTTCAATATGTATACAAGGAAAATAAAAATTTTTAATGTGATTTCCGCAAATTACAGATTTTGAGCTTGTCCATGAAATTAAAAAAAAAAAATTCCATAGAAACTCATGAAATTTTGTAGGCATATTTATACAATACGTGTTAGTAAAATAAACTCCAAACGTGAATGTTTGACCATTAGTTAAAATTTTATGAATTTTCAAAGTTTGAAAAAAAAAAGGTAAATTTCAAGAATATGAATTTTTTAAAAAATAATTCTTTTATCAACTGCTAAATTGGATGTTCATTTTACTAACACATGTTGGATAAACATTCCTACAAAATTTCAGAATTTTTGGTGCTGTAGTTTTTTTTGTAATCTTGTGGATGAGCTGCAAAACCTTCAGGGCTGACAGGAATGACGTAGCTGCAAAAACTTTCATTTTCTTGGCCAAAAATTCCCTCAAATTTGCCACCCTGGGCGGTGCTAGCCCGCTAACCCTTTCCCCGTAAATACGCCTATGCATGTGGCGCCATTGGGGCCCTGGGATATTCTAAGGGGCCACGGGTGAAAATCACAAGAATATTTTTTTTTAAATTTATAATACTACGCGATCCTCACACGTATTACCAAGAAATCCGTAAGATCTGATAAATTCTATGCCCGAGAACCGGGATTCAAATCACCTGCGTTGTCAGTCTAGCTCCCTAACCATTCGACTGCCAGGCGGAAAAGTGTAACTTCAGAATGAATAAAAGTAAGTAAAGTTATATAAATGAAAAAAAAAAAAACAAGTAATATAAAATTTCCAGTTCAGAAATAATAAACGAGAAATAATTTAGGAATTCAATAATTCTTAAATTAAATTCAAATAATTCTTTATTTAAATTTGACATTACATTTATTTCTCAGAAACAATTTCAGAATGAAATTTTCTTCAGTTCAAAAATGAGAAACAATAGAAATTCGAAAATAAGAAAGGACTACTGAACAAAAATTCAGAACTACTGAAAGAAGTAATCTCGGAATCGCTGAATAGTCAGAATTTTTGAAAGAAATTATTTCAGAATTGATGAAATTTTTCGATAATTTTTGGACCCTTTTTTGACTTCTTGGCTCTCTCGTTAAAATGGGCATACTCCCCGAACCCCCGAACCTTATATAATACGATTTCTGGTTCATTTCCAGAGTCAAAACAACCATGAAATGTAGATGTTTTAAATAAATTTAAAGCTATCAAAAAGGCCAAAACAATACGGCTTCGAACCCCCACTAAAGAAAGTGTCCATCCAGCTTCGAATAATCGCAAGAACGATGAGATAAGTATGTTCGTAATGATTAAAAATATTTCGAGGAAAATCAGTTATTAAAGATTTTAACTGTGACTATACTGAGTATTAATTTAACTATTAACAATTTTTTAATCACTCTTGGTATACTATACTATTAATTAGCAGGAATCTTTTCTATATAAATAACTAATAATGTCCCAAAATCGTGAAACTGGTAATGAACTTCAATCTCTTTCCCTCTCGCTGATGTCAGTGTTTACCCAAAATAGACACGAATTGGTTCGTGTATCAACTTTGATATGAACTTGAAAAGGGAAAAAAAAATCAATTAAAATAAAACAAACAAATAAAATACAGAGAATCCCCCAGGTTAAATTGAAAGTTTTCCTTTAAAGTGACGGGTCACTAAAAACTCAACCTGTCAGTTCGAAAATCTTTAGGGGAAAAAAACTTCATAGCAATCGCATTGACACTGATGACTCTGAAAAAAAGAAAATTAGGAAAAAAAAAATTGACTTGACCATTAATTAGAATTTCCGGGACATTCGTAAATCGAAAATAACTAATTAATTCTGTCTTTATTTAATTTTTTATTTTTTCCTTCAACATTCACGTCATCTTATCTCATTACATTCCGAAGGCAGTTGATAAAAATTTTATTTTCATTTTTTTTCCCCCGTTCCTTAATTTTAAGGCTTAACTCTTGGGAATTTCCTCTTTTCCAATTTCACGATGGTGACCATCGATTAGAATTTCGACCATTAATTAGAAATTCGTTAAAATTTTTCTTGTGGAGCTGACATTACTTTTAAACAACCATTCGGATGGAATATTTAGACAAAATTTATGAACGTGAAACAAAATAGCCGCGTGAAAGAATTGATTTTGGAATTTTTTAATTGGTTTTGAGATTCATTGAAATTTCCATTTTTCTTCTCACTAGGAAAATATCTTATAAAAAAAACTTATATATCATCCATTAAATTATAAAAAATATCAATTGTTGCGCACCAATAAATATTTGGTTCATGTTTATCAAGAACTACTGAACTTTTGGAAAAATAAATAAAAATTAAGTAATTCAAAGTTTTTAAAATTTGAACTTTCTGATGAATAAATTATTTCTACAGTTCTGGTTTTTTAAATACTGCATTTTTGAATGATTTATTAACCCTCGCTTTTCCACGTTGGTCTTAATTTGACTCCACGGCAATATTTTTAAGAGTTGAAATGAGTAAATATTTTTAATTCAAATTTGTCGAACAAGATAATTTGGCATTCTTTTGTTCTGAATGTTATTACACTGCTTTTCATAATTTTGAAAATTCTACCACGTATTTCTTCTTCTTCTTTTTTCTAATTTCCAAAGAACGCGAACAAGGAATTTGCGTAAAAGTGATGAATATTATACTGTGAGATAATTTCTTACGTTTATCAGCAGCATTTTGATGAAAAAAATTTCCCATAAAGCAGCATATGGATTCATAAAGTTTTTCAAAAATGATCACAAATCAATTCTCATAGGTTTTTTGTGTTGTGGCGTATTTTTATAATTGATTTGAATGTAGTCCTAATCAATCATAAATATTCAAAATATTTTTTTTATATTTCTAATTGATGTAGATTATTTTTTCAGCATATTTATAATGAGTATTTAGACGAAAACTCATAATATATTGGAGTCATTATGATCTTATCGTGGGGATTTATGAAAGTTTCCTTATCTTATGAATGCGAGAATTTAAATGATCATCAAATTTAGTTTTGTTATCAGCGTCATTATAGACGCCAACTGAAAAATCAAATGAAAAGTCATTTAACACGGAATGGCTAGTCGGACTGAAAACCTAGAGTTCCTAGGATCGATTCCGGAATTCAGAATAAATTCATTTATGTCTTGTGACCATATTAAATTCCATTTTGGTTAGTCGTTAACTTCCTTTTCTCCTTAATTCTCGTAACTAGCAACGAGTTGTCACTTGACATTAGCTTAGTTGAGAGAGAATTAAACTTGAAAATCTATATGTAAAAATCACGGATTCCAGCAGTTTTTTCCACGTATTGAGACATTTTTTGCATTCGATTTTGTCGAAATTCCTTTTCTTTCCCAAAAATTTATTTTCCTTGAAATTTCCGTAATTTCTTTTGAAAAGGGAGATTAATTCGTCATTGGGAATCATCTGGCTCCCATAATAATAAATTTTTCTCATTATTAATTTCATATATGTATATATTTTTTTAAGAATAAGACATGTGTAACATGACTTGCCATTTATCATAACTCTGAAATCGCCAAAATCGCAAGCTTCCGCCAAGAAGTATGTCGTCTCTGTCTATCTCTTTTCGGAACTTATATGCATCTCTCGTGCTTTAAAAGCCCTCCGGGGCCACAGGAGGCTCAGGCATTCCTTCGGCTTGCATCTCATTACAAACTACAGAGGGGCTCCTGTTTTGATTAGAATCCTCTCCATCTTTCACCATCTCTATCTCTTCTTTTCTGGAGAGTAAGAGAGAGAGAGTGAGAGATATCTTTCTTATACATGGCAGCTTTTGCATTTCGTTTCTCAGAGAGAGAGAGAGAGTTTCACAAAGTTTGTTGTTATTCTACGACTAGGAATAGAAGACTCGCATACACACGAGCTGAGCATATACCAAACCACACACGAACATGGCTTCCTATTCATACATATACATATAACACACACATTTATTATTTTTTTTCACTATTTTCACTTATTTTTTCTGATGCTGTTCCATCTACATCTCTCTCTCTACAAAAAATGAAGAAACAAGCCAAGAAATTTTAAGTAACTGATATCTTTTATTATTATTATTTTTTTTTTTTAGTATAGATCTCTTGGTTATATATAAAACAAACTTCAGACGGTAAATTTGAAATTCCAGAATTTTTTATTTTGAAAGGTAAGAGAATACGCAGAGTAATGCAAGAAATATCTGAATTATTAAAGTGTTTTTAGAAGGATATTTTTAAATATTACATATCTATGGGAATCGATGAAAATTCATGTAATGTACCTGAGGGTAATATAGTCTCATGCATCGGCGATTTTTACTGATACCTGTTTGGGAAATTCTAAATAAATAAATAAACAGATGATGGTGAAAAATATCTTGGAATGTTGTAAAAAGACTTCAAAAATTATCTTCGGTTTCTATTGAAAAATATGATGAAGTATTTCATATATCGGTGTGTCCACATTTTGGTCATATTTGAAAGTCTTATGGCCAATATGACTCATTAAGTGGTCTTATTTTTTCTCTATTATACTTTCCCTCCTGCATTTGATTTTTGGGGGTTTTTTTAACAACCGCAGCATTTCATTTTTGGGGCTTTGGGGTTTCTGCGGGTTATTTCAATTAGTATTTATAAGCCATATTTGTTATGGGTATCTTTTACTCAGCCACCTCGTTGGTCATTTTCCCTTATATTTATATTTGTATTTTTTTGTAATTTATTTATGAGTTCCCTTAGCTTACTTGACTGCAAATCAACATGTTTGTTTTTACTAGAACTCTATAACTAATTCTAAAAACTTGGTAAAATCACATACAGTAAAATGTTTAATCCTTCGAGTGGTTTTTTAAATTTTCCTGATCCGTATTATAACTGCCACACTCGAAATCACTGAACCTTCTAGAAATTGTCAACCTATTTTCAAGAGGAAAATTTTTTTTTTTCTATTGCGTGAGCAGATAAATGGAAATGCCTGGAGTGCGTGACTACCTTGTCGTACCACGTCAAAGTACGAACTGAAGATCACTCCCAAAGTTGGAAGAAAGTAAAATAATCCCATCAACTGCAACAAAATACACGATATTATGACTTTTTTTGAAACAACACTACGACCTCCTCATCAGAAGGTAGAGGGACTCGCTTGAGGATTCCGAAGACCATCCCTACGACACCGAACCACGTCAGGTGAAATATTATACACGAATGCAGCAAAGAAAGGAAGTTGAAAATATGGCAGGCACCCACGGGGGACAGTGATATGTGCTGTGACTTTTCGCTCGCTTATGTACGTATGTTGATATACTGTGATATAACCCTCTCCTCTGGTGAATACTAGCTGGATTCTGATTCTACTGAGTCTGACAAGTTTTTCTTTCTTTTCTTTCTTTCTTCCCCCAACCTCGTTTTGTTTTATGAATATGTTGTAACGTGTGCAATATTATAATATATCTGTTTTGTAGCAATGGAAAGTGTATGCAAAATGTACAGGTAATATATGCATACAATGTACACAAATTGGAATATGGGATTTGTAGTATGCATTAGTATCAACATGTCAATATTTGAGAGTTTGTGTTGAGGTATGACAGGCTGGACTGAGTTGCGCTAGTATTTTTCAGCCAGTGAATGTAATATTGAAAAGTTGTAGAACACCGTATTGTTATTATTATTATTTATTAATTTTTATTTTATTATTTTATTTATTTTTATTTTATTATTTTATTTATTTTTATTTTATTATTTTATTTATTTTTATTTTATTATTTTATTTATTTTTATTTTATTATTTTATTTATTTTTATTTTATTATTTTATTTATTTTTATTTTATTATTTTATTTATTTTTATTTTATTATTTTATTTATTTTTATTTTATTCAAGAATGTCAACCTCAGGTGTTATATATAAACTATCTGCTCTTCTGTTATCAAACTTTGAAGAAAAGCTGACTCCGCCCACTGGCTGTTGATTGACAGGGCGGGAGGAAAACGCGTTATCAGGGGAATAAAACGTACACCGGTAGAGTGTAAGGTTTTGAGAGCGTTTCAAGAACCCGAGATACCTCGGGATTGCCGCTTTGGGAGACAACCAAATAAGAGTAAATACGTTTTCTTCAATATCCAATGACTTCAACTGAAGTTTATTTTTTTAGAGCCGCTGAAACTTGGTGGAATGTTTGCGTTTAATATATCCAATTTTTCCTTTTTTTTTTCAGGATCGATGTAGAAAGTTCAAAATTATGACGTTACTTATTTCTTCTGCGTTAATCGGCACAAATTCCAAAAACAGCATTCACAATATCTGAACTAATTCTGTTTCTAGATTTTCTATTAATCAGATTTAGCTGACTTGAAATTCTGATCATCTGCGTAGGACCAAACTAAAAAAGATCATGTCATTACAAACTGTGCACTTGAAGAAACTTAGAAACTTTGCTTTCCTAACTGTCAGTTTCATTTCGTTTCTCATATAACTCTCTATAGCTCGATCCCATAAAAATGTATTGAAAAATAATTTTTTGATGAAAACGGATGTACCTTATCTAAAGTGGACCAATATCATTAGCAGAGAAGCAGTCCCTCTTCCACTTTCGTTTTCGACAGTAAGAACCTATGATATTTAAATAATTATCTTATTATTTACCCAAAAACTACCTATAAGAACTTTTAGTACTTCATATGTGTATTATATATCACCAATTTGTAACTTGGATTGTTTCTCTAGTCAATGGGGAGATCGGCATAATTCTCCGTCTAATTGCACTTCTGTAATTAAGTACATAACAACGATTTTTTTCTCTCTCTCTCTTGGGAGACAGCCAAATAAGTCCATAATGTTCACGCTGCATACAATAGCAACACTACATACAGCTCCTCATAATACGAAACTCCGGAATCCGTTCGAAATAAGGTACTACACGAAATTTGTCACATCAAGCACCTTATTTCTGATGGTGTATAAACGATAAGATTTCTAAAGTTGGAATATTCACGCACACTCAATCTAACTCGATCTAGGATCGATCATTTAACTCAATCAGAGTTAGAGTTGTCCCTATCTTTCGTTAGAAATTTCACCATTTGTGGTTTTTGGAGATCGAAGGATCTTGATTGAGGAATGGGCTTTACGTCCGTTGATTGCATTAGATCCAAAGGGAAAAGAGATCCGATTGTAGAAAGAGATAGAGATAAGAGTAAGTGAGAGAGAGAGAGAGAGGGGTCCATGAGGAGGAAGGAATGGAAAATCTTCCGTTTTGTTCATTAAGAAGCACAGAAATATGCTCCCGTTGTGGCTTTTCCTTTTATATCGTTACCTGTAAGTTTTCATTGGTTCATTATCAAAGAGAAAATTTTTCAAAGAAGACGAACAAGAAAGCCAATGTTATTATTATTATTACTTTTACGGATGTCGAATTTGTTCTTGAAAAATGCAAAGTGTGTATATGAATGTATCCTTTAAGAAATTTGATTTTTTTTTTGGAGGGGGGATATATGATGCATTAACGAACCCAAACTCAAATCATCTACTTCAATACGGACAATTCTTACCAAGGTGGTGGGTAAGAAAGTAAAGAGTGAGGTTGAAAATAAAATTATATATTAAATGAAAATATACCCTAAAGACATTCAAATTCGGGAAAACTTGCGGTTTTTTTCCTCCTACTTTATCCGTGACGTATCAATGTTTTTTTTTATAGGAAGTGAAACAATAATTACGGCTTTCGATACCATGGCAATGAGAAATTACTTGAAACTTCTATTTTTTATTTTTATTTTTTTCTTATTTTTTTCCCTCTGTTTTTGATTTTCCGTTAAAAGGATTTATTTCTCAATGTATATATAAATATAAATTCTCTTCTTAGAGTTTTATTTAAAGATATCCAGAAAATTATGAGAAATGATATCGAGACGATTCGTATACTATGGAAAAAATTAGCTTTTTTGGATTAGGGTATGTTTTTTGTTTCCAATAGTGGAGTTAATCTTTGGATTTGTTAATTACCTGGTCGGTAGTTATTATTGGGTATATCTAGTGTTAAGCGAAATTGTCTCTGGTGTGTTTGAATTGTGGAAGTCGTGTTGCAAAAAAATATTGCAAATAGTATAAATTTAGCTTCATGCATTACTAGCTGTAATACTCGGCGCTGCCCGGGTTTTCTTCAATTGCTGGGAGGATTGAAAAAAGTGACAGACCATTATGAAGGAATGGCCTATAATACTGGCAGCATTAAAGAAGTGACAAAGCATTGTAAAGGCATGTGCATTGTGCATGTCTGAAACGCATTGTTAGGAAACCATGACAACCGAAGTAAGCATTTCGAAAGTGACTGTAGGGGCCAAAACCATTGTTGCCAGACGGTTTTTTTTGCCCATTTCGGGCATTTGCCCTGCTGTAACGAGCTTTTAAAGTAGCCTACGGTTCAATGGTTTTTTTCCCAAATTTTTTTGGGTGATCGGTCTAAAATTGTAGATTTTTATTAAAGTCAAACAAATACAAACAAACAATACATACTTTCACATTTATAAATAAGATAATTGACGTTGTCCGAGAATGATCCTCTTATACTTGCAGGTTGAAAATGATTGTTGGTCACCTTTAACCGTGAAAAAGAAAGCACTTTCTTGCCGAAACGTGTTGTTTAATAAGGCACCTTCTACCACTAAATGCAGCCACACCCATTGACCGCCGCTAGAGTGGCGCAGCGGTAAGATGCTCGTCTTCCACTATGAAGGTTATAGGAAAGGTCCATGGGTTCGAATCCGGGCAAAGAACATCGGAAGTAAGTTCTTTACCTACCGCGCCTGGGGTGACCACCGGTAGATGAAACCTTCATTTCCCACCCAACTCCACTGTTTTGAAATTGCCGTTTGGCGATATATGACGGGGAGTGGTCATATATCGCCACATATAAGTAGACATTGAGCGCCATATAAAACATAAGGTATCCATGCACTAACAGCAAGGATCTCTTTATAATCGTTTCGCGTTTCCTGACAGCAAATAATGTTTAGATACATTCCAATAATAAAAATGCTTTAAAGAATATTTTTACAAAGAAAGAATTCAAGGAGAAGCGTGCTAGATTGCCTTACCGTTAACAAGGGCGTACGAAGAGGTAAGGGCATAGAGGAATCTTGCACCTCTTCGGAGGCGATCAAAAATTAAAGATATTTTCGCAAAAAGAGATTGAAAACATTTTTTGCAAAAATATATATATATATTGAATGAAATAACTTCATATGTGAATAAGTTTCTTTTAATTTAAAATGCTTTTTCAGGATTAGTAACTCGAAATTTATCTGGAAGAGATACCCTGAGCTCTCTCCCAAAATCTTCAATCCACCAGTTTGCGGGGCCCGGGATCATTGCTCCAAGTCTCACGAAAAGCCCTCCCTCCCCCCACTCAAATTATTGATGACTTTATAAATTCTGAATTTATTTATTCCATATTAATTTTTAGTGTTGATTAATTTTTGTTTAGATTTCGTACATATTTTTTGCGTAATATTTTCGAGAAAATATTAGGAAAGAACAACAAAAACAATTTGACAGCGCTTCTTTACCAACTTTTCTCCGATTTTTGAATTCAGATAATTGGGTTTTGGGTGTTGTTATCTTGTCAGGAGAGACAGAGTAACAACTTTCTAATTGTGTTACGGGCACAGGGTCTCCATATAATTTTTTTTTTATTCCAATAACTATACAATCCCTTGCAACATAAATGATGTACTTGAAACTCCTGACTTTGCACATTTATATTCCGCAAGAATGACTTTAATATCTGTCACCGTTTTCTTGCTATCCCATTTTGAAAACCATCAGTCGATCGATTGTGAGACAATAAGTGCAACGTAAATGTGTCCGCAGTATTTCACCAAAAACACAGACGAAGCAAATCAAATAACGCATTGAATTTATCGACAAGAACATAAAATATCCACCTCATGTACAAACTATAAAAAGACAGATAAAAATTTATTAGAATTCACACTCTCGAAAGTTCAGCACAGTCATATCAAAATGGTCATAAAATATTTGAATCAGTTATGAGACGGGCATGCATTCATAAAAAGCATGTTTTATATGGAAATTGCAGTTCAAAGATCAATATTATTTCTGATCGTGAAAATATAGATTTCCTTTTTTTTTAATTCAATAACCATGAATGTTCTCAACATAACATTGGTGATTAATAATAGCTTCGAAATTTGTTCATAGAAGTTTAAAAAAGTAATGAAAATAAAGAGGGGATGACAGTGATAAAAAATCGAATTGGAATTCGATGGTAAATATAATATCGGTGTATTTGGTGAATGGAGATCTGTCAGTAAAAAGAAGTAAAACTTTCGAATTGAATTATACTTACGTAGAGGAAAAAGTGTAAGTTCAATTTCGATTTCTATATCTCTCGAAGGAAATTCAATGTCTTGTTGGGAAGCTACAAGTAGCTCGTATGTATATATATAGCTAAAAAGGATATATACTGTATTTGATAAAAAATAAATAAACATTTTCAAAACTGTAAAATCTTTGCAACCCCCCAGAGACGCCAAAAACACCAAAAATCTCTTTGGTATCTTCAGTGGAGGAATTTTTTCAAGATCAGCGAGTGACGTCATAAAATACACTATATATAAAAAGTTATTGGATGCTTTTTATTTTGTTTTCCATACCGCAATTGAATCGCTTTATGCGAAAAGGGAACACAAGTCCATTTTCCACAAAATTAACTTTTTCAATACAGTAGACTCTTGACTATCCCGCCTCTGTACTATTCTCTGCTTAGTTTAAAAACAATAATGCATTAAGGAATTACGAAATTGCCTTTTCCCATTTGTGTAGTAATTTATCAATGAACAGTAAAATAAGTTTAAATAATTTTTTTAAGAACATATTTATTTAAATATATATATATATTTTAAAAATATGATTTATAATTTATTTAAAAAAATATAAAAATTTTGATTTTTTTTAATTTTGTTACCCAATGTATTTTCACTCTCGGAACTGGTACAGGGTAATTTTTGAATCATACCTCTACGACTGAGGGTTTACGAGATGAAGGACGAATAGGCACTTACAGGATACCCTGTATATTTTAAATGATAGAAAATATTGTTTAATACATGCTATTATCCCTCAATACAAAAAGAATGCTTTGATTAAAAAATTTTGCATTGATCGAACATTGTTGCTTGCGTGAGATTTTCCAAAGACACTTGATGCGAATAAATGTCTTTCAAAAGCTCATTTATTTTCCGGATATTACGCTGAGGTGAGCTCGGAAAAAAAAGTCATCATGTCTCCACCGGGACTCGAACCCAGGCCCTCTTGCATACCGGGAAAGCATGCTACCATCTACACCACTGGAGACACACGAATCTGCCTTCCTAATTTCACGCACTGTGTCGTGAGGCGCTGAAGTAGAGGCATTAGTAGCCTCTCTTAACTTCAGGAAATGGCCCCCGGGTGGGACGGTTTAGAGAGATATAGATGGCTTTTTTCTCAGCCAGAGATATCAAGGAAACAGTTATTTTCCGGATATTACGCTGAGGTGAGCTCGGAAAGAAAAGTCATCACGTCTCCGCCGGGACGCGAACCCTGGCCCTCTTGCATACCGGGCAAGCATGCTGCCATCAGAGGGCCTGGGTTCGCGTCCCGGCGGAGACGTGATGACTTTTCTTTCCGAGCTCACCTCAGCGTAATATCCGGAAAATAACTGTTTCCTTGATATCTCTGGCTGAGAAAAAAGCCATCTATATCTCTCTAACAGCTCATTTGTTCAAAATTCCCCATTGAAGCATGTGATACTCCCTGTCTTCAATCTCTACAAATTGCCGCTGACCACAAAGTGGGGAAATAAAAACATCTTTAAAATGGTAACGTCAATGTTGTTTTTTGACGGTTGGCAGCTTTTCAAGATAATGATAACACTAAAAAAAAAATCCCCACGAGATCGACTTGAACTTATTATTATATTACTCGTATTTCATTTTATCCCCTTCAATAATAATACTTGGCTTTTTCTCCGAAAGAATAAAGCCACAAGTTCAAATGGGATATTTGGCATTATTTTATTTCGTTTTAAAAGCGGTCATTTCACAAATACATTGGCAAAAAAAAAGAATAATAAAAGGATGTTCTCTATTCTTTTGTCGGCAAAATCTTTGAATCTATTTGATATTTTTCTTTGATCGCGGGTGAGAAGAGAGAGGTCAATGATAGATCAGATCCCATACTGGCCTAGACTGGATTTTCATCTTTAAAAATTTCCTACGATAAAAGATTATTCATACATAAGTACTGGTCTGACGTATATTCTTCAATAAGAAATATGGGTGCGTTAAACTTACAAGCAAAATAAAAAAACTGAAATTTGCATATAATCAAGATCGGTTTTCGATCATTCAGTGATTATGATCACGATTTTCATGTCGTGATTAACAATGGATCATATGAAAATGAGTGATTAGATAGACATTACCACATAATACGCGTTATAAATCAGGTTGATTCTTCGGGAATATTGTTCTTGAGCAGAAACAAAAAACGGGTACCATTTCGTGTGAAATTCACAGACTGTGGGCTGGGAGAAATAATCATTCTATAATACGAATCAATATTCAGGTCTCTTATTATAAAATACTCCCTTATTGGCGGATAAATCTAACAGGGTATTGCGGTGACATGAATTTTCTGAGTTGCACGTTTTACGTCAAGGGAGGTCTTTACGAAGAATCATCATCACCCGAACTGAGTCGTGTAATTATAAAAAATCCGGTATAAGATACGTGTATCTCGCGCAATGTTCATGTGGCCTCCTATATATAGGGGTCCTAGAATATTCATAACATGTGGAGAGCTGAGCAAAAGATTCAGTTATGAAGAAATGAAAACTATATGAAGAACAGTGACCCCTATGCCTACGCAGGATCGAATTGTGGGGGGCACAATGATTTTGTTTCAGAGAGATTATGCGTTAATAACCTTCGTAGAAAGGTATATTCGTTCGAAATTTTGATTTTTTGAACAAAGATATTTACAAATATTTTTTTATTCTTGGGGGGGGGGGGGGACATGATTCTCGTGTGCAAGGAAGAGTGACCTAAAGAGCGGAGGACTTTGTCTGCGAGTGGCCAAAGAAGTGACCAAGAAACTGTGCAAGCATGGGAGTAACCAAAAGAGTAGCAGTTTTCACAACCGTTATTGACTCGCAGAGCCCTTTTTAGGCTATAAATTTCTATGGTGGAGCCCCGTAGGATTTTTTTTTTAAATCAAATTTACTGACATATTTTATTGTCCTAGAGCTGCCGTGGAGCCCCTGAGAAGTGCGCACGGAGCCCCAATAGCTTTGCGGAGCACCGGTTGAGAACCGCTGTTTACGCCATCTGCCCGTCAATATTCCTTTGTCCAAACAAAGCTTGGGGAATCTCAATGCATGTAGCATCGCACGTATTAAAACCATTTAACATGAATTCGAAGATTTGAAAATTTCCTCTTGTAGTAAGTACGTGCAAGTATTTTTCCTCATGTTCCCAATTAACCCCTTTTAAATAACGAAAAAAGGTCTTGTTTTATCTCAATATAGGATCAGAATTCCTTCCTCTCATTTTTATTTAATGTTTTGTGAAGTTGCCAACCCTTGGAAATTTCTACTAATTTAACTTTTAATTACTACTAAGCTTTACCTGTCATCAAAAATACAAATTTGATGAAAGCAATGCATCTTTAAAAAGAAAATTATACCCTAGAGGTATCCATTATTAAAATGTTTAATACAATAACTGTAATTTTTTAACCTGTTCTTATTCTGAAAACAGTCTGAAGAGGAAAAATATCCTAAAATGCTAAAAAAAATGCTCCAAAACATGGAAAAAAGACTTAAAAGCGCAAAAGTGCGGAAAAATGCAAATTTCATCAACATCAGGGCTTTGATTTTTATACTTCACTCAGAGAAAAAAACCGATAGCAGATAACAGCAGCACACATATCAAGCATTACACAGAAACAAACTTCACGTACGCGCACTTTCCTGGCATGTATCAATTAGTTAGAAATTGCGCAAAGGAATGTGGAGAGATGCATTACGTGGTTTAGTAGTAGTAGCTAAAAGCTAGTAAATGCTCTCGACCCTATGACAACATCAGTGTCTCAGTGCAAAATGCCGGGCAATGGTGCAATTAAAGGGTAGATAGTGCAAAACACCGATGATATTATACACCCTCGAAACAACAAAAACTGGTAAGGAATTTAATATATATTGAAGTTGATTTTGAGCAAAATATAAAAAATACCGTTTTAGCGGCAGGAACGTCATTTCAACTTTTTCCGGGGGGGGGGGGGCAAGGAACATGTACTCAATGTATGTATGTATATATATATATATACAGTATATATACCATTTTTAGTGTATTTTCAATAGCCAGAGGGGGAAACGCCCCCCCCCCCAAATGACGGCCCTGTTTAGCGGTTTCGAAACTCGAAAAATGTCGTAGAGAGATTTATTGCAGTAAAGGATATCGTTTTATCCACGGGACTTAAACATTAGACTATAAGCAATTCCAAATACCGAAAAAAAAATCATTGTAGAGGAATTTATCGTTCCATCGAGTATCGTTATAGCGAGGTTCCACTATTATAGATCCTGCAATGAAATGTGAAAAAAAAACCATTAGAAAATGGCAATACTTTTTTCTGGCAATTTCAAAAATACAATGAACTAAAGCCAAAAAATGCATTCCTACTCCCCCCCACAAAAAAAAAAAAGTTTACATTTGAAAGCAGATATTCCTATAAAATATGAGCAATGTGTGTCAGAATCGATTCGAAATGAAGAAAAATAGATAAAATCTACAGCGATTAGGTAATTAATGTACAATACAGTGCATATAGAATTCAACTCGAGGTAATGAAGGTGTAGTTTCTTCTGATGAGCGCTAATCAAATACGTAAGAGAGAGATTCAAGAAATCCTCGCACGGTATTTATATTAATAATAATAAAGTATCTCCAACCCCAAGTTCGAGTTCAGAATGATAGGTTGAACTCGTGAGTACCTCAGGCAAAATATTTGCAAGAAAAAGACAGCATTATGAGTATACAAATAGAAGAAAACAAAAATGAAAAGTAAGGTTGTTGGGTGGTACGGCATAAATATTATTATTTGCACTGTGCCTTGATAAAGAATAAAAGAGTTGTGAACAGAAGGTGTGACGGTCACATGTGTATGAAATGGAGGTGTCAGAAAAAAAAACCAGACATTTTTTGTGCGTGTGCATGAGAAAAGCAATACTATGAGATGATCTTTTATGGAGAAAAAAAACTTATAACTATATATTTACTAACAAAATGCGATAAATGAAAAGTTTCAGCCTTTTCCGGGAGTTCAACAGGACCAGAACGCGTCATTTTTATCATCAATTAATCTGGAAAGGTAGCTGCTTATCATAAGATTCTCAGAAACGAAGGGATATTGGACCACTAACATTTACATGCTCTCTTTCGAGTGAACTGTTTCGGCTACACTCTCAGGTGAAGGCCTAAACGAATATCGAAACCAAAGGAGAGAGAGAGAAAGAGAGATACATCAGAATATCGAACTTAGGAAATAGAACGTGAATTGAAAAAAAAAAAGCGTTGTAACTCACGTATGAATCCATGCGAAACACGAAAACATAAAATTTTTGATCTCCCAACTAATCTATACCGGCGACTGTAAATCGTCAAAAGAAATATCAAAACGAAGAAAAAGTAAATTCTGGAAAAAATGTAATTTCGAAGAATAGGCGAAGGAGTGCGTATAAATTCAATACCGTAATCCGGGATCGAACCAAGAATCTTTAGATCTTCAGTGTCTTTCCCAACTGAGCTATTTGGGCGGAAGACTTACGTCAAAAAGGGCCATTCAAGTATTACGTCAGCAGATTTTTAGCCTTTTTTGACAACCCCCCCCCCTTGTCCGCAAAATTTTATCAGCTATGCCTCCCTCCCTCTTACGCACATTGGGATCAGAGACATACGAAGGGGGAGATACGAGCCCCCTATACTCCCCCCCCCCAAACAATCAAAAATAAAGAAAATATTTAAAAAAAAATTAGAATATCGGGAGAAAATAGCTTTATACATGTTGTTGTAATCAAATTCTGTTAATTGGAATGCTATTTGATAACCAAGAAAAAAATTTTCTTTAAGGAATTCATTGTGAAAAACCAAGGAAACCTTTAGATCTTCAGTCTAACGCTCTCCCAACTGAGCTGTTTCAACGAAACATGGAGAACAAGTAAATTCTGGAGAAAATATGGTCAATGTGAAAAGTGACACTTCTCACATTTAAATCTATGCCGAAACCCGAGACCTTACATCTTTAACTAACGCACTCCCAATTGAGCTGTTTCGACGAAAGATTTGCGTCAAAAGAAATATCTAAAACGAAGGGAAGGTAAATTCTGGAGAGAATATTGCCACAATCTGAAAAGGGGTACTTCTCACGTATAAATCAATGCCCGAACCCGGGACATCTTGAGATTTTCAGTTTGATGCTCTCCCAACTGAGTTATTTCGGCGGTAGTTTGTGACTGACTCGACGAATAGGATTATAATCACATATATTTACTCTGTACTTTTTAATTGTAAATAAATTATAAGATCTCGTTCAATACATTGGAAAATTAATAACTTCCGGTAAAATTTGTGCACAATCTTATTATAAAATTGCTTCTAGAAAAATGATAACAATATAAAAATCTCTTCAAAATCTTTATCAATTCTCATAATGTAGTCAAGTTTTTTATAAGAACCAAAAGCAATATCATTAATGCGTTTTGAAAAAGTAAAACCCGAAGAATATAGGATACCAAGATAAGTTGCTGAGTCAGCCCTTGACAAAGCATTATAATTTATATGGTATGAATGAGTTACAGGTAAAACTTTGCAAGTATAAGTGATCACAAAACGTTTATCGATATTCAGATACAAATTATTTTGATCACACCATGCAGACAAAAGATTTATATCGTGTTGTAGTCTATTGCACGATTCAGCATGATCAATATAATTCTGAAAATCCGTAAAGCTATAGATATCAAATCATTTTTCTATTTGCGTTTAAATGGTGGAATTTAAATTATTTACGTAAATTAGTACTGAAAGTTTATTATTTTTGAAAAAACAATTGTTTTTAACTTCACAATGTTAAAAAATAACTATGTTCAACGAAACGTGACCTTTAAAATTTGTTGATAAACACGGAAAAAAATGTCAAAATAGGCATTCACGGCAGGAAAAATTCGAAAAAGCATTTAATTAAAAAAAGTTTGAAAATAGGCACAAAATAACATTTATGGCATATTGCTTGAACTACAGGGCTCGTATTATTGCAATGCGCGCGTAGGGCATCACGTATAGAAACCACTCTTAGGAACAGAAGAAAAAAAAACGAAGAATGAATTGGAACATGAAGTATGGACAAGGTTTTGTTCCAACCTCAGATGCACGGAACTGTTTTTAATGATAATATCCAGAAGTTTCTAAATATCCACAAAAATAAAATCCATGCTTGCAGTAAGTTTCTTTTGAAGCTCAAATTGATGAACCTCGTACCAGTGTCGGTTCTCTCGAAACCCTTTGATACCAAGTCAAAATTGCAAATCTTTGATCCTGAATAGAAGAAACTGATTCTCATGCATCTTGATAGTTGTAAAAAGATATTGTATATGTGAGACTGTGAAGATGAATCGCGCTCGAAGCCAGGCTCACAAAAACAGGAAAATTTCTGTAGGAAATAGTGAAGTATGTGAATTCTAAATATGCTCACGGGTACATTATAATATACGAAAGTTTGTTCAGAAGTCTCTTTGTTGCTGTGCGGAACCTATTACCATGATAGTAAAAGCACTCGATGCAAATCTAAAAGCTGCGCATTGTTACGCCGTGTTTACCCTGCATTAAAACGGAGATTTCCGGCCTCTTTCGCGCGGTGCAGAAAACTGATTTAAATTTCAAAGTAGGAAGAACGGATAGGAGTTTGTATTTACTCGGTTTGTATTTAGTTTCGTACAGTATATGAATCATCATATTCCTACGGGATCTATAGAAGAACTCTAGAGAGAGAGAGAGAGGTAGAGAGTTTCACTTGTGCCTGTGTGCATGAATTCGTGATGATATCTTCACGCTTATATTTGCAACCGCGCTACGGTTCGAATAAATTAACTCCTTTTCGAAAGCGAATGGATACATTTGCTTAATTGCTACAACGCGAGATTCGCACAAATCGACGTGAATCCATTACGCGACATATGAATAAACAACGAGAGTGAATTTTAGGGGAAAAAAATTGAAATTCCTCCCTTGTTTACCAAAGGCAAACGCGGTTCACGAGTAAAACTCGATGGGCTTTTTGGTAATTATCATCTGCACTTCGTACAGCACCACCACCATTTCACGTGCTTAGTTTCCATCAAAGAATAAACACAACATTAATATTCCTGATATGGAATATCTCAAATTTCTTTCGAGTTATCCTCGTTTATATGTCGCTCAGTTGTATGACTTTCACATTTATATGATGTTTGGCTGCAGTCACGACTGGTTTTTAACCTCTTCCCACCTGAACCAAAACTGACTATTAACATTTTTATCTATTTTTTGATTGATTTTTGTTCATTGCATGTCAGAATGTCCTTTAAAAAAATTAATTAATTAATTAATTTGGGTTGATGTCTTTACTGGGACCATTTAAATTAGGTATACGGTATGTGTACCTCAGGTCTTCACTTGAAAGAAGAATTATTAAAAACCATTCGAAACCGCTAAAAATGAGGTACACATAAGTGTATCGAAGAGGCTATACGGTTACTCCAAAAATGGTTTATGGGTAACCAAAAAAGCACTGTTTTTCCCCAACTTTCTTCCGTCTTTCAAATTCTAATATCTCAGTGAATATCGCACTTGGAAACGTGATTGGAAAAGTTTTTTTGTTGGCATCAGGAGAGACAGGACAAAAATTTTCTACTTGGGTTTTTGGGCTCAGATGGTCCCTATCATGTCTCCCTCCACCCACAAGGGTGGGGGGCTGACAGGGCTGCAGCCCCCGGGCCCGAGAGGATTCTCATAATTTTTGTTTCTTCCTTCTATAAATTCATCACAAAGGAAGCCCGTGAAAGTCTGCTCTGGGGGGGGGGGCGCAAATGGTTGCAGCCTAGGGGGGTCCCCCCTGCTCCAAGATGTAGGGGCCATGGTCCGTATAAAAAGTTATTTTTTAATTTTAATAAATATACAAAGATCAATGCAATATCTGAGTTCTACACGCGTTATTTTGATACTTTTTCCTAATTGGAAGTGCCTCTAGGATCAATGGTTCACCAATAAAATATTATATACACCCCCCCCCCCCTTACCTATTCACAGTGTGTATTTTGAATGTTAAAAATTACTTCATTTATTAAAATAATTCAAGCAAAACTTCAATTATTCGATATTTTCACTTCGATTCGAGTGGACATTCAAGTGTTTATTGCTTGTTTCTGAGAATATGCAAACGCGGCGAGCCCCTAAGAAACGGATTTTAATAGTTTGAAAGACAGCCGTATACAAATACAAATACAAATATAAACAATGTTCTTTAATAATTTTTTCTCCCGAAGTTCTCCTCATTATCCTCAAAGGGTGTAGTCCATTGAAATCGTCTACAAAGTCCAATGTTGGAGGGTGCAGGTTCACCATATACGGTATCAGACATTTATACGGTAAACATACACACAATATTAGTTCTTCACGGTCATTTCCAGCAGAATTTGTTTGCGTTGTGGTGCTTTGCTGTGTCAAATCAGCTGTTCGTAATGTCAAGAAACGGCGCTTTCTCTAAGTCAGTGTTTCCCAAACTCTTTTGATATCGCGAATCCACTGTAGTGAAGGACAATGCTCAGCGGAGCCCTTGTAGTAAAGACCAATGCTTCGCGGACCCCTTCTAGTAGAGATCAGTGCTTCGACAACCCCTGTAGCATCAAAAAAAAAAAAAAAGAAGGTCACTTTAAACACCACCATTCCATAAAATGCAAAATGTATTGCTTTCACCCCCCCCCCCCCAATAATTTCCACAAAATAAAAATTGAATAAATTACAATTTCTCACAGTGAAAAATGTGTCATTCATTGCGATGGTAGTAAATGAAATTGATCCCGAGCCTCACGAAGCACCGCAGGCATGGAAACACTGCTCTAAATGACAGACTAGAAATTTTTAGAAGAATTTGACAAGAATTTTAAATGAATGACGAAATTTGATCTCCTAAAACAGTTGAACACCCCTGTGTCAACATTGAAAAGATTATAAAGCAGAGAAATAAAATCAAAGACCAAGCAGCTGATTGCAGATCATTTTCTGCCAAAACGAGTGCAAGATGGGAAATTTTCCTAAGTAGAATTAATGTAATGTAATGTAATTTTCCTAAGCTAATTAATGTTTTTTTCTAATTTTATTTTACTGAGCGATTTGAAATACGATTTTAAAATTGAAAACTTCGTTTTTTCCCCTTGAAAAATTATAACTGAAATAATTTTTTTACAAAATTTGGAGATGCCATTAAACACATTGGATTTTATAATATTTGCATGCCTGTTGAGGGGGGAGAGGAGTGACTATTTTTAAAAATAAGTCTCAGTTGCGCGACTTACGCATTTGAACGCGTTTTGACCCGGCCTCTTGAATGTTGTATATTAACGAGGTTCTACTGTAAATTCACGCGGTTCCGATTTAACCTAAAAATTTCAAACCACAAACTGAAAGTGCATCTGCTATGGCTATGTAGGTATACATATTCCCAGGCATAAAACTCTTCAACTTATATGTAGGTTCTTCAGCAGGTTGGCGCCTGAAGGCATGGTGAGAAACTTTCTGGAAGAGGAGGGGAAAGGTTGTTATACGCCATGTGTGTGTACTGTACCCACCACTCTAGCCATGAATGTGCTCCAGCTGGTGCTTTTGCCTATATCAAAACCACAAGCTTGAAGTCACGTATCGGGTGTTCTCGCATAGCCTCGGGTCTACTTAGTGTGGTTCGGATCCGGGGCGGAAACGGCAGCCAGAAAAGAGTAGAAGAAGCCACCGCCATCACCACAACAGTTTTCCTGCTGCTGCTACTTTTCCCTCGGAGGTGAAAGAGCAACCAAGATTTTGATTAGCGCCTGCCTTGAGGACATTTTTCCCGGGTTGAAAACGCGGAAAGGATATATATATGTACATACACACGCGCGCGAGTATAGGTACAGTATATACTCACCATACAGACACCGAACCCCTCCTTAATGCCCTTCCCTCGTTGCAACATGAGAGAGAGGAGACATGATGATTTGAGGAAACTTGCCTCGGCAAAGCCTCAAGCAACAATAGCGTCTTGGGATCCAATATCTCAATTTCAAAATTTATTTTCTGAAAGGTTCTAAGGGAGGATAGGAGAAGGGGTCGTCGTAGATTCTGGGGTAAGGGGAGGGGTTGTCCTCCAGATTCAAGAGAGTTAATATCAGCAGCTGCTGTTGCGTTCGTCGTCGTCGGCTTCGTTCCGATTCCGGAACAGGAAACTAAACTTTTATCAAATTAGATTGATGATTGAAACAAACTCTATCTCTCTCTATCTCAATGTTTATCGTTACATAACCAAACATTGCCGACGTTATTTCGGATACGCATTATATCCCTATGACCATTCGGTTCTAGAGACCGTGATTTCCGACTCCATAACTTATCTCATTAGTTTCTAAGTTTCCAATATCCGCGTAAATCCCGTATGTACTTCATAAACTTGATGAGATACATGCTCGTCAATAGCTACTAAAAAGCAGACCAGGTAAATATTCATTCATGCAATGACCATTTTCAGGAGAATTTAACTAACTGTGTTGTGGAAATTCCAAAGTTGACCATTCGTTATTGCACGTCTCAGTGGCCAAATATGCATATGGCAAAGAATGGGAGGATTTAAGAGGTCCCCCCCCCCCCCAGAGTAGAAGGGGAGGAAATAAGAATGTTCTCTTTATTTGGATTGAAATTTATAGGTTTGACTCAAATGTGTTCTCATCAGCTTGTTTGCATTTTATAAGAGTGTAGCCCACCCCGAAACATTTTTGTTATAGTCGATGCGACCTGAAACAGTGTTTATTTTCATAATGTGACCCGATTTTAACACTTCTGGTTAAAAGCATAGGTTCGAATAAATAACTATAATGTAGCTCTGTGTGTGTGTGACACACACACAATAATTATTACTAATATTAACTCTGGTGTATGCTTAAACCAACACCAGCATGATGTAAATTTCTTCAGACAATAAATTCATAAATAATATAGATCTCCGAACCCCTGGGCTAAAGTTCAGTGAGTTTCCTTCGTGTGTGGTTGTCTCAACATCATGGGACTCTCCAGGCAAAGTTATGTTCTGCGGCCACATACTTAGCTGGAAGCAAAAACTTATAATATTTGCATTATATTTAATTATCTATTGTAATTTAAAAATAGTTTTGTATTATAAAACAAAGTTAACAGTGCAACAACCATGAAAATGTTTTGAATAATTATAACAAAAAAAGAAAATCAACTAAAATTAGTTTTCCTACGAAGGAACCAGGAATATTTTCCCACTGGGCCCTGCTTTTGATAATGGGGAGTTTGGTTATCGAGCTATTCATCTGCATCATTACGATGCGCAAGATATCCTTACTGTTCTAACTTACTGCTGTGTTGATAACACCATCACCACAAGATTCAAAGCAAGAAAGCAATAGTTTGAAATGTCATTATGAAACCGTTCTGCTAACCAAACATTGAAAAATAATTTGATTTCGTTCATCATTGATTACGAAAATTAAAGCACATTTATTTTTAAAAAATCAGGAGCATCACAGAAAACCCGGACATATGGTCACCCGAAATTGGAGGGTTCCTATTAAAGAATCTGTCAAAACGGAGTCGCCCTTCACAAAGTTTTCGTACCACTGTTGTGCGCTGTTTTGTTATTTTCAATATTTTCTAGAAAAGGCGTGTTGTTTTTCTGTCGAAATCATATTTTTACCAGATTATTGGTTTTAGACCAAAAGTAACAAAGAAAGGCACCATTATCAAATAAACAGTTATTTTCTGGATTTTATGCCGAGATGAACTTGGAAAGAAAAGTCATACTTGCCCCGAATGCAAGAGGGCCTGGGTTTGTGTCCCGGCGGAGACCAGGTGACTTTTTTTCCGAGTTCATCTCGGCATAAAATCAGAAAAATATCTGTTTCCTTGATATATTGGGCTGAGAAAAACCGTCTATCTCGTTTTTTGAAGGCACCGTTTTTCATATTGAATCAAGTTTAAAAATACAGTAAAATCTCCCAACAACAGCCTCTAACGGGAACATGAAAATGTGGTCGTTATTGAGAGAGGGTAGTTTTATTTATGAAAAAAAACTAACTAAAATTTTTTCGATCTACGTATACATCGCACGTGAAATGACAATCCATTCCGTAATTGATTACGATAGTTACATAATTGATTATTTGAAAATGTGAATATATTTTGATAATACAAATTCGATAATGTAATTACAATAATTGATTAGTCGATCTACAGCACTATTACGACATCCTAAATTTCAGGCTTGCAGTGCTCAGGTAGAACACAACAAGCAAGAAAAACTGGCATGGACCAAGACGGTGTACCAGCAACTCCAAATATTTCTTTGTTCACATTGGACATTTAACTAGACCACAGTCTCCCAAACTTTTTATTCCATCGCCCCCTCATCAAAATTTTTTTCCTCTCATCGCCCCCCAACTCAAGTAAACCCATAGGATCTTATGTTAAATCAGTAGGTTCTATCGCCCCCTTGGACCATTCCATCTCCCACCAGGGGGCGATATTTCCCACTTTTTTGGGTAAACACTGAACTAGACCTTTTCTCCAGGGCGTTCCAATCCGATAGCTGAAGACATACATTCTTGTCAGTAATGTAACCCCGTCCAGAGCAAAAAAAATTTCCCTTTTGACTAAATTTTTCCCACGATTTTTTTTACAATTTTTCCTGAAAAATGCACTGCCATCTACCGGGTAAAATGCGTAGTTAAGTATTTTACAGGTGAAATAAAAGACAATATTGCCTCAATATGGAAAAAAAAAAGAGGAAAAGGGCACATATACATTTTTTCATGCAGGAATAAGTTTTTTCTCTTTTTCCCGTGAGCATCTGGATTGGGTGCTCATCATGCACTCCCCCCATCCTGAAGCCAGTCTCCCTCTCTCAACACTGAGATCTTTAGTGGGGCTTTTATAGTGAATTTAACGTAAAAAAGAGAGATTTGTCCCGGGCCACCGTGCTGGAGCCCTGGCAGTCCTACCCTTGGGAGGTGGGGGGTCATGGTGCTCACTTAAACCATTGAGGATAAAAGTTGAATTTCTTACTCAGGAGATATTCACCGACAACTCAGTTGAACACCCTATGATTCAATGATTAGCATCATGATCTTCAGCTAAAAAAAAGAAGCAGCGTTTTTCTCACCTTTTCGTAACCCAAGGACCAGTAGAATGCCTGTCTGAAATAATTTGACAGACCATTTGTGTCCCATATTACGGAACATTCCTTTAATTTTGGTTGTTCCGATTTTTCTATTGAATGTGTAATATTTACTATTATTAGAATACACAGCGTTTTCCCGTAATATATAAATTATACTGTATTATGATAATTATGCAGTAATTTTGTTTATGTTTTTTGTAAATGCTAAATTTTTTTCTTTAATTTTTTAGCAATTGTGATAACAGTTGGTGATTTTGCTTACTTCTGGCAACGTTTTTCATGGCAATTGGCGACCTTCTTTATTTAACCCTACTTAAGATTCCAATTTAACGCATTTTTCTGAATGAAATATTGTCAGTTGATTCATTTGAATATTTGTTTTTCAATGAAATGAAATTTTTTTTTCTGCTGCGATTTGTAGCATCCTTTCACCCCCCCCCCCCCACCTTCAGCAATTTCGGCAGTAATTAGCAAATTTCGTTTAAGGAATTATATGTTCAACACGTACACGCATATCCCAACATGCACCAATTCGTCAGAATTTCCGCAAAGGAATCTACACGAAGTGGGATTTATTAGTAGTAGTGCCCTAGGCTGAGATCTTTGGTGGGCTCCCAGATCAGATTCTTCACGCCCCCCTTCCCCTCCCCCGTGATTCACGCTATAAATTCGTTATTTATTTATTTTTTGTAAATTCGTGTGTGATTTAGGACAATAAATATGTACTGTATATTAAGAGGTAGCGCCTAAGCCATCTTTAATTTACCCTAGGGGCATGGTGCCGTTGAAACGACAGGGGAAATACTTTTTTTGGATAAGTATCGAGAAATTTGTTTGAGTTTCGTAGAACAGCCTCATTATCATCAAGGGTTCCACGAGAAACTGCGTTAGAAAGCCTGCCCTAGAATATTCCATCGACCCCCAAGAGGCAATATTACCCACTTTGGGAAACACAGGTGTAGGCCCACCATAGACATGTGGCCTCCGGGTCATGCTCAGATGGCTCTATACTCTGTAGCAGTGTTTCTCGAAGTGTGCGTGTCGTGGCTCCTAGGGGCGTCACAGTGAGCTGGACATACTGATTTGTGTGCCTACTTATGTGATTCTTTTATGTGGGAAAATATCTATCAAACTGTCCTTGGGAGCCGTAGATGAGTCATGAATCAGGCAAGAGAGCAGCGGGTTACAAAACCTTAACAACCACTGCTCTGTAGTGGCAGCGTAGTATAGGCAGCGTTTCTGAATTCTGAAAAGTAGTCACATTACTTTTTAAAACAATTTCACATAAAAGCTTTATTTCTTTTCATCTGAATTTATATTATAGCTCTCTGAGTCTCCCTTATCAACTTTTCCGAGTCCACTTCCACTTGATTTCCACCCATGACCCCCCTGCCTTCCCTCAAAATACCCCCAGAGCAACAACAGACCATATCGCTCCTGGTTGAGAACCACTGCTCTAAAAAATGGCTGCAAAACATTTAGGTTTTCAAGTTCGTAACGACATCTATCAAGATAACCGAAAAAGTATTTGAACAACGAGTCCTAAACTAAAGGCAACTAAAACACCCTGAAAAAAAAAAAATCATCAAACCAAACTCATCATTTCTTAGGAAAATAATCAAGAAACAAAAACGAATATCATACCCTCCATAACACTGAGAAATTCGATTCATTATTATATTCCATCATATACGTACATGTATAATTTAGTTTCTCCCTGGGAAAATTCGGATTTTTCTAATCATGATCAAATAATAGGAAAAAAAATCATGGCGGCACAACCAACGCACGTCATAATATTTGCTGTATGGAATTCATATTTCAATCAGTGTTTATTAAAGAAGAAATAAGTATTTCTCCATTTCATCATCATCGATGGAAAACCCAAAGAGGATAAAAAAATAATAAATTCCTACAAAGAAATCGGTAGATGGAGTTGTTGAGCATTTATTTACTCAAACTTAATTAGAAAAGAACTAGCTCGTTTCTTATTCAACAGGCTGTTGCAAATAAGATACACATGTATAAGAAGAAAGGAAGAGAGAGAAAGGGAAAAAAAAATGATGTCTAGAAAAGCTCATTTCGTAAGATTTCTCATCCCAAGAAAATATTAAGCCCCCTCGAATCATTTTAATTACTAGACACTCGCTAGTAATCATACAAGGAATGATGAGAAGGGAATGGAGCCACAGACAGAGTAGATGGGAAAAACCTCCGATTGGTCTCAAACTCAATAACTCACCAATATATATATATGTGGTGGGGGCCCGAGGCTCGTGCACGGGGCTCAAATGTCAGCGAGTGTGTGTGTGTGCGAGGGAGGCTCAAGAGTAACATACCTGCACAGGCATATGCGAGTTACGCGTATCTGGAGGCAGAAGAAGTGGCAACAGCAACCAGTAAGTTTCTGATTAGTACAGGTTTGTGGCCTGAAGGCGAGTGATTCAGCTCTGAGAGAGAGAGAGAGAGAGCACGAGCCACTACTACTGCTGCTACCTTCGATATCAAATCAGTAGAAACCTCTAAGTAATTTCTGAGGGGAGAGGAATACATACCGAGTTGAAGGTATTGTAAAAGATACGTAACGTTTTATATAGTACGCTGGGGGGAGTAGGAGAGAAAGAGAGAGAGAGAGTGAGTGAGTGATTGATCCTATTTGTGTGTGTGGAAATTGATATAATACTTGATATATTCTTCTAGATGCTGCACACGCGCATACCCGGTGTTCACGAAGAACGTGAATATTTAAACACAGTGATGGTAATTAGTCCGAGTGGTTCTTAATATCTCCTGGAGCATTTGCCTTTTCCAATGATTGGAAATTAAAACAGTTAATCTTTTCGGTTATCGTGTGTTGACCATGGCTTCGTTCATTGAAAAATTTTGATTTTTTTTTTCGAGTTTCATGTTTGATTTATTGTTCAAAAGTTAATTAATTGTAAGTGATTTCTCAATTGATAATGCTTGTCAGATCATAACGTCTTTTACTAATTAATTACTAACTTCTTACATTTTTTATATATTGTTTTAATAGTTTTTGGTTAGAAATAGAAATCTCCCCTGTCCTTGAGGTTTTTTTCGAATAATTTAAGAGAAAATGCTGTCGAACGAAAACAACGGTAAAATGCATTTGTGGACCAAATGTCAATACTTTTTTTTCCTCATAAAAATGGAAATACAGTTGGCCCCTCTTAATCGGATTATCGCAAATGCGGAATGCGAGAAATGTTACGCCGAGACCTGCCCTCAGGGCAATTTAAACGGCTTACATGAGGTTTTGCGGAGCATGGGGGGTTAATTATATTATATTAAATATTATACTTAATACGTGTTACTGTCAATATATATCAACCACGATATACAATGTTTTTATTGAATAAAAAAATTTTGAATTAATAGAAAATGCATTACATTAAGTTCAAAATAAAAAAAACATTTGTGTGAGATTATAAACTGGTCTCCAAGTATTCAAGTTCTGTTCAATACGTACATTTAATTATTTGATTTTAGTTCTCAGTTGAGCCAATAGAGGACGCTAACTTTCATTATGAAAAGTAAAAATCCTAGGTATTGTTATCATTTTAGTTATACAGGGTGTATGACAAATAGGGGGGGGGGGAGGTATGGCATTTTATTGGAGAACCGTTGATCCTAGAGGTATACTTCCAGTTAGGAAAAGTTTCCAAATAACGTGTAGTACTCAGATATATCATTCATTCTGCTAGGGGTTGTCTAGTTATTAAAGATTAACGCAAAAAATTCCACGTTTCTAAGTGTAATATTCACTGAGATATTCGAGTTCGAAAAAGGGAAGGAAGTTGGGGGGAAAAACAGCTCTAAATGCGGTAAAACCCTTTTAAACGCATTTAACGCTTTTTTCCCCCAACTTTCCTCTGCTTTTCGGATTCGAATATCTCAGTGAATATTGCACTCAGAAATGTCGAATTTTTTGTTGGCATCAGGAAAGACAAGGCAATAACTTTCTTATTGGGTTTTGGGAGCACACGGGGACCGTAAAATATTTATTTTTCTTTTTGATAGCTGTACAACCCCTTGCAACATGAATGACATATCTGAGTACTACACGTTATTTGAAAACTTTTTCGAATTGGTAGTATACCTCTAGGATCAACGGTTCGCCAGTAAAATGCCATACCCTCGTTTGCTATGCACCCTGTATAAAATTTTCATTTCATTTTTGATGTCTGATTTATTCGAGAAGCTTTATTAATATTGCTCCGTCATCGGATTTCAATATACAGACTATACTAACGTTGTAAAATGACAATTGAATTGTTCCCCGCATAATCGGATGCTCCACTTATTCGAATATCGTGTGCTGGAATCACTGATATCCACTTAAGCGAGGCCGACTGCAGAAGAGAAACACAACACACCAAGAAAGAATAATAAATTTAGAAACAAAATCTATCTAACAAGGCATCTGAACCTTTTTCGTTCCACGAGCCCTTTGTGGCCATTAGATGCACCCCATACGCCAATAAAATGATGATCCACCCCCTTCAAGGGCGTATTGGGGGGGGGGGGGGGACTTGGGGTCTGGTCCCCCCGAAATGTGAGAAAATGACCGAAAAAAGGGAAAGAGATCGCCAAATCTATTGTTCTATCATTCTGGTACCCCCCGAAATGAAAGTGGTTCCCCCGAACGAAACTTCTGGCTACGGGCCTGCACCCCTTTACATAATAAAATTCAGTGTATAATAATGTAAAGACAATAAGCTTTCCCCCCCCCCTAAATGCCTCTCCGAGTATAAGCGGGTCCCTGGTTAAAAGTCGTTGCGCTATGGGTGGCTCTATGCCAGCGGTTTTCAACCTTTTTTTTGACCCACGAAACCCTTTCCTAGTCGGTAATTTCTATGGCGGAGCCCCGTAGAACTATTTTTTATTTTTTCGTCAAAGTTAATGATTTACTTTTTATTGTTTAAAAGTATTTGTAATTTTTTTTTTTAAATTTACTGTTCTTTTGTTTTTTTTCCTCGAGCGGCCGCGGACCTCCTGAGGTGCGCACAGGGAGACCCAAGGGCTCTGTGGAGCACCAGTTGAGAACTTCTGCTCTTTATAAAAACAGTAAAGCCTCTTAATAAAGATGAAATACTCAATAGTTTGAGATTCTGCCGATGGGTGGCGTATTTTCTCTTCTTTTCCATCTGTTATCCAAAACAGCTCGTTTTCCCGTACAGGTAGAATATTTCAACCAACAATGCCTCAAATTAAACTACTAACTAAACTTATATCACAAGAACTCTTAACCCCTTTACAGTGGCCCCCGAAGTTCAGTTCGGGCAACAGAAGAATTTTACATTTGTGATTTGGTGATTATATTTTAAACACTATTTTACAAAAAAAGTCTCTTTTCCATGAAGCCCGAATTGAGTTTGTTCCGTTTGGTTGACATATGATGCACAACAACGACAACAAAGAAAAAAAACCCATTTTCGGTGCATTTTTCTGAAATACACTGTACATTACACTGTCAAGGGGTTAAAAGTCCTTAAAGACAAACTACTTGAACAAAACCAGCCTGGCCTAAGTCAAAAATGCTTGAACTATTGAAGGTTTTCTTTATGCATTAATACGGATACGCGCATATGCATATGATATATACTGTATATCTTATATATAAATGTGAAATTATATGTATGTATGTATTTTCGTTTGTTTGTCCTTTATTCAAGTCTACAATTGTAGACCAGTCGTCGCCAAATTTTGCACATATACCACACAGGACCGGAATTGAACCGTCTACTTTAAAAGTTCATCAGAGCTGGGCAAATGCCCGAAATGGGCGAAAAACCGTCGGGGTGGATGGATTTGATGGGCTGGGGAGGGTGTTGTTGCTACTTTTCCAACAGATACCCTTTACGTTAGAGGTTCCGTAAGTAATATTAACGATGGTAGTTCAAGTTCAAGTATTATGTACAATAATTTATTATGATGGTTTGTCACTTTTTCAATCCTCCCGGTAATTGAACAAAACCCCGACATTGCCGGGTATTTTTGCCAGTGTATATATATTTTTAATTTGTTCATTCATAAATTAAACTAATAAAAAAGCACCCAGGAAGCACTTGGGTTCGGCCCCTGGGCTCTGTTTTTGAGATAGATTCGTCCGTAGTGAGAGAAAGAGAACCGTCAGCTTTTTATTGTCAAGTTCCACCACATAAATTGGAACCTCCGGCCTCGTGGGAGCACCAAAACATAATTTTGTCAGTGTTTTTGAAACGGACGTGATTGGCTAATACCAGGTGCTTCAACGAGATCTCAGACATTCGCTAAGACAGATATGCCAATTTCCCAAAGGCATCCTGAATTGCTCTACTGGTGTCAGGTCTGCCTCACGGGCGTCGGAAATGTTTCGAACCTGTGGGTGCTCGTCTTGAGCGTTATATTGGAAATTACGATTTTCAATCAATTCTGGGGGTGCTCAGACCCGTGCCACAAATTACCGTGAGTGCTCGAGCACCCACAGCACCCCCGGCTCCGACGCCACTGGTCTGCCTATAGGCCTATAGTGACAGGCACTTAACTGGACCTTCACGACCAATCTGGATGTGACGTCATACATATTCTTCCGAAGTTTTCTTGATAAAGAAGGGTCACCGAATTGCAGTATTATGGACGCTTTCTGTGTGTGAGTCTCAACCCTGGAGAGTTTCCGCGATCTTTACGGAACGCTATGTATACTTTTGTTAGACCAAGTAACTTTATTAATCAGGTTAGGATTTCACGGGAATTTAAATACGTATTTCATCGTGATAATAATAAATTCCCTGCCGCCAATAAACAGATATAGTATGTGCAAGGAAGATAATCATTGTATTAAAGGCTCAGTGGATATTTTTCAACCGGGAAAAGTCAGTGTAAAAAATCCTAAAATGATGATGACCTCAAACCATTTCGAATAACAAGTGCTCTTTTAATTTTATATATTCGTTATTTTAAAGTAGAAAAAAAAGTTGCTAGAACCAAACTGTATCTTGTATGGGGTTGCGAAATGTAATAGCAGCAGCATACACACACTCACACACCATATGGCCGGAATGATGGAGGCATTGCTGAGCCCCGGGGCTTGACCCAAGCGCGACGTATGCATGGGCGCATTTCGAATCGATTTTCCTAGAAGCCCCGGGGCTTAAAACGAGAGAGAGCTCTTGCATATATATATATACTATCCTGCAAGTAAAAGGTGGGTGGATGATGGGGGAGAGAGAAAGAGAGAAATGGATAGGCGGCCTTGGCTTCAAAACACAGCCTCGGGCCACAAAGAGCACAGCCAATCGGCGTTGGCCCGGCCTGAAATAAAAGGTAAGGAAAAAAATGTTTTTTTCTCTCTCCTGCGTCGAGAGGCTGCGATATACCTTTAGGGCAAAAGTACGCACAAGGACCTAAAGAGGAAAGAAATACACCGGGAATAGTGGATAGATAAATCTAGCTCTCTCTCGCGCTTAAAACTTGGCGAATATCTGGGAACTGGGTCCAAAAATTTGGCGAGTTATGTATATAATACTGATTTCCTCCTGAATCTGTACAGCACCTTTGTGAGACCCACGTGCTTTTTTTAGTAAACCTGACAGATAAGTCCGAAGTCGTAGGATATGTTGGGCATTTCATTCTTCAATCGGTATTATTTTAATCGGGTGCACAGGGCAGGGCTCATATATCTTTCGACCCAAAGAGATAAAAAAGAAATAAACATTTTTCAGCCCTCTACAACAGAACCGCCTATATCAGAAGCCTCATGCAAAAAATTGTGTTCCGCACTCCGCGTGTAGGGTTGTCTCAAGGGGACCGCCTGTTGCATAGTTGGCTCATGTTAAGGAGACAAACATTTGAAAAAAGGTAATGAATTTTAATAGCAAGCAGAGTGCAAAACTCTAAATTAGTGTGGCTAGTACTAGTTGGTTCTTTAGAGTATCTCTTCTCCCGTGTGCAATTAAAAATTAAAGGTTGATCTCTCTTTCTTAGACCACTTTTTAGGCTACATACTTGTCATCTCCAGTTTCCACGACTGTACATGTAATGAATACCACCACCAGCATGTTGATGGAGAGAAAAACTTTGATTTATAGCTCAAGAAAAGTAATGCCACCTATTGTAACTTAACCTTTTCAGGACCACAAGGATTTATGGAGCAACACAAAGTTTTCTTTTTTGGCATTGAATTATTAGGTATCTATTTAGTATAAAATATCACAAATTTCAAAACAAAAGTGCAATTTTTTCAACTTTTTTTTGATAGGTGAAGCTAATGTATGATTTCCAGCAATGAAACGATGAAAAATATACACCAGATTACATATTTGATGTAAAATAATGAAAAAAACCACCTTCGATCATGTGTTTAATCAATATTTTTGATTGGGTCACATTGATCCTCAAAGGGTTAAATTCTGCTCGAAGTATCTGTGGATTTACTTATTTACTATATTTTCCAGATACCATATTTCAAAATGGTCATACTCAGGGCCGTTTAAACAGCATCAAAACTGCTAAAAGAGTTTGTTGAGTGATGCTCTTCTTGAGCTTACCAAGACTAACCAGGGCTTAAAAAATCTCCAAAAACTCATTTGCCCGGTCGGGTGTGTAACTTAAATTGACAGATGCTCGAATCAAATCTAATCAAAATTTTAAATGCCAGAAAAATATTACCACTGGATTTACTTACAGAAAATATCTCAAGTGATATTTTTTCTTAACCGAAAATTTGAAAGAAATTCGAAAATTTAAGAGGAATGTGGTCACCAATTAAAAATTAGTCAAACCGTTAATCATAATTTTCCGTGCTATTGGCATCAGAAAAGAAGCCACTAAATTACGATTCACCTCCCTATTGTTTCATAGCCGATTTAGCATTTCATAGCATTGCAGGGTCAGGCACGGACCTAGTAACGAGTGGCCAGATCATGCAACTAAGACACCGGGACAAATCCTGATAATAACCGGGACGTAACGAAAATTCACTCGTAAAAACTGAGACATCTTGAAAAAAAAAGTTCAGAAGACTTTATAGTTTCGAATTTTAAGGCAATGAATAAAATTACCTGTTGACACCAAAGCCTTGCGCGGTTTAGTTCAGTGTTCTTCAACATTTTTCTCATTGCAGACAGCTGAAATTTAGTGCAAATTTTCGGGAACCGCCATAAATGGGAAAAGTAATTTGTGAACTGACGAGAGAAAGAGAGAGAGAGAAAAAAAGTAGTAAGAGAAAAATTTCCTAACCTTTTCTGACAATATATTTCATATATGTACGTATTTTTTCATTAGAAATGCAAGAAATTGTCTCAAGCTATTGAGTAAAAGTGAAACCGTCTGTTATATGATTCTTAAGATATAAATAGTTGTTAGGTTTAAACAAATATTTAGCATAAAAATACACAATGTATGATATGAAATTATAATTTTTTTATTTTTTATGTTGCATACCGGTGTAAATTTTATGAGCCAAAATACCGGTTACTATATTTTTTTTGGTGTTTACAGAGTGATTTTACAGCAAATATTGAAACATTAACCGTTATTTGGGCGTATAAAAACCGCTCTGGCATGCAGCATAAAAAATTAAAAAGTTACAGTTTCACACCACATGTTGTTGTTCATTTTCATACTGCACATTGGTTTAAAACCAACAACCACATTTTATTTTAACAATTATAACATAGTTTTGCTTTTATTTGATAGATGACAGCAGAAATCTTGGAGCAGCACTTTTCTATTTCAAACCATATTTGTAAGAATTTTTCTTCTAAACAAAGACATTTAATTACATTACACTATTTGTGATTGGCGCTTACATCACGAAGAGGGGTGAAAAATCACACACAAATAATAAACAAATAAACATACAAAGGTATAAAATGAAATAAACAAGCAAGGAAAATGAAAGAAATTAAAATAAAATACATGGTGATACAAATAAAATGCATACAACTACAGTATTAAAAGAGGCGTATGTAAAACTACGTAAAAGAATGCAATAAAAAGTTAAAACCACAACGACATAACAGTAGCAGGCTCAGAAATGATAAAAATTACAGATCATGGTTTTTTAAGGAGGCCTTAAACTGATGGATTGTGGGCTTCGTTACAATTTCACCGGGTAATGAGTTCCATAGGGAGCTGTACGAATGGAAAAACTATGGTATCTTGTGTTATTTCGGCCGAATGCAATTCTGATAGTCAATTCGTTGGCTCTTGTTGTTGAGTTGATGTAAGTGAAGGAATCATGAATGTTAGTCCTCTCTGTATTTTGTAGAATATCGATACCGGAATGCTAGTAGAATGCGAATAACCCTACTATTAATGAGTTACAAACGGTGTCCTGGCTGTCAGGCCCTGGTCTAAGGAAAGGAAGAAAATGCTTCAGACCAGGGGTTCTCAAACTGTGCGCTGTGGCGCTCGTGCGCTTCCAACCTTTGTCAGGGGTGCCGCTGCGACAGAGGTTTTTTGAAAATATCTTTTGTTAAACAGCTCTGGGGGAGCCAGTGGAGCTCGCGGATAACCATTGAATAGGGAAAAGGGGCACTGCTGGTGGAAAAAGTTTTAGAACCCCCTGCCTTAGACAATGGCTTAACACACAGCCCGGAAATAGTTTGTAACTCTTGAACGCCGGCTATGAAGGCCTCAGACAATACTTTTAACCTTACGATTATTTCCTTGCGTCTGGTAAGGTTGGCCCTGATTTAGTACCGAGCTGGCGCCTCTGTACCGTAATGATATGTAAGATACATATTCTGTTCCGAATAAAAGCAATTTGATTTTATTGAATCTTTTATTAGCGGAGAAAAAAAACCGGAACAAACAGCTATTCCGATACCATTTTCGGGAGAGTGCATTTATTAGTCAAAACCGGGATTTCCCCTAGAAATCAGGACGTCTGACCAGTCTAGCCTAGGATGAATACCATTATTATTTCTATCGAAAGAGTTAAATTCACTGAAGAGTTAGAAAGAACCAAAAAATTTTAGAGGGAGAAAGTACCATGAAACAATTTTAGCCTGGAGACCCGCCAAAGCTTCCAGCCTATGAACTCAGATGCAGAAAATGAGAGTGTGGGGGGTGTCATCTCTAGGCTTTGGCAACGATTCCAAGATAACGGAAATGTCAGTAGACGTTACAGTACAGGTCGCCCCCGAGTTACAACGCCGAATGAAGACCGGTATTTGGCAGTAACTGCCAAAAGAAGCAGACGGAGCACAGCATCCGACCTGTCTCGTCAGCTATCTGCAGCCACGGGTACCACAGTTTCAAGGCAAACCGTGTACAGACGTTTGGGAGATATTGGTCTATATGCTCGCAGGCCTGCCGGATGTGTTCCGCTCACGGCAACTCACTGTCGGCTGCGATTAGCCTGGCCCAAATTTATCGGGACATCATTCTGGAACAACATGTACGTTTGTTTAGAGATGCCATGGGCGCAGAATTTGTGTTTATGGATGACAACGCCCGTCCTCACCGAGCAAACATCGTAAACGAATGCCTTGAATCTGAGGATATAACCCGTATGGAATGGCCGGCATTCTCACCTGACTTGAATCCGATAGAGCCTGTGTGGGACATGCTTGGCCGACGAGTTGCAGCCCGTCAAGCACCTTCTACATGTGTACCGGAACTTCGGAGAGCATTGCTTGCTGAGTGGAGTGATCTTCCCCAAGATCAGATCGATAATTTGATACTCAGCATGCCTAGGCGTTGTACGGACTGTATTTCATCGCATGGGAGACATACAATGTATTAACCATCATACCAACCATGTAATAGTAAGTTTTTGTAAAGGAGATATTTTTTACAATTGTTCCAGGGAGCAAAAATCGTAGTTTTTATGAATGGTATCATACATACACCATCGTTTTTGTTCTTTATCTTTTGTTTAATAAATGAGCTTTATGAATAAGTAACGTTTGTTTTGTTTCTGAACCTTTATTTGCCGGAGCTGGCATTATCCTTAATTTATGGACATGAGTGTATATCAAATACGTTGATCATACATTTGCATCGGGGTTTCGAAAGAAAGCGTTTCCGTGGAACACTTGTATCATCGTCGATGAAAACATTTTAAAAAAGAGGGGTTTAAATTTTTTTTTAACATGCCCGCGTCAAGCATGTAGTCAGAAAAAATGCATGCCCTGTAGAAATTTTAACATGCCCCGGGCATGTCGAGCAGTTCGAACCCCACCTTCGCCACAGTTTCGGTCGGCTGAAATTGGTCTTCTGTGGTTCCCAACTTCGAGTCGTGAATGCCAGCCGATCTTCCCGTTAAAAAAAAATCTCGCCACAGAGGAACAAACTACAACGGTACAATCATTCAATCATTACATTGCACTCACAGCTTGAAAATTTTATGGCAAATGACAGCACTATAACAAGCATGGTACAGAAACAAATTCACGTTAGGTTCATAAGCATATATACACGCACATTTTTCAACATGGCCCAGGTCTTCGAGATATGGCGGGCAATATGTCCAGCCTTGTTATCAACACAAACACAATCTTTTGTGGAAACCGGAAAGGACAAAAAGAAATTCGTCCGTTAATCAGGGGTTTCAAACGCATAATTCTATTATACAAAAGAAATTATTATTTAGACGTAAAATTTGGGTGACCGTTAACAGGGGTTTCACTGTATCTACTTTCGAAAATCATATAATATGAGATATCATCATCATAATCCTGAAGGCTTCTTGTTTATTTGAGATCCCTGGGTGGGTCCCGTAAATTAAGACGGTCTTGATCACCCCCATCAAATAAGAATTTTAATGAAATTACTTATACGATATAAAAACAAATCACCCGTAATTACTTATTTTCCAAAAATGGAGTGTGAAGTTCAATTTCTGTTCACGTGAAAGAGAGAACATAATGGATAGGCTCGCGTATGACGGAATGTCCACAACATCCGGATCATCTCACACCGAGTCAAAGGGTCATTGCAAGAAGTCACTTCACAATTCAAGCCCGTGTCGTTGTTCGGAGATGAAAAATCTCTTGTGTACCAGTAGCTGACATTTGGGAACTGGTAGTGGCATTTCTCTCTCTCTCAAGAAGCAATTTGATTCTCAAAGGGGACCACCAGGCAGAAACTGTTGACCCCCTACTATCCAATGTTCATATCTCTTTCTTCAGAACGTGCAGCAAATTCGTAACACTGTCATGTACGTAAGTATTATTGCGATTGATGCTTTTTTTTTTTTTTAAACTTATTTCTTCTTCAAGCATTTCGAGTTTCCGTGTGTCTTCTTTGTGTCCTCATTTTATTATTATTTAGATTCCGATGGTGCTGTTGGATTTCACAACAGTGCATCTCAAATGTTTATTTATTTCAAAAAATGGGTAATAACCAGTGATGATGTTTCCGATTCATCATGGCTTCGGGAAATTGAACGGTTTGTTATAGGTTAAATTTTAGTCTAATTTGAGTTATGCAAAGATTGATCACAATTTCAACGTGCACCCGAATTTTTAGAGTTCCCACTCAAATTCAGTGGGTGTACATTACCTACCTGGCCATGATTTGTATACTCTTTCTGGATCCGTTTAGTACAATGGTTCTTTACCGGGTCCTTGAGCTTGTGTGAAAAAAAAATTAACTTATGTTTTTACATTAGTACTTGCTAAATATTATACTTTGGTAAAGGGGGAAGGGGGTCTCCGGTTTTCATCTTATTGAACAGGAGGTCCCTACTCAACCACGTATTCATCTCGTTCATATTTTTCTGCGGAACTTCTAACGACTTGGTACATGTTGTGATGTTCGTTATAAAAACCGCGGGTTGGTTGAATTCAAATGCAGTGTAAAGCAAAAATGTTTTTCCGATTGGTTTAAGGAAAAGGTATCTCCAAGCTCTTGAAATAACTGGAAAGGGTATCCGGAAAAAACAATTGTTGAAGCAACTTGAAAATGTTTATGTTCTTTTTGCTCTTAAAGAAATTCAGATTTCTCCTTCGTACTGAAAACCATTCAATTTTCAAGTGATAGGAGGGATTCTACCATGGAATGAGAGTTAAATACGGGGCGATTACTTAATTCTCCTTGGCGCATTTTACTGGTGAACCGTTGATCCTAGAGGAATACTTCCAATTAGAAAAATCATCCAAACAATGCTTATATGATGCGTATCATTTATGTTGCAGGGGTTGTATAGTTATCAAAATAAATAAAAAATTAAATTTTCATACTTACACCTTGTCCTCAAAAACCCAATTAAAAAGTTGTTGCCCTGTATTTCCTATAAGGCCAACAAAAAAACTTCCATGTTTCTAAGCGCAATATTCACTAAGATATTTGATTTCAAAAACCTGAGGAAAGTTAAAAAAAACAGCAAGAGCTAATGGACAATTCTTTTTTTCCTTTATTCATGCTGCTCTTTTCAAACTTTCCTCTGATTTTTCAATTCAATAACACTTAGAAACGTGGAATTTTCTTTGGCATCAGGTGAGACAAGAGAAAAACTTTCAATTGGGTTTTTGAGGACAGGGTGTCAGTATAAAAAGTTTATTTCCGTATTTTAATAGCTATACAATCATTTTTGCAACATGATAGCGTATCTGAGTTCTACATGTTATTTGGATAATTTTTCTAATTGGAAGTATGCCTCTAGAAATAACTGTTAACCAATAAAATGCGGCAAGGGGAATTAACTAAACACCCCCCCCCCCTTTATATTAAAAATGTAATGATCTAGCACACTTATTCAGATTATTCAGAATTATTGCATTAATTCAATTCATTTATATTATACCAATTTTGTTATGGATAATACGATCAGTTTTGAGGGAAAATTATGAAATAATTTGCACGCATAATTTCATGTAAAATTAAATAGCTTTACCAGGGTCGGACTCGGGAGGTGTAGTGCACTGAGGCGTAAAACTAGATTAAAATATGTTGATCACCTATTCCATTGTTTTTAGCTTAAAATCTATAAATGAAAGTTCTGTCAATTCATTTTCATGCAAAAAAAGTCTTACGAAATGGTAAAAAACATGCAAACGGACTTTCCGTAGGAGAAAGGCTTTTTGGCCCTTAAGTCAATACTCTCATTAGCACTTTTATTCCCATGTCAGCCCCCTGATTGTTGAGTTCATTACAATATGTTCAAACCGAGCACAGCTCAGGTTTATCGCCATGGGCAATTTACTACCGAACGAGTTGTGCCGGAAGTGTGTATGCGTACCTAACAGTCCAAGTTCGTATCTAATGTTAGTACGAATTTTTAGAACTGTCATCTATTTTTCAAATTATGTGAAGTGTAATGATTGAATATTTGTACCGTTGCAAGTCTTTTCAACGGCACACAGGTAATACACACAATTCATGTCACAATTTTGTTTTCCACACCTTGCCGTAAAATGTCTAAGCCTGGTTTTTCACCTTGGCGTATCACCATTAACTAGAAAGACTAATGAAATTCATACATAAACGCAAGGGTTTTTGACAACTGGCTTTATGCCAGTATTAATTGTAACCCGTTTATGAATTGAGGAGAGTGACATAATAATCATGACAGAAAAATGTGAAGTACGTTGATTCAGAAAACCAAGAAAGAATAACAAAATGATATTTAAAATATAGTATTTAAGATTTCTCTAACTGGTAATTTGCGAATTCAATAAATTTTGTAATTATGTGTGTGTGCGCGTGCGTGCGCGCGCGCACGCGTACCCTCGCTCACTCGAGAGAGAGATTGCTTTTCAATTGTAAATTAAGAACTTGTCTTTCTACGATTTCATTGTGAATTTAAGTATTTAATTTTAAAATTTAAGTGATTTATTTTATTCCCCAAAATATTACTACCATATTTTCCTGCGTGTAATGCGCGGCAGGGTATAATCCGCAGATATGAACTTCTCCGGTTTTCTAAGGTATGAATGAGATCCAGTCTCCTATGCGGAGGGGCTTTTTTAAGCCCCTCCGCATAGAGCAGAGAGCAGGCAGTCCTACAACACGATACTCACAAAACATTAAAATTCAAGCTTTCACCATGTTTACTTCAAAATGTAGAAGACAGGTGGCTGCTCCAGTTAAACCAAGCGCGATTCTGACAAATACCTTAGAGTCACACATACACCCAGAACACGCACTCCAGCATGTACCAGTTCGTTAGCAATTCCGCAGAGCAATGTGTACAAGGTGCATGTACGGTTAATTTCACTACTCTGAGAAATATATATCACCGTATAGTCAGTCCACGGCGGCGTATAATTTGCATGTGAAAATTTCATTCATCAATAAGAAAACCTTTAAGAATGGAAGGTGTTGCTTGTCCCGTTTTTTTGTACAAAATTATTTGGATTTTTCTATTAACATCTACATGCCATCTATAAATCTTTCAAAAATAATTAATTGCATAAACATCTATTTCCATTACAATCTCTCAGAGAAAAAAATCGGCAGATATACAGGGTGGTTTCCTAATTCCCCCTTGCCGCATTTTACTGGAGGACCGTTGATCCTAGAGGCATACTTTCAACTAGAAAAATTAACCAAATAATGTGTATAGTACTCAGATACGTCATTCATGTTGCAAAAATGATTGCATTGTTATTAAAATATAAAAATTAACTTTTTATATAGTCCCCCGTGTAACCCAAAACCAAATTAGGAAGTTGTTGCCCGGCCTTTCCTGATACCAGCAAAAAAAGTTCATGTTTCTAATTTAACTGCTGCATATCCGCTGAGGTATTTGAATTCAAAAATCTGAGAAAAATAGGGAATGATCAGCATAAACCATGTATGTTTGCCCATGGCCGCTTTCCAGATCATTTGAATGACCCGCGGCATGTTTACAGATCACCTATGTAGCCCGCGAGAAGTTTTCAAACCAATGAAGTGTCCCGCAATCTTCAAAAGGATGAGCGACCTCGGCATTAATGAACAGAAAACGCTTCTTCCCCTCTTTATGTCATTCGAAATTTTCATCGATTTTTAAATTCAAATATCTTAGTGAATAATACACTATTATTCACTAAGAAACATGGTGTTTTATCGGGTGGGGGGGGGGGGTTGGCCTCAGGACCGACAGGACCACATTCTAATTAGGTTTTCAGTAAAGGGTGTCCGTATAAAAGAAAGTTAATTTTTATACTATTTTGATAACTGTACAATCCCTTGCAACATGAATGACGTATTTGAGTTCTACACGTTATTTTACGTGCGATAGCATTTTTCTAATTTTGGAAATATGTCTCTAGGATCAATGGTTCGGCAGTAAATTGCGGCAAGAGGAATTACGGAATTTACACCCTGCATAATACGTGTTGACAAATTCCGATGTATTTTACATGTGCTTCGTATTTCCGAACGGAAAATACGATAATTAATTCATTTGAAACATTTAAAACTTTGAAGTTTGCAACTTAATTACGGAGGAACGCGCCTTTCCATTGTGATGGTCATCTCTGATGACGGACTTGTATTGACCACTGACAAATCATTCGCAAGGGAGAAAATACTGTCGTGGAAAAGGGGAATTGGCGTCGCGCAAAATCGAAACAAATTCTTGGTATGACAGGGTTTTCTTCAAATAATAATAAAAAAAAGAGGAATATCTCGTAGAGAGAAGATTTTGGTAGGAGAGAAAATGGATGAGCTTGGCGATGACATTTGGCGCATTTCAAGTCCGCCCACCGGAGGGGAGAGTTGTTGGAGAGAGAAGAGCCGCGGGACACGATTAACCCTTATCTTACCAAAGACCACTCGCACTCCTGCCGCCGTTTTATAATACAGCAAAAAGAAGAAGAAGCCTAGCGGTAGGCAGTTGCTTTCACTGGCTGGCTCGCTCACTCGCGTGGTGGTGCGTTTCGTTCGTTCGTTGGTTCAAGTTTGATTGTGTTGTTGTTGCTGCTGCTGCTGGTGGTGGTTGGGTCTGTTGTTGATTGTCGCCGATTCATGGCCGCTGCTACGCGTGGCGCCTCGTCGGCAGATCCGCAACAGCCGCGATCCGCAACTCTCTTACCGCCTGCTGCTGCTGTCTCGCCGGCCACTCCTCGGCCGAGTCTCAGTCCGTCGTCCGCAACTAATTTGGATTCCGCAGTAGCGGCTGCGGCCTACGCTGGTCATTTCTCCATTACGAGGTATGATTTCAAATGTTCTCTCCCTTTATTAAAACTGTGTGTCACAAAACGTGCGATTATATTATTTTTTTTCCTCTTCGATCTGCGTGTCCTCTACTCTTGCGGGATGCCGGTTCGTAGATGATGGACGAACATCAGATTATTTATTTCCTCTCGTGCTTCACTTTGCTTAGCCCACACATACTACGGGCCAAATGTGACCCGCGCCTCAAACTTAATTTTGTAAAAATGAACCAAGCAGCACATAACCATATTTCAAGTGGCCCGCGGCACATTTCCAGACCACTTAAGTGATCCGCAACACATTTATATATCACTTAAGTGACCTGGGGCGATGTGTGATCCGTAACGCATTCCCAGACCACTTAAGCGACCCTCAGCACATTTGCAGATCACTTAAATGGCCCGCTGCACATTCTCAGATTACTTATATTGCCCGCAACACGTTTTGAAGTGGCCCGCACTCTTCAAAAGGTTGAGCACCTTGGCTTAGACAAATTCTTTGAACACTATTACCAATGGCAGGGACTGATTATAAGATTATGACTGGGGGGGCCAGCGGTGAGGACAAAGTAGTAATTTAGGAATGACTCCCTCCCTGAGACGAGTCCAAGATATTTGATTTATCTGTGAATAATTAAAATTTTCCATAATTAAATATGGAATTCGATTGTAATTATTAGATTAGTAATTCCTTCCAGAAATTATAACGAGTGCAGAATGTGTGAATTTTCCCCACAAGAAATGACTAGAAAATATAACTATTGTTCCTAGCATATTTTTCAGATTTTTGGGCCTAAAAAATTATGAGTCTGGGCCTCGGGCAAAGAAATTTTTTGAGGCTTCTCACCTAGCTACATATTTTTTCTCCTTCCAATTTACATGCTCACACTCGGAAATTGTGACCGAATCTCATTTTCACGAGGCCCCTTTGCAGTTGAGGCAACCGGGCTATATGCGTTAAGACAGCTCTGGCCCTGGGCAGCGCCTCAGTTGCACATTCGGAAATCAGGCCCTGGCCAACAGAAATAGCAATTAAAAGATTGAAATGCACATGTACGTTTCGACACACAAAGAGTGCCGTTGTTGAAGGAAGCAATCGATAATTAAGAATCGAGTATAACAGTGTTTTTAAATCCATAGTCCACAAAGATGGGACATGTGGTCCGCTGGCAAAATCAAAAATTCGATTCTATTTTAATGGTTAAATAGAACGAGGAAATGATTCGCTTGCATGCTATAAATAGCTTATTATTCGCATGAGTACACATAGAAAGTTTTTTGAAGTTAAGTATTCCGTCCAATTGTTCCAGATATTTTACTGATCCTTGCCTTCAGGAAGGTTCCGAAACGTTGAATATATCGCGACCTCGGTTGCCCCGTCAGTGTCAGTTGCCCTGACACTTCACCGGCAGCTGGATGGAGAGTGACAGTACGTACTTCTGATGAAGTCAGTCGCTAAAATCGGAATGGAATGAAAATTGGAATTCTTATATTTCTTTAACAGCGGTGGCCATTGTGTGTTGAAACGTAATGCTGTGTATTTCATGCATTAAAAGGGCCGCCATAACCCGGGTCAAGGGACCCGCAGTCAAAACCGTTTCTGAGGCATGATTTCATATAGGCTACACATTTTGAAGCCATATTCGGCATCCAAAAGTATACATAACTACCGATATGTGCTGAAAAAACACCATAATGAAGGAAATAATTTTATAATTATTGAAAAAATAATTATTTCATAATTGATGAAAATCTATAATTAATGAAAAAGTAGTTGCATAATTACTGAAACAAATAACTGCAGAGCTAGTGATGGAAATAATTTCAGAATTGTTAAGAGCAATTTTCTCAGAATTGTTAAAAAGTTTGTTAAATTCATGAAAAATATTAAGAATTTTTGAAAAAAATAATTTCATAATTTAAGAAAATTTAAAATTTATGAAAAAAAAACTATTTGAGAATTATCGGGCAGATTTCAGATTTAATAAAATAAATAATTAATTAATGAATTAATCAATTCATTAATTAATGGAAGGAATGAAAGGAAACCAATGAAAGGAATTTACTTGCAAATAAATAAAAATTCAAATTTAATAAAACATGTTTAATAATTTGTTGAACCCGGTTTAATAACCGAGAGTACCGCGGTATGACTTGGTGGCCCGCGGATTTCTTCGAAAGTTTTATTTGGCCCGCAAAGGCTGGAAGGTTGAGGACCCCTGATCTACAGGGGCCCTGGCACACCGGGATGTGCTCTTGGAATCCCGTTATTATTAATTGCAATCACTCGTATGTGACCGCCGATAAGCGATTTTAATTCGAACATTAGCGTGCTGCTATTAGACACATTACACGGTACACGCGTAAAGCGGTATCTTATAATAAATGCATCGCTCTGCACTTTTTACTTTTCATGAAAATTATTACTTTTCTGTGTCGACTTGATTCGGGCGACACGTGTTTAGTAAAACAATTAATGCGTGTCTTTCTATTGTTGCCATTGCTAGTTGATGCGAAGTACCGAGCACTGAGCTCTCGTCTTCTCGGTTTTGGTTTCTCTACTTAGGTGGAAGTATTGATCAGTCAATGGCTGAGTGAATCAAAATTTTAAGGTTTTTGAATTAAAAACTTCACTACGATTTTCTGTACTTATCTGTTATTCGTACTTGTAGACATATGAATAGAACTAAAAAAAAATCTGTTATTTTCTGTGCAGAAAAAAAATTAAAAACCCGTCAGGCAAGTGGTTTTAATCTACTTTGAAATAAGATTTATTTTAATCCACAATTTATACAACAATAAGAAAACTTGGATAGTTCAAATTTAAAATTCGAGACTTATCTTAAAATTGCTAAAACAAGCTATTTCGTGTAAAAATGAAATATTTAAAGCTATTATTTTTATTTTATTATTTTACGGAATAATTTCGTTACAGTTGAATGAAAATAATAATAATAATTCATACAAAATAAAACAATTAAAAACTACGTAAAAATGCATAAAGTAAATGGATAAAAATAGACAATATCAGTCACAAGTGTAAAAGTATAAAAAAATTGACATTACTTCATACGAATTTGAAAACACTAAAAACTCATAAAATGATGAAATAACGTATGAAAATTTATTACAGTGGATTCAGCTTATAACAGTCCAACTTAGAACTTTTTCCCGCTCAGTGCGATTTATTTTCGTGGTTCAAACTCCCATTAGCCCTTAGGGTTGATACTAATTGAGATTTGCCGTTTAAAGCGTTTTCCCGTTCACAACGTTTTTCATGACGGTTGTTTGCAAAACGTAATAAGCGGGGTTCACTGTATATAATAAAATCAGTTATGTACTATCGAGTACAAATGAAAAACAAGACCCTCATACTTTGGGTAACCATATTTCATCGAGAAAAATACAGAATGTCTCTAATTGTCTTCAAAACTGGCGACTTTCAATAAAGTTGTTATTTGTTGATAAAATTGAGAACTGTTTCAAATAGGAGTCAAAAAATGTATTTCACGAAAAAACGTTAAGACCTGGTGCCCGTTAGAACCATTCAATCGAAGAAAATATACGGAAAATGGGAATCTCGAAAAATACAGGCTCCATTGTCACCAGAAAATTACTATAAGTAACCAAAATCACCTATCATTGCTAAAATTGTTGAAAACCACCAATAATAGGTAAACGAGGGACTATTGGAAATCTCAGTTAACTGCAGTTGAAATGCAGTTTCCGGAGGGAAAAAACACTGACTATAACAAATATGTGAGATGAATTTTTACAATAGTTATAAGTTACAAAAATTATATACGTTTACAATTTTAAATACGGGACGATTGTATAAAATATTCAGTCCAGCCAAAAATATAGGAATGACTATGGCCCGTGAAATATGGAGCATATGGTGACAACTCAAAGCGATCCATCGAACTTTTTGTATTTACACATTATTACTGGTCCTTGGGTGCAAAAAGGTTGAGAAACGCTGGTTAAAAGCGCTTAGTAGAGAAGGCTTCCTTATAAGTTTTACTTTTCACCATAAATTTATACTACATTCTTCAGAGGACTCAGAAAATACCCATCGTAAATTTTCCGGTAACCATAGCGCGCAAATTTTTAATGTTCCTCTTGACCCTTCCATCTACAATATTTCAATTTCCTTAATCATGCTTGAAATCAGCGGAAGAGGAGTTAGAGAGAGAGAGAGAGAGATAAATTAGGCATGGAAGCATATTATTATTATTTAAGACGCCTACGAGAAAAATAAATGAACGGCGAAGAAATTAGCCCCGAAACGCATGCACACACGAGCTCATCATAACATATTGTAGAAACCGTGTGTGGAATAGAATCTTCTCTCCATTCTTCTTCTTCATTTAACTTTCATTAGTATTCCGTACGCGGTATTACCTACTTGAAGATAGACATACACACACGCACCAGTCACCATCCCAACAAGCAGTGCTCGGCACCACTCTCGTCTCATTTTCTATCCTCTCTATATATTATATGATATTACGTGTCTATAGCTTCTTATATTCAGCATAGCTTTTTGTTAAATCTTGGAGATTTATCACAGTAATTGGTTATAACCATAGACATAGAATTCCTATTCTTACTCTATGTCAGCGTTGAGAAACCTATGATCCGCGACGATGGCATAGGTGGTCCGCAGACAGACTTGATAAAATTACTTACCCGTTGTAACTGATATTAGAAATATTCATATGGGTTCAAATAAAATTATACTTTCGTACTTAGGTTCATCATACATCATCGAAGAATACAGGAAATAGCGATCCTAAGTACGGGATATCACAAAATTTTGCCAAAAATTTTAATTTATTGTTTCAAATGCGATTTGCTAATTACTGCTGAATTTGCTGAAGAGTATGGAAATAAAGGGCCGCTAAAAATTGCAGTAAACAAATTTATTTCACGAAAAATATTTAAATGATCTGATTGAGAACGGTAAACTGGGATTTTAAATAAGAATCCTTAAAATACGGGATTGTCAATACGGGACACAAATTGTCATCCAAAGCATTGTTAGAAATGGGCACAATCACCAACCGTAATTGAAATTCCAAAAAATTGTGGACAAAACGTGTAAGGTGAACAAGTATGTGAGATGGATATTTATAATTTTGCATAATTAATCATAATATAATGAAAACAGTGTGTGCGTGTGGGTCTCCAATTATTTCAGACATTTGCTGGTAATTGTTTTCAGAAAGGTTGGGAAACACTGCTTGCTCTCTATGGTTGTAACGGGTGAGGTTTTAATTTTCTGTCTTCGGCTGTGTTTGTCATTCTTCAGTAGGGGAAGCTGCTCGGGGTTCCAGCATAAGTAGGATGCCAAATCAGCGGAAAGGAAAAATAACTGCAGTACAGTATAGAAAAAATTTTTTTCTTCGGTAAAATTCGGACCCTGCTCTCATGATGGCGGCCCATGAGGAAATCAGGCGGACCTCTGTAGATCACCATCGGGCGGAAGTTTATGTTGAACCGAAATTTTGTCTTGAGTAGGTATGATAATATACATCGATTACCGTCGACGTCTTACCAAAAAAGCTGCGTGCTTACCAACAACACTTGTAATTCGTATTATGAAAACCTAAAATTTTCATACAAAAAGGCACTCTTGAATTATACTGTACCGGTGAACTTCGCCCGACCGTTTTAATTTCGACACGACACTGGTGAATGACCATGATGGTCAACTAACTGATTCATCATTCGCAAAAAATTACCTTTTGATAAATGATCTTCGATTACTTACTCTATGCATGACTCATAATTTCGGAAGCATTCTAATAGACGGAATTCACGAGCAATTAACTTGCATAGACTAGTGATTTTTCTGTTTGCTCTTATCCGAGGAGCCTTGATCGAATATCCAAGGAACCAAAGACGTTATAATTCTATTGTATGATACAGCTTGTCACTAGATTTACATTCTAATTCTAGTTTTGTTCACTTAGAGAGCTCTCGCTATTCACCTTTCGAAAGCCGCTATTATATACTAATCATTTCGACTAATAATCAAAATAATTGATTGGGCATTCAAGACAAAAAACAACGAAGCTGATCTATTAAAATACTTCCGATTATTCAGAGATGAAATAGATAAAAATTACATAGAGAAGTATTATATAATTTTTGTAATCTCAGTAGGACCACATCACACAGAAATACGTAATTTCGGTGCGTTACACAAAAATATTTCTAAGAACCGTGAGCAAACCTAAATAAAAATTATCACAACAATTACCGCTAATTATCACCGACTAGACAAATCACAAATCACTTAACCGTAAAAGCCAATAAAAAAATCCTTTGTATACAAAAATTTTTCTCAATAATTTCCACAAGACGTTTTCCTAATAATGGGAAATTAAGAGAAACAAAAAGAAAAAAAAAAACAATTATCATCATTCTCTCAGCAGAATAATTACATATTCAGCACCGACGATAATAACCAAATTTGATAAGAAAAAAAAATACGGTATTATACACATATCCGATTACCTTAATCAGCAGAATCATACCCCTTTATTTAATTAACACAAAAATTAATACAATAATTAATAATGGGAAGAATTATTGTTTTGTTTTTTTTAATCATCATTCTGAAGCTTCCATACGCTCCGGTTATCACACGCAAAAATTTTAAAATTTTATCGAGCGTTAAAATAAAAAGATTTTTTTTTTTCGTTTTTTAATTTATTCATCGGTTTGATAAAATATTTAAAAATTTTTTCAAGTCGAATAATTCTATCACATGTAAAATAGGGAGAGAGAGAGAGAGAGAAAACTCAAAAAGGCGAACAGCGACAAAAATTCCTTTTAATTCAATTATCCTTGATTAAAAATCTTTCGCATGAGAGAAAAAACAAAATAAAGTAAAAATTTCCATCGAAGTCGAGAAAACTTCCGTAATTTCTAATTAAAAAAAATTATTTTCATCTTTTTTTTTTATTTTATTTTCCCTCTACACGAGAAAGCTTCATTGAACACATATGTTTAAAACGTGGCTTCTTTATTCGATGAATTTTAGAGAAGAATCTCTAAGAGATAAAAGATCAAGAGAAGTAGAAAGAAGGAGATAGAAATTGATTGTTGTGGAGAAAGAGAGAGAACTAATAATAAGATAACAAAGAAAAAATTATTAATTCTATAGATGAAAATGGGATAAGGGGAGGAGAAAAATTGATAATGGTTCGAGTCCGTGAAGCGTACCATAATGAGACGAAAAGCCCTTTTTTTTTCCTATTCCTTCCATAAAGGCATGAATTTTAATTGTGAATATATTTAGATGGTCCAAGCGAGATTTTTAATTTGCTTTGCCTACCGAAGAAAAATGGGGATGCTGATGATGAATGTGGAGCCAATTTCCATAGATTGATCTTAATAATTTAAAAACTTTATCTCTCTCTCTTCTCTTTCATCAATTCAATTACCTGAATTAAAAAGGTTCTTATTTCTCCTTTAACAGTAATGCACTAACTGACAGAGAGAGAGAGAGAGAAAGAGATGCAATTTCCTAAATGAAGAGACTTCATCATTACCATGAGACTACACAGATTGAAAGATAAGATATGGGTATTGGTTTCCGGAGCGAACCAAATTTTGGCTTTGGCGGTAGAAGAGAGAGAGCATTTTTCCTTCGATTTCATTATGATATCTCAACACCTTTTGCCCTCTTCAATTCCTCTCTCTACCTGAGCTTTAATCATTAATTTATCGGGGGCTTCGCAATCGATTCTGTTCCAGTAAAGACAGGGAAAAAATGTATTCGGATATAGGCATGTTCGTTATGGGTTCCAATTAGTGTAATTGAAAAGTTACGCATTTTTTTAATTATTTTTTATTGGGTAGGTAGTTATGTGGTAGTGTTTTTTTTTTGGTAGATTAGGAGATATGTTTTGATCATGATGTGGAAATTGTTCTTTGGGTTTGAATTAAATAGATGTCAGGGGGAAAAATTGATATTATAGAAAGTGGTGTTTATAGGAAATGGTTCCTTTCAAGTATTATGGGTCATGAAAATATTGTCTAATTTTGTGATTTCCGAACGCTGAACCGTGGAGTGGCTTGAAAATTCCAAGTTGCAATGTCAGCACGTGTACTGAAAAATTAGAATTAATCCCCTAAAATTGTCTATGTGTGCACGTTTGATTGATAAATTGGGAGTCTGAGGGTAAGACAAGGCATTATTCAATGTTTGAAACTAATCAGTAAATATTTTAGTATATATAACAAAGCATGAATTTGAATAAAAATTTAGGGAGTGACTATGGCGTATCGCTAATATCTTTGGTTAACTCTGCATTTGACTAAAAGGTCCTCGAATAATTGCAAATTCAAAAACGCTATCGTAACCGAAAGAAATGTGTATAATATTTACGTCAACTTTTCTCCACCTTCCGTAGGAAATTCTTACACTCAATTGGGGGTACTCTGTAATATTACTAAATCCAGGGCTTGGCAAATCCCCAAAAAAGGCACCAGAAAAAATTTTTAGGAGCCAAATATGTATATATTTTTTTTCAGAAAAAACAGAACTAAAAGTAATGTTTCTTTCAACCTTTCAGGACAAACACCCTCAGCATTCCCCTGTCTAGCATCACCCTTCCGTATTGACTATAAATTAGATATGAATTATAATGTAGAAATGAAAAAATGGAAAAAGAAAAAAAAAACTTTGAACACGATTTTCTCAGATTTCAGTTTTAGACCTCATCCGTAAGATTTAAAAAAAATTTACTGCCTCAAAAATTCTGAAATTTTGCAGAAATGTTTATTCGACATGTGTTAGTAAAATGGGAACTTAAATATTTGACCATTCATTAGAATTTTATAATTTTTTAAAGCTTGAAAAATATGTAAATTTCAAAAATTTGAATATTCAACATTTTTTTTTTTCAAAAAATACTTCGCATCAGTCAATTACTAAATCCGAGATTCATTTTACCAACACATGTAGAATGAACATTTCTACAAAATTTCAGAATTTTGGTTCAGTATTATTTTTTTTAATCTTACGGATGAGCTCAAAAACTGCAATCTGAGAAAATCGCATTCAAAATGTTTCTTCTTGTACATATACGTTTACACTATAATTCATTCTTTTCAGTTCTTTTATTACGAAAAAACAAATTAACCGATTGACATAAAATTTTTAGTATTTTATTTGCAATTGAATGAAGTTTTCTTTGAAGTGATGTTTGAAAATTCGACTTCAGGGGTCGTGACACCCCTTAACACCAATTAAATAGGATGCAGAAAAATATTAAGAGTACTTACTTCCTATTCAAAATTTTTCAGTTTTAAGAAATACGTGCCGAATAGTTATCAAAAAGCAAAAATAATAATAATAATAATTCCAAAGAAACATATATTTTAAGATGACACCAGCAAATGTGTTAAGCTAGACTTATGCATAACTGCCTGTCCTCCACAGAAAATACTAAATCAAAAAATTACGCTAATAACTCATGAATATAAATATAATCGGAGTCAGTATCGACGACTACCCGGTATAATTTATGGGCCAACCGTTGATTTTACGGGAAGATTAACTGTGGAAAAACTGAATAATATAAAAAGAGGACATGAACTTTAACACTATTAAAAGAAACCCTTCTCTTTATTTTCACGTAATGCAAATAACGTTTTACACGCATTAAAAAGTCGGTCTCTTCCAAGGCTGTACGTATCAGTATAATGGTGTTTACCGGTCCCAGAACCGACTTTACTCATCTCAAATGTGTTTTTTTTTTTTATTTGTTCCATAATGAGAAAATAAGTTTTTTTTGCACAGACACAGAGAGAGAGATTAATTTGTTTATTTATTTATTCATGTATTTATTTAGTTCCCTTTGTTACGCCGTAACGGTTTGAGGGCTAGTAATTATAAAAGTTCTTTCAAAGTCCAATCATCTTTTTTGCCAGGGAAAACATTCGTGATCCGAAATAAAAGAAGAGCGCTCATTATTAGCTTCCCGCCCTCTATTAATATTTGGTTCTTCCTTCAAAACACGCTTCTTTATTTTTATTTTATTTTAAATTACGTTTGGATTCGTTCTGGGGTTCGTAGGAACACCCAGGGCCGCCGCATTTCATAATCATCCGAAGCTCCCTCGAGGCGAAATAAATCAGCTCGAGCAGAATGCGTTGTATGTGGACGTTTTTCTTTCTCATATTTTCTATGAGTGGTAATCTCACCTAACACGTTTCTTCAAAAGAGAACTTTTTTTTTTTTCTCTTGTAAAGCAAATAAAAGTGTTGACGGCTATAGGAAATGTTTTTTGTTTGTTTTTTTCTCTTCACTCAATTTGTACATCTATGTGTAAGAATCTGGTGGAACCCGCTCATCGTGAATTATTTTCCTGCCACTTGATTTCATATATTTGTAAATTGAATCATGGATCATTCTACCGAGAGACGCATTTTCTATATATTTTTGCGGCTTTAATATTGGGGGTTTGAAATTTAAGGCTGTGACCCAACCGTCGGGGCGGACAAAACCTCAGGGGCACAAATGTGATTTTTTTTACGAGTTCTGTTCAAAAATGCTCAAATTTAGCATCAAAAACTGCTTTATCAACTGTAGCAAACTGTGGCCGATGCCAAGGTGCCTGTTAGCACAAGGTTGGAGACCACAGATTTATTGACTTGTGAATTTAAAAACTCATTTTTTCTATTCAAATCTCTAAGAAGAATGTTTTGAGAAAGAACGAACTTTCCCGAAGCATATTTATATCGCGACATACGTATAGTAAATTGCAATAATGAAGACACTTTAATAAGTGAAAAATTCTGCGTGTTGAGCTCTTTCCAATTCGTTGTGAAACCCCAACACTCGCAATTCAGTCGATTCGGTAATCAAATTGTAGTTTCAAATCCCAAGCGCTTATTTCGAGGACTTCTTGGTCTATGAGAAAAGGATGAGTACAGAGTTAGCAATATAACTGTCTTTAAGGATATGGCACAGCTTAAGATACTATTGATGTGAATTTGATCTAGGTTGAATACCATATCAAAAGAGCAGCCATGCATATTAATGGGCAAAAAAAGTGGAAATCCCGTTCTCTCTCTCTAGTTCTTCCAGGCGGAATCCTGTAATAAGTATCCATCAACGATCTAAAACTAGACTTATTAATTTTTATACCACTTGGCCAGGCCCGTCATTTAGGGGGGGGGGGGGCACGGGAAAATACTCTAAAAATGGTACATTGAGTACATGTGCTTTGCCCCCCCCCCCCCCCCCCCCGGAAGAAGTTGAAATGACGGCCCTGCACTTGGCCAACCGAATTTCACAAACCTGAAATCTCTCTTTCGAAACGTTTTTGCAACTCAACCTCTCAGAATATTTTTTTCAACCACTCCCTAAATAAGAAAACCCCTTGAGCCACCCGCGAGAGATGCAGTTCCATTTCGTTTAAGTCACCAGAAAAAAAACATTTCCAGAGCACTTAATGCATGGTGTCCCAAACATTTTATTCCATCGCTCCCCCTTCAGAAATGTTTTCCTCTCTCATCGCCCCGGAATCAGGCGAACCCGTAGGATCCTTTGTTATACTCGTAGCTTCTATTCCCCCCCCCCGGACCATTCCATCACCGACTTCGGGAAACGCTAACTTAAAGTGACCAGCGGCATATTTACAGATCACTCGAGTAACCCACGACGCAGTTCCAGATCACTAACGCGGCGCGCTGCACATTTACAGATGACAAAAATGATCCGCAGCGTACTTATAGATAATTCAAGTGACCCGCGCCGCTTTTCCAAATCACTCAAGTGGTCAACGACACATTTTCAAACCAATGAATCGGCCCGCAGTCTCGTGAAGGGTGAGCACCTTTGTCGTAATTTCATACATCAGACCAGCGGCACATATATCGATAATAATACCCCAAAGCTATGACCACTTGAATTGGAGGCTTGTTCGCTGACCATTCCGTCATTACAAATTCGAATTTCACTAACACTGATTCGGTGGAGCGATTTCACAATCCATACAAAGCGGACAATCCTTCATCGTACGGACAACTTCCTTACTGTCTCCCCTCCACCAGACTCCAGAGAATGAGAAAGAAGAATAAAAAACGTGTGAAGAGAGCGAAATTCAATTACACTAATTCGGCCATTATTCAGTCAGAAGTTTTATCACCTCTCCGAGAGCTCGCCATTATTATTTCCATCGCGTCATTATTATACCATGTATATATTTTTGTTGTGCCAGACCAGAGCATATTTTCCGTGACTTATGAGCGTGAATGACGAGATTCATGCATATGCTATTTGGCAGGTGAGAACGATGTGTAATGATGGTTGTGATCATGATGGTGAAAGTTGCCCCCTTCCAAACCGATCGTTCTCTCTTCCTTATACACAGTACGTATTATTCAATTTTCCACAATGTCGTGGGAACTAGTCTTGTGAGAAAACTAGCGCAGTGATAGCATGATCATAAAATAGAATAAGACCTGACTCGCATATTATAATCCCATAACCCTTATTTTTTTTCCCGCAGGGGCGTCCACAGAAAACAACAGCCCATTAGGTTTTACTCACCGCTAGTAATAGGCTATGACCAAATCGAATTACGACACGGTGTTTCCAAGAGAAAATGACGTTATAAACGGCATCTTATTTCGATGTTTTTTGGTGTGATTTTTCTCCATTTGCACGTTGTTGAGGTGCGTGGATTCCATATACACCTACGCACATTTTTTCTTTTCACATTCTAAGCCGGTTGTATTTGGATATAAAACAATGCCAGACCGTTTTATATTTGCCCATATTATATTGCCGTTTTATATTTTCCAACAGTTCAAACTGAAAATTCCTATAACCAGATCGTATACAGCTAATTACCATTTTTTATTTTTTATTTTTTGTGGTTTATATATCTGTCTACAGATTGATTAATTATTCGCAGTTATTAGCACTAAGTCATCATCAGAACAAGGGAGTGTCCTTCCCTATTGTATAACAAGTGTTGTTGTAGCCTCCACCCTTTCGAAAGCCTATTTCTCGGACGTTGTACGTAGAAAGAAAGAAAACATTTACAGCGAAAGGGTTCAGCCCTGAAATAAATCACTTTTCTCAGAACCCCCCTGCGTAATACTATTAAAGATTAAAAAAAAATGCCGTGTAATTTAATTGCGTCTCTTTGTTAAGTAATAGAGGAAGCAGTGATTTGTGTGTGTGGACCAATATTCCCCCCCCCCACTCTCTGTAATAGCCTCATAGCCGCTACACAGAAGCCCTATATATCGTAGCAAATTCAGTGAAAAAACACCTCGTTAATCCGAAGCATAACGCTTTGCGGAGTGCGAAATATTATTACGAGGGAATTTTATGTTCTATGAGTTATATTTTACGTTGTTTTTAATTCATCAGATTTTCATGAATACATATATGTATAAATTACTTATTTAATCAAAAATATTCCAAAAACTATTTTTCTCTCGTTGACCAAGACGTCTTGTGAAACCCTTGGCTCTTTCCAGAGTGGCAAAAGCTGAGTCTAATTTTAAAATTATAATAATCATATTTTGATTTCGGAAATTGTCCCATTCTATATTTATTGAGATTTTTTTCCCTGCACACACACAATGGCACTTTCCGATTCAGTCCGATTTACTTTAAAAAAGGGGGGATGATTTAACCATTTAGAAATCGTTAACTACACGCTTAGTTCATCAGGAAAGAAGCACTGTAACTATACTAATATATGTTGCATATACCAGTTCGCGATAATTCGAATATTCGTTTAAGTTTTCGTGCGGCTCTAGAAACTTCAATATGACTTTTTTATTATTTATAGTGTTAAAATTTTTCCTTTTCTCTCTCGAAGTTTTTGGGTATTATATGACTGGTTTTTTTGTTATTTATATTCTTATTCAATAATCAAATTTGATATTTCTGCAAATAAAAATAACTAATCTATAACTCTACTAATCAAGATTCGAGTGCATTTTCTGTCGAACCAGAGTTGAGAGAGAGAGGGATCTCACATATATGAAATGATCCCGACTTTTGTTTAAAATCTTACGGTGTTATGAAAAAATAGGGTTTTAAATTTCTTTTATTTCATTTTGGCCCGCTGTTATGAGTAACCCTAAATTAAATACAGTGAAATCTCACTACAACGGTAATCGATATATTGGTAACAGCGATATTTTTTCAACTCTTGTTGGGAAATGCCTATAGTATAATGTTAAATTCTTCCCTCCTCGATATAACGGTAATCCCTCTACAACGATATTTTTCTTGGTCCGCAAAATATCGTATATCGAGACATCACCGTATATACATCGGAGGTCTTCAAACTTTTCTAGGCTCGAGCACTGTCTGCACCCATCATCAAAAGAAGAGCACCCCTTACGACAAGTTTGACCATACGTGTGAATGAAATATCAGGATGATTTTATTTTATCTTCGAATGTAATTTGTACAAGGTATTCAATTTAGACGTTGATCAAGTGCTCGAGAGCATTACAACGGACACGAGCATCGAACACTCTAGGCATTCCAGGGAGCAACGTCGTGCTCGCGATGCAACAGGTTGAAGATGCCTGCTGTACACATTGGGGTGCGCGGGGAGGGGGGGGGGTTCTAACCTCCCTGAAGCCGAGATTACAGTGTTATTTTACAGGAAAAAACGTAACCCCCCCCCCTTGTGAAAATTCTGCGTACGCCTATGGCTGTACATCATTAAGAATTGTCAAATCCTTCAAATACTTAGGGCTCTCAGAAGTGCTCAATATGGTGTCGGCTTGGGTAGACGCTTGCACGAATCATAAATAAATACCTTTAGTACCTATCTCCAAAAATACTATTCAAGTCTACTTGATCTAGTTCATACATGGTTGGGAATTATCATGGATTTATGAATTATCCAAAAGAATTTTTTAAATTCTGATAGAAAAATTATTGTACAGTGAAACAGTGAAACCTGTCTAAGACGAAAACCTGTCTTAAACGGAATCAAAATATGGTCTGTTCAATGATTAGTGTTTTTATTTGCACCTTTATAAAACGAAAATCTGTCTATAACGGAATTTTATTTCAGTCTGTTGACGTTCCGTTTCGTACAGGTTTCACTGTATTTGAAATAAGAATAACATTCAGTTATAGTTTTAGAAGTTCTAAACGAACTTCTGTAACTGTGTTAGCGACGGGAAAAAGGAAGTTACTGCTACAGTGCAATTCACTTTATCTAGCGAGGTATAATAAAACGCTTGGAATCAAACTAGCAAAAAATAATAATTTGCAAATGCAACATTTAAAAGATGTAAAAATCTATAGTTAAACGCACACGTTTGAATTTTACTATAATTTCAGTTTTAGAAAACTATTTAATCTAGACAACGTATTAAAAGAAGTAAGAATAGTCAGTAAAATCTCGAGGAAAGACGCTTAAACTGAAAAATAATGGCACCAAATACAGTGAAACCTGGCTTCAACGATACTCGACAATTAAAATTTTTTTCAAATTTTCTTTGGAAATGTCTATACTCTAATGTTAAACTGCCTCTCGATACAACGATATGATATTTTTCTGTAACAGCTCCGTAGAGTATCGTTTTATCAAGGTTTCATGGTATATAGCAGTGGGTTTTCAAACTTTAGTCAATCGCTCCCAAACCCAATTCATGATTCATCTGCGGCTCCCCAGAATAGTTGAGTATATATTTTCAGTTATAAAATAACCACTTCAAAGCATAAATAGGCACACAAATCAATATCTTTTAGGTTCGCCCACGATGCCTCTGACAAAGGTTGGTGATGCCCCTAGGAGCTGGGATGTAAAATTTGAGAAACACAGGTACGTGGAGATTCAAGAAATAAAGAAAAATACCAAGCCAGAAATTTACAAAATCCGGGACATGAATTTTCTACTTCACGTTCTACCAATATCACATCCACACAAGCATCTATAAAATTCATTCATGGGCTATATATCTTTGAAATATGATGCTCGGACCATATAATTAGACAGTAACTTTTCAATAACGATTTGATTAATGTTTTTATGACACATGAAGCTTTTCAAAATTCATCGCAAAACCCTCTAGAGAGAGAGAGAGAGAGATGTGGGACATCGTTAAAGCGATTGAAATAATGTAAATCATACACCGTAATATCGTGATTACAATTACCGACTCGACGCCCCCCCCCCCTTTTTTTTTCACTGAACTAAATGAACCATTTGAACATTTGTCGAACGCACTTCAAAGTAGTAATAATTCATATATATACGTATATTTTCTTCTCCTCCCGTCTTCTCTTCTTGTCTTTTAAACCGTGAAATGAAATATAGAAATGTGTTAACAGAGTTATTAACGTCTATCGTCAGTTGCCTAATCACTTTGCCATATTTCATATAATGCCCGTGTTGCGTTTTTGTTGCTGTTCTTCTTCTTTAAATGCCTGATTAATGGGGTGGCAGCCCACGATCTTTAACGCCTCTCAATCTCGTCCGTTGTAAATGTGTATCGATGTTTTTTTTTTACCCGTTACAGAAAATATATATCTATAACATAACGTATAGTATTTTTCCATTCCTTATGCACGGTCTTTTACGGTAGGGAGGAACAGAGAATGGTTTCTGATTAATGATGAATCCATAATTTATGGTCGAATCCTTTTCTTGTTCGCCTTTTTTGCACGCGACTTCTAGATCATTGGCGCTGTAAATAGACCCTATACATAATATGTAGTATCTTGGAAATGGATAATGATTATCAGATTTGATAACCACGGCACACTTTATCAAAGATTCCCTCGTGTAATAACCGTGTATTATAAATAAAAGTTTCTGCATCAAGTGTGGTTTATGGCTTAGAATTGGTTTCTTATGATATTTATATTGATTTGTTACCGTTCGTAAAGGTGATCACGAGTATGTGGATTTTTAGCATATTTCAATCTGTCATGTTTTTCGTGGTACAAAAATATGTAATTTTGATGTTAAAATTTATTACCTGCTTTTTTTTTTTATGGAGAATATATATTTTGGTATTTATTCATATTCGGCACGTGATGCTTGGTCAAAGGTTAAGGTCTAGTTTCCATCATTGATTCGGAATGGGTGTATGCTTAAGAATCATAGCCGCCCTTTTAGGGGTGTGTGTGTGTGTGTATGTGGCAGGTGCGGTTGCACCAGGCCCAGTAGTTAAGGAAGGGCTCCGTTTTCGCGGTAATAGAAATGAAGGAAATATCAATTAATATTTAATGTAGTTATTTTTCTATACGTAATAAAACCATGTGGGAATTTTTATGAAAATCCGGAAAATATGAGGAAGTAATGAAAACTATTCGTACCGCATAAAGTCTGGCGTATCTTGTAAAAGTGGCTCTTACTGAGAATGCCAAGAGGGGCTCAATTTCGAATCATGATCTGTCAATGACCCTGAAAATTTAATTTATATTTATTTCTTTTTTTTTTTAAAAATTCATACTAAAAATTAATATGCTATTTCGGAAGAAAATGGTGACACCAATGTATTTTATTCCAAAGTTCCAAGCTGTAACACTGAAGCCATGTAATTCACCACTACGCTGTACTTGGCTTGGATTTTTTGGCGTGTGAGGAACTCGGTCCATATCGTCGTAGTGAAATGGATACCCTGAACGGTAGTCCCGAGCAGTGCGTTGGCAAGAACTTGAAAAGACCATATAGGTAACATAAATTTTTTTTTTCTGTTGTTATATCTGTCTTACGACTAGAGAATTTCCTGTCTTTATCATTGCCTCCACATGCATGGACCGAGCAGGATAAGACTTTAAGCGGTGCTAGCCCGTTACACATTTCGTTGCCAAGTATTTGTTTGAACAATAGTGGGAGACCTCTAATAAAGTGCGAAGGTGCCCACGGGAGAAATGTAAAATACTATATATTTGGCAGAAAAAATGTTAAATATCTGAGAAAAGTCAGGGAAATATGGAAATATTTGATAAAATTCAGAGAAAAATTCTTGAAGGGAACAAATCTAGAAATCGAAAGACATTTCAAAGATCAAGATTTTGTGAATTATACAGGGTGGATCAGAAATCCTGACCGTTTTTTTAAAAAAACTTCTAAAGAAGCTGTTGAAGATAGCGACAAACAGCTTAAAGAATTCGAAAAAAACGTTTCGAAATCTTTTTTAATCTTATCCATTTTAGTTCCATCTTGATTTCCCTTCTTTGTAACACTCACGTTGCAAATAACATGGCAAGAAATGCTATATAGCCCTGACATCCTACATGTCACTAAAAGTGCGCGTGTAGAAATTTTGCAGTAAGTAAAAGATTGCAACAGAAATGTATTGATTTTCCAGTAAATGTATTATATTAAAAAAATAATAATAAATATAAAAAATTCGAGGCGCGAATGCGAACTGATCTCCCCGTTAAAAAGACTCGCCACAGAGCGCAACGATAAAATGTGAAATCATTGCACTTCACTCATACAAGATTCCTCGAAAGACTGGTTATTTGTGGAGATTATGATCACACAAGGAAGAAAATTCATCGCTGCCCCCACGGGGACTTAAACCCCGGTCTCTCGTTTGCCGGACTAGAGCTCTACCAACTAAGCTATGGAAACAGATAGAATATTTCAACCTTGGCGCGTATATATATGTTGAAAGGCTCCATCTTGTATTAACAAGTGGAGAGGACAATTTTATATACTTCACTCATAGTTAGAAAAATTGATGGCAGATGGCAGCATTACACAGAAACAAACTTCACGTTGGGTTCTCAACACGCACAGTCCAGCATGTACCAATTCGTTAGAAATTCCGCAGGAGAATGTGACGAAGTGCATGTGCGGTTAAGTAGTAGTAAATAAAAGAAAGTGAAGCCTTTTGTTTCAAACGCTTTAAGCCATCTACTTTTGATGTTTTTCTTTTAATTTATTTATTTTTTCAAATCGGGTCAGGATTTCCGGACAACCATGTGTTTCTTTCTTCGAAGGCAAGGGGCTTTCTCACAAGAAAGTTACCCCATAAGTAATCCCCAGAAAGAAAGTCAGAAAAATCCTCATAATTGTAGTAGATGCTATGGCAAGTGGAATGAATTTAATCAACAACTAAAAATTTTCAACAGAATGTATTGATTTTGCAATATATTTATTGCATGGAAAAAAAACAATATATATATATATATCAAAGACCGAGCCTCGTAATCCCAGGATAGAGTTAATCTACATCACTTGTAGGAACGCACCATACTTATGATGACAATTTTTAAACCGATTCCGTATTCAAAAATCTCAAATTTCACCTATCGGTGCCAATCTGACCCAGACATTTGACATAATAGCTCCGAATTCACTATTTATATTGTCATATAAAAGTAGTGGGTGGAATGAAATTTCACATGAATCCGAAAATAGCAGTTCCGTGTCCCATTCATTCATTATTTATACCGAGAATTGTGATTCTTGCTCATGATTACTTCCATAATATAAGAAATAAATAACGTTGTTTAAAGACAGACGTTTATTCTAGAAAATACAAAATTCTTTTCCTATTATTCTTTTGATGACCTAGTCACTTTAATTCTGGTCGAAAAAAATAGAAATAAACTTCTCTTTAATTTAGTGAAGGGAGCGTAGGCGGTTACACCCAAAGGTAAGCGATTACGCCATTGTCCATTATACGCGATATCATAATTACGGCTCTTCTACAAAAGGATGTGCTTTTATATCCACACACACATATATTTGAAGGGAGAACCCCTCTCTTACTATCAAGTAAATTGCCCCTTATGAGGATTTACCCTAAAGGGAAATAGTTTCAAATATTTGCCCTTTCTTTCCATTCTTCTCAGTAGTTAGTATTTGTATTTAGTGTGTGTGGCGGTCATTTTTTCTTAGATTTTAATGGTTGGTCATTGGGCAGTGGTCGCATACAATTTTGCCCACGATTATCCTTAAAAAAATAATGGCCCTCTTTTAAAAGGGGTAAAAAAATTGTCATTTGAGTACCTGTTTTGTTTTTTGGAATGATGAGTTTGAATTAAATGGACGTATTGGTCTAAATTATATAGCCTTATCCTGAGTAGTTCATAGGACTATCATTTACGATTCTGCTTGTTTAAACGGGGGTTTTCCGTTTTCAAGAGCACGGTTCTTCAAGAAAAAAGAAATAATAATAAATAAAATGAAAATCTATTAAGTCTATTCATTGATGGGTCAGTCTAAATCTATCGACTTTAATGGCTTCTTTTTGATTGGTGTTGGACGATCACTGAAAAAGATCATTGGATCGTAAAATTAGAAATTTTCCAGGGAATTCCAGCGGTTCAGATAATACAGTGGTTCAGGACGGCTGCCAGAAATTTCTTTCGGAGGGAGACAACTGATGTTTTGGGGCGAGATTAAAGTTACAGAACAGCGGTTGTAAGTTGCAACAAACCGCGCGGCCATCAACAGGTTTGTTTCTGTCCCGCCTTTCTGGAATGTGATTGAACTTATCAGTTATGTGTGACTTACATAACCAAGTTTAGAAATTATATTTCAAGTGTTAAGTGTATAATTATAAATTTGAATTAGGTTTCAAAAAATCTCTATCTCTCTCTCTCTCTGAATTACTTTTTTTTCCCAAATCTATGTTACCTTTCATATAATAAGACCTACGTATGCATAGAGTATCAATCTATAATCTAGGTGACTCATACATATCTAGTTCAATGCTTCTCAACCGGGTGCCATAACGACTTCTCTCCTGAGATACACATATGTGTATCTTCATTTTTGACGATTTTAAATTGTTTTTTATTAGGCTAGGAATCGAGTAAAATTTTTAACTGGTTAATCAAAAAAGTCTAATTGGTTAATCGAATTTTAATCGAATATTTTCATTTATAGCAAACACATTGGTAGCTGTATAATGTTAATTGATGCTATCAAAATATATGTTCATTACACACACACACCTATTTGCTAGATATAAACAAATACTGTATATAGGAATAGATTAAGAAATAGAGGCTACAAGCTCGAAGCAATCGAATATGCCGAGCATGTTTGCCAAATCCTGGAATTTTTTCCTCTTGGATCTTGTCGCTATTTTAAAAGAGGGTGTTTTACGTTAGTTACTGATTTTGAAACTCTACTTTTGATCATGCTGTTGCTTATTTTCCTGTAAACTCCTCCCAAATGTTACTTGTGAGGGTATTAACTGATGCTTCCAAGAATACTTTAAACTACTGATCATACTGAAGACAATAAATTTTGGTCTTGTCTTTTAAAACTCCCATCAAATCCAATTTTAAAATTAAATCACCAGCTTCCGTTGAATCTCGAAATTTATTTCCCCCATTCCAAAAAGTTTTATTCAAATATTTTCAAATATGGTCCCTTATCCTAAATGTTATACCTAGGAAACATCTAATCGGTTTCGCTAAATAAATCAAGTTAAATTACTAACTTTTTACGAAAATTTTAATCGAACTTCAATCGGATTTGATATAGAGTCGATTAACCCGACTAAAATTTTTTACTGCGATTAACAATTGATCGATTAACCTACCAGATTAGTCGATTAATCGGACCAGCTCTATTTTTAATGATTCTTTTATGAAGTTAAGACCCGAGGTCCTAGTAAAGATATCGACAAAATTAAGTAATTACTTAGATAATTTTAAAAAAAAAAATTATTTCTAAAGGACATTTTGACTTACAATGAAAACAAATCAATTTATTATTATTTTTTAAATAGCCAGTTTTGGCTCAGGTTAAAAGAGGATACGGTTCCCTTCCAGTCCTGGAATATTCTCAAGCGCCACGAGTTAAAAAATGCGGTCTATAACGGACAATGGACGAAAAACAGTTTAGAAACACTGATCTAGTTGACTGATCCTTTGCTATAAAAAAGTTTGCGAACCCCTGCTATTATGTCGTATGGCAAAATATAGGTGGCGTTCAATGTAGCATCCAAGATTGTCCTTATGTCCGATTTCATAGACTCGATAAAGATTGAAGTCTCCACGTTAAAGAAGCTCAATCGTTTAAAATAGCTTTGAGGCAGCTTTTCCTCCATGGGTCTTCATGGGGATGGCTGACAAGACTCCCGCCTGAAGGACCGGAATGGGCATGTAACCTCAACCAACCAACCCCTCCCTGGTCTATTGCATCATCCCGAGAGAGTGATATTGTCCACTTTGGAAAACACTACTGCAGAGGAACTTGCAAAAAAAAAAAAACCCCAAGATCTGCTGTGCAGCTTGACCTCTACTTCGGTGATACAATGAAGCAAGTTCGTTCTACCCAAACACACCGTGATTTTGATGCACACACCAGTGGAAAATGAACATGTCAACCACCCTCCATGCTCATTGTCGAATACAAAACGATATCTGAATCGCGTAGGTTTAATGTCCGGTATCACGGTAATAAATCAAATAATTCTCATTTTATCTCATGGTATCATCTTACCATAAGGTTACTCCTTCGAATGAATCTTTAGAAAACGGAACTACATACATTTATTATTATTATCACTGCTACAACAGCGACTCGTTACATCATACATAGTCCGTCTTGACCTCTACTTTTCCGGCCAAAAATCCCTCAAGCCTTGATAGTTCCGATGTCAGTTTAGACTCGGAAACATCTACAGCGAGCCGTAAAGTCGTCGTGTTGGCAAGACAGAGAAAAAAGCCATTAGTTTATGCATTCAAATGTTTCGAGATAAATAAAATAGAAAAGAAAGGCACAAGAATTATTAGATGACCGCACCCTTCCTCGGAATCATCATCATATCCTTGTAGAAGATGGAGCTTCAGCGTGAAATTTGCTGGCTCGCGACTCTTTTCTTGAAGATGGTCTTTTCTTTCGGGCCACTCACACTTTTCAACGCCCGCTAAAAGAAAAGGACCACCGGAGTGGGATTTTTTTGCTCTCTCTCTCTTGGCAGCTGAACGAAACACTCGAGAACAAAAAGAATTTTCTTTTATTCTTATTTTTCCTGCTGGCTGCCACAGCTGAAGATGGAGAAGAAAAGGAAGGCGAAAAAAAAAACCTCACTCAAATAAAATGTTTGACCCTTACCAAACTCCTATTCCGCCCCGAGGGGGTCAGTCAGCCATTCTAACCAATGGCAAAAGAAAACAGTCACGAAAATTCGTGGGCACGAATTTCCGCCACTGCCGGCCCTTGTATTATATCGACGGGAGAGGGAAAAACAATGCAACACACAGGTTGGCATTGCTGCTGCGGGCCAAGTATTGCTCGAGACCAAAAAATTTCGATCCTCCGGGGCTATTGTTGCTCCAGGTTAGGGGCAAATGTTCAATCAGTTTCTCGTATGTTATAGCCCGCAGCGAATTCGAACACATTCTCATTACTGCCGTGTATGTTAATCTATTTTTCTTTTCTCTTGTCCCGTCATTATCATTATTCGCCTTAATGCGTTGAATAAATGCCATTTCATTTTCAGGCACGTTTTGAAGGGCATGCATCTTGTTTTTTGTTTTCGTTTTTCTACTTCCCAAAAGCATTTCAAACGATAATAATCATTATGGCAAAACAACACAGACACATGCTTTTCTTCTATCCCAACAGAGAATTAAGGAGATTGCGAGATTATATGGAGGATCTACGAGAGATGTGCAATAAACACACAAAAAATGGAATGTATTGTAATCGAATTTCTTCAGCTCCACGGGTCCTGGGTCAAAATTCTTGCACCTTCCATTATTGCATAAATCACCTTGGTATATCATGCTGATCTCTATGAAATCTTTACCTTTCGGTTGCATTGATTTTTTTAAAAATCGTTTTGCCTTTTCGGGTTTCGGGTAAGCAGTGATACCTCGAGTGACAAGCAAAAAAGAAAAAGACCAATAAAAATGCTACAACTCGAAAGCAAAGATTCGACTTGCGAACTAAGACGAGGATTCGGGGCCCGAAAACAAAATTGGGGGGGAGAAAGAAAAGGTTGATATTCAAAAAAGCATACATACTACACAGAAATGCTAGAAAAATACTAAAACCTTCCTTAGTAAATGATGGAAATGCTGTAATTTCACAATTTTCCGGATTTTAATGAAAGCTCAGAATTAGCAAGAGGAAATAATTTCAGAATTTTAATGAAAGTCCAGAATTAGTGAGAGGGGAATAATTTCAAAATTAGTGAAAGTAGGGGGATTCTAATGACAGTTCAGAATTAGTTAGAGGAAATATTTTCAGATTTATAAAGAAAGTTCAGAATTTATTAGACGAAATTATTTCAGAAGTATGAATGTTCAGAGTTTGCGAGAAGAAATCATTTCAGAATGATAATGGAGTTTCAGAATTAATGAGCGAACAAGTTCAGAATTGTAAGAAAAGTTCAGAATTAGCGAGAAGAAATAATTTCTTGATTGTGATGAAGTAGTTTCAGAATATTGAAGTGCGCGGAAATAAATTCTAATAAAACTTCGAGTTAGTTGAGTGGAAATAATTTCAGAATCATAATGATATTTCAGAACTATATACACATATGCAGAATGAGGGAAAATAATTTTAGAGTTTTAAGGAAAATTTATAATTATTGAGAGAAAATACTTTCACACATAATTAGTAAGAAAAAATAATTTCATAATTAGTGAAAAGAAATAATTTGAGAATTAATGAGAATTTTAAATAATTTAGGGCCTCCTCCCCTTCCCTGTTAAATCGGTGATTGGATAAACTCACTTCCAGATTCTATCACATACAAGACAAAAATTATTCTTTGATTACTTATATAAGGACTATTACGATTACGGACTGATTATCTGTGGATGATGCTATATGATCACAATTTTTACTCCAGATTATTTATTGTATATATGTATATCATTGTTATTTTCACATAAATTAATAAATTTCCGGATACACTCATCCCCAGGGAAAGTTTCGATATCTCTCTGTGATGGGAAGCGGGGTGTGTCCGGTCCTTCAATGTTCAATGTTAAATCGGTGAACTTAGATCGGACCCCACTGACCCACCCGTTAAGATGCCTCTGATGGACAAATAAGTTTAAGAAACGGTAATAGAGGTCGAATATGAAGACAAAAAAACCATTTTCTTAGATATTTTCATTTTTAGCTGGAAAATCGTTTAATATTTTTCTCGCCTAATAATGAGAAGAATTTTAACTGCTTCCCATTGCATTTAAAAAAAAAAAGCACAGGGGAATAACGTAGAGTATTTTTTTGACAAATGGCCCTGGGGGGACGGAACATCGACAGAGGAATCAAGTTTTTGTTTTGTTAATGGAATTATCGGATCTTTATCCTGTTTTCTTTTCGGCTATTTCCAGTCGCCATCTGCCAAATTCAGCAAAAAAAAAAATCAAAGCTCTTTTCTTGGTCCAACTAACGTTTTCCGGATTTCGTGGATTTCTGCAGGAAGAAGAGGCAGCAAAAATAGCTCGTGGGTCTATATCCTAAAGCAGGATCTGTATTGTGTGTATGGCCGCCTTATATCAATGTATGATGGTAGAAGTAAGGAGGCAGGCACACCACGAATACATATACACGTTTGTGCAATGCACAGCCGGGATCTCGACTCGAGGTTTGCCATGAATCGCCGCTGGCAAAAACGGGCAACCGACAGCCGCCAAACGTCGCCATTCTTGTTTTCTCTTATAGATAGATGTCTTGATAAATTTCTCGTGGATATTCTCGTAAGGTTGTGTGAATTACTTGGAGGGCTCAAATATACCACAGACATGACATTATATATCTAAGAGTACAATTTTCAACCTACAGAAAATTTAGTATCAGTCTATTTCTCTTTATGGCTATCAGAGCCGTTTGACAGAGATTCGACGCGGGTCCTGTCATGTGTCCAAAGCCGAAGAGTTTGCGGACAATCCAGCGCCTGCAGTTAAAATTTTTCATTTCGAATTTTCTCCTAAACAGATCTTAAACATCAAATCTTATCAATTTAAATTATTTCACGTGGAAAATATGACTCCTTATTTAGGAATACAGCATAAACATAAGTATTAATAAGCATAGGCTTGCAACAGCACTTGACATATTCCCGGCGCAAACTAGCCATGGCGACTAAAATTCGGTTTTGGTGCCCAAAATATTTTATATGTGATTGCTGAATATTGGAGTCCAAGGATGACATAAAATTTACTGAATTTATTACATAACGTTTCTTATGTAATACTCCACCCGTCATGTTCGTCACTTGTGCTACCAAACATATATTCTCCCTGCCCTCTCCTATGCCTGTGAAGCCTGGGAGTCCCATACCCAAACCAACATAGACACAAATTAGATTCTATCCAAAATAAGTCCACTCGTTTCATTTTTAACTGTTGGTCTTCATCTGTCTCCATAACGGAACTCAAGCGCCAACTCAATATCCAACCAATCTCCTCTCTTCGACTTAACTTTTCTTTACAAAATCCTCCATGGGTTTTTTTTAATATTGACACCTCCAATATTCTAATCAAACCTTTACATTTCTCTGTCAGACTCAATCATTCCCAAAAATTACAGCCCATCTTTGCCTCTTCAGATTGTCACAAATTTAGCTTTTTCCCAAGAACTATTCCCAAGAACTATAACTCGACTGGAACAACCTACCATCAAATTTTTGTAGATTGCACCACGATTTCCGAATTCTCTCTTACCATCAATCGTCACTTTCGCTATATATAAATTCCGCATCCTCTTGTATAGGCCTCGGCCAATCAATATTGAATAAATAAATAAATACGTTATCCATTCCCGGAAAAGTCAAAAAACATTAATTAGGACTGTTCTTCTGGAGCAAAAACCATGGTTGACTGGGAATTTGACTGGCACCCAAATACTTTTTTTTTTCGATTTTTCAAGGCCCTGGCCTTTTTACAAGACTCCGAATTTCGAATCATGTATACATACACTGAATAATCCCACATCTTTTTTACGTAGTCATTTTTCTCTTCCAAATGTTTGTTTTGCCCAAGAACCCACCTCTCCCCAGAGTCAAACGTGGGGAACCCTGTGTAAGGGCGTTAATTAATAAAGCAGGTTTACGGAAACTTCACAATTCTTGCCGAGGTCATGTGTGAACGGGGACCCAAGAAATATGTGCGATCGATTCCCTGGTCTCTCTAGGTCGGACTGCTATGAGCCCCCACTCTGTATACGCAGGTATTGCAAACACGGGTATCTTTCACTTTTTACGCGGTTTCGTTTAAAGCGATTTCACTATAACGCGATTTTTAAAAGTTGATTTTAGTAATTCCAACCTGCAAAATTCGGCTTGGAGTAAATTCAACTTTAATCCGGAAAATGAACTTACAAATTGAAGATGTAACATAATTAATTACTTCTACGACGAAATACGTTGGATTTGATGATGCGGTTGACACAAATGTGAGAGAAATTCTCAGATACAACGTACCAGATTTCGCTGATGAACATTTGGTAAGACATTGACAATGCCATGAGAAATTTAATCGAAAACAGCGGTCCCAGTAAAACTATAATTTTCATATTTGCGAGAAATATGTGGAATTTTCTGTGGCTCTGCTACTAAAGTTTTTTATAAGGACACGAAAATTTTTCTTGACAGTTGAATCTGGAATGTTTCATTAAAAAGAGTTGATAGCCTCTCATACCAGGCTCTTCAGGAAAGAAAACATCCACACTCACTAAAATCAATTAGAAGTAGTGAAGACACACACACGCACACACAGAAGTATTCACATTTAATTCATTCGTATTGCCTAAATTCACGGGATTTATTCATCAGTTGAATAATTAATCCATTAAAGAAAGGGAATCCTTTGCTGTTTGGGTTCAATTTTTTCAATTCTTCTGAAGAAAACCAACCCCTCCCCCTATCTTTCCCCATGTTAAATTCAACTCACTTTACGTGATTTCGTCTTTCGCGACTATTTTGCAGAACCAATTAATAACCGCTTAAAGCGAGGGACGCTTGTATTGTATATCCCCCATGCAGATATCTTAGAATACCACGAAAATTATTTCCTTCAAAGAATCCGTGATCTTTCTTTAGGGAAGTGTTTGAGAACTAGAAATGTCGTGGCCGCAGCAAAAATGAAAATAAATTCCGCGGATTTATATAAAATTTATAAGGAAAACTTTCTTAATGTGCTTCAATAAATTTCAGCGATAAATAGCCAGGAGCTGATCACGAAAAGTATATATATAAGAATGTGTTCTTTTAAGAATATTCTCGTCTTTCTTCAAGGTAAGCCGAGGAGAGAAAAGAGAAAGCCCCGTGGGGCTTCTTTTTTTTTCCACCTTCGGGATAAGAAAAAAAAAGCTAAAAACGACGCCCAAAAAACGACGAGACACGGCTTTTTTTTGCCCCACGGGTGGTGGTGGCACTCGCCTTCTTACTTACTTACCTTACATGGTACCTTTTTTATTATTATTATTGTCTGTCTCAAAAAGAGTGAGTGAGAGAGAGAGAAAATCCCCCTTAAGGGCAACCAATGCTTGAGGGTCGCATTCCAGATTCCCTGGGCTCGCTGAAAGTTTTTCAGGGCCACACCTGGGTCCTCCAGGTAAGAAGAAAAAAAAAAAGAGAAAAAGACTGGCAACTAGCCCTTAAGCTAAAAAAGACAAGGGAGGTTGGTGGCGGATAATAAGAAGAGATCGCGGGGAGAAATGGACAGCCTCGGGGAGTTCCTGCTGAAGAAAACGCCTTTTTCTTCGACATGTCCCCATGAAATAACTCCTAAAAGCCTTGAGAGTTCCTTAGGAGGACCTAAGAAAAATGCATGGAGTCGTTTTTTTTTTTTTTTCGGCCAATAAATTTTTTTTGGGGTTTTATGAATGTATTACTAGAAATAGGTAACGACGAGCGGAATTGAGGTCCAAATAGGAAACTATTTCTTCAATTACTGTAAATGCAACCACTTCCGAAAGTGATTCATTGCCTATTTCCATGCAATAACGGTTTTTACACAATGGACCACATTTCGTTCATTTGTTGTATATTTCAACATTCTCCATAGGAGATGTGACGTGGGGGTGTTTCCGGTTCGTGAATGTCAATGTATATTTCAACAAGTCCGTATAGAGGGAGAGCGGGGCTACAACTAGGGGGAAGCAGGTGGGTCTCGTGCCCCGGGAGCTGGACCAGAGGAGGCGCAAATTTTATTCTCAAACCTTTCAAACATTACAGGGGGGGGGGGGGTGCCAAAATGCGCAGTTGTTCCGGGTGACCAAGCGTCTAGTTGCGACCCTGAGGAAGAGGACCGGGGAGGATGGGCGAAATGTTAGAAAATAGCTGATTTTTATGAAATAGCATTCATGAATCTACCTTTCTTCTATCGATTCGGTGCTCACCCGAAATATATTGGTCCTCCTCCAAAAGAAATTTCTGAATACTGTATCTGACTACCTGTGTAAAAATAACGTAGATCCTAATCATACTGTCTCAGACAGTAGATTACATTATATTAGATACAAAATTCAGAGTGCTTGCTGTCATTGGCAGTCAAGAGATTTTGTTCTTGTTGAATTAATTTATAGTAAAAAAATTACAAATAAGGTCGATCTCCGAATCTCAGGGCTAGAGGTCAGTTAGCTTTCATCTTGTGGAGGTTCTATATTGAGCCGTAGAGGGTCCCCACAAAGTGGTGTTCTGGAGCCTCGTACGTAGCTCAACGAAACAGCTTACATATTTACGTAATTATTCTCGAAAATCATGGTGCCAGATCTCATCATGTAGGTCTCATCCTTTCTACCACTTTGTTTCACCTAAAAGCTTCACATCCAACTTTAACGGCTCTGTGTGCGCCCCCCCCCCCCACCTGTCATGGCTTCCCTTCCACATTGATTTTCAACCTTGGCCCCATTAGAATATCCCAGGACTTCAAAGGGGTCACATGGCCTCGATCGAACCAGTGATCTGGTAAACTCGTAATAAGAAAAGGAATGAAATTAGTAGTTCCTCCCTCCCCCAAAGGAATGGGGAGGGTGGTTCTCGGCTAGTCTCCCTAACAGTAGTTCTCAAAGTGAGCGTCGCGGCCCTTAGGAGCGTCGTAAACCTTTGCCAAGGGCGTCGCGATGTTGATGTGTGCCTGTTCGATGCTTTGAAAAGGTTCGTTGTTAGACTATTCAATGGAGCCGCGGTTGACAAAATTTTGAGATAACCACTGCTCTATAAACAGATATAAAGTATAAAGCTCTATAAAACAGATTCTTGGGAACCACCTGGTCGCCCTCAAGGCCACAGGTTCGCCTGTTTCATCATAGTCCGCGGGTACCACAAAATAAAATGATTGGGTAGTTATAAACTTTTTTATTGCTATTCTTTTTTATTAATGGTGTATATTCATGAGGTTTTTATTGGATGCATTCGATCGCATGACTTATTCAAAATTCGAGATAAAAATCGGATACTGGATGGTCTGGTTTTTTACTGAGCAATCGAAATGATTCAAGACGCTGGTTTTTCACCTTTATTTTGGATTTTTATCAAGGGTGGATGATTCATATGTTTTTCAGAATCAGACGCGTCTCCCACTTATTTTTTTACGTTATTATTATTACCACTATTATGTCTCGATATTGTTATTTTTCAATACCAGTTCAATGGCATCCGAAATAAAGATATTCTATATTTTTCACCGATACCTTCTTACAACACCTTAGAAATCTAAGATACGGTAGGCTTTTGAGTATGAATTATCAATTAACAATGTCTGCTGAACACGTTTGGGAATTTTTCAATTTTTTTTTCACTAACTTGAAATTAACTTCACTAACTTCACTAACGATGAAAACAAATGGTGTTTTTGATGGAACGAGAGATGTTTTTCGAAAATTCTCGGCATTGAAAAACGCCTAGGAATATAATATTCATGATTTTATCATTCATTGTGGTCACAAAAGAAACTAACAACAGACGGCAGCATTGGCAGAACACAAAACACACGCACAATTCCGACAACATAAATATGTATCAATTCGTTAGAAGTTCTCCATAGAAGAATGTTTGCGAAGTAAATGTACGATTAAGAGTAGCCGTATTCCGTAACATTTATATTTTTACTGGCTTTTTAACCAGTTTTGTTTGCAAATTTCATTCACCAATGAAACCTTAAAGCAGTTCCCAACCTTTTTGATATCGTGGGCCCCCACTGTATTGAAGGTCAATGCTCTGCAGATCCCTTGTAGTAGCGATCAATGCTTCGCGGACCCTCTGTAGCGTCAGAAGATCAATTTCGACACCACCTTCCTATAAAATGCAAAAAAAAGTTGTACAAAAATTGTATACATATATAAATTGCATAGAATATGTCATAAAACTTCTCATCGAATAAGAAATTCTCGTATGAATCTCAATAATATGCTGCAGTTTCACAGAAAAATATGTCATTCATTGCGGATGGTAGTAAATGAAAATGATCCCCGCGGACCCCTTACAAAGTACTCACGGTCCTCCAGGTGGTCCACGTATCAGAGGTTGGGAAACACTGCCTTAAAGAATGAAAAATGGTTCGTTGGAGACGTTATTATTAACTTTCAAACTCTCAGAAGAAAATCTGCAGGTAATACGCACCAAGAAATTCCGTTTTTATTTTTTATTTTTTAAAGCTTACAATCCGTGAATTATACGCAGAAAGTTACGTTATAAAGTTACTTTCACACACACACACAGCAATATATATTTTCTCACAAAATTGTTAAAATGTATTTTCTTTCTTTACCCATTCTATAAAATTCATTATTCTTGAAAACACGTTTTTGTGTGGGTGCTTTTTTTTCACATGAAATCAAAATTAATGATGAAATCAATTTTTTTCACTTCAAAACAAACTTTAAAGAAAACAACATATAACCCTAACAACTAAACCCTTGGCAGACAACGTTTTACGTTTATAATGCATGTATATATATATAATACTTGTATGTCACAAGATTTATCACATATAAATACAGAATAATGAGCGGATATTATTTTTCGTGGGATTTAGTGTAAAATTGTCGCTGAAATGGGTAGAAAAAACAAAAATTTCGCAGAGTAAACGTCATGCTAACTAAACAGAAAGAGAAATCGTTCAGATCATTCCGTATGATTTAAAAATCAGTAAATCACTTTCTCTTTCTCTTATACGTATTTGCTTATCTCCATACCCAGAGATAAAGTCTCTGCGAATTTCATGTTTACCCAATTATCTAAATTGATCCCAAATTTTAGAGAAAATAGTGATCACAAAATTCTCAAAATAAAAAAAATTTAAATTATTCCCCCTCTCTTCTTATATTTAAATTTTTACGAATCGCTTCCCACGTTGATCAAAGATTAAAATTTGCATTTTGTGGAAATTTTCCTGAGAGGAATTTTACTTTATTTTTTTTCCTTATTCCCCCCAACCCCCGAAGTATCAAACATCATGAGGAAACGCATCACTCACTATTAACCGATGATACCAGAAGCTATTTAATATTTCATTTGAGTAATTGGGTGATCGTAGTAGAGTAGTGTTATAATAAAAGTCCTTTTGGAAGTCTTGGAGGGGAAAAGCTTTTCATGTGTCAACAGATCTCTCTCCTCTTGATTTCTGTACACGGTTTTGAAATTTTGATGAGATTTTCACGAATATAAATATTAGCGGGTTTTAAAATTTTCCTAAGGTTTTAGATAAAAGGGCTGATATATACAGAGAGAGAGAGAGAGAAGAGAAGTTTATACAGAGGAATCACTTGAGCAATGTCAACAGGAGGTAGTAAGATGAAGGCATGGGCTATATTTATATGATACTGATGCGATGATATCGCCATACATAACCATTCCCCTTCATCATATTTTCGGATATTGATATGGGGTAGGGGTAAAGGAACAAACACGCAGATAGATAAAGAGAGAGGGCAATATAAATAAATGGTGTGTTGACGTTGTGCACTTTTCTGTTCAAATATGTATACTGTGTAAGATGTTTCCCCCGTATGTCTTCTCACTGGAATGTTTTGAAAAGATTATACGCATCCTGGAATGTGAATTTTATGAAAACACATTATTTGTATACGTTGTATTTAGCGTCTATTTGATAAGGCGCTTTCTTGAAAGCAAATAATATAAGTGAACTATCTCTACTGTTTCGAACGATTCCGATAGTATGTCTCTTTGATGTGTTTTATGATTTATTCATTAATATTCTCGTTGCAACCTTTCGAAAGTTCTGTTGTGATTTTTTTGGGCAATTTCTGATTTTTATGAAAAAAAATATTCTTATACTGAGATTTATATTTTGAATTTTATATATTTTTTCAAGGATATTCTCAAATTTTCTGAACATTCTGAATTTTGTAGGTTCTTTTTTTCTCAGGAATATTCTCAAATTTTTATTACTTTTCTGTTTTTTGAATTTTCGGATTCTGTTTTTGTCTCAAAAGTTTTCATCATTTTTTAAGGATATTCTGAAGTTTTTATTTCTTAATGATATTATCAAGTTTTCAAGAATATTATGTTCTCAAATTTTTAAGGATATTGTGAAATTTTCAATGTTTTAATGTTATTGTGAAGTTCACATCATTTTTAAGAATAATCGTATATTTTCATTTCTTTTTTTTTAGAATACTATGAAGTTGAAATTTTTATCTTCTAAATTTTTTCTTCTTTTAGAAATTCGGTTGTATTCATTTCGTAAGGAAATTGTGAAATTTTCGTCATAATTTTTCTCATTATAGCCTTGAGTTCCCCCCCCCCTCCTTTCTTGGATACTGTGAAATTTTTGCTATTTTTTCAGGATAATCTGAAATTCATTATTTTTAGATATACGGAATACGGAAGTCAATTTTGGACGTTTTATCACGACAAACGTTGGAATGTTTCGATATTTTTATTTTGTGAGGATAATTGCCATAAAAATTTAGGATATGAATATTCTAAAAATTAGTCCATTCTGCGTGTTTGAAAATTTTTTATTTATTTTGTATTCTGGAATTTTTGATTTATACTCAGTATTCTGATATTTTCATTTCATTCTGTATTCTAAAATTTTTTATTTATACTCAGTATTCTGATATTTTCATTTCATTCTGTATTCTAAAATTTCTTTTAGAATACAGAATTTCTCTTACTTCCCGAAAGTCATAATGTACTTGTTTGAAGATTACTTTAAATTCCCCGAAATGTGTTTCAAATTCCCCGAAATGCTTTCTCCCAATTATCCAGATTTTTTTAATCCACTTTCGAGAAGCACTTTCGCGAATCATTTTTATCTCTCAAAGTTAGAACATTTCTCCGAAATTTCAATATTTTATTGATCATCATCATTATCATTATTTTTGAATATGATAAAATTTTTCAAGTAGTAAACCGTTAAATTACAAATCCAAAACTAAATTTTCTCTAGATTCCATTTCCAAGTCTTTACTTTGCTCACTTGTTAATTTTATTTATTTAAATTACCCATCTAATTTCTTATAAAATTTGTAACTTATTTCCTACATCTTAAAACTCAACTCAAAATAATGTCTTGACATCACTTCAAAAATTATAAAACCTAAAAAAAAACATAATTAAAATTTGAACATTTGACACAAAATTCTTCAAAATATATTTAAATTATACTTTCTTTAATTAAAAACTACAATAATCAGACTCATAATTTTTGATTGAATATGCAAATTTGTCTATTATTTTTTTACATTAGAATTTCTGTTTATAAAAAACATTAATTAATTTGAATATTAATTGTAACATCAGATTTTTTTACTTAGAATTTTCGTTGTAAGTAACATTTTATGTATTTCAAGTTTCATAATAAAGATAAATCAAATCGGGCATTTGAATATTGGATAGTAAATATTGGAATTTTTTGGTCAATAGATACCCATTTTTCTAGTAGCTATTGGTGTTTTTTGTCCGCAAAATGCAGAGAAATATGTAAATGAAAGAAATGATCCGTGGAAATAAAATAAAAATTTCTTGCAAAAATTCGATGGATCGGGGAAATTATAATTTTTTTTTCCTTTGGTATTGACGAGACTAAATATAAGAATTATCACGAAAATTGCAGTCTGATCGAGAGGCATTTTTCAAATATACTGATTCTCCGAGAGATTTTTACCTTGATGGCGACTCAAACTACACATTTAGGGAAAGAGGAAAATCGAACAAACATCCATATAAATCATATTTATTCCCACACAAATCACAATATTATTCCCGTTCTACCAATAAGATTGATCGTATATATATGCACACATATTTTTTCTCTTTTGCATCGATTTCTCGAGTTGTTTACCAAAATTATGCAAATTGATTTCTTGTTATTTTTTTTGTTTTTTTTCTTATTTAAAATAAGATCTCGAAATTTCTTCGCATATCATTTAAAAATTCAAAAAAAAAATTACCCGAATTTTTCAATTTAATCGATGATATGGAATGCATTTGAAATTTTTTGATTATTAAAATGTGATTTAAAAATAAGTATTTTTCCGAGCAAATGATTCTAAAACTGGGACTTGGCAATATGTTGGAGTGCCGTATGATATTTTGAGAGAAAGTATGCAATCAAATCTGAAGTGGTGATTTGGGCAATGATTTTCAACCCTATAAGCGAGAGGATGTAGCGAAAATCAGTGAAATCTCTTAAAGATAGGGCTCTATTTCATTTCACAGTAAAACTATCCTTCAGAAAAGAGATAGGCCGAAAAGATAGATAGATAGATAGAAAGAGATAGATAGATAGAAGTGAAATAACATTCAAAAATTCGGACTATACCTTTCTTTATAGAGGATGAGAATTTTGGGAAAAGACGAAAATTTGCCAAATAAAAGACGTTGGTACTGAGCTGGGGCTTTTGAGAGGGCGTTTTTTTCGACGGCTCTATGTGGTTCCCTTGGCCACCTGCCATGGCTCCCTTTCCCCCCTTTTCAGCCGATTATGCAGTAAAACACTGCATAAAAACATCATAAAGTGTACCTGTGTTTGTATGTACGGTATGTAATCCGTGTAGAGTAGAACCTCTCGATAACGGACACTCATAGGACTGGATGTTTTTCTCGCTAACGGAGGAGTTCGTTAGTGGATAGTAAATTACATTAACGCCCGTCGGCATGATTCAAAAAATCCCCGTTAACTGGACGTGTCCACTAACGTTGAGTGTCCGTTACTACGGGAGGTTCCACTGCAATGCATGCTGTATTTAATTAATTTAATCGCCAACTGAAAGCCTAGTCCTAACAGTTAGCGCAATGTTTTACAACCTGGAGCCATATGCCCCCTGCTGTCCTTGGACATTTTACGAAGAACCACGGCTGAAAAGGGGGAAAGGGGGCCAAGGGAACCACATAGAGCCGTGGAAAAAAATTCAGATGTGAGGTAAGAAATATTCTAAGTGAAATATTTTGGGACAAAGTTGTGCTGCTTTCAGTATCGAGAACTTCCCATAGAACCAGAATCTAATTGCTTGCCTGGGAACATCATGTTCATAGGGAAAGGGGGGGGGGGCTCCTAAGATGAGATCTGAATCTATGATTTCACAGACTGAGTATATAAATATGTAAGCTATTTTCCGCTGAGGACGCCCCCTCCCCCCTCCATTCCAGAACATAATTTTGCTTGAGGACTCGTGATGTTGAGATAGTCCTACATAGAGCCCCCCACAGAAAGAAGCTAATGGAGCTTTAGCTCAAGGGGTACAGAGATCAACCATAATTGTAACATTTTTATTCACTCAAAAAATCAGTTAAATAAATACAAAGGATCGCGCTCCTGGACGAGGGTTGGGGTCCTGAAAAAAATCGGGAGCTTCACGAGAAGAAAATATGGTCGAAACAGGCCATTGGCGAAAACAGGGGGTTGAGAATTTTTTTTTTTTAGAGTGGACTTATAAGCATCATTGGCTCCAATCTCATTATATCCATCGTATATACAAGCTACCCGTGTTAATACAAAATTACCAAGTTAACGATTCTATTAACATTTATTCACACAAATGTACATAAACGTTGAGTTGTTGAATGACCACTCTTGCACGAAAAAAAAAACTCGTTTATTGTGGTCACCTTAACTACACTCGGCACCAACTCGGTAATATAATGGAAGCATATTTAACGTGATAACAAGTAGAAAAACCTGATAATAAATAATAATCGATGAAATAATAAGCTTGAATCTCTAACTCTGTAAATTATTATCGGCACAATTCGACAATTTGGATACCACTGCATATCATGATACGGATCTGGAAGTAATCTTTTTTCTCCCTTCCTTTTGGCTTTTCATTCATTGTGTGGTATCATATAAAAAATGATAATAATAATGAAAAAAAAGCAATTATGTGCTGTTTGTGGTTGGCTTGGCTAATCGATCAAAACCGGGGAAAAAATTAGAAGACCAAAATAGAATGCAAGGAGATATAATAATCTCTTTTTTTTCGCTGCCTTTCTCTCTTCTCAGTAAGTGTGCTTCTGATGCTGACGAAAATAAAAATAATAATGCTGGGGGTCCATTAAAGACAATCCATTAGCAAATCGAGCTACTGACACATCATCGTGGTCGCCACGTGCTTCTTTTTTGCAACTAAACAAAAGACTTCTACCACGAGAACATCTTCTTCTTCTGTAACTTGTATAAGGATCAGATTAACGAGGGATCAGATAGAAATTAAAATGGGGAAAATTGTTCTTATCGATAAAATACAATTTTTTATTACAACAGCGATCCTCGACCGGTGCTCCATGCCGAGTCTTGGGCCTCCGTGTGCATTTTCCAGGGACTGCCCGGCCGCTCGAGGAAAATAAATTAAATCAATAAATTTGATTTAAAAAATTAAGCCAATGGGGCTCAGTCACAAAAATTTTAGTAAAGAGCGTATTAATTATTATAATATACTTATTACTACAATTAAGTTAATTATAGTGATAGAGTAAAAAGAGCGAGGCAGTAAAGGTTGAGAACCGCTGCTATTTTGGTTGCTGACATGCATGTGCAATTTTTTGGTAACTCTTTGGCCGCTCGCTGACTTAGTCCTTCGCTCTTTATATCACTTTCATGCTCACACATTTTACAGATCACTCTTTTGATCAGTCACATGCTTGCGCACTTTATTGGTCACTCTTTGTTCAGTCACATACTCGCACACTTTCTTGGGGGTCACTCTTTTCGCCGCTCACCCACCGAGTCGTTCGTTCTTCAAGTTACTCCCATGCTTACACGGTCTCTAGATCACTATTTTGCTCACTCACCGCTCTCTGGGTCACTCTTTTAATCATCCACATGCTCACACACTGTTTTCGTCATTCACATGCTTGCAAACTCTCTAGGTCAGGGGTTCTCATCCCGTGCTCCGTGTTCTTCTCCAAGGGGCTCGCGGCAGCTCCAGGATAACATAAACAGTTGATCTAATAAACAAATTTAAAAAAAGAGGCCTACGGGGCTTTATAAACTGTAGAGTAAAAAAGGCTCCGCGAGTAAAAAAAGAAAAAAAAGTTGAGAACCGCTGTATTGTGGCATAAGAATAATTTATTTTTGGATCAGCGCTGTACCGTGCACTAACGGGACCCAGATGCAGACATGTAGATGTTTGGAGCCCATTGAACCTTGGAAACAATCTATTGGACTGCAAAGAACTAAAACAACATTTCCATACTCCTATTGAGAGATGCCGCCGCAAGTACAGTATCAAATCATAAAAATATTAATACTGCAGTTTACCAACGTTGCAGGCAGTGCTTTTGCGCGTAAATGTTATTAAAACTTTTCTTTTTATGTAATTTATTTGTACTATTTTTTCAACTTGTCATAAATTTATTTTATAATTCTAATATTGGACCGTGGATACCCACCCCAGTAAAGAGCCGTACATCCCTGGGGGTCCAAGCACTCCCCCCCCCCCCCCGCCATTTGGTTGATGCAGACCTTGTGATCCTGGGTCGGTATTTCCTATCTTATCCTATATTCATTAGTTCTACCTTTAAAAGGACAGTATCAATTGAGAGTTTTGAGGGTTTTAATCCTGTTCTACCATAAAAGCAACTTTTTATGCGTAAAAAAACATATTTTCATGTTGTAAATTACAAAGCCCATGTAATAAATACCCAATTACATGGCTTTCAGAATAATACTCGCGTTGAATACTACTCATATACATAACGCGAACCAAAGCTAACAACATAAGGTATATTCGTGTATAAATAAATGTCATTACATCCATATTTGTCACGATTCATGTAACAGAAAAGAGAGGAAAAAAAGAGTTATTCTACAAATTTACATGCGCAGTACTACATGAAGTAATAAATGTTCTGTTAGGAAGTGGAAACTCCAAACACTCAATTAATCAACGATACCTGTCCGCGTCCTTTTTGGAGCCCTCACAGGACGACCGGGGCCTCCATCCACACACATACACACACAAAAAACCGATTTATCGACTTTATTTTTCATTTTATATATACTATAACGTCCGGGTAGATATATAATAGAGAAAGGGAGGGAAAAAAGAGTTGTTGAGAACATATCTATCATGTGTGTAAGATATAAAAGTCCGATACACTACATGGAATCGCATCAAGGGAGAAGTTTTGTAGTAGTCATTTATCTGTTATATTTATGTTTGGAACCTAAAGAGGTGCGGTTTCAATGGACAATTCATCATGGTGGGAATAAAAGAGAAGAATACATAGCAAATGAAGATCTTCACGGAATCTTTCTCTCTCTCTCTCTCTCTCTCTCTCTCTCTCTCTCTCTCTCTCTCTCTCTCTCTCGGCTGTGGTTTTTTGTTACGTTAAGTCCAATGAGGATATATGCTCGTAAGCAGTTCAGTTTAGCGATACCTGTCTAGTAGCAGGCAGCATTGATTAAGGCCGGACTTGCAGAACCGGCATGTCGGATCCTTGGCCTCTCTCTGATACACGGTATCAACTTTCACAGGTGCGGAAAGGGAGCCTTACCGCAACTTGAAACGGGACCAAGATAATAAATACATTGGCTACGATTTTCATTTTGACTTTAACTACTTAACGAAGCCCAAGTTTGAAATTTTTTAAACGTCATATTAAAGAATATGTGTCTTACGCGTACACATATACAAACAGGCTTTAACAAATCGAAGAAAAAATTAGGTGCCAACCAAAGTTCTTAGAGACGAAGCAAGATTTTTTTTTTTTTTGCTGAAGAAAAAGTCCTATGGCCCATCCCTATGTTAAAAGACACACTGCCAGAAAATAAAAAAATAAAAATAAAAATTGTCAATGAAATGTCACTGTTATCAGAAAAATATTGTCATATTCTTTTAGGCACCTATACCGATTTTCTAGTAGCAGTGGCAACTTAGCGCACGGGATTTGTTAAACCCTGTGCAAGGATCGTGTTGAAGGTCTGCCTACTTTCTGCTCAGATACTATTTTGATAGTTCTCTTTCTATAGACCACATCCCAGATGCGTTCAGCGATAGAAATATCTTCATGCTCGTGAAATGTTTATCCACACACTCGACACCATTGTCTTGCTGTAGTTCTCCATAAAGGCTCAGAAATCGGTGAGTATAATCTAGCAGTAGGTCTCCCCTTGTATCATTCACCAGTGAGGTGACGATGGTAGATGTACCGAGGGGAATCAATCCACTTCATTAAAAACTATTCACCTCATCGGCTACATTAATCTCTAATCCAACTACTCGTGAGTGTGGCAACGAAATAAAATTCAATTGTCACCGAGACAGAACAATCCTCTTGAATTCAGAGGCATAGGCAGGGAGGGCCACGGGTGTAAAATTTTGAAATAAAATGCCTTCATATTCTATCTTAATAAATTTCTGTTAATTTAAAATGCTTTATGAAGATCAGTAACTTTAAATTCTCAGTAGGACATTCCTTGTGCTCCCCAAAACCTAAAGAGGTGTGTTCCTTGCAACAATGCCGCCCTTACCAGACGCGTACCCAGTGCGAAAATAATATAGCGGGGGCCCCCCCCTAACCCCGATATTTTCCTTCTTTGGGAGATAGGAACTGAAAATTCAGAAAATTGAAATCTTAAAAATTCAGAAAAGGTGCAGGAAATAATTCTAGTACCCATGGAAAATTTGGAATACATGAAAGAAATAATTCCAGAATCGATAAAAATTCAAAATAAACGAAAGAAATAGTTTCAGAATTGATGGAAATTCAGAATTCCGGAATTTATTGAAGTTCAGAATTCCAGAATTGATGGAAATTCAGAATAAATTAAATAAATAGTTTCAGAATTGATAAGAATGCAGATGTCCAGAATTGATAAGAATTCAGATTTCCAGAATTGATGGAAATTAAAAATAAATTAAATAAATAGTTTCAGAATCCCAGAATTGATAAAAATTCAGAATTTATTTTAAAATAAAACAGTTCCAGACATGGTGGAAATTCAGAATTTATGAAAGAAATAATTACAGAATCATTTCTTTGTAGATAAAAATGCAGATTTTTCCAGAATTGATGAAAGAAATTATTGTTACCGTAAATGCGCCCTCCCATTCCCCCCAAAAAAAAAAACCGAGAAGTCCGGTGCGACCGAAACTGTCGCACACCCCTTACCAGACGTTTGTCCGGTGTGAAAATAACAGCTTTGCCTTGCAAAGGTAAATCCTGCGTACGCCCCTGCTTGAATTGTCATATTGATCAATCAATGGCTGTATGAAAAACATCAATTACGTGCGAGACATATTATAGTCTGACCTCGATCTATATCTGCCTGTCACACCTCCCCCCCCCCCCCCCCCTCGAACAAGAAAACAGACCTAGAATTTGGAATTTTTCTGTCGAGATCAGGTCCCGTTCAACCGAATTATGCGATTTCGAGATCATAACTCGTTATCAGCCTTTTTCCTTCACCCGCTAATTTTTTTTTTTTTTTTCGAAGACCCATGAAATATATACATGTATATATATATATTCTGATAAATGCCAGCAATTGTTGCAAAATACAATGCGAGGTCTCCTCCCAGTCACACACACACACCCTTTTACCGCTGAGAAAACTGCTTGTAATTAAATCTGAAAATGATTGGTAGGATGATGATGATCACCATCATCGGACTTATCACTCATCCACTTCAAGGTAGTATGAATGATAAGAGGAAAAGCTCGTTCTAAATGGGCCGGAAACAAAGCGATCCGATCCAGATTTATGCAATGCAGCGCTACTTCCTAAATACGTATCAAGGTCTGGGGAGAAACAGCGAGTTTCCGGCCACTTGACTCGTTGCTCGTACGGCTTTTGGTGGCCCCCTTTTCGGGGGAATTCGTTTTCCATGTGGTTAGATCCGAATAATTATTATTAGTTCGAGTAGAAAAGTTCTAAATTTTTACTCAGTCATGTGTTTTCCTGCCTCTTGGAATCAGATTGACCCTAAAATTGGTCTGCGAGAGTTTCTTCGAATATTGTGCGTTCCGGATTTAATTATGATTAATGTGTAGGGTAATTAATTGAAAATCTACAAATCCGTTTCATTAGTGTTTGTAATGGATTCAAAGAGACGATGGATATATTTCTTGACTGCGGGTAGATTTTATGGATACATTTCTTGGATGATTGGGAATCAGGCATCAACGAAAATAAAAGAAACCCCATGCTTAACGTTTTCTTTCTATAAATGAATAAGTAGTTTTTGGCCTCCGTTTTGGATGTTTCAAAAAATTATTCCGTAAAAATTCTTAAATTCTCCAAGAAAAAAAATTATTTTATTTAATTACATCGCATCTGGTTCACAGAATTGTATTTAGTACACCAGTACCTCCCAGAGATAGAAGGCCTCCGCACGCTGATCGTGACTTCACGCAAGTTTTCTTTTCCGCATCGCTGTGCGGAAAAGAAACGATCGGGCTCAGAGTTGGCGATTTTTACTGACGTTACAGATTAACTTGGCAACCCGTGCGAAGGCCTTCTATCTCTAGGAGGTGCTCATTACACCCAATGTCCAAAAATATAATCCAAATTAATGCAAGTGTTCTTTTACCCAGAACTTAACAAATCCCAGGTACCAAGTCATCGTGGTTGATGGTTCAATTCCTTCTGTCTCTCTGCAGTATAATGGTCAGTGTGCTTGCAAGAGGTCCTGGGTTCGATTCCCGGTGGAGAGAAACGACACTTTTGAGCGCTGAGTAGGGTGGTGGTAAGATCCTTGTCTACCACTGTGAATATTGCCGTCATGGTCCCAGATTCAAACCCGAGGAAGAATACAGATATTTTTTCCCAAGCGACCACCGATAGATGGCTCCTTCATTTTCAACCCAACTCACTAATGGCGGTAAATTGCAATATGGCGATATGGCAGAGTTTAAGTAGGTCACCATGGTGGCTAAAAAATTGGTATTGGTGCCTGAAATTTTCTTTGTGTAGTTACTAAATTGCAGACTGAGAGCAGCACAAAATGTTTGGAATTTACAGCAGAATATCTGCTGACATTAAAGAGGGTCACTGTACCCTGAAAAGAGGCATTATTTTCGACTTTTTCTTCAAAAAAAATTTAAATTTTTTTTCTCGCGCCTAGATTTTTTGCGATTTGTCCAGCCCTTCTTTTATTCTTTAAGTTTGTATAGCAGCAAACCACTAAACCCTCCTTCAAAATGCCATATCTTTTTTAATGAAGTAGGCTTTTTTTTCCGATTTTCAGCAGGTGCAAAGGACGTATAGGGAAAAAAGTGTTTCAAATTGGGAGAAATCAACTTACAAAATATCTGGGCTTGTCAATGCTTAAATAAGAGGTCTTTAAGGAGGCGAGATGTCATGTCAATGCCGCTCAAAAGTGTTAACGCTTCTATGTCTTTAGAATTTAGGTGTCTTCAAGTGCTCACTAGAGCCCCCAGGAATGCTTGATGCTTGTGACAGATTTTGTACTCGTGATTGATATCCCAATTGAATATGTTCATTTAAGGATTGTCATTATGCTGATTTTTTTGAGTTTGAATAAATGTAGCAATTGTCACATAAGCTCTCCTCTTCTGATGACAGTCTAAGACTGCTCCCCCCCCCCTCCCCAAAAAAAAACAAAAAACTATAAGACCCTTGCCCTAATCCATAAGCGCAGAAGTTTTCGGAACCGTATAAGAACATCATTTTGATATTTTGAAAAGTTTCCCCATGTATATTTTAAAATAGCGGTTCTCAACCGGTGCACCGTGGAGCCCTTGGGGCTCCTTGTGTACTCTCCAGGGGCTCCGTGGAAGCTCGAGGAAAATTTAAAAAATCAATTATAAATATTTTTAAATAGTAAAAATAAATCACTAACTTTGATTAATAATTGAAAAATTGGCCTACGGGGCTCCGCGAGTCAAAAAGTTTGAGAACCGCTGTTTTAAAAGAATCTTTCCACAAAGATTGAAGAAATAAAAATTCTCTTGTCGAGTTTAACAAATTGTATGCCGGAACTCTATTGTTCAACTTTGTTAAAAAAAAATACTTTAAAAAGTGATAACATGAATGAAATATGAAAGAGAAGAACTATTTTGGAAATTTTGTTAATAAATTAAAATTTTTAATTGATTAATCGTTATTTATACAAAAAATTGACACGCTTTTAAGACAAGTAAAATTTTAGTTGATCGACCGGTCGACTCGTTTTGGCTCTTCAATGGAGAGCCGTCATCAGGACCTCGTGGTCAGAATCACGCAAATGAGTCGTTGAAGGGGAATGTTGAAATGATGTTTTTTTCTGTGACTTCTGACCACCCTGACGCTTCGGCCAGTCGACCAATTAAAATTTTATTTGTCTTAAAAGCGTGTCAAGTTTTTGTATAAATTAAAACCAGGCAAAGTTCTAATTTTTGTGATAGTAATCATTATTTATTTAAATTTGTAGAATATTTTTATTGAGTTTGTAACGCTTACAGCAGTCAGTTCAAAATTTGGGTACAACAATCGAAATGAAAATTTTACTGCTTAATTATAAATAAAAAACATCCCAGAAAAGAAACAATGGTAAATAATGTGTTAAAATTGAATCATGTGTGAAAAAATATAAGGAAAAAAATTTTTGGCTGTGATATGGAAATAAAATTTTCAACAGAATAACAATAAGAGGAAACATAAAAATTTGAATTCTTATACGGCGTTTAATCAAAAAGATGTCGAATAATAAATTTTTCACCTATCTCCATAGTACCAAACAAAAACAATTCCCAACATATAAATAAAAAATTTGTCGATATAATTAGTGACTAAAAATCTTATTTTTTGCCACTTGTAACGAGCTAAATTAAACAAGTCTCAAATATTTGTCCCGAAAAATTACAAATATGAAGAATTTCATTCACCGATATCTCGGCAAACTTCAATCGCGGTATAAATTTCTATCGGTAATAAATTTTAAATGTTTGCGTTTCTTTCTTCAATTATTACCATCTTATAAAAGAGCCATTATAACTGCTGAATTTCCTTATCTTTGTTGACATTTTTTCCACGTATTTTTTTAAATTTTATTATCAACAGCAGAACTCTTTTATTGCTTTCCAAACACTCCATTCAGGTATCTAATGGGATCTCTAGTACATGATAGATCCCATTTTCAAACTTCTATCTTGAATTACTTCCGTCGATTTCGACCTAAAAAAACGCTTATATATGTTGACAACATTCATCTCAAGTTTATTATGTAGGAACAAAAAGGAACAAACAAACAAACATCGAGGAAATATAGCGTCAATTCTAAAAAAGTGTCAAAAGAAAACTTTCTCGTCAATTTCGATTCTTTTGATCGGAAAAAAAAAACAGAAATACATAATGTCTTGTCATATTTCTTTCCCTGTTCTCTCACGTATTATCATGTTGTTGTTTTTTTGAACCCTGAAAGAGGTTTTCTTTTGTTCACCTGATGATGGTGAACCCACGAACTTTCACAGAATTTCTCTACTTACTCGCTCACTCTCTCTCTCTCTCTCTATATGTATAATAAAAAATAAATAACCGGAGAAAGTATGTCAGTGGGCTAAACCATTCTTGCACATCATTGGTCTACACATTCATGCATACGCATTATGATGGTATGCGATTGAATGAGAAGAGAAAAAAAAAAAGAAAACGTATATATAAGAAGTGTATAATATAAGCAGGAACAACCAGTTTTCTTAGCTCAAGGCATCATCGTCATCGTGAGGGGGGAACTGGACTTACCTGGTTTATCATAGCATCTGCTTTCTTCTTTACTTATTCGAAATTTCTTCTTATTAAAATTTCTTACTCCAACACGTACATTATACTTGAACGAAGAAGAAAAAAAATTGATGATGAATCCTCGCACGCCTTCTCCATCAGACTCTCTTTTTGAGCAAACATGTTTATCGCTATTCGTATGATATATACGCTAATGTGATTCGATAAGTAATATAAAAATATTTTTTTTAATTCGCCCATTTCGTGGTGTGAAAAAAAAAAATGTATTTTTGTGGTGATTTCAAAAGGGATATTTGTTGGTAATATACACTGGGTTTTGGGTTTTTAGGAATTTTACGGCTTCTATGTGAAAAACAATTTTGCGCTCCCGCAAGTTAAAGCACTGAAGCTTATATAAAAGGCATTACCGAATAATTTGGCAAATTCGTGACGGGGCCGGCCACTTCGCGAATTGACCAGTTTCGTTAAATGTTAAACCGGCCAACGTCCGAAATTCGAACTATGACAGGTGGTCTCTCTTGTTTCGCGAAGTGGCCGGTGATCTCTGGCAAAAGTCCGTTAACAAAAGGACATGGTTCGGGATCATCGCGAAAAGTTGGCGTATTTTTTCGTGACAATTATGTCCGCATTAGTTATAGCAACCTATCAAACCGCAGTCACGTTGCGGTAATCATTTTTTTCACAAAAAATTATGTTTATATACTGTGTAATGATTTTTATAGTTTTTTCTCTCAAAATTTCACTTTTGTTTCTTTCGTCACATGGAGCTAATCCAATACAGCTGCTATATATAAAATATATCCCACGTTGACAATTTAAAAAAATGGATTTGGCTCCTACAGGGCCGTTCTTACTTCAGCACATCGAGCTTTGGCCAGGGACCTCCAGTCACTTCGCGAAATGGCTGGCCAAAGATCGAATCATTTCTGCAATTCGGAATTTGACCAAAACTCTTGACCAATTCACGAAGTAGCCACCCGTCACGAATTGGCCCCTCTTCGGACTTTTGTAACAACATATATATAGGCTATGTATTTTTTTTTTCCAATTGAAACTTACCAAGAAATCCATGTAGTAAAAAGTTTTTTAATGCAGGGCCTTAACTAGGTTTTTTGCCACCCGGGGCATACATGATTTAGCCGCTCGAAGTAAACAACATTATTTTGCCGCCGCCACAACTTCAAAATTCGATAACTTTATAACGGTGTTCTTTGTTCCCACTAAAATTACCGCCCCCTAAATTTTTTCGCTCTGAACAGTTGCCCCTCTAGTTCCGGCCCTATTTAAAGTACTAAGTAGCTGAGGAGTCCAGTCAACATAATAAGAGTAAATTTTATTGATTAAGGGTCATAAATTTTTTTTTTCAATTTTTATATCATCTCTAATTATTATTTTACGGGATTTGACACTATGACAGTGGCATTCCCTATTTTTCGCCGATCATCTTTCATATTTTACTTGAATTTTTTCTTTAAAACACCCCCGCATGTGTTGCATGTTATATTAATTATTAAAACTAAAATTTGAAACCTCTGACATTGTTATAGTCTTTTATTCAATTTAAAACGCTCGTTGCACCAAATATTATATTGAAAAATTTCAATAATTTTGAATAATATTTACAGTACTTCTCCAAAATAATAACATAACATAACATAATTTATTTCTCCCCAGTCAATTACGATAATACTATACAAATTAGAGTTCACAATTAAATTACATATTTTGCAATATTTGAAAGAAAATGCAAAGAGAAAGAAAAAAGTTTGAATGAACACGGTAGAACAGTTAATTCGTAATGTGACGAAGAAAGCTGGGACAGGGAAGAGAGCAGTAGCTAAAAGCTAGTAAAATGCTCTCGACCCTATGACATCTTTGCTTTTGCGATACACATGAATCTTCTTATTTCTTTTGACCTGGAAGAAAGATAAGAACGAAGTATATCGGCCCAATAGGTGTAAATATATTTATTAATTAAATTAGAGTGAATTGTAGCAACCAAAAGCTGATATAAGAGAATTTTTTTTTCACTCTAATTCAACGGCAAATTTTTAATAATGTAGAAGGGAGAAGAAAAAGCTAGACAAAAATAAAAATTAAAATAAATAGAATCTACACTTGATGTTAACTATCCACATAACCAAATCGAATTATTTTTAACACTTAAATTTACCTAATTTACCTGTTTAAAAAATTTAATTTTTTAAATTCCAACAAAAAATTCAAAGTAGTTAAAATTTTTGACATAGTTGTCGAGGGTGATTCTTACACATGATTTCCAAGCATGACCTCTATTATATAGAGGATTTTTGAGACCATAAATGTCGATAAACCTTCTTCCTACAGGAGGCCCGGCCTGTCTCCAGGATGTCGAGACCCGGTTACTCAAATAACTTTTTTTTATCTGGGTGAAAAATGATGTTTAAAAACTTTCCCATCGTGAAATAAAACGCGTTAAGAAACCAGAAAAAGAATATCGAAATAAATATTTTATAAAAGAGAACAAACGTAATAACCGGAAACGTATTGAACGAGTTCCGAACTGCCGTTTTTATAGATATATATTTGTACAGATATGTATCACAGTTCCGTTTTTATATCAATGATTTCTTTCCCGTTGTGTTTTTATTTATTTCCTCTCGATACGATGATGTCTTATACAACATGAATAATACATGGCGGTCGGTTTTTCCCCCCGATTGTAAAGGAGAAGAAAGAGAGATGGAGAAACCGCGTCTTTTTACTTTCTTTCAAGACATGTTTTCTCTCCTCAGCTGTTTCTTCTTCTTCTTGATAGACCACAGACGGACGCTGTCCTTGACCCATCTATTACATGTATGTTGGGTTGCTTGAGCATTATAGAAGGTAGGACAGAGAGAGAGAGAGAGAGAGAGAGAGCACCGGCATGACGTGTTTACCTAGACAAGTGATCCTTTCTCAATGGTATATCCTCCCACTATTGTTATTACTACTGGGCTATAATGCGTACTCATGATTTCGATTCCCAATTGGTTTCATGATGATGATAAATACGTTTGTTACGGTATTTTTTAACCACTGAATCCTTTAAGTTTCTTCTAATTTCCATGTTCTGGAGAACCTTTGTCCCAAAATCGTTATTTCTGGAAGATATGTACAGTCTAGGAAGCATTGGGAAATACTTTATGGGTTCTGGAAAATATCCATGGTTCAGAAATGAATAGGAATCACCTGGTCTAGGAAATATCCGTGGTCTAGAGATGAATAGGAACCACTAGGTCTAGGAAATATCCGCGGTCCAGAAATGAATAGGAGTCACCAGGTCTTGGACATATCCTTGGTCTAGAAGTAAATACGAATCAACAGGTCTAGAAATTACTAGTAATCACTAGATCTAGGAAATATCTATAGGGATCTAGTTACCGGAATAACATTTTTATTTGGGTGAAAAATATAATGTTAAAACTATAAATTGTGTAAACTTTCCTAGAATCACGTAAGAATCTAGAAATAATTTTGAAATAAATATTTTATGAGACCAAACGTAATAGTTCGGAACTGTTCTGAATCATTAGAAAACACTGTATTAGTTCCGGAAAATATTCATGGTCTATAAATGACTAAGAATCATTAGCTGTAGGAAATATCCATGGTCTAGGAATCATTAAGAAACACTATAGTAGTTCTGAGAAATACCCATGGTCACGTGACAAATGCTCATGGTCTAGGAATCACGTGACAAATGTCCATTGGTCTAGGAATCACGTGACAAATGTCCATTGGTCTAGGAATCATGTGACAAATGTCCACTGGTCTAGGAATCACGTGAAAAATGTCCATGGTGTAGGAATCACGGGAAAAATATATGTGTTCGTTCTAAGACAGTGAAAAATGTCCCTGGCCTTGAGAAAAAAATCCTTGAAATATAACATTTATGTTCTCTTAGAATAATTCTTTCGATTTTTCTGTATTAATATTCTCTACAACGTTACCTTAATCATTTACGCTACTATTTGAAAGTATTTCTCGCGAAACTCTCTCGCGATGGCTCAGGTTCCGCGGAATCCCGGTTGGGAAACGCTGATCTCTGATGACCCTCAAAGTAACCATTTCCGCCATGGGTATTTGAAAATGTAATAGTTAACACACCGGAGTACTTTTTATTGTAGTGTCTGTCTATGTAGTATATTTAAATCATTTGCTTTTAATTGTAGGGCATTAATGGATCAGAAACTTTTGATGACAGAGGCCAACTACAACCACAAGATCTCTGGTATACCTTGTGTTGCGGCCGCTTCGAGGTACACGGCACCCGTTCATATCGATGTCGGAGGTTCGATTTACACGTCATCCTTAGAAACTTTAACAAAGTAAGTTTTCGGACTGAAATATTGTCAGAATTATGACATATTTGAAAGTCTATATCCAATATAATAATTGAAAGTGCAAAATCAAGGCAAAAATATACCGTTCAAGTATTGCATCATAATTACAGTTTGTGTGAGACAAAAGGAAAAAAAAGAATAAAAATTAATTACAATGATTAATTTTAGGCTAATCCCCATTGAAATAGGGCGAGTCACCTCGCATCGAGTGGTAAACCGATTCGTCAGGGCTCTGATCAAATCCCAGCAAGAGGCATTTAAATCATTCATGGTTTGGAGAGAATCGACTTTCAACAGTAGGTTTCAATATAGCTCTTTATAAGATGATAGATTGAGGGCCCAGAGATGCTTTTTTCAGCGTATAAATTACTAAAAAATCAACATAGATGTGGGTCGTAAGGACCCGCTTCAAGACGTACGTAAAGTGCCGTGGGCTCCAGTCCAACAAGCTTTATTATGCATAAAATTACTTTCATGTTATAGAACTATTAAATATCGCAAATTTTAATGTAACAGGTCTTGAAATGAATGATAAAATTATAATTTTAAAATTCTGTTTTTGGTGACAGTGACATTAAAGGCATAAAAATAGTATTTCTTCATGAAAGCTGGCTGAGAAATTATTCGGATTCAGATACCGATATGCAAAATCCCGACGCCGCAACTCTTAATGGTCTGAAATGCACTGCGTTCCAGAAAGTTAAGCACGGGATGGAAATACGCAAATAGTCATGCCCTGTTCAGGGCTTAACTAATCCCACATGCCATTTCACCATGGCGGCTATGAAATCACTTTTGGCGCCTAAAATTTAGGAAAAGACACACTCTGTCGTGAAATGTATCATTTAACATTGAAAAAATATAAAGTAACGGAAAATAGTCGAAAAAAAATTATTGAGGACAATTTTTCCGGAGATTCTAAAATCATTCTTAGCTCCTGAGAAATTTGGCAGGTGCCTAATTTTTTTTTTTTTTTTTTTTGATTTGTCAAGCCCTGATTATGTCATCAGTTAAATTCATCGGATGAAACGTGAATGGAAAAGGGATGGTTTTCGAGCTGTTGATTATTGGAAATTGGGTTCGTACTCAGTCCCAATGTATAATGTAATACCGGCAGTGATTCTCTCAAAATATCCGTCATGGCCTGACCGAGATTTTCATCACCAAACTCACCAAACTTCCCGAAAGGGTACCCCCTTGTAGAAGGTATTTACAGATGCCCACCCAGTGGTTGGGTTTAATCACTATGCCCACCTTGTAAGTTGTTGTCACCCTGTGAGCACCTCGGATATATGAACACTAAGGCAAGGGAACCTCACAATAATTAATTACCATGCGCTTGTAACAGCAACGAACGTGCGGTAAAATTGAATTCTTCCCTCCAGTTAGGTCATCTTCAGTCATATTAAGTGAAAAATGAAAAAGTCTAATCCTCACAATAAATTACCTGTCTACGACAATGATTAATCGGAAAGTAAATCGATGAAAAATGGAAATGAAAATACAATTGCGATTGTTGGAGGGAAAAAATTAGGTAAAATTTTTCCGACATAAATGGCTACCGAAATTGCGTAAATTCTCACAGACAACGAGCAATTCTCTTCATATTACGACACAGGGTTTGACCGACGAACGAAATTAAAAGTCTAGCGGTTACTAATGATTCTCAACCGTGTCAACCTGCCCCAAAAAACAAAATCAAATTAGGATTAAACATTAAAATCGATTGCGTGAACAAAATTCTGAACTCTCAAGGAAGAAGATTCTTAAAAGATTCTCTCTCTCGATTCCATCACCATAATCACCATCAAGCGGATCGGGAGATGGAACACAAAGATAAAACTGATAACTTATGGTAAGCAGGCGAGTAGATGGATGGATCGTGTGTATGTATACTCTCTCGCTGGCACAGCTTAAACCATTTCAATGAGTGAAAAATTCCCATTTTTCGAGATCGAACCGATAAAAGCGCCATTTCATTAGCCATAATCTTTTCCTTCTTAAGAAAATACCGAAACCATTAGCCAAAAGCCGAAACGACTATTACTTATTCACAAGAGGTTGTTCGGCAACGGCATGTATGCGAAATCAAACGTCTCATCGTAAACATTGGAAAACATGTTTTAAGATGTGAATTATGTTCCTTTCTTTTCTTATTTATTTTTTAATCATTATGTAAATTCCATAGAATTTTTAATTGTGTTCTTGACCCTCGTAGTGACACCTCCTTCTTCTACGCTCTCTCTCTCTCTCTCTCTCTCTCTCTCTGTTCTTAGTGAATTTGTAGCTTTGTATGTTATTAAACGTCCACGAACCTCGAGATAAGAGAAAATAGCCTTTTGATTAAGTAAGCCTCTCTTCTAAGCAGGAATCGGGAACATACATCTCTACTTTGTTAGCAGGGATATCATTTATATTCTAGGACGGAATCGTCAATCAAGTCTTGAGCTTATCCGTTTCATTTTTCTCGTAAACGAAATGATACATAGCAACGGATTATCCCCCGATTAATTTTTTTTTCCCCCGCCAAAGATTCTTATCGTAATTTGCATGAATTAAGTCGTTCAGAAGAAGCGTATGTTCCACAGCTGCGGTTGTGTTTTCTTTTATCTTACCTAAAAAAACATTTTGTGGCAACACAGGGCAGTTATATGCCTTCTTGAGGTGCATCTTGAATATTTTTACATATAATATTTTTTAAGGATGATCAATGAATGTGGTACAGCTCAACTTGAGGTGAGTATTTATGAAGTCTATGGAAATGATGTTTTTCACGTTAAAGGATGTTTTTCCGAGTCGTGAATACCATGATACAAATACAAATACAAATACAACGCCACAACAGGCAAATTGCCCAACGAGGTGGCTGACTTAAGAACATCATGGATCCCCGAGCCCCTACCTACTACTGCTACATCACACATGCACCCCCCCCCCCTCCCGCCGCGGAACCCCCCCAACGAATCGGTACATGCGGGAATGTGCGCGTACGTGTAGTGCAACCTGACGTAGAGTTTGTTTCTGTGTAATGCTTGTTATGTGTAGTGCTGTCATCTGCCCCCAGTTTTACTAACTATGAGTGAAGTGTTATGGTTGAATGATTTACCGTTGTAGGACTGTTGCTCTCTGTGGCGAGACTTTTTAACGGGGAGATCGGCTCGCATTTGCGCCTTGAAGTTGGGAACCACAGAAAACCAACTTCAGCCGACCACCACTGTGGGGTTCGAACCCGGATCCTCGCATCACGAGTCCGGCACTATAACCACTCGACCACCACAGCGGCCCCCATATCTGGCAGCAAAGCTAGGCTGAGATCTTTGGCGCGTCCCAGCCTAGATTTTTTTTGCTGGGCCCTTGTATAGTTACTTCATAATGTAAAAAAAATTAAGAATTGTCTCGGGCCCATCGGGCTGGAAGCCCTGTCACCCCCCACCCTTGTAGGGACCGTGGGGAGTACTCTTTATACTCCCAACATCAGAAGAAGAGCACCACTCTGATATGCTTAAACTGAAGGCCAGCTTATCATGTGACTTCTTGAACGGGATGTTTTGATTGAATGAATTATCAAGATCTTATATGACCATAAAATCAGGCTTATTCATCCAGCATTATTTAGAGCTTCAGTGAGCAACGCGGTGCTCGCGAGAGACGAGTTAAAGAACCCGTAATTGATTCACTGAAGACAATTAAGTTTGATGATTTCTCATGGTACGATAACGTTACATAAAGTAAGTCCTCCGAAAGAATGGTGTCCGCCATAATGGTACGGGGCCAGAGAAATAGCCTAGGCAGTGAAACCTCTGGATAATGGACACCATGGGACCGAATATTTTGTCCGCTACTTGGAATGCCCATTCTTAGATATTAGAATATATTGAAGCCAGTATTTAGCAATTCGAATAGAGGTGTCTGGTAATGGGAGGAATTTAATAACAATGATAATATTGGTCCAAGAAAAATTTACATATATTTTTTAATGATAAGCAATAACTATCTGAAGAAAATCAAACTGAATGCAACCAAGAAAAAAACAGATCTACTAGCGCCTAACTTTGATTTGAGGGAGGCACAAACATAAAGGGAGGTCAAAGATGTTTGATAAGTTAATGAATAAATATGGTTTAAATTCAGCACCGCCAAATTATGAGAGACTGAGGAAATGCTTCACTTGCCCTTGCGGGATTTAACGTGAAAAACCCACTCCCTTGAATTCTATATAACTTTACGACAGTATTTTTTTTTTTGGTCGATGGCGTTTTTTCCTTTGTGTATAATGTAAATACCAAATAACCAGCAGCTGGTCATCAACAAGAGCAAAATAAGTATCCACCCCAAGCATTCGTCATCGAGCATCTGAACGCATTTGCTGATGATCTCAAAGTGACCTCAAACTCTTTCGAGGTGTGCCAAATGAGAGGAAAAAAAACAACCTCGAACCTTATTACGTACATCCATATATATATTTTTTAAAGTTTTCTCTCTCTCTCGTTCTTCCTTATTCATTTTTATTTTTTCGGCTGACCACCTGTTGGCGAGTTGAGCATATCAGTCAGGGCCAGACCCCCAAGCGTTGATAGATTACGTATGTCGCATAAAGTTTTCGACCTCTGGCCCTCGAACCCACAACAAAATTGAATAAGGATTGACCGCTCGGTAACCCCCCTTCAGCACTTCAAAGAACTGAAAAAGGTCAAGTAACCTAGAAATATTTTCCCTCTTCATTTCAGTTCATATTTCATTTAACTTCCTAAAGTGGTTTTTTTTAAGGTCGATTCTGCCAGTGGGGTATTGGAAATATGCTTCTCATATATGTATGTATGCATTCAATCTCCATTCCGAGTTGTTGAAACCTAATTGCTTCTTAGGGCCCCTAAACAGGACTCTCCTGAATATGCAATCGATGATCATTAATCTCTCCGTGAATGTTTAGTCGGTTATTCTGTTTTTGTTTTAGTGATTTTGCAGGTTTTGAACGCGTATTAGTGACCGCAGTCATTTTAGAATTTCATTAGAAACACGCATTGTATTTGATTCTCGAATTCAAACGCGTTACAGTATTCACTGAGTTTGCACAATTAACGTGAATTTTTTTTCCTTGTTTGAAACATATACGATGATATGTCATTTATTTACAACAAAACCCCTCAAACAGAGCCGCTCAAAACATTGGCCCCCCCGCGAGAGAGGCGGGCCAGAAAAAGTTGAGGTGACAGAGAGGTGACCCATCAAAGATATTTTACCACGTTTACAGCATCAAAACTTCCAACACTGAAAGGGAACAAAGATGACCATGCCGCATAACTGCTAATCATTGGGAACTGAGGGTGCCGTGATTGAAATACGAGGAATGGAATCAAATATTATGGAAGAGTGAGGCATCAAGTGTGTGTGAACAGGGACGAATCAAATTTTATTGAAAAATGACGCATTAATTATTTCGATATTCTTTTTCTGGTTTCTTAACGCGTTTTATTTCACGATGGGAAAGTTTTTAAACATTATTTTTCACGCAAATAAAAAAAGTTATTTGAGTAACCGGGTCTCGACATCCTGGAGACGGGCCGGGCCGCGCCTCCTGTAGGAAGAATGTTTATCGACATTTATAGTCTAAAAAATCCTCTATATAATAGAGGTCATGCTTGGAAATCATGTGTAAGAATCACCCTCGACAACTATGTCCATAATTTTAACTAACTTGAAATTTTATTTTTCGGAAAAATGCGTTATATTCACATGTTTTATCCAACTTAAAAACAAAAAGAAATTGGTAAAAAAAGAATTTTCAAATTTTTTCTATCTAAAAAAATTTAGTTCCGAAACGGTTAATTTATCCCACGGGTCATGCAGAGATCACGGTGTAGTAGTCTACTATTCATATAATGCAGACATCTTCAACCCGTTGCTCACGAGCACCATGGTGCTCTCTGAAGCATCCAGAGTACTCGATGCTCGTGTCCGATTTTGTGCTAGCGAGTACTTGGTAAACGTGTCCCAATTTAACACCTTGTAGAAATGGTATTAAAGGATTGAAATCATCTTAATTTTTATGCAATTGCATGTTAAATTTGTCGACTAGAAAAAGGTTGAAGATCTCGGATGTAATTATGATGAAGAATGTTATCGCATTTACGACCAGGTTTTTTTATGACTGTCCCGTCTTTTTAACAAAGCTTATTTTAATTCATGACTTTTGTGATGAACATTATTATTTTATTATTTATATTTTGTTTTTCCAGTATTACTGCATTTCATGCCTTCTGGGGTTATTGTAAATAAATAAATAAATAAACTTATTTATTAATATTATCATGGTAATTATTGTCATAAATATAAAGGGGCCGTTCAAGTATTACGTAAGCAAATTTTTAGTCATTTTTGATTCCCCTCCCCCTTGTCAGCAAAATTTCGTCATCAGCTCTGCCCCTCTGAATCTTTTCGCATATTGGTGGGATCAGAGACGTAGGACTGGTGCCGCCCCCCCCCCCCCCCGACGATCAGAAATCTATTTTTTAATGCAAAAAATATTTTTTAATTGAAATTTCCGAAGAAAATACCTTTATATGTTATTACAATCAATTTCTGTTTATTTCAATGTTATTTGAAGGCTATGAACTCAAAATTTATTTTTAATTAATTCATTGCGACCCACCCTCTAAGCCATATAATAATAATCGCATAATCTAAGTCATATAATAATAATAATCGCATAATCTAAGCCATATAATAATAATAATAATCGCATAATCTAAGCCATATAATCGCATAAAGGCCCTTGGCACGCGGACCAAATATGGTCCTGGGGGTTATCTGATGCGACCTGCCCTCCTCAAACCTAATTTTGTAAAAATGAACTAAGCGGCACATTTACAGATCAATTAAGTGGCCCGTGGTACAATTCCAGAGCATTTAATCGGTCCGTGACACATTTACAGATCCCTTGAGTGACATGTGACGTAGTTTTAAATCACTTGAGTGGGCCCCCCGCGGCACATTCTCAGATTATTTAAGTTATCCGCGGCACATTCTCAGATTATTTAAGTGATCCACGGCATATAATTACGGATCACTTGAGTGATGCGTGGCACAGTTCCAGATCACTTAAGCGGCCCGGACACATTTCTAGATCACTAAAGTGGCTCTGTAGGGCACTTATCAATAGGGGGAATCTTCAAGTGCCCGCAAACTCTATCGAAAGGTTTTCTCGTTTTTGGCGCACCGAGTAAGATACCATTTTACGAATATTTCATATTTTCATAAAGGATGGTTGATGACGTAAGCATTATCCAAACCCCCCTCCCCCCCCTTGTCATCAAAAGTCAGCAAATCGGGGCCCCCCTCCCCATCGATGCTGACGTAATACTTGAACGGCCCCAAAAATCAATCTCACATATTTGCCGTGTTCACTTTTGTCCCGTGAAATACATTTAAAATCATTGCAAACTTTACTGCTTTTCTCGCCGAGAGTTATTTATAAGGAATAAATTGTAATATTTCGCGACAATTGGCTACATACATTTTTTAGCGAGAATGTGTGATGTCCCGTGTTTATGATCCCAATTTCTCGTTTTTGGTTTTTCCTAATCAAATATGCCCCCATATAATCATAATGAAATAACATCATACACACTATTTTATTGCATCAAATTATTTTTCCCGTGTTTAAAAGGTCTTGAAATCATCAACCTCTGTGAAATCACAATATTTCACTAGATCTTCGATGTCGTTATTACTGAGTTTGACTGTAATATATTACAAAGAATAAAATGAAGATTTAGTAACGCTAATAAATAAAGATGTAGTTCCTTCGCACACGACATGGAAATAAACACACATAACAAGTGTATTAAGTTAAATTTAACATTCCTTTCCTCGACTGGTAACATAATAATAATAATAATAGTTTCATACAAATCACTCTTCTAGTCTTCCAATTTTTCCCTCATTCAATTTACAGTTACAGTATGTGTGTATTTTCGATACATCCTTTCCACTCCTTTTGTCTTCTTGACCTCTCGGGGGGGCATGTATGTGAGTGTAAATGAAGTTGATGACCTCACGGGTGAGGTGGTCTATAAAATATACATGAATAAATAAAGGTGTTCAAGTCAAGCTTTTTTACCATAAAGGAGAGGAAGATAGAGGTCCCCCGCTTGGGTAATAATAACTTCTCTTATATGGTAGAGAAAGTGGAACTTTCAGGTCGAGTTCACAAAAAAAAAATACGAATGTTTTTCTAATTTTTTTTTCTTTTCGGTGTCGACGACGACGGACGACGCAATATTGGATTCGAACCTGTCGTCTTTGGACAGAGGTTGAAGGTGACTCGGGGGTGAAGAAAAGGAAAGGGCGTTTCACACTATTTTTAGGTGGTATATTTTAGACAAGGCTTGACTCCTCGAAGATATAAACCTGTCGAGCGATTTGATAAATGGATGCCCCAGTCGCTGTTCAGATTATTGTACCTACCCTTAAAAAAATAGAATTTTTTTGTTGTTCTTTTCTTACCTGTTCGACCTCTCTTATGTGGCTTCTCTCTTCTCTCTCTCTCTTGCCCTGTGTCTGTCTATAAACGGGTGTTTCTATTGCACGAATGATTTCTTGGAAAATCTAGCGGATCTAATCGCTCTACACAATCTCTTTTTAAACAGCCTTTTAAGGAGAATAGATTTGTAATAGAGGGCGGTAGAGATGGATTGGGAAGAAAAATCAGAACTATTTCCACCTCACACAATGCAATTTTATTTTTATTTTTTTATACATATTTTAAATACGTAGTTGAATAAAACTCGTTGCGGTGAGTAGATATCTGCTCTTTCTCTTACTCACAATGGGACATTAGCAACGTATTCACCAAAAATGCAAAATACCTGGCCGTGAAGTTCCTGCTTGTTTTTGAAATGTCCTTGACCGTTTTCGAAACGGTCTTGAGAGACTTGAATGAAGAGTCCTTTTCCTTCCCCCCCCCCCATATCTATTAAAGGCGTGATCTTCGTCGTTATCAAAGGACATAATCTATAATGATGTCTTTGACAGTCAATAATACCAAGACTCCGTCCTCAGGTGGCATCATCGGTTGTTTTGGAGTTTGAATTGAATTGTTTAAGGTGAGTCACCCGACAAGGTGATGGTAACCAGGCATGGCCTATCGAAGAAGAATCTTTTATTGTGGTGTGTGCGCGTAGATCTTTGTAGAGTCTTTTCACAAGATGTTTTGATCGCACAAATTTACGGGCGCCAATGACTCACCAAATTGGCAAGATCAGAATGAGATCGAGACATCTAAGTAATTGGCTTCCAACAGCAGGGTTTCTCAACCTGGGCCATGTCATAAGCGGATACAGGCTTCTCAAACGTCGGGGGGGGGGGGGCAGATCACTAAGGGTATGAAAAAGTGAAAGAGGTATAGTGAATGCTCACCTCTGCCAGTCCGCCTATGCCAATAACACATTTTTTTACTGAATGGGGGGGGGGGGCAATCGCCCCTTTCACCCTACCCCGTTCCACCAATTGGCCATTTTACTCCCTCGCGATCCTGGGATATTCTGTGGATCCTACGGTAGGAAATTAGGGGAAAGGAAAGCCGTGAGTTAGGGGAAGGGGCATGGAGAGTTGTGAAAAAAAAAATATTCAAATATGATGTACAGTTTTTAAGAGAAATATGGTGGGAAAAGGTGCATGCCTTCAGGGACCTACATGTCGAGATCTTCTATTACTTTTCACGAGTAAGTTTGTAAATATATAAGCTATTACTTCCAACTAAGTATAGGGGCCCTAGGAACCTACTTTGTCCAGGGGCTTATGTTATTGATACTGCCTCACAGAAAATCTTCATAAGAGAGGGGAGCTCACTGAACACTGGCTCAAGGGTCCGGAGATTGACCCTGTTCATAGAATTTTTGTTCACTATAAATTTACTCGAAAATTTGATTCAAAAGTATAGAGGATCCCGTTCCTGGATGAGGGTTGAAGCGCCTTGGATAAGACAGAGAATGGCCACGGAAAGAAAATATGGTCCATGGACAAAAAAAAAGTAAAAAACACTGAGTAAAATTACCTGCTATTACCGCTATCATAACAAAATCGTGCAAGCAAAACTTCACCGATGTGGTACCTTGGATGGCCATCATCATGATGTATGGCCAACCATGGTACAATGTTTTTGGTTTTTCCCTTCGTAAGTACAGTAATTTTCTCATTTCAAATCAATCGATGTTTGTGATGTTTTTCTACAAACAGAATTTTTCTACATTTAGAAAATCGCGGTATAGACTCGAATAGGACTGTTCGCACTAAATACAGACACCTGGTAACCCTCAGAAAACATTTTAGCAAAATGGTTGCTCAAAAACGACAAAGAGATAAAATTCGGAAAATGTCAATTCTCTTTCTTCTTCAACTATATTCGGATTGTCTTACTAAAAAAGAAATAAGGGAAAGGGTCAAGGGTCGAACACACAATGTTGCCACGAAATACGGTTCTAATTCCAATAAAAGTTCTAATTCTATTCCCAAGGGTGCCGCGAATGAAATACTGTAGCAGAGGTTTTTCTCAGTCCATTTCATTAGAAATTCAAACTAGTGTGCCACATAGTGTAGCCGTATTTTGCAATAATGTAGCGGGAGTCATAATTATTGACAATAGGACACGCAAACACACCACGAGTGAACATTTTTTCCCAACATGGTGAGCCAAATAGAAAGGCTGGTGGTCCAAAACCACCAGTTGACGTTTAAAAAAATTGTTTGGTTCCTCTTTTATCATCCATCATTTATTACATCTTGAAAGCATTCTCGTGATAACTAAAGTACATATTAAACGTGGCATGTGTGATATGTAGTATCAAATCTTCGCCGATAAAAGCTAAATTTGATAGACAACAATGTTTTTTTGTTGTTGCTAAAATTGTGTTTTTTTTTTCTTTTCTTGCTTAACCAGACATCCTGAGTCCAGACTGGCGAGGATGTTCAACGGCAGTATTCCTATCGTCCTGGACAGTCTGAAACAGCATTACTTCATAGACAGAGACGGCAAAATGTTCCGCCACATTCTGAACTTTATGCGTACGAATACGCTGTCTCTGCCCGACGATTTCAATGAGCTGGACTTGTTGTATGAGGAAGCCCGCTTCTACGACATACCCGCTATGGTGCGACAGATCGAAATCCTCAAGAGGGAGAAGAGTCGCGGCAACAATAGCAATAACAGTAACAATAACAACAGTAGCAGCCGGAAGATGGAAGCGTTCTGCCTGACATCGTCGTCGTCCTCTTCCTCCCAGTCAAAAAATGGCAAATGCTTCGAACAAAACAATTGCGACAGAAGCTGCAGCAGTCCTTCCTGCAACGACGACCTGAGACCGGGCGAGTTCCAGTGTCTGGCGCTGAACGTCAGTCCGGACCTCGGAGAGCGGATAGTGATCAGTGGTGAGAGGGCACTGGTCGAAGAGGTTTTCCCAGAGATCGGCCAGCCGCTCATGGATGCCAGGAGCAGCGTGGCCTGGAACCAGGACTCCAAACACGTCATACGTTTCCCGCTCAACGGATACTGCAAACTCAATTCGCTACAGACTATCGTCCGTCTACTCAACAGTGGATTCAGGATCTTGGCTTCGAGCGGTGGTGGCGTCGAAGGACAGCAATTCAGCGAATATCTTTTCGTCAGGAAATTCGTCCCATTGTGAATTTCCTAATACTGAAGAACCAGTCACGTGATAGCTGCTTCCTTACTCTTTTATCGTTTTTCTCCAAGCTATTCGAAAGTGACACACTCTTGTTTGTTCCATCGGAATGAAATTATACAAGATGGATACTATCGACCGCCTAATAATTACACACGTGTTTCCTTATGAATACTAATATCGAAAGGGGTTTTTCGTTTTAGTATTCGACGAATATTTCGGAAGTTATAACGTTCAAAGTTTTGTGACGTGTCAATTTTTTAATGGTAAGTAACAAAAACACATTTGTTTTTCCCTACACCGATTTGCAGCTTAAAATGAACTAAAATATTCAATCCCGTTAGAACCAATTTCTGCCTTCTTTCACGATTGACACTTCTCTCTTCATGTAGAGTGATGTTATAACCTTGTTTTAGCGTGTTATCTTCACCCACTACATTGACAAATTGATCAGAATTGAAAATTGTTTGCCAAATGAGATCTATTTGAAAAACTGTTTGGCCAAAATTAACACTTTTTTGACACATTGTAGTTATGTTCTCTCCTTCACTGCTAATTCAAATTTTTTGAGGGAAAGTGCAAGAGAAAAACGGATTTGCACATCTTTCTTGATTTCTCTGAGGATTAATGGCATCGTCACAGCTTCAAAAATGCCAGTTTTGGTGGCGTTCAGTGAATTAGGCAGTTTTAAAGCGACGTAATCAATTTTTGGAACTAAACTCCGGAATTATTGGCCAAATCAAAAACTGGAAAAAACTTTTCCATATTAGTTTTTTCACAAAGAATAACGTAATTATTGGCCGGTCGATAGTATCCGCCGTGTATAAGAAACAAACATTATCCAGTTCCATCCAAAACCGAACCCGGAAAAATGAACTCCTTCCTAAAACCATCGTGGTGTCATCGAGGACATTCAGCATGCCGAGGCCCTCGTATGTTTTTCTGAAATTCAAGGGTTCGTTCATGAATTTATGAAGCAAAATAACACAAACCTCGCCAATTTTTTGACGACGACGACGACGTCCAAATGTTCGATGTTATATACATAAAAAATAAATATATATATAATTATTAGTCATCATCACACACACGAAAACGAATTCTCCCACCATGTTGATGATTATTTCTGTTCTTTTTTTTTATGGAAACTTCTGATCTCAGAACACGAATGAAGATAATTTAGTGCCAAAATGAATCTGTAACTAAGCACTTAATTGAGATATTACAACAAAGCGTCACAATTCTCGTCGGGAACGGCTACCGATACAATGCGTACAAAGATAGTACGCAATCGATAGAGATGACCAGTGGTGTAACTATGAAAGACCTGCTGTTCTCTCTCTATTGGTATCGGGATACTAACGGTAATAAAGGGGTTTTGCTTGTGTGTTATACTCTTATATAATGCAAGGCTGGACAAATCACACAAAAAAAAAAATCTAGGCGCCAGAAAAAGGTTTTAGGCTCCAAAAAAATTTAACCGAAGAAAAGGGTCCAAAATAATGCTTCTTTTGATTTTTTCAGGGCATAGTGACCCTTTTTCGCGCTAACAGATGTGCTGCTATAAATTCCAAACATTTTGTGCTGCTCTCAGCTTGCAATGTGGTTACTACACAAAAAAAAAAATTATGCGCCAATACCAATTGTTTATTCGCCATGGAAACCTGGGATTTGTCCAGCCCTGATGATATAATGTACTTATTTATTAGGATATGACCAAATGGAAAAATGACGAGAGTCTCACGGATGACTGCCTTGGCCTGAAGGTAGGCCTATAGATCACATTGTTCCGCAAGCTGGTGGTGGTCTGTCTTTCGCCAAGAAAGCCTTGAACTGAGAAAGAAATAAATCCTTCACAATGCCCTTCAAATCAGCTCTATCTGCACTTCCTAGAATCCCAGAAAAGTCTCTTTTTTTGCTCTTGGAGAGACTCCCCCTTTACACCCTATTTTCTTCTTGTGCCTCATTTGATTCATCCCCTCCCCTCCCCCGATACCCTCATCCAAAAGCGGGACCTTTGCAAAGTGATGTTCATGGACCCCCTACTACGCTGGAAGTAACAGCTTGCATACTCACTCTCGCAAATCCTAGTACCATATCTTAACATAGCCCCCTCCCCCTCATAGACATGTGGGAGGGGACCCTTGTTAAACGCCTTGATGGGCCGATGTGTTGATGTAGCCCTGGTTCTATAAGCAATTTTGCTAGATTCTGAAAGAGTGTAATCCCATTTCTCCCACCATATTTCACTTAAAAAAGCTTTATTTCGTTTCATCCAATTTTTTTTTACCGTTTTATGCTCCCTTAACCACCCACCATGGCTCTTCTTCCTTGGGGTTTATAAATACTGTCTTAGGACAGCCTCCTGCCCACTCTTGGTTTTACAAGTGAGTGTGTGATGCTCAGAGGGATATTGTACGATAGAATTCAACGCTGTGCCATTCCAGTCTCTTCGCTACCCTCTTCATTATGTGCACAGTCGTGGGTGTTCATCAGGGACTTCTATCTCCGAACGCTTAACTTTTTGCGGTCCTATGTCGAGTCAACCTCGACATGGGATCGCATCTGCCAACAACGGTACTTCATTGTTACAACGGCCCCTTACGATAATATGAAGCCCCCCTCCCACTCCTGAATTCGGCTTCTCAGAAAAACTCGTAAGCTACACAACAATCGTAAAGAGACAAACATACAGGAGCCTTCCTCATTGGGTGGAAGGCGCTATAAAGACGGACTGTACCGCCATGCTGATGTAATTTGCACGTAACATCACTCACATTTCTAAATGCAAAACACTACGTTCGTCTTGCGCAATGCACACTGTTTATTTTTCCTCCCGCTCTCGTCAAATTCTCATTTGATCACGCTAAAGTAATTGCCTTTATATATTTGTTACGCCTCTGTGACAGAAATTTGTATGACAGATGAAATTTCATCTATGATACACATGTATAATTTATTTGTCTAATTTTATATCTGTTTTCAAGCAAAATTATTCTAACGCACCTTTATGTAATTCTGTTTCAACTTATTGAAATGCTTGCACTTCTGTATTTCTCTACAATTCGAAATGTAAGAATTGCGTGCTTTTTCAGAAGTAAAATTCAGGAGCAATTTCGAATCTGTTTTTCCTTATGGAGGGCTTTTATCAAGGGAGAACAACACTATACTATGTACCGTTTGGTTCTCACTTTGTATAATCTAATTTCGTGTGTTTGTTGTGCGTGTATAATGTGTGTGTATGTAAATACAAGAAATCTTTTTCCTATATTATGATTGAATGGCATTTTAAGTGGTTTTGGTAATGTTGTGTAAAAAAATTCTATAATCGTTGCATCTTCTGAAGTATTTTTGTTCCCCAAAACCCATATGTTTGTACTTTATTGCTGAATAAAAGAAATGGATTTACATTCGAATTTTGTGTTTGTCTTTTTGTTCAGACAAATATATAGACGTCTGTAATGATTAAGGTTTTTCCTTTATTCTAGTATGGGGGTTCTAAACCAGAGGGTCCGTGTAGTTGGATGAGAAAACGATGAACTCATTACGGAATACAGATGACTGGATACAAAGCGAAGATAATTTCGGGGAGGAAAAAAATTCGTATTCCTCTGCGGGGAGTCGAACCAACAACCTTTCATTGTCCGGGGGAAGGATCCACCATTAAGCTACAGAAGACAGACATATTTGTTAACCGTGAAACAATATGTTCCTTGGGCTGAACCGGGACTGCTCAATAGACAACCTCCTAACGTAACAACAACTCGTAACGACATTAGCTCCCAGATGACGACATAAACGAAACGATAAACCAAAGTCATCCATTTTTTCCAGTCATCTGTACTTCGTATAACTAGCAGAGAGGTTCAAGGTTTTGTTTATGAACTCATTGTCTTTTAAATGCTATATAATTAATATTATTTTATGAAGGAGGTCCGTGACTTCCATTTTATGGGCACAGGAGGTCAGTGGCTGTCATTTTATAAGCACAAAGGGTCCGTGGAACGTGTAAAGTCTAGAGCCCTGTGTCAGAAATATTTCGACATTCTTTTTTGGAAGAGCGGATCCCGTCAAGAATAATTCGTATAATTCAAACTGTGCAACATTTTTCAAGTCGTGATACTGTCTATGTTCATGGTGTTACCAGACGCGAGATTTGATGCGAAAACTTATCCAGGGCCCTTCGTAAGATTAATCATTTCCGCTAATCTTAATATTATTTTTGGAGAGATTCTCACAAACATTTTCATATTTGAAATGCCGCCATCTTAATTTACTATTACAGAAAAACACCCAATATTTTTCGTTTCTATAATTGGAACTGCGGGGCCCTGAGCAGCCAAACCAGTCACTCACCCCCTTGAGGGTGAACAGAAGAGCACCGTTAGGTATCTCTGATTCCAACCAGCATAGTGCAAATCTCTAATGTTAGAGAATGAATGAGGATAATATTAGAGAATGAATTAGCATTATGAATGGGGAGTTTAATTGGCATGTCTACTTGTAAAGTCGAACACAACCCTTGTACATCCTTGAGAGCGGCAGGTTGAACATGCGTGGTTGAGTACGTGGTGTTATGGTAGTCGAATTCCGTCTCAACAGCATAATCGGCCACCGGGTAAAGTCTATGGGGGGGGAGTCCCTACGGGCTGGGACTACCAGTCTATCGAGAGAGATTTGAATACTTGCTTTTGAAATCAGTGTTGGATATTGATATATACCCTATGGGTTTGTGAAGTTTGGGGGGGAGGGGTGATAAGGACAAAAAAATTCTAAAAGGGTGGGAGATACATCAAACAAGTTTGAGAAACTCTTTCCTAAACCATGCCCTCTAGACCGCAACTAGATAATTGGTCAGCCGGGGCAAGCTCGCATTTTGTCATCTCCGAATAAAGTTTGAAAAGTGGTTTTCAAGATGAATTCGGAACCCCCCCCCCCCCCCTCCCGGTCTATGGCGCTAGCTCCGACTGCTCTACCCTGGTTGCGGCCTTGCGTACTCTCAAGATAAAGCGGATAGAGCTGTAACTTAATCAGTGAACTTCTTTGACTTACGGAGTTCGCCTTAAGGAATTCCAGTTTCGAGAACTTGCCCATGGCCTCCATAATTTGGGGCAACCAAATATTGATCACATGAGAAGAAAAACACATTTAGCACTCTAGCAAGTTGATAACATATATTCGCTCAGAAACAATACATCTTTGCACTTGGTTGCACCCCCTCCCCAATGTTCACTTTACCTGGGACCCCTTAATAACCGAAGCATACCGTTTGTGAATTACTGCAAGGCCTCGTACTAGTCAATTTACCTAGAAAGACATACATTCGCTTCAACGAATATTTTCAATTTCACATAAAACTTTCCTTAAAACTCAATTAACCATTATTACCAATAATAACTTGTAGCTAATTACGAATGCATTTGCATTTCTCTAATGCAAAATTTCCTTTCAAAAAAAAAAATTCAAAAAATAACCGGTTCTTTTTAAGAGAAAAGCCGGGAAAAAAAGCACGATTTTCTTTATTTTTTAAGCAAACCGTCTTCAACAATCACCATTGTAACTCTTTACCATGATTTAGTTATTTTCTCTTTAAAAAAAACTATTAACCAATCACTTGATTATTTTTAGCACTAAAAGAAAAAAAGATGGATTCGCTAATAATAATAATGAGAGCTAAAGCAACAAATCGCCATGTCGGAAGATGCGCTCTTTGCTATGTAAACGCAATGAAACAATGGTAGATGATAGGAAGCGAAAAAAAAAAGAAGCTTTTACAAGCAATAACGTGCTTTGAAAGCCAAAAAAAACCATCTTTTTTTTTTTTTCATTTATTTATTATTATCCACCACATATTAAAATGTCACTCTTCTCATGACACGTTACAGACAGAAAGTGGCGCCGATAGAACTAACATTCATCTCATTCTTCCTACTTGATGCCACTACCGAACAACCACTAAAAGGTCAATACGGTGCTAGAGACGTGACCAGAAAACAATTGCCTTCAATCGTCGTCCACCCTCTTTGCAATCTCCTACTCTTGCTGAGTTGTATATACAGAAGAACTGATTTTTTTCCCCCCCTTGCCTCATTATTATTATTTCTTGTATATTTTGTGGTAAAAGAAATGAACCTTTTGATAAAAAAAAGGAAGGTAAATATACACACGAAGAGAGTATAAGAACAAACAATAACTTCTTAAATAAGTTCCGTTTCTTAAGGGTGGATAACACTGATAGATTCCTTCAGTTGTTATGCGGAAGGTGTTATTCTGTTTTATGAATGTACATCGAAGGCTCGTTTACACATTATAATAATGAAATAACAATGTCGAGACATGATATTCTCGAGTTTCATGGACAGTTTTGTGTTAAAGACATAACTGACAAATTTCGCGATAGCTCTTCTGTTCTACATGAGACGCATGGATCCTCTTGACCGCACATGCTCAACCCATTACCCGCGGGCCAAATGTTTCCCCCGGAGTCATCTGATGTGGACCGCAACCTCAAACCTAATTTTGTAAAAAAGAACTAAGCGTCACGTTTTCTGCTCACCTACGCGGCCCGCGGTGCAATTCCACTCACTTGATTGGCTGGCGGCACATTTACAAATCACTCAAGTTGCCCGCATCACATTTCCAGATCACTCGAATGGCCCACAACATGTTTATAGATCACTGCGGCACAGTTCCAGGGAGCACTGAAGTGGCTCGCAAGATCGTTTCAGACTACTTTAGTGACCCGAAGTATATTTACAAATCACCTTGGCTTAGTTCCACAGCGATTAAGCGGACTATGGTACATTTACAGTTTATTAAACTGACCCGCTACACATTTTCATATGACGCAAGTGAACCGCAGTGCATTCTCAGATCACTTGAGTGGCCCGTGGCATATTTACAGAGCATTTATGTGACCCACAGTACATTTGCAGATCACCGCGGCACAGTTCCAGAGCACTTAAGCGACCCGAAGCACATTTACAGATCATTTAAGTGGCCCGTACTGTCCAAAAGGTTGAGCACCCTTGCTCTTGACCGTAAATATTCTTCGCATCTACTAAGCAGTTCGAAAATATACACTCGCGCGAAAATATATAAATTTATATAAGGGCAATAAAAGGTAAAATTGTCTAATGAGATGCTGAAAAGAAGAAAAAAAAATGACCCTAAAATTATGGATGTGAAATCTATCTAAAAATGTAGCAACACTCGAAATAAACGCATATTTCACGAAAAGCTAAAAAATCTGTGGAAAAATATATAAATATTGCACTTTTTTTTCCCCATAAAAATTATGGTTGGCTTCATCTATCTAAGTGGATAGCTTTTCGCTATTTGAGATTCAACAGACATGTGTGATGTTTGTATTCGTGTAAAGAATTATATTGAAATATAATTTCTGGTTGTGAAGGTACATACCGGTGGTTCTCGAAATGCGTGGCGTCGCTAACCTCCGTAAAGAGCGTCGCGAAAAGTTTGTGTATTGATGTGTGCCTATTCGATGCTTCGAAATGATTCTTTGCTAGACTGTTTTGGGAAGCCACGGATAAATAATTGCAACGCCAAGACAGTCACGGGCGAAAAAAGTATGACAGCCACTGGTGTATATATAATAAATGTTTGCCTGCCTTGATCTGTCTATAACCGTGACTATTCAGTAGAAATCTACGAAAATTTAGGAGTGCCTTAATGAAGAGATGATAAAGAAATTACGAGCTTATAAACTAATTTATAAATTCACCTCTAAGGCTTCTCTCTTCATGTAAATTTAGTACGCATGATAATTTTTTACAAACATGTGACTAAACTGTTTGAGCTTCATGACAGGGTATCGGAACATCTCAGGCAGAATAATTTTCATGAATGTGTATGAGATTGTGTTTTCAAAATCGTTGAATCTATTTCAAAAACACCATGTTCCTTCACTAAGAGTTTTGAGGAGACAGGCTTCGAAAAGGCATGAAAAAAACAATCTCTTTATTAAAACATCCTCAAAGTTTTATATCTTTCTGATGAATGGTTACAGCTGCAGACTGCTCAGCATTGGCGTACACAAAGGGGGAGAGATTATAGTGTTATTTTGCAGGAAAAAACGTAACCCTCCCCTTCCTTCAGAAAAAAAAATTTGAAACCCTCCCGAGAAAATTTTCTACGTGCGCCTATACTACACTGAATTAATTATGTATACCCTATACATTTGAAGTTCAGTGATATCCATGATTTATGAGTTCGATAAGATTCAACGAACCAGAGTCCGAGTTTGACTTGAAGCTGGGCAAAGTGAGCATTAAGGTTCGCCATGAGATTGAGGTCGAAAATATTTGATTAGTAGTGAATATGTATTTCAATTTTTCGGACCATTTTAAAAACCATTATGTCCTTTGGAGAATGCATCGCTTGTCTATAAATACTGAGATCAGTAGTCACGAGCGTTTCTTTGGTTGTTATTTGAAGCAGCAGTCGCCGGGTGATTCGGAGGCCATTGATGGTTCGTGAATTGTTGGTGATCCGTGGAGAAAATACAACATTTTTTACAATTTTTTCTGGCTTGTTCTCTTTTTTCATACAGATTGCACTTTCTTTCATTATTCTGATTCGTCTTCTCCCATTACCATTGTATTACAGATGAGAATTAAAAATTATAAATCTAGTAGTCCGGGGGGTGAGGGATCACAATTAGGAATTCAGCTGTTTTTAAGCTTCTCCACCGTGAATGCACCTCGTACACATTCCTCTGCGAGATTTCTTGTCTCTCCTGATGCCAAGAAAAAAAAATCCCTGTTTCTAAGTGCAATATTCACGGAGTAAATTTTTGGGAAAGAACAGTGTTAAATGTGGAAAACCCGTTTTATCGGGATTTAACGCTGTTCTTTCCCAAATTTCTTCCGTTTTTTGAATTCGAATATATCTGTGAATATTGTATTTAGAAACATGGAATTATTTTTGTTGGCATCAGGAGAGACAGGACAACAATTTTGTAATTGGAAGTTAGAGCACAGGGAAACCGTTTAAAAAAATTTAGATTTTTTTTTATTTTGTTACAAACTATTTTCATTCTCAAAACCGGCACAGGGCAATTTTTGAACGACTGTTGAGCATTTTTTAAATTGGAATCATACCTCTACGACGAATGGTTGATGAGACATAGGCCGTGCTGCACATACAGGATACCCTGCGTATACCTGTATATACGGTACACACACACAATTTCAGTTCATTTCGAGTGGAATTTCCTTTCGTTGTGGTGCTTTGCTTGCTGGCTGTGTCAAATCCATTTTTCATAATGTCGAGATAACGACATTACGACATTTACGACTTACTTAAGATAAAGAATTTCTCTAAAAACACCCGGAAATTTTAGAAGAATTCGACAATAATTTTAAATTAATGACGAAAAGGTGATCTTGAAAAACAGTTAAATACTCCTATGTCAACTTTTAAAACGATTATAAACTAGAAAAACAAAAACAAAGACTGCTGATTCCAAATCATCTACTGCCAAAGAAATGAGAGTCCATTATGAAAAATGTTTTCATATCGAGAAGATTTTGTTGACATGTTTTTACCCAATGTCGTGTCCCAAAAATAATGTCCTATTAAATTTCATTTCTTTGAGTGATTTGAAATGCGATTTCATTTTTCCCCTCAAAGAAGATTGAAATATTTTTTTTATAACAAAAATTGGAGATGCAATTAAACACATTGAATTTTATATTTTCTATGCCTGTGTTTTGGGGGGCGAGAAGTCATTTTTTAAAACAAACATCTCATTTATTCGGTTCACACATTTATAAGACGTTTTGACTCGGCCTATTGAACGCCGTATAAGCGTGGTTCCACCGTACTGTATATTTATACATAGTATATGTGTTAAACGTATAAAGTATATGTATAGTATGCTAAAGATTCGAATAAATGAATAGCAATAACACACTGTTATTCTCCAGTTTCACGGACAACATGCGTCAAAGACGGAACTGACGAATTTCGACAGCTCTCTTACAGCACGGCCGACTAGACATTCAAGGCCAGATAACTCCTCCGCGTGACGTCACATATTCCGTCTTTCCCCTTAGCTAAGGCTCTTCTAATAGGAAGGTTTTTCAAGGAGCTCTTTCTTAGCACGGCCGACTAGACATTCAATTGTTTAGTGGGCTATGCTTACAGCGTACGTGAGACGCACGGACCCTCTTGACCTAATGTGGATCTTGTCATATCCCCCCTTGGCATCGATTTAATCTTTTATTTTATTGTATAATCATTATTTCAGGTTGGGAAATGAATACGAAATGCTTGCATTTAATGCAGGAAAAACTATGCTGAAGTGTATTTGAACGCAAGTATATCCGTGATAAATCAATAGGAGAGCCGGACTTTTTCACTTGAGGAACCCTAGGTAAAAAGCAAAAAGCTGGCGTTCAGCTTTCTTTCCGTATGGGCATGAGATCAGAAATGTGTTTGATTAGAGAATTTAGCCTCAGTGAAAATTACCAGGATGCAGCGAGATGTTTTTGAGACAAATTTTTATGCAAAAAATAATTTGGTTCTTAATTAACTAGTGTGGTGTGTTTTAGGGCCTCTTAAACCTCTCAAGATAGGATAGAATGGGGGGAGAGGGTAAACTCAACCGTGAGTTTACGGTGCCCCATGGGGAAGCCTTCAGGGGGTCTGTGAGGTTGGAGGAGAAAACTATTAACAGTATTTTTATAGTACAGGGCACAGTAGCCTTCATATTATTGGTACAAGGGAGCCCTAAAACCTGGTGATGTTTGAATTCACAATGGCAGCGAGATGTTTGAATTAACAATGACCTCATTGTAGAGATGGCATGAATGGCTATGGAATGTCTGCCTAAAATGTCTGTATATCTTCCTTAATTGACAAGTGTCCCCATCCCTTCCTGCAAGGATGAGGATGACAAGGTTCCAGCCTGGAAGAAAGGGGGGGGGGGTATCAAGAATCCGGTACATTTTCTTTTAATTTTTCATATTTTAAATTTACTGTAGAGTGTGTATGTAGAGTAGGCTGAAAAGTCCGAGTCGAAGGCAGAGACTAGCCCCCAATACGAAGAAAGCATTGGGGATGATAGTTGCAGTCGTCCCGTATATACGGGTCTCAAGCCCGAGCGCAAGAGGAGAGGGATGCGTTGCATTGTATATTCATCAATTATTTATTGGGGGGGGGGGGTTCAAATAGCCCCAGCTCTCCTGTTCCAATGCCTATGGTACAGGGCTCAAGAAAGTCGGATCCTGGGTTGCATATGCAATACACAATATTATTAGAAAAAAAACATTTTATTATTATTTATTGATTAATAACTTGACAAGTAATTTCCTGGTGATCGGTATTCGATAGGTTTTCAAGAAGTAAATTTCATTCTTTGTTTTTTGAGTATATCAAGTAAAAACTCGTTTCCAAGCATAAAATATGTAATCGAATTTCATTTTGAGTTGATTATATTTATATTCTCAACGATCATCTATCGACGTACGGAATTCCTTATTAAGCAGATCCTTTGTAATCAATATGATACGAGGTCATATGGTGCGAGTATCACCGAGTTTATTCGGTTTCGCAAACATGCCGTTAATAATGGCTTTTCCAAAACAATGCCCCCAAACAAAAAAACGATTGTTTTTGAAAAAAACTATCCTTTATAACCATAACATTATAAGAAAGATTTTGTTGAAATTACATCTTTTATCGAATATAGTTCAAGTTTACGCGAATGTTATACAGTGCTATGCAAGCAATATAAAAGTTAATGTTGTATATCGAACGGCCCAACTTATTATAATTGAATGAAATTACATACAACGAATATTAAATCGAAATTTTCATTATTTAAGGACGAAAAGGCAAAAACAAACCCAGAAATTTTTTTTTTTTACTGTAAACTACACGTAAGATGGGTAGTTATATTTATTGTATGTCACACAGGGAAAAAAAAGAAATTGCTTCAAAAAAAATGGAAAATAATAATAAAAGGGTTTGTTTTAATTTTTTTTTTTTTTGGAATCAAATCATATGAATCTTTAATTTTTTTTTTTCAGTTAATCAAACATTTCTTTCAAGAATTTCTTGTATGGGCAAACGGGGCACGTGTCCAGAGCGCAGAAATTTTTTGGCCTATTTGGATGCCAAAATTGGCATCTTCTTTCCATATTTTTACTTTTTTACAAAAATATTGACAACTAAATTTTTTTTTTCGTTTGTGGGGAGGATATGGGCCCATCCATGCCCTTCTACACCCTGCGTACGCCTCTGCCTCGCTATTTCTATAAAGAGCCACAAAACTTTTTTTCCAGGGCTCCAACACATGAAGAACATACCGTACCTATATTATATGGTTTTTCGTAAGTTCCGGCCGGGGCATATACGAATTTTCGGGCCCCCTTGTATAAAATGTTCTTTGAGGCAGAGAAGTTGGGGGAGGGAAAAGGGGTGCGTGCCTATGATACAAAAGGCAGCTAATTTCGGGTCCTTGGAAATTTGTGGGCCCTCCTATGTCGTCATTTTAATCTTCCCCAAATGGAGACCGTGAGCAATTTCCCCCACTTGTCAATGCAGAAATTAGACCTAGAGGGCATTGTTTATTATGAAAAAGTTTGAAAAAGTGTTTAGCAGTTACCCAGAGAACTGACACTCTTAATAGAGTGTCACACGTGTGAAAAAAAAATTTTTGACCCGTAAAATTGGTCCGAAATGGACGTGGCTTTCCAGAGAGGTTTTAATGCATTCATGATAAATACTGAATGATATGATAAGTTATTGATTGCTTGAAAAGTCGTGAAGAGGGAAAAGAACGAACACACGAATAATCAATTTTATAAAGCACGCGAGAGCAACGGCAGTCAATTCATTTTAATCAAGATAACAATTAATAACATCTAACGGGGAATTAATTGCTCATTAATTGTTAAATAACATAATGAAAGTCATTATCATGGAAACGATGATGACGTTTAGTCAGACCAATAGCAATTATTATCTTTAGTCTAAGTGGCATTATAATGAAGAGAAGAATTCCTTTATAGCGAAGCCTAATCAAACTATAATGGGGTATTCATTAAGTGGGCCGAGGATGACCACTGAGGGATCCGTGAGATTAATTTTGAAAGGTCTGTGGCTACCAAGGAGCAAGGATATCAATGCCTTTTTATGAAACACGAAATTATATTAGACCCTAGATAGCTGCTATGGACATGGGTCTCCACATCCTGCAGCACGGCCTTTAGGTTTGTATCTTCGGCGGACACTTGGCCAGACTTTTAAGGGATCCCTTCTACACTGAATTCATAGTGTGAAAAAAAATTATAAGAATCATCCCGGGCCCTTGGGCTGGAGCCATATTCATCCCCACCCTTAAGGGGGCCATGGCTATAGTTCATTAATTTTCTTGGAGTGGGGAGGGGAGACTAAGCCGATGTGGACGCAAAGGGGCTTCTTTGTTATCTCTGTGTTTGTGATAAAGAGTTCCTCGGGTAAGTTTTAATTGAAAAACTCAAAGAGAAAAAAAAGTTTTGTGGCTCTCCGAAAGTAGTCTGTGAACCCTCGGGGTTCACAAGAAGTTTGGACAAGGCAGTGTTTCCTCAAAGAGCATGCAGACCATCAACATGATACTTATGTAAAAGGAAAATTCACGCATTTACTATCTTCATTTCAAAATATGGAAAACAGATGGTAGCACAAACAAGAGCATGGGAACAAGCTAAAACCGAAGCGGGAGAACTGGGGTGTCACCCCCCCCCCCCTAAATTAACCGTGGGTGCCAAAACGTGGGGGTCGGCGAGATGTGTTCCAGAGCAAATCAGAAATTATAATGAAAATAGTGTTTGCTTGCATTATGTACTATGTGTGTGTATCTTTGCCTTTTTTTAAACACATTAATTGGTGAGATTGTTGGCCCACAAGTAAAGAGAAAAAATTTTCACTCGTGGAACAATGACGTATTGTTTTTTTTGGCAATCATTATGACTCCCGCCATACTGCACACTGTTGGATGCCCTTTCTTCAAAGTGGCCCACCACGCACAGTTTGAATTTCTTATAAAATGGCCTGGTGTGTATTTGTGTAATAGAAATTAGAGTAGGAAAATCCTTGGTTTGGAATCAGGAAAACTTGAGCCGGAGAGTAAAGTGGGCTTTTCATCCCAGCCTATTCTAAAACGGAGACATAGTGTCATTTGCATCTTGTAGTTTTGATTATATGTATCCTACCCATGATTTCGTGTCGTCTTGAGACGTACAGAGTTTCATGTGTCATGTCCATGTTTTAAGTTCATCATTGATGTGACAATATGTTGCATATCAACAAATGCACTCCTGCTGATATTCCTTTCTTTTTTTCCTTGTTCGGTTTCCTTCGTCCCTGATAAAACACGTATAAAAAAACTGTTCCGAACACAAGTGAAAGGTACATGCATCAAACTCATATACGGAATCCGAACCCGGAAGACCAATAACATTCATCACAGATCAATAACACGGACATAAATCATCCCGAATCCATATCTAAATTCTCGAATACAAAGGCAGGAAGAAAAATTCATACGAAGGGAGATTAACATCTCCTATATATAACAAAAAAAACCCATATAAATTAACATCATAAGCAGCGGCAGCAAAATTACGTAAAAGCTTTTCGTCAACATATATATAAAAAGAGAGAAAAAAAATGTAAATTGCTCACTTACGGAAATTATTTTAGCATCTTGCTAATGAAATGGTAATTTGACCATGATCTAAAAAAAAAACGGAGAGAAAATTGAAGAGAATGAGAAACACCCGCCCGGGAATCAAAACTCATAACACTTCACGGTAGACTCATGAAAATAATATAATAATAATATCAAAAGAAAACCTTATTATATTCCTTATGTTCCCTCCTCTCCTCCTGCTGCTGCAAGTTGATAAGTGATCTTTTATAATTACAAAAGCTACAACTGATCCAAGCCCTCTTTTTTACGTCTTTTCTAAACGGTTGTTATATACAGAGAGAGAGAGAGAGGGTTGCGTGTGCCCCTCTTTCTCTATAGCAATCATCTAATAAAACCCATTACTATCATCCCGTATCTGATCATTTAAATTCCGCTTCAAGCAGCAGCTCTTACTTGCTCACTGTGGTGTTTTCTGTATAAAAATGAGTCTTAATTTCGTCACCGCAATTCTATTCTCTTTCGATTATGTCCTTCCCTCTCTTCTCCCGAAAAAAAACTAGCCATTGGCCATTTTGAGGATGGGAGAGTGAGAGGAGAACAAAAAATGGCTGTCCGAATAATAATCACTTGTATGTAATTCTTTTTTATTATATGTATGTATTCGCCGCACCCATTTTCTTCGCAACATAAGGTGAAGCTCTTTATTATTATTATTTTTAACCTCTTTTGCTTCATGGTTTTGAAATTACCTTTTTTTTTTGTGGCCTTTATGAGTATGTTGTATATGGACGGCTTTGACTTTAATGTTAATGGATTGGATCCATTGTGGAAGAACTGTTTGAAGAGAGACCGAGGGAAAGGATTTGAATGCGTAATTGAATGGAAATCGATTGGTTTTGTTGGTTTTTTTGCCTGATTTGGTGTAATTTCAATTTTCGGAGATATGTTAATTTCTTTCACTCCTCTTTTTGCGTCAGGTCATTCGGATTTTGTTACTGGTGTGCATAAAGATAATAGTAGCCTTTCACGGACATGACGAGATTATTTGGAACCTTACAGATCAGGAGCATATTTTTTCAAAAGGAACATTTCAATATATTTTTTTCGAAATTCATTTTTTAATGGTTTTTGGTCAGAATGAACTCTGTCAGATTATGAACTGGGTTTATCAAATGGAAATATTTTTGGTATAAATTAAGTGCAAACTTAGTCGTTTCTTCAAAAAATAAACACATCCACTTCGTTCATTCACTTCGTAACTTTTTGGTAGAACCTCTTTATAACGGTCAGCCATGGGATCTAAAATTCTGTTCTTTAGGAGTGTCTGTGAATGGATATTAAAATACATAGTGAGTCCCGTCGACGTAATCAAAAAAGTGTCCATTAGTGGAGGTAGTCATAGGAGGTCAGTTATAGGTGTGGAATGATTATGTTTCTAATATTAATGACGAGAGAGCAGTAAGGGTATCTTCCTGGGCTAGGTAAAGCCTTCTGGAATTAACAGATGACGTAGAAATTTCCAATTTTTCAGATTACTAGCTCCAGTTTTAATCAAAAGGTAACGTGTCCACTAATTATCTTTCAAAAAGGGACATTCCCAATATTTAAATGATTGCTGTAGATGATTTCCTTGAGTTGATCAAGAAACACGGGGTATTTAAATATTCTTCTACCATTCCTACAGTATATGCCATCTGTTGGGCTATTTTCTACTTTTATAAAGCTGGTATTTTTTTGTTTTACTTCTACTTTGTAAATTTAGAAAAATGGAAATGTTTGTTTCTTTTTGAAAATAAGCTCCTCAGTTGATTTAACGTAATCTAAGAGCTGTAAAAATAGTCTGATTTTTTGAATTTTTTTATCCCATTAGTATTTTTTATCCTATTTGCTAACAGCAACTCAACGTACAAAGGTTGCATGAACAACTCGGTATTTCTTCAAATTCAGTACACATATAGGGACCATAGAGGTATGAAAATATCACAATTATGCATGATTTGTTGATTTGTTTCTCCGTTACATAACCTTGAAATTTCTGGGATGAAAGAAAAAATTCTCTCTAGTTCCTCAGGAATTTCCTTATAAATTGATGGGCAAATTTTAATTGAAATAACGAAAATCAAAAAAAAAAAAATTAAGTTCGACTTTTCAGAGAGAGTGTAATATAATTTTGCTACTTCCGAATTTTAAATACGCGTGTGTGTGTGTGTGTGTGCATTCCAATGTCATTGTTCATAAAATGTACATAAAATAGTATTTTTACGGATACAGTACCCAGCACTCCTTCGTTGCATACATGAAGTAAACAACAAAAACACTTTTTAGTATTTTCGGGTTAACTTCAAGGTTACGTAAAAAAATAGGACCAGGGTTGTGTACGGTTGGTGAAGTGAATTAATGGTGAACTATGCGATGTTCAAGGAACATCGAACAATGTTCGTAAGGAACTTGTTCGGGCCCCGTTGCGACAAAAAATTCCAGCAAAAAAATTTCGACCTGAAACTAAATGATTTTAATTCCTCCTCACCTTCTGTATGGCCTATTAAAAGAAATATTGTTTCCAGTATAAATGGAGTTTAGTTTCACTAAAAGCAATAATTCAAAAGCTAGTTTTTGGATCAGTGAAGGAAGTACGCCTTAACTCTCCAGCTCCACGCCATGGTCTAACGTTTTCTTGATAGCACAAAATTGCTCATAAAAACTACAAATTAATTAAATTAATTTAAATTGATAAAACAATTGAATAATGCTATTATGGGCCAATTGAATATAATGGCCCTCATCTTAACACTATATGGTTCACCCCCGAAAAAACGTATTATCTTTTTTTTTACAAAAACGGATGTGAATTGGTGCTGTTAGCATATTTTTAATTGCAACAATACCTCAACACAACAGGCAGTTCAATTAATATGAGTGGATTTTTTAATTGGTTACAATGGCCAATCAAGGGTATACAGTTTGCCGTGATTTTGATGTTTTATATTAAGATCTTGCTTAGAAAAGTTGAATAGTTGATTCTCTGGCTGCAAGTGTATTTGTACGACCCATCTCGGAAGCTCCTGTTACCAAAGCTTGGGTCGCTGCCAGTAAGAACTGATTTACTGGGATACCTGTCCTTTCAGATATCATTGATCTACTTCCGAGTCTTATCGTAACTCCTGATGACATCCTTGGGATGAATTTAATTGAGGAAGGCAATCAGCGAAATTAAACTCCAATGTAATTCACCATTTAATGTGATATAGTTATACATTCGTCTTAGGGGTTACATAATCTATTCTCGCTTGAGGAAAAGAAAAGTCCATCCAATGATTAGTTCTCGGACCATCTCGGTCAGCAGCAAGAGTCCTATGCAATTAAACCTCAGCATCGTCAAAGCCGTTCCATCACAGGACACATCATTAGCAACAGAACGTCTAGAGCGAATTAATTACTATTTAATAACGACTACTCATCATTTCCTCTAATTTCATAAGACACACACACACACACATTAAAACTTGAGAAATAGTTGCCAATGATGGCGTTTCTTGCGGTCACCGATTGGAAAAATAAATGAGGATTTTATTCAGATCGACGTCTTGTAATGGCGCAACTCCGTTACCGACACCAGGCTATTCCTCCCCACTAAATAATTGTCACTTTTGGACATCAATATGAACGGATATCCACGAAACACGTTGAGCAAATGTAACACGTAGGCCAAGGATGCTCAACATTTAGGAAAGTGCGAGCTATTTGAAGACGTGTCGTGGGCCACTTAATTGGGTTATTTGGAACAGTGCCACAGGTTACTTGAGCGATCAGTAAATGTGCCGCGGATCAAAGTAAATGCGCCGAGGATAACTTAAGAGATCTGGAAATGTGACCCGGGACGTTTGTGTGATCTATAAATGTGCCCCGGGATGCTTTTTTGACCTGAAAATAAGCTGTGGATTACTCAAAAGAACAGTAAATATGCGCGTGTTGCTCAACTATTCAGGAACTGTGCCGCGGTGATCTACAAATATACCATGGGTCACTTAAGTGATCTGAAAATGTGGAAGCTCCACTAAAGTGTTCTGAAACTGTGCCCCAAGCCACTCGAGTGATCTGGAAATGCACCACATAGTTCATTTCAACAAAATTAAGTTTGAGTTCACGAAGTCACATTAGATGATTCCGAGGGCCACATTTGACCCGCGGTATGACATAAGCACATATGAAGATATACAGTGAGAAGGGATAGAAATCTTCTGATAATGATTTGCATTTTTAAGCAACTTGATCCAACTATAGAATACCATTTGTTATACACACGCACAGTACATTGAATCATTCTTGTGGTTTACCTTCTAAAATAGCAATACCCCATGGTGGTTTCCATCATCATTATCGTACTACGGAGGTAATAATACAATACAATAAGGCTTTCACACAAATCATGTTCGCTCGCACTCATGTGCACTCTACATTCATGCTTCGCTCTACTCAATATAATATCTTAAACATGGCCTTGCTCCCGGGCATCACGGGCGAGAAATTCCTGGCATCGTGGGTCAACCAGCACTGGGCTGTTCTGCTCGCGAAACCTTTTAACGGTGCCCGAAGCATCATCATTCTCTCCGTCATGATCCGAGGATGTGGAGAATGGAACAAGATACTAGGAGGTGGAGTGGGGTCTGGGTTCGAATCCCGCCTTTCCTAGGTAGGTTTTCCATCCTCCCCATCCTCGGGGTAAAAGATGGGAATAGAGAGAGAGAGAGAGAGAATCCTCGCAAGAGGACAATGGACTCACCGCAGACAAAGGAGGGCGTAGGCAGGAGTTTGGCTCACGCTGTGATTACAAGTTTTGGATGGCCCTATGCGAATAGAATCGGTAATGAACCACCATCACAGTAGAAGACTCTCCACTCACACACACACACACGCACACAACTATATTCTCTCTCTCTATGCTGTTGTTTTCTCGAATATCTGTTTTTACTGAAAACTTTTCATATTTTTGCCCCCGCTGTATTTCAATAACATCTTTTCAAATAATATCATTTGTTTTCTTGACTTTTTTATTTTCCCCTTCGTTAATCTTTTGCGAAAAGAAGAAAATTCCGCCGCATAAAGAAGCCAGAAATTTATTTCCTCGGAAATATTTTTCCTTTGAAAAATGATCCAAATTAATGAGTCGGTACTACGAAAAAATGAATGGATCGCATTGAAAAATACGACGTACGCAAATAATACAGTGAAAACATATTCGGACTGGTTGTGCGTATATTTCTTTCTTTTTTTAACAGATAAGTGCTATGTTTATAACTTTCTCTCTAAATAAAGATTCTCGTTTTAAGAGAGGTAAAATAAATGAGCCTTGTTTAGAGCCTTTCGGTTCAATCGCCAAAGAATTCTCCAACATTATTAATCGAAATCGCCGAAAAATAGTGAATACTAAAATAAAATAGAATTCGTACAATGGCTAATTACGATTTTGTTCCAGTGTCATAAACTGTATTTTTTTTTTTCAACTGAATAAATATTTTTTCTAAGGTCGTACGACCAGATTCGAAAATGGATCAAGAACCCCTGGAAAAATAATTTATAGTTAGCGTGTGGTAGAATAAATCTTTGTTCAAGCTCTGGGCAAGAAGTTATGAAGAGTCTTGAAAGAAACACCCAGCGTGTATCTCTACCTCTCAGCTTTCTGTATCAGTCAGTCCCTCCCCCTTCAAATCTCATACTACTTGGTTCTTGGAATTTTAAGCACCTTATAAATACATCTTACGTTACATATATGCATATACAGTTATTGTAATTGAAAGAACGTAAACCCTCCCCCCCAGAAGAAAAAAAAATTTTCAACCCTCCCCGCTCGAGAAAACTCTGCATACGCCTATGCAGAATCACTAATGGATTTGTTACACTGTATTTTATAGTTCGACTGTATTTTATAGCTATCTATGAAGGTATAATTTTAATTTTCTATCAACAGTGCTGTTTTAAGGAGTCACGCCACCAGGGACGCAACTGGGGAGGGGTGGGGCAGGCGGGTCTGGTACCCCTGGCGCTAGACAAGAGGGGGCGCAAATTTCACTCTTTAACCTCTCCTTCAACATTACAAGAGAGCGCCAAAATGCATACTTGCCCAACGCCACCTATAGAAGAAGGCCTCCGCACGAAGCTTGTGACGTCTCTGAAGACCATCTCTATACTATCAAACGCTATATCAAATCTCGCTATACAAATCTCATATACTACAAAATAGCTAAAGATGGAGCATGCGTCAGCCTGCTATATCCAATTGCTATATGTGAGATGACCTTCTTCAGTGTCGTCACGATCTTCGTGCGGAGGCATTCTTCTATAGGTGGTGTTGACTTGCTCCGGCTGACCTAGCGTCTGGTTGCGGCTCCCACAAGTTGAGGATCACTGATGTGTGTAAAGTCTTCCCCCCCCCCCTCCCCGCCAACTGGAAGAAAAGTTTTATTGGCGGCTCACTTAGGATTTAAGTTAGAATTTTTAATGTTATACAGACTCTCGATCTGATTTATAAGCACGTTAGCAACACCATCAAATGTTGCGACATAACTTACTGGTTGAAAATCACAACTGTCCTAATTGAAACTTTAAAAGTAATTTTTAATTCATAAAATCTCATGTCACCCTAAAATGCCATGGCATGTGACTTGAAAATCAACGTGTGATATTATTTCTAATCTTAATATTCTATCTTGAATCTGAGATCAAATAAGCATTTAGATGAAAGATTGATTTTAGAATAAAAATTTTAGATCGATTCTGAATGAAGACTCAAGATTGAATACACAGTATTAAGATTTAAGATTGGATCAAGTACTAAAATTCAAGAATAAAAAAAAGATTCGTAAGATCTTGAATATTGAGATCCGAGATCAAATATTAATACAGTAAAACCTCTCTTTTGCGGACACACCGGTGGGACCAAATACTTCGTCCGTAAAAGAGGGGTTGGAAATGCATATTTTTATTATATAAGGGGAAATTATTATTTGGGTGTAAAAAAGGGTGACCGCATCTGAGGGGTATCCGTTGAGAGGGGTTTTACTGTATTTGAGATCACAAATAAGTCGATGCTCGTAATAACGATCATATGTTATTGTAACTGTTCCGTTATAACGACCGGTATGATAAGTCCCATTTTTTTCCGTATTTATCCCATGTCATTTTTATCCAATATCACGACCTAGAAAGACCATTCAATCCAATACAACGTCCGAACTCAGCTCTGCCTTGTTCCTTTTTTTGCAAAGAAATGGACGAAATACGTGTTTTTTGTTTGTTAAAATTGTGTTTGGCCTTTATTCTAATTGAAAGAATAATTTGGTGCATAGGTGCGCGTATATAATTAATATTATTAGGATTTTATTATTTTCTGATAATAAAAAAATACTAATAAAAAAAATTAATTATATAAATGTTTATTCCGTTCAGCTATGGAATTCTCTTGAAAAGCTGATGTTTTTCGGAAAATTCGATATAACAACCTCCCAAAATTAAGGCCGTTTTCCGGACCGGGGAGGGGCGTTATAATAAACGTCGACTGCATCGAGATTCGGATTCGAGATCAATTAAATCAATCAAGATTCAAAAATCGCTCATTCATGTATCGGAATGCTTCATCCATTCTTGAATTCCAGCACTATATTCGATCCCGAATTCTTACGAAGAAAATTTCAAAAGAAATCCTAAGAATGAAAATTTGCGCAACATCATCAGATAAGTTCGATTCGAAGTTCCAATCGAAATACGTGAACTTAACGTTTCGGAATTAGCCCGAAGCAATAGGTCCAGGTCAAATTAGCCTTTGCTTGCGTATATAAAATGTACAAAATAACCGTCGTGTGGCTATTCGATTATCGTTAATGTAAGACCTAATAGGGACCAATATGAATTTTTGACAGCTTTTCTCGTTTTTCCTCAACTACAACAACAAAGTAGAAAAAAAAGAAGTCAAAATAATATCCATAAAACCAAGGAGGTCACCAAACAACCAAAGCACGTTACTGCTACTCGAAATTTAAGTAAATTACGTGTAGTTCCCTCTCTTTTTTTTTCTCTCATCAGTAAACTTCCATCAGTGACGTTTTCTTCTTTTACCTTTCTTACCTGTCCAATTATGTGAAAGGGAAGTTGGACATAACTAGAACCTTTTGTAGAAGTACCAATATACTTACATTGTAGAAAAAATTTGTATAGCAAAAGGACATGGCAAAAGAAGAGGGGGGAAAGCCTTAAATTAGGAAAATTTCTTCACCCCTCCGATCGTGACTCTTTTATTTAGAAAAATGACCACAGGCTAGGAAAAAGTCCTGTCTCTCTTTTTTTTTGTATACATTGTATACCACACACCATGCACTAGGAAGGTTTTTGTCACTTTTTCGCAGATGGAAAAAAGGAATAAATACCAAGAAAGAAAGGGGGAGAGAGAGAGAGCACAAACCCCCTCAGTAACATCACAAAAGAATAGAAAACTACCTGAAAACGCTTCTCTCTTGACATGTATGTAGTACCACAGTATAGTAAAGAACCAGGAACTAGCCACAACACACAGAGAGCCTTTTATTCTTTTTTTTTTCCACACCTGAGATGCTATTATGTTCTCCAAAACGTCCATTCTTCTTTTTCAAGCCACGATTTTCTTGTCCTTTGTTATCTTCCCCCAGCCCTTCTATAGCTGTCCACTCTGGTACCTGGGCTATACAGAAGACGCTACCTGCCCTTTTAATAAGATGTACAATTCTTTTTTTTCCCCTGCGGATAGATCTTGAACAGAATGGCCTAACCATGATAATAACGATGGCTTGGATTACTTGTTTTCGATTCGATCATTCTTCAGTTACGTGTGTGAATGGTTGTGGATTCCATCAACTTAATTTCATTAAGTGCTTTCTAACCAGGTTTTAAATTACCCGCGGCAATCTGGCTGGAGGTAAGCAAAAAAAAAAAAACTTATGAGTGAAATGTGGAAAGAGTCAGACGAATTGTTATAAACCTCTTGTAAATGGCCAAGAAAAATTTCAGACAATAGAAAATACGTGGGCAGACCATATTCCATTGAAACGAATACAGAGTTTCAATGGAATATGGCTATTCTATATAATATTTGCTAATCGGCGCAAATAACCTCCGCAATTATTTGCTGTATCTATCAAAACTTAACCATAATAAAACAAAAATCAAGCAAAGAAAACAAAAGCGCCATCCTGACCGAAAACAAGACAATCCTACTAATACGAGAAATATTGTCAAAACTGGACATGACATTTTATTAGGCATCTCTGACCATAGGTTTTTTGTTTCTCTCTTCAAAACTATCTGTACTCATATGACCTTCGATGAATAAGAGGATAAAAGGTTTCTATCCTGAAAAACCCGGAGTTTTCTTTTTAATTTTTTCTATATACTGGAAAATTAATATTGAGCATATCTCCTGAGGAGTCTTAATCTGGGATTCTACAAAAATCATGGCCTAGTGCGCCTGGAAATCCAAGCTGACTTACCCGCAATCTTTGTGCTAAGTGTAACACTGCAACGTCAACATTATCGTTTAAGCCAATCGTTGTTTCCCTATGCCGCTTTCTTTTTAACGATTCTACATCACTTTGAACAAAAACTGGTTTTGCTAGTTCCATTGTTCACTAAGATGGTGAACAATGAATCCGCCCGGTTATTGAGGCTCCTTACCATAGCCGTGGAGCTCCTTAACAAGTATTTGTTGGACACACACACACATAAACCGCGAAAACCACAGCCGGCGTGAAGGAAATCCCGTACTTATCGGAAAAAAACACACGCCGGCTGTGGTTTGTGCGGTTTTATGTCCAACAAAGACATTTTATCATCTTTTTCTTTAATTACCTTACCCTGCGTCGCCGACCAAGAATCTTGGGACACGCGCTTAAGATGCCTATAAATTCATAGAATTTCAAGCTATGGCCATGCTAAGGAATATAAGTTACGATCAAATAGTATGCGTAATCATTTCAATCGTGTTTCACGGCACTTAATATTTTGAAGCCCAGTGGGGCCACCTCCTTTGCACAACAAATAAATAAAAAACAGTACAGTAGATAAGAGAGTATACAGTAGATTTTTCTTTTCATCCTCACCCCATGTGTTCTCTTCCGTTCTTACATGTATATAGTGGAGAGATACGTTATACGTGGGGAAAAGTCACTAAAACAGGAGTATAGAAAGAAAGGGAGGAAAAAAACATACTTCAGTTCATAGGGTGTTACAACAAAGCTTCTCGATGGTGAGGAGAGAGGAAAGAAGGTACAAAGAATTTGATTAAACTTATTCCACTGGCGATTAGACGAAATATTTCGTCCGTGATCGTAAAAGCGGTTAACTGAAACATACGATTCATTAAAATAAAATTAAAAAAAAACAGATATTTAATTTTATATTAATAGTTTGAATTTTTAATTTCACTTAAGCTGAAAGTAGTGTAAGTTCCACTTTCATCCCTTTGTGATCCTGAGCATATTCAAAATGAGCCTGTTTCATAAACGAAGATGCTTTCGGGAGAGGTCAAGAGATAGCAAAGAAATAGTATTAGAAGTTGTATTAATTACTGAGAGAGGGATTACCACAGAGTAAAGAATCGGTAGAGTTTGTTCGTTTTGGTTAATGAAATTATCTGCACTGAAAAGCATTCATCAGCTCTGTGACTCATCCTTATTCAACAAGCCCTTTTCCTCTATCCCTATCGCTTATTATCATTCGCCATCCTCTTCAGCTACCAGAGCTAGCTAGCTCAGAAGAGGACCACGGACCAATCGTACGAGACGTAATTACAGCGCAAAATATTCCCACAGGGAGTCCTTACAACTGGCCCGAGGGCCCAAGCCTCGGCTCCATCACAAATGCATCCGAACAGCAGAACACGCACTCGTACATTCTCTCTCTCTCTCTCTCTCTCTCCATCACACTCATATACTCTCTCTCTCTCTCTCTCTCTCTCTAGTACCGACTGTAGTTGGTCTCGATTCTTTGACGGGATGTGAAAATGAGAGTTTGTCATGTCTCGCCATTCTTGGCCCGCGGGGCCCCCGAAGCAAAATACTGGCCTCCGGGCCATCATTTTCTGGGATATCTCATCCGGGTTTATCTTGAAGCTATAATATAGATGCAACTCAGTAGGAATAATTCGCAGAAACCAACATCCATATAATAAGAATACGTACTTGCATCGATTGTGTTCGTAGTTTATTATGAAACAAATAATGGTCATAGTGGAACAAATAATGGTAAAAGAATGATATTTGTAACGGAATATGATTCGTTATACGCCTTACCTTCATAGACACGGAATATAGAAAAATGCACACTGTCTGCACAAAAAGCTCACGGACTCGATAATTTTGGTGGTCTGGTCTGTTGCGTCATCTATTGAGCATCAATGAGACTATATAGGATAGCAAGAAAAGTCTCTTCTAGGACTCTGGATATGTGCATAGTGGTGTACGGCGTTCCATGGTAAGTTATCGCCCCCTGGGGCCGATGGAATTGTCCAAGGGAGCTGTAGAAACTATGGGTATAGCATAGGATTCTATGGGAGGGCTTGAGCTGTGGGCGATGAAAAAAAAAATCTACTGAAGAATTGGGCGGTGGAACAAAAAGAAATTTATCCTCTTGAGATTTTTGCCAATTTTCATCCATGTGAGCAGAGATAAAGCAAACTGACACCAAATTTGATTTTTGCTGGAAAATTCAAGTTTGAAAACTTCATGGCCAGCTCAGCTCCATGTACAGGGTGCCCCCCATAAATTCGTAAATCGTTTAAGAATTTATAAAAATTGAAGGAATTGGTGTATTTGAATGCGGTTTGTGAAAAGGTTATTCTCACAAAAGGGAATTTTCTTTTCGGTGCAGAAAAAAAAAAATTCAATTTTAGTCAATAGAGGGGCCTGGAAAATCAGCGATTTGGCCTGAACCTTTCTTAAATTTCTTCTGTTTCGTAAACATTCATGAAGCTACAGCCAGTGATTCGTAGCTAAGGTAAAACGCCGCTGTGGCGGTCGAGTGGTCATAGTGACGGACTCGCATCGCGAGGGCCCGGGCTCGAACCCACCGTTGCCACAGTGGTGATCGGCTGAAGTTGATTTTCTGTGGTTCCCAACTTCGAGGAGCGAATGCGAGCCGATCTCCTCGTTAAAAAGTCTTGCCACGCACAGCAACACACCTACAAACGGTACAAATGTCCTGAGGTAAAAACAATTTCACCAATAGTGTTTTATCCACTGCCAAATCCATTGCTCTGACGAATGTTAACATTACGAAAGATGAAACGTTATGCAAGCGCCATAAACAGGGGAATTCCGAAATGAGCAGTTAATTGTACATCCTGAATTTTATTAAGATTCCGATTTGCATATTTGTTGGGATTTGCTTTCATGAAGCGCCCCCTATCAAATAAAATTTGAACCAACTTTTTTCCTGTACCAAAAAAAACGTTTACCTTTCGTGATAATAACTTTTTAGCAAACCGCATACAATTCCTTCCATTTTTATGAACTTTTTAACTATTTACGAATTAATGGGACACCCGGTATGTATATCGGCTCACTAATTAACTCGTAAAGTTTCGAATATGGAAAAACTTGTTTTAAAACAAATTTCGATAGCAGTTCTCGCTGGTTATTCTCATATGAAAAAGAAAAACTGACAAAAAAGACAAATAAACTGCAATTTCTCACCATGGAAGTCTCATCTACGGCACCCGATATAGAGTGAAGATAAGGTTGACCCAATAAAAAAAATGCAAACAAAATGCAATTGAAATATACTAGGGATTAAATTGCACGGTGGTGGTGGTGGTCCACAGTAAAACTTCTTTCAGGAAAATGTACGACAGCATTTAAAACATCTTTCGTAATTGGAAGTTATCTCTATTAGACTAACGGTTTAGTAATCAGCTATTGCAGTGTTCCTCAGAGTAAGCGTCGTAGCGAGCTGTCGACATTGATGAATGCTTATTTAGTGCTTTAAATCGTTATTTTTTTAAAACTATTCTGGGGAGCCACGAATGAACGTGTCATGGCAAGGAAGATGCAAGTGGCAAAAGTTTTACTAAAAATTTTAATTAAGACATTCATAATTATGGGCAGTATAAAAATTGTAATTTTTGTATTTTCCCAAATAATCCGTTTTTTGGGATGGAGTGGGGGGGGGGGCTCCATTTATAAAAATAAAAATTTCTCATTTTACTGATAATTTTTCATGTTTTTTCTTCAATTTTCGACTGATCAGTAGAAATTTTGCTTCTTTGGAACGCCGTTTGGTTAAACCCCCCCCCCCCATAATATGTACTGCACATTTCGTTATGCTTTTATAAACCGATGTATATATATTATGCAAATTTCTACGAATCTGCTCTTCTTTTATACATTGCGAATAAGTATAAAAACCACGCTTTCTCTTGCCTTAAGGTCTGTTACCGGATCCTCAAAAGACCGACTGACCAACGATTCAAGTTTAACTGGAGAAGGAGGAGGAGTAGGGGGATAAAATAGATAAAATAAGTAAAAAATGGTACATACAAAGGCTAAAAACTTAAAAGTTTCATACTACGCTTTTGTAAAAAGCGGGCGAAGCAGAACAACTCGTAAATGATGTATTTCTCTCTCTCTCTCTCTCTCTCTCTCTCTCATGGCTGTTTACAGAGGATGAAGAGCAAGAGAAAAGTGTGTGTGTAAGCGTAATATCTTCTAAAAAAAACTAAATAAAATATATAAAAATAAATATGTATATACACACATATATATATATTATGAGAACCGCCCGAGGTAAGAAGACGAGAGAAAAGTTGGTGGTGAAACGCTTTTGCTATCACCGAATTTGTATAGACACTGTTAAGTTCCACTCTAGGCGGAATAAAATAATAAAATTGAGCAGAAAAATATAAAATGAGAGATATTCGTTTTTATTTTTTATTTTCTATCTTATTATTATTATTTTTCATTCTTCTTTTTTAAGGAGTGTTTTGCCAAAGCTCGTGATGGCTCCAGGCAGAAAGTCCAAGAGGACCTTTCATCCAAAACTGGCATGAGCAGGGTGGAAAAAAAGAAGTCTCCCGCCGGGGAGTTGCTTTGGATTGGCGTCAAGCCTCAGGGCTATGCGTTGTCAGAAGGAATCTTGGCTATCCGGATATAAGCAGTGGGCGAGGTCCACCCACAGTTTGCCTTCAAGGCAAATCTACCATATATGTTATACATACATACATATATATATATATATATATATATATATATATATATATATATATATATATATATATATATATATATATATATATATATATATATATATATATATATATATATATATATATATATATATAGAGAGAGAGAGAGAGAGAGAGAGAGAGAGAGAGAGAGAGAGGAGGGACTGAGAGAAAGATTCCAGTATGTGTGTGCGAGGAGGACATGGCTTTTTCTGCCCCTCAGGTGCACTAGTCGAGATGAAGTTGCGCAGCGCAACTATAGATGTGCACACGCGTTTACATATTGTCATGTTCTCATATATGTTTGCTGATCCTTCAAGATTCTTTTTCTGGATGAAATTGTGAAGAACGTGAATGTCTGTTTTATTCTTCTTCTTATTTTGGTGGAGGATAATGGACACCGACATTTTATTTGCTCAGCAAAAGACAAGGGTTCTCAGCCTTTTGTGTTTCCCGAAACCCTTATTCCGAGAAGATAAAAGCGACAGACCCCTCTGAAGACTTTAGATATTTAGGTGACATGGCCCTTTTACTAAATAAGATTGAGATTATGCAAATACAGTGAAACTCCGTTATAACCAGTACGGGTTAAAAAAAAAGCATGTCTACTATAAAATATGATGTGATGTAATATACAGAAATAAACATCCATGGGGGTCGATGGAGGTGTGACTGGGGGTGTCCTCGGCACCCGTTTGGGTCTGTGGATCTCTCCCGGCTTGCCTGTGGGGGCTGCAGGTTGCTCCGGACAATGGATATAGGAGACCAGGCTTTTGGCTTGGAGCCTCAATGATAGGGATTGAGGGCTGGAGGCGCCGGGCCGGGTGGCTCGCAACCCGAGCCTCTCGGCCCGGCGCAACTGGCTCTCCAGTGTGGTCCAACCCTCTGGTGTAAAAGGCTTATATCCCTCTTGGGACAGAGCCTGGATCACGTCTGGTCTTACAGTACGGGTTAAAAAGCACCCAAGTGGAGAAATGCTCGTCTTCCACTATGAAGGTTACAAGCAAGGTCCGTATGTTCGAATCCGGACAAAGGAGTATTAGGAAATTAGTTCTTTACCTACCGAGCCTTGGACAGCTACCAGGAGATGGCGCTTTTATTTTCCATCCAACCCCACTTGTTGGAAACTGCCGTATGGCGGTATATGACCGGAGTTGGTGTGCGGTTTAAAAAAGAATTTCGCTGTAATGAGTGATTATATTATAATGAGTGATAGTGGCCGGTTGTTGTCAAAGAGCTAATGTAAAAGACACAAGCAGGGCCGCAACTAAATGCTTGGCCACCCGGGGCAAGCGCGCATTTTGACGCCCCCTTGTAATGTTCAAGGACAGGTTTCAGAATGAAATTTGCGCCCCCTCTAGTCAGCATCCGGGGCACGAGACCCGCCCCCCTCCCCAGTTGTGGCCCTGGACACAAGGCATATTCGTTTAAAGCAGTGTTTCCCAAAGTGGGCAATATCGCCCCCGGTGGGAGATGAAATGGTCTGGGGGTGGAGGCAATAGAAGCTATATAACATAGGAGGTTTGGGGTTCTAACCCCCCACCCCCCAAGCGGAGATTATAGTGTTATTTTGCAGGAAAAAACGTAAACCTCCCTTGAGAAAATTCTGCGTACGCCTGTGAATACACATATTTACAAATTACACCTATTGCACTTATTACATTATATTGTTTTTTTAATACTATATCTTCCTTAAGATAGCACAGGTAATACCTACACAAGACAGTTCCGAGATAGTTTTAGTTATTTCTCAGAGTTTTACGTATCCCAACCATAGAAAATATTGCTTTTTTATTGATCTTGGTGCTCCACATGGCAGATGCCTCTCAACATCTCCAAAACGGTTCTCTCATGAGAATTTCCCGTAAACTCTCACCTTTCGAATTTTCATACTCTACAAATAACTCCTCCATATCCCAAGTTTCTCAATATAAATACCTTGGTGTTATCATTTCAGCAGACCTGCGTTGGGAATAAACACATCGATTATATCTATCAAAAATGTCTCAATAAACTGTTTTTCCTTCGCCTCAACCTTAAACACCCTACTCCCGATGTTAGACTCCTCTGTTATCAAACCTATATTCTTCCAGTCCTCTCCTATGCCTCCGAAATTTGGGTCCCCTACACTGCTAGCAATATCGAGAAGCTGGAATCAATACAAAATGAATCCGCCCACTTTATCTACGACAGTTGGCCCTCCCATGTGTCTACTACTTCACCAAACACTAACTCTGGCCATATCGCTATATAGTGTATATTGCAATTTACTGCCATTAGTGAGATGGGCCGGAAGCGAAGGCGCTGTCTATCGGTGGTCGCCTCGAGTTCGTTAGGAAAAATATCTTATCTATATCCTCCCATGGATTCGAACCCTGGGACCCTGACAACAACCTTCACGATGGTAGACGAGCATCTTACCACCATGCCACTCGGGCACTGCCTCCCATGTGTCTGTCTCCGAACTTAAACGAGAACTTAATCTTCTCCCTTTAAGTACTCTCCGTCTTTTTTCTCCAACAATGCTTTTTGAAATTCTCCATGGACATTCAAATTTCGATACCACCGGTATTATCTCCAAGCCAACATATATCTCTAGCAGAATTGATCATCCACTTAAGATAAACCCTATCTCCGCTTCTACCGACTGCTTTAAATTTAGCTTCTTTCCGCATACCATTTCTAACTGGAACTCACTCCCCTCCACTGTCGTTGGATTCACCCACGTCATTTATATTTTCGAAAAATGTAAAACTTTTTTTTACTGTCACCATCAACCGCATTCTAATGTTCAGACCTCGGCCAAAATTATTGTATAAATAAATAAATCTTCCTTTCTGTGGATGTGTATGTTCGTTTCCAGTAAGTACGGGGGAAAAAATTGATTCTTTATTTTAATTACAAATTTATAAACATCGCAAAATGAACGAATGCATTAATTGGAGATGTAAAAATAGAAAGTCCATGCCGATGAAAATGGTACAAAAAATTTCCAATTTGGAATTCGCTCATAACCACGAGCTAGAAAATGGTCTTGGGTGACAAATATCATACAATGACGGTAAAAGAAAAGTGGAAGAAAGTATTTTGAAAAAATCATCCAAGTAGAAATTAGTTATTCTCATCATCCCGAAAATATCAACGTTAAATACTGGGAATATATGGAAAGTTTATGTATCGATCGAAGCTAACGTATTGGTATATAAAAAAATTTATTGGCCGGTTCAAAATTTTTACATGTCTGGCAATAGTAAACTCATCCGGCTCTGGTTCCTACATTCAAGCCATAATAAATAAGCAGTACGAAATACATTGCAATGGATAGCAACTTTTCAAACGTCATTTAAATTGTTCAGGTTCATGAAGGCAGAAGAGACATCGTACTAACCGATGTTTCACTTAATTCTATTATTTAAAGAGTAGGAGTGACTTATCAGAATAACAAAGTACTCTGTAAATTTTTGAGAAGTAAAATTTTCGGGTAAAAAAAAATAGAAAGTAAAAATGTATCACCAAAAAACCCACACGTCTAAAATTACAGAAAGTGTCATTTAAATTCACAGATAGCGCGTTTTATGGCTTGAGGTTCACGAAGTTGGAAGAGAAAACCATATTAACCGATATTTTATTATATCAGTTTTGTTGTAAGTGGGCTAATTTTTCTTAAATATCGTTAAAATGATAAATTGCAGTACATATTTGATGAAAAATAATAATAAATACGTTCACGTACACATAAAATTATAAAATATCATCATTATCAATTTAAATATAATTGACAATAGATGCCTCTAGTGAAACCGAAACTAGTTTTGATTGGAACGCGTAATTGCCGAAACCAAAACTTAAAACGGACGTTAATATAGTTACTTCAATGATACAGGTCCACGAGAATAAAATAAATAAAAATTATTTCAACCGATGTATGCTGTTTCAATTTTTACTCAAATTAAACTCATTGTAAAGAATCTTATCAAAATTATAACTCGAAATGGAATTTTTTTTTGCATTTAGAGATAAACGTACTGCTTAAATAATCATTGATTCGGGAATATTATTCTAAGTTAACAGCAGATGACGCTAGTATTAGCATTTTTTCTATCATGCACATCAACACATTTTTAATTACTCTTTCAATACTTAGTCAGATTGCACAAAATTTTTAAATATGATCAGTGGTTGGTTACTCAAACAATGTGTTAGTAAAATTTCGAAATGCTTCTCTTCCCCCCACCACCACCATCACCATCACCTACAATGACAAAAATCAGGGCAATCGACCTATTGCGGGGAACACGAACATTTTAAGTCATCCATTTTGAGGGCAGTTGAACGAGCCCCAGGATGACGGATATCCAACCCAGGGTACGGAGAGATTCACTTAATAATGTTTTTTTTTTCGCACAACGGTAAAATTAAATTAGAATATTTAAAATTATGAAATTTAATTTTAATATATATATTTTTTTAAAAATAATAAATATCTTAATAATTTAATGTCTTAAGAATTATTTAATATTTGAATAATAATGTCATGCTCTACAAATATATGGCTTCTTCACAAATAATTTTTTTAGTTTAAATAGATGGTTTGAAATTCCAGACCAGACCGTAATCAGTCCAGTGGGATCCCAAACGGGCCCAAACAGGCCTATGAAGAAGAGAAGAGTAGAGTGTGTTTTTATAATCAGTTTGCATATGAGTGTGTATGTAGTGTAACGAGGAATAGAATTTCAACAAAATCGGGTACTGGTTTGACTCACAGAATTTTGCCTAATATTTCACATTTTCACAAAAATAAACGGAGCCACAAAACTATTTCAAAATTATCACGCAGTGATAATTCTAATTAAAATATTTTAAGGGTGTCACGACTCCTGAAGTCGATTTTTCAAGAATTGACTTTAAAAATATTCCATTTAACTGAAAATCAAATGCACACAATTTCGTGTCAATCGATTAATATCTGCTTTCAAAATAAAAGAAAGAAGTAATGAATTATATTATTAGTGTGAAATATATACAAGAAAAAAGTTTGAACGAGATTTTCTCGGTGTGCAAGTTTTTGAGCGCATCCGTAAAATAAAAAAATACTAATGCGAAACACAAAAATTCTGAAATTTTGCAGACATGCTTATTCGATTTGTGTTACTGAAATGAATCTGAGATTCAGCAATTAACCAATATCAAATACATTTTAAAAAATGCTGAATTCAGATTTCTAAAATTTATGCATTTTTTTACCTTTAAAAATTCATCGAACTCTATAACGAATACTCAGATATTCACTTTATTTTATTGACACGTGTAAATATTCCTACAAAATTTCAGAACTTTTAGTGCAGTAGTTTTCTTTTTTGTTTTTTTTAATGTTACTGACGAGTTCAATCCGAGATAATCGCGTTCCAAAAGTGTTCTCTCTGCCAAATATGTCCACTATAATAAATTTCTTCTTTTTTTTATTTTGAAAGCACAAATTAACCGATCGACACGAAATTTTTTGCATTTGATTTTCAATTGAATGAAATATTTTTTAGTAAATTTTTGAAAAATCGACCTCAGGGGTCGTGGCATTCCTTAATTTGTAATAACAAATAAACGAAACGACTTAATTTGACACTACTTAATCAAGTACTAAAAAAATTAAAGGTTAATTCATAAAATTTCATACATTCACCCGCCATTCTTATTTTTAAAATACAACGACGTCCATTCGTCTTGGAGCAGGGGGGGGGGGGGGGGGGTACGAAGGATTGGCTCTGGGGGTGAGGTCACAAGGAACTTCTTTGAAAGACAATTCTTGTTATCAACCCGTAAAAAAGCATTAAATTAACAGAAAGTGATTGAATGAGCATATTAAGGGTAATATAATTTCTTTCGGTATTTTATTTTTTCCACAAAAATATTAAAAACTAAATAAATTTCTGTTGGCTTGAAGGGGGGGGGGGATAGCAAGTTTGTGTCACCCCCCCCTCTCCCCCTCCGTATACGACCCTGTCTTTGAGTGCCGTTTTTTCCCCAATGTGGCTAACCAGTTAAAACTTCTTATAAAATGGCCAGCCCTGAACAACATATGGGCAATTTATTTTCCTGAGATCAGATCTCCCTTACCGTGTTTCTCATTTCTAATTCTATAATTCATAGAAAACAATTCTTTTCTATTAAAAAATTCATAACATAAATTTCACAGCGCCCTTTTTGCGCACGGGTGAACGGTGCACTGCTTTGAGCCCCAACAAGCTTTTGGGGTCCACAAATTATTTAATATATTTTTTCCTTTCTAACCTAATTGAAGAATCCAGCGATATTTCTGAAACTGAAAACTGATGGATTTTTAAATAAGCAAATGTTATAGGATATTTTTTAATATACACTCATGTCCATAAATTGAGGATAATGCCAGCTCCGGCAAATAAAGGTTCAGAAACAAAACAAACGTTACTTATTCATAAAGCCCATTTATTAAACAGAAGATAAAGAACAAAAACGATGGTGTATGTATGATACCATTCATAAAAACTACGATTTTTGCTATCTGGAGCAATTGTAAAAAATATCTCCTTTACAAAAACTTACTATTACATGGTTGATATGATGGTTAATACATTGTATGTCTCCCATGCGATGAAATACAGTCCGTAAAACGCCTAGGCATGCTGAGTATCAAATTATCGATCTGATCTTGGGGAAGATCACTCCACTCAGCAAGCAATGCTCTCCGAAGTTCCGGTACACATGTAGGAGGTGGTTGACGGGCTGCAACTCGTCGGCCAAGCATGTCCCACACATGCTCTATCGGATTCAAGTCAGGTGAGAATGCTGGCCATTCCATACGGGTTATATCCTCAGATTCAAGGCATTCGTTTACGATGTTTGCTCGGTGAGGACGGGCGTTGTCATCCATAAACACAAATTCTGCGCCCATGGCACCTCTAAACAAACGTACATGCTGTTCCAGAATGATGTCCCGATAAATTTGGGCTTTCATGGTTCCGGTTCGAACATGCAGATCTGTTCTGGAACCCAGTATAATTCCACCCCAAGCGAGCAATGCTGCACCACCGTAACGGTGTCGTTCAATGATGTTGGCTTGGTGGTAACGGGTACCTGGCGTTCTCCATATGAAAGTCCGACGTGAATCAGACTGCAAGCTAAACCTGGACTCGTCGGAAAACGTCACACAAGCCCACTGTGACGATGTCCACATTGCATGTTCTCTACTCCAGGCTAATCGCTGCCGACAGTGAGTTGCCATGAGCGGAACACATCTGAAGGCCTGCGAGTATATAGACCAATATCTCCCAAACGTCTGTACACGGTTTGCCTTGAAACTGTGGTACCCGTGGCTGCAGATAGCTGACGAGACAGGTCGGATGCTGTGCTCCGTCTGCTTCTTTTGGCAGTTACTGCCAAATACCGGTCTTCATTCGGCGTTGTAACTCGGGGGCGACCTGTACTGTAACAAAGCCTCCTAGATACTACTCCTAGTACTTCTAGGAGGCTTTGACTGTAACGTCTACTGACATTTCCGTTATCTTGGAATGGTTGCCAAAGCCTAGAGATGACACTTTGGGCAATTCCAAATTCCTCGGATACTTCCATCTGAGTACGCCCACATTCCAGGCGGCCGATAATTCTACCACGTAAAAAATCATCCACATGCGTCCTCTGTGTCATAATTATTCGCTTATGGCACTGAGCGCCTTACAGAACTCTTGTGAACAATTTTACTTCTTTGCCACCATTCCTTATATACCCCCCTCTTACACTCTCGTCATTGTGACGTTCTATCGGCATCATCTGGTGGCTTCCTGAAATTTGCATATCATTCTTGCAGATGTGTGTGATAATTCTACAGGTGAAATTTTTACTTTAGCTTTCGATTTCCGTGTGATTCTGAATTATCCTTAATTTATGGACATGAGTGTATTTTGTGAATGTACTTGCATTTAATTGGCAACAATTCTTCTAAAGGCACTCACGTTGCGCTTTCCCATCATCCCCTCTGGATTTTTCTTTCGGATCCTCGAAATTTCGTGTTTCGCCATGGTCTAAACTTGTGAGAAACGGAACAAGACGGTTCACAATGTCACCGTAAAATCTCATAGTTATGAATTCCCTTGAAATTTCTTGTTCTAGATTTGCTAAGCAGAGTGAAATCAAGTGCAGTCGGTATTCGGATAAAATCCTCCGGAACCGAAATTTCTCTCATAATCAATGTTAAAGTTTCCCGCTTATATACTTATATATAATGTAATAATTTCAAAAAAATTTTCCCCTGTTAAATCGAACTTGGGAACTTGCATGATAACTGTAGAAATATATTAACCAATATATAATCTTTATTTTTTATTAGATAAAAAAATTGATATTATAGAGATTTATAAGAAACCTAGATTTGTGGGATTTCCTAGTGTCCAATCTGACTTCAGTATATTTGATTATTTTATTTCTGTTTTTTATTTGGCCCATAGAGGGCACTAACTATTTTTGAATAAAAGTGAAAATCACAGCGTCATGGCTTCATGCAATGTCATATTGAAAAATAAAATTTAAAAAAATTCATTTCATTTTGATTCTTGATTTATTACAGAAGCTTTAATAATATGTTGATCTTTCATCAATTCCCAATATACGAACCCATACTAACGGTATGAAACGACACTTTAATTGTTCCCCGCAAAATCGAATATTGTGTGCCGGAACCGTCGATACCCATTTAAGCGGGGCCTACTGTATCTTGAAAATGGCCGGAAAAATAAATAAAATAAATAAAAGTTCCGATGGTCACGTAGGCGGCACCCTCGGTTGGGAAGCGTCTTTTTCTTCAATGGCACACGTACGGGAAGAACATTCCTTGGAAGATACGTTATCAAAACAACTCGTAAGCAACGGAAGTCCCCATACCAATGACTCTGGTTAGAAGTAAACAAAAACGTTATTGTGATCCACTTTTCACGAATTCGGATCATGAGAAATTAAGATGCTTGTCACATATATAAACCTTTCTTTTCTTTTTTCTCTCTTCAGTAGAGAGAGAGAAAGATCCGGATTACTACTAAAGGCTGATAAATGGCCCTTAATATCAGAACTTTCTTTTGCGCTGACTCACTTACTGACCCTGGGGACATTTCACGAATAGGCCCTATAGAAAACAAAAGCTGCAGAAAAACGCCGAGAAGATATTTTACCGTAGGGAAGGGATATGAAAATACTCTCGGGCGATTTCCTTTCAAAAATCTCTCAAATCCCTCTAAGCTCAAACCGTAATGGCAAAAATAACGCTTGTGCGTGACGTTTTGTAAAAGGAAACGCTCAGTTTTATGCAAAATTCTATATGTGCTATGCTTACTCTACACTAATTCCTCTGTGCTTAGTCTAGTTATGATATGCTTACTCAATGCATATCTGCATATGCTTAATGCGCATATGCTTAATGTTCATATGTTGCTCCTAATGTTCATATGTTGCTCCTAATGTTCATATGTTGCTCCTAATGTTCATATGTTGCTCCTAATGTTCATATAATGCTCCCTCTATGCTAACTCTAGTTATGCTACGCTTGCTCTATGCTAACTCTAGTTATGCTACGCTTGCTCTATGCTAAGTCTAGTTATGATACGCCATTGAATCATAGGGTGTTCATATGCGTTGTCGATGAATATCTCCTAAGAACGAAATCAAGCATCTATAGCATCGAGCCCCACCGTCACCACAGTGGTGGTCGTCTGAAGGTCGTTTTCTGTGGTTCCCAATTTCGAGGCGCAAATGCGAGCCGATCTCCCTGTTAAAAAGTCTCGTGAATCCCGTATATACGGGACGAGCAGCAACTCTCTCTCTCTCTTTCAGACCCCCCCCCCCTCTAACGTTTTCTTAATGTCGGCGAATCTGACATCCACAAATATGTATACATGAAGTTGCCATATTATGACACATTTTGTTACAACTAGTTGCAGTAAGATCCCTAATTCAATCCAGGTCACTACGCTAGTGCAAACCCTGATTCTGATTCCTAGTCTTAGGAATTCGTCAACGCAGGTGAAGTTGATATATTCCCCACTCGTGTTTTTTTCTCATTATCTAAGTTTTCTTCTAAGAATTGAGAAAGGGTCATCAATCTTTTTGCTGCATTCTTGTCTAAGAGCAGATTTCTCCTCTACAGCTGTAAATTATTTGCACTTGCAGTACTGAAAATGGAGCTTTTAGGTGTACTAGCACGATGTTACATAACGATAGGAATCTCCTATCATATTGCATTCACATAGTTGGTTATCAGAGATCTTAAATCTACGCAAGGACGTTGGGGACGGCCCGTGTTCTGTTAAGAATAGGACATGTTCGCTCGACCATTTATAGGGCCTTCCGTTCACTTTCGGTTTGGAGCATTTTTCTACGTGGTTTTTCCATTTCGTTCCATTCTTCTTTCCACTTGATTTCTATTCACTTCCAGGTAAGTTTTTGGCTGTAGAAATGAAGAATGGTAATTTGGTTACTTGTATGTCACTGAAAATTGCTTCTTTTGCCAAAAAATCAGCTCTTTTGTTGCCCTTGGTTCTTGCATGCCGTTTAGTCCATATTAGCATGATGTTAAGTTACTCAAGCATCTCGTGTTAAATTGATCTTATCAATTTAATCTTATAAATTTAATCTTATCAGCATAAATTTATCTTATCAATTTATGCTGTGCAAGATTGTTTTTGTACCAGTAGAGCCGATTGACTATTTGGGGGGGGGGGTCAGGGGGGCAACGGCCCCCTGGCTTTTGAAAATACACTGAATATATACATATATATATATATATATATTAATAGGTTTTTCACACCAGATTGTCTGTACCCCTTCAAATTAAGACCTCTGGTATCTATAATGAAAAGAAATACCAAGTTACTCTTTTTCTTTATGTAACTAAGAACCGTTTCAGACAGTTAATCTTCATTTTTAATGCGGCTACTGCAAAGTCGCCGTTACAAATCATTACATATTTCTTTTTATATACGTACATTCTCACAGGATATTAGACTCACGATTTGATACAAGGAATGCGTTACAATTTTCGCGTGATTAAAAATGACGAATATCTCATATCGCAAATCATCAAGATTCACCGTGACCATCCCAGATAACGTTAATTCCGCTCTTCTTTTGAACTGGAACTGTCACGCCTGCAGGTGTAATTGAGCAGTATATTTCAGATTTACTCCATTTTCAATTTAATCCATGTCGGAAATTTCCGTTTTAAAATACGCTATAAAATACCCCAACATATAAAAGACATTTTTCTTTCCATACCTGAATTTTGCCTCAGTTCAAGTTTTTAGGGGGGGGGGGGGATTGCGGTAATATCAGGTGAAGGAACCTTTCTCTTCAAAGGACTATATTCATTGGAATTTTTTTTTTACATAAAGTATATCATTTTGGTCATAAATGTAGTCACCAGCTCACAAAAATCGGCCTCCCAGAAAGCCTAAAAAAATACTCTTCTCTTATATACAACTTGTCACATTTTTACGGTTCCGAAACACGGAAGCGTTGATTTACAAGACCCTAGCAGAAAAGGTGCCTCTTTCTGAAGAACTACCTCCTCTTATGCAATAATTTAAGGGGTACCTACAATGATATAGGCATCCTTGTCTTGGCTTTAAAATTTTTTTTCCAGCACAGTGACGAATATACCGCTTACAGGAAACAAACGAGATGTTACACACAAGGAGCCTCTGGATTCTCCTCCTTATCTTAATACAAAGGTAAATGTGTTGCTGCGATCTATACATATATTATCTGATTCGCATTCCTGAACAAAGCACCTCGTTATAAATATAAGGAGCCTTCTCTCGTACAAGACAGACAGTGGTTATCCATCTTCATTCCGAACACCTAAACGTCATATAAAGATTACGGTTCGGCTGCTTCGACGGTCTGCTGGAGGTTACCGAGTTCAATATGGAACGTTATTGCTAAAGAGATGGATTTCTTTTAAAATGAATAGAATGGGATTTTTATTTTCTATTCTCATGATTCAGACCATCCCTTTATTAATCTGATGCCTCCTACTGAGAACGACCCGGAAGCGAATACAACAAACACCCCATACTTGAAGTTTAGTTTAATGGTAATTATAGGCTACTTACGAATCGGGATCGATTTTTAACACTATCTAGCATTTAAAATAATAATAATAATTGAGCTTTAAGCGTAAATTCTGTAAATAAGTTTTTTGTTAGTTTTAGAGGTTAACAGAGGTGCATAGTCGAGGGTGGTGTGTATTGTATACATATGGAATTCAAATCCGAACTGAAAAATTAACTGAGCGTGTGTTAATTAACGTATGATGAGCAATACTGGCATTCGGTGCATCTTGAAAACGTCTTTCTAAATCAGTGTACCTCAGCCATTTTTCTACTTGCGAACACCGGTGAGATCTTAAGTGACAAATTTCGTGGACCGGCATAAACGTGAGAAGTAATTTGCAAACCGGCAAAACAAAAATAAGTAGAGAAACATCATTGAGACTCCTGTTGCCACCTACGAAATAAAAACAAAACTGTCTGTTATAATTCGTCAAATAAAATTGGCTGTTAGTTTTAAACAAGTGTGCAGCATGAAAATGAATAATGTATGGTATGATACCATACATTTTTTATTTTCATGTGTGTTCCACATCGGTGTAAAGTTTATGTGCTATAATACCGGTGACTCTGTTTGTATACAGACATTTCTGACTCAGGAGCAAAAAAAAAACCATTGTGCAGGGACTCCTGCTGCCACCTATGAAATTAAAAAAAAACTATTTGTTATAATTCTTAAAATCAAATTGGTTGTTGATTTCAAACTGGTATGCAGCATGAAATTTAAAGTATATGGTATGATAACATGCATTTTTTCTTTTCATGATAAACATTATATAGCTTTATGTACCATAACACCGGTTACTATGTTTACCAACAGATGATCTTGCTGCAAACTTAAAATATAGTAACCGGTATTATATATAGTGCATATAAGATTTGACATCGGTTTGCAGTATGAAAATAAACAATATAATATCATACTACATTTCATTTACTTTCATGCTACAAACCGATATAAAACAAACAGTCTGTTCTGCTTAGAATTTATAACAATTAGTTTTTAATATTTATGCACATTTTCTGTTCTCTCCTTTCAGAACGGGAATCGAATGGAATTCGAACTCATTCATCAATGTTTTAGCAACATAATTTATCATTCTCACATTAATATTTTATCCATACGGCATCCATATGTGCATTTTCATAATTCCACGTTTTTAATTTAGATCTAAGATGGGTTTGGTAACTCCCGGGGTTGAAATGTACTTCTAAAAATCTGTATTATTAGCATGGGCGTGAGGGTAGAAGTGGAAAATGGGCCCCCACCGTTCAAAGAGCCTGTATCCGCTCATGTTAAGGAGTGAGATTCTTTTTACTAATTGAATTAATTTTTTTCAGTAAATTTATAGTGAACAAAAAATTTATGACTAAGATCGGTCTTCAGAGGCCGTGGGCTAGAGTTTGGTAAGCTTTCCACTTGTCTTGGTTCAATTCAGGGCCGTCTCAACATCATGGGCCCCAACGAACAAAGTGGTGTTCTGGTAACCCCGTTCTCGCTGGAAATAATAGCTTGCATATTTTTTTATAATAGGCTCGGAAAAAATCATAGTTTGCAGTTACATCCGACTTCAACCCATGACTGTCAAAGGATGGTTTACTCCCTGCTACCCCCGAGGGGGTGGGTTGAAGCGTAAAAAGGCTTCCATTACACTCCGGAGCCTCAGACACCTGCATGGGCAACGCCCTTCCAAGCATCTGATTCCTCAGACAATTCTATCAGGGTAACCCAGTGGGTCTCCCAGGACTGTGAATTCAAAATCGGTACATAGGAAAATTATAGTACCAGAACGCATCATTTAGGCCTATTTTGGACATGAAGCCCAAAACTGGCAATGTCCAAAAAGTTTAGCATTGTGAAGCAATACGCTTTCAGGTATTCAACCTTTTTTGGCACGAGTGCACCGTCTCTGCCAATCATCAGAAAAAGAGCACTCATGTTTTTACGACAACAGATACTCAAACTGTATTCCGACATACGACTCAAACCCAACGAGGTGTCTATCGATACATATTTTCTCCTATTATTTTTGTTTCATCGGTTTGTAAATTATTTCGCCAGTTCGCGAAATTGTTCGTTTAATCTCACCGGTGTGCGCAAGTAGGAATGTAACATAATTTATTTATCCCCAATTATTGAAATAAAATTATACAAGTTAAGAGTTGAGGATGTTTATAGCACCTTAATTATTTCAATAATTTTACTTTTATTAAATTATCTCTATCAGATTCGAGAATTGAAAAAAAATTAAAAAAAAAGACAAAAAAAATGTCGATTGCCAATTTTCTCCACTCTGACACAACAGCATGACAGGTAATTTCTCGTCCGGACAATTTAATGAGATTTGTATTAAAGGGCAAGACCCCATATGTTTCACTAAAGACGACGCCTAAACCGTGATTGATTCAGACTGACAAATTGAACCGAAACTAGCCAAAAAGAGAGATAAAATAAGAGAAAGATTCGCACAATGCACATACAACAGCAGGATATCTTCCATCCGACGTCAACTTCTCTCCCTGTTTTTGGTAATTCTTCTATTAGCTGGTACAGCGGGGTGGTATCACGGAAGACACTTTCAATAAACCCACGAACTCACAATGGATTTCGCCATTCTCAGTGGGAATCCTCAACGTGCTTTGATAAAGACGACCCCTTCGTAGATGAACGAGTTCTTGCTTTCGTAATTTTTAGATTTAGCGAAAACCCAGATGAAAGTTAGCATATACAAGTCGACGGGGGTGCATCTGGGAACATTACAATTGGAATCATAGGGAGCTTGGTCGGATAAATCACGAACTGAGCTTCGTACACACGCATCCTTATACCCTATATCTCCGTGTGATACTTATGCACGAATACAGAATCCTCCGCGTCCGAATAAGTATCTAATAAATAGCGATCCGTGAGAGAGTTCGAATAAAGGTCTATGATACGAAACAGGGTCGTAAAATTTAGTTACGACGGCTCACAAATTAGAGAACATCTGAAATGTATTAAGACGCGGGTGCCTGAGAATAAAAATCCGTATGAGACAATTACATCTAGTGAGGGAGAAGGCACTGTTATCCGAAAATATAATCTTGAAGGGTAGTTTCACTCCTGCCCAAAATTTTAAGGTGGCGTTTTTGTAAAAACGGCCATTTTTATTATCAGCGAGAAATAACTCGATTAAAATATTACCTCAAATTCGAAAGAGTATTTTCACTCCTCAAATGAAATTTGGAGGAGTAGAACTGAAAATTTTATGCGTGTTGGCGAACACTGCGTACAGGGTGTTTCAAATGATTGAAATAGTGTTTCATGATTTTTTTTTTATGGATGCTATATTGCAAATATGGTCATCGAGTTCGGTGTTACAGGACTAGTGTTCGCCAAATCGCATCGAATTTCCATTTTACTCCTCCACATTGCGTTGAGGAGTGGAAATACTCCATCGAATTTTAGATAATTATTTTTAATAGTTATTTCTCACTGACAAAGAAAGAAAAAAACCACTTAAAATATTGGAGAGGAATGAAACTGCTCTTTCAAAGTAATATTTTCGAAAAACACTGTAGCAGGACTATTATTTCAACGTACATGCTACTCAAACATTATTCGATTATTCAGAGAAATTTCGAAAGAATCGGTACATTAATGTGTTTCTGAGCGTATATGTTGTCAGAGTTATGCTAGTTTCATATTTTAGTCGTGCTGCCACCTGTCTTCCATATTTTAAATTGAAAACGGCAGATGCCTGTTTTTTTTTTATTATGTAAGTATCCTGTTGAAGGTGAGACCTTCAATAAGTGAAGGAGCTTCGCATCTCAAAGTTGGAAAAGCGCAGAAAAATGATACAAAAACATGTACCTCTCATAGGCTACTTTAAAAGTTCGTCAGAGCTAGGCAAATGCCCAAAATGAGAAGAAAAACTTGTCGGGCAACAACGGTTATGAAGCTCGTGAGGCTTATAAACCCTCATCAGTGACTTTTCTAAATGTTTACTTTAGTTAACGCCGTTCCCAAAAAATGCGTTTCAGTTGCCCCCTTTACAATGATTTGCCACTTCTTTGACCGTCTCGACATTTTTTTTTTAATAAAAACGTCCCGCATTTTCAACAAGGACTTTTGAAGTTTTATTCTTCACTGAAATCAAGGGTAAAAGTTATTTTGCCAATTTGAAAAACGTGTTATGGCAATTCGATTATGAGTCAGTTCCGTCTCAACGCATGGGTCCACCTGGGCAAGGCCAATACCTTCTAGAGCAGGTATTCTAGCTTCTGCTCTAGAAGGTATTGGCAAGACCCGGGGGCCTCAAGAGATGTGGTCGGATTTTCGACAGTGAGTATGTAAATTGGGTAGCAGGTATTTCTAGCCATTAGGGGGGGGAAAAAAAAAATCTTTACCCTGGGGTCTGTTATTGCTGTTAAGACGGCCCTAGTATGAATGCGAATATTTTTCTCAGATATAGTATTCATTTTAAACATTTTTTTTTCCTGTGAAATTCAGTTTAATCCACTGTGATTTGTAGTAGTACTTCACCAGTGCAGTCGGGTGAGTATCAATTGGACTCTCATCGTAAGGATCTACGCTCGAATCCCATTGACGCACAGTGATGGTCGACTCTAAAGTTGGTTTTCTGCGGTTTTCCGACACATGAAAATTGAAGCATTTACATTTTCACTTCGAAATATAAAATCACAGATGGCAGCACCAACAAGAATACGAAACGAGCACATTCTGACAACACGGGAGGCCACATATACACTCGGAACACAGATTTGGGCACGTTCCAATATCCGTTAGAAATTCCTTAGACGAATGTGTCCGAGGTGCATGTGCTGTTAAGTAGTAAATATTATAAAATATATAGTAATATATTAATTTTTTTCTCACCATTAGCGATTTTCGGAGAATTTAACGTCAACTGGCAACTTTATTACTTTTGGATTCTTATTTGGAATCCCAATTTCTTGTATTTCTCTCGAGAAAACTCGATCAATTTAGTATTGTAAGGAGTAGGGATATTTTTCTTTTGTGATTCTTAATACAGTCGAATCCCGTTTCAACGAATACCGTTATAGCGAAAATCCCGTTTTAACGAACACTTTTCTAATTCCTCAGATAAGTTTACATAGGAACAATGCACAAACACCTGGAATTCCTTTATTATTACCGTTTGTGACCTACAGATTTTAATAAGGCTGAAAAATCGGAAGGCTTCCGGGTAAAATGAAAGCATTGACACCTATGAACTAGACTATAATACTTTTACTAGCAGCATGTCACTGGAAATAGCATCTCTCTTGGGATCATTAACTGATTGATTCAACCCAATACGACTGAAAAAAGGAAGCGTAGTGTGGGTGAGTCACGATTCCACTTCATACGATTTGATGATACGGTTCGAGTGTGGTGCAGACCACATTTCGGCACGACATGCGAAATTTGGCGGTCGCTCTATAATATAATAATGTGAATTCACATGACATTGTTTCCTCTGATCAAAATAACCCTTTCAATGACCGGGGCGGGGGAATCGGTGTCCGGTCATATATCGCCATACAACAGCAATTTCCAACCAGTGGAGTTGGGTGGAAAATGAAGGCTCCATCCACATCGGTGGTCGCCCCAGGATCGGCAGGTAAAGAACTTGCTTCTGACGCACGAATTCGAACCCATGGACCTTGATGATGGTAACCTTCATAGTGGAAGACAAACATCTTACCACTGCACCAACCGGGCGTTTTAAAAAGTCGACCCTGTTGTCCGCGACAAGGATAACCGATGTGATCACCTGCTTGATGAAGATTCACGGCTTTTCATAGAATTTGAGCGTCCTAACAACGATGGATGATTATGAGCCATGGCCATGAGTGTTCGCGATTGGTTTGAATAACATTCTGGACCATTCCAACAGAGCCACTCCTAGAAATTTCGCTTTCAGGTATTCAACTTTCTTCGACTTGAGTTGAGTGCACCGTCTTTCTTTGCCAATCATCAGAAAAAGAACACCGATGTTTTTACGACAACAGATACTCAAACTGCATTCCGACATACGACTCAAACCCAACGAGGTGTCCATCGATACATAACACCGTCATAAGGGGCCGTTCAAGTATTACGTAAGCAAATTTTTAGCGATTTTTCACCCTCTCTCCCCCCCCTTGTGAGCAACATTTCGTCATTAGCTCTGCACCTCTGAATCCTAACTCATATTTTCATAATTTTTTTTTTCATTTGGTGGTTGATAACGTAAGCATTATCCAAACCCCCCTCCCCCTTGTCATCCAAAAGTCAGCAAATCGGAACCCCCCCCCCCCCTGATGACGTAATACTTGAACGGCTCCTAACACACTTGTCACAAAAAAAAAAAATTCCACCCCTGTAAATATGCCACCTTATGCCCAGATTCTAACGTATAGTTTGGCCCTCTAGGCCACTGAGATATATTTGAATGTGATCGAGAGATACACTTTTGTAAAAGATCCTGAACTTGCAATAACCACTCTAGTATGGAAGGTTATCATTTCAGGGACTTCTACTCACTGGTAGGGTTCATGTATCGAGTCAAGTTGTTGCATATTATCATATTAAAAGAGACCTATCACGGTATTATGCAGCTATCCCATAACTTTTAAAATTTCAGCCTTCGATAAAATTCCCCCCAAACTGCTTCAATCATTAGTAGTAATAACATGATCCCCTCCCGGAGCCAGTTCCTAAGCTGACTGGATCTTTGGTGCCCCCCCCCCCCCAAGTTCGAGCCCTGCCAGGCCCTACCCTTGTGGGGGGGGGGGGGCATAAATAACTCCCTGCACTAAAACGCTACATTGTCTTGAACCAGAGGCGCTGTAATGAAGGACTGAAGGACATTGAGGAGACTGAAAGTTGCCAGTTGTTCCGTACGAACGGATGCAGGAGCGGGGGTGGCATGTTGTATTCATTAATTATTTCGGAGGGGGGGGGGCTTCTTGAACGCCACATCGCTACAAACATGTTCGAAACAATTATCACTGAATAAGGGGGAGTCTCAAAAATGTCTCTCTAAATGCGGGGGAGGGATTCCTAAGAAATATTTCCAAATTTTCTAATTAAATATTGTCAACGAGTTCTGCATCGGAATTGCCTTTTAACATTTTATAGCATGCCGTATGTTAGGCCCCATCACTGGCGAAAGGAGCGTCAATAGCGCCACCCTCTTCTCTATTATTATTACTACATACGGTACACGCGCAGGAGCCCATATTATACATTTTATATAGCAGTATATATATAAACGTGAAGAAATAGAGAAGAGACTTTACAGGGAGAAAACGGAACTAGGCGAGAAAACAGAATTGGGGCGTGGACCAGCTTGACGAGAGGTCTCGTAGGGTCAAGTTGTGAAGCTTCAGCAGCACTCGATTTATATATTATGTAAGGCAAAGTCTTTTTCTTTTGAGAATTCCGGACACGTCCGCTTCTATAGGAAGGACGTCTCTTTAATTGCTGGCGACACGTGCAGTTGAAACGCCGCTCCCACTAACAAAAAAGGTGCACGGGCTTTAATTCCGCTGCTTACACACAATAATATACAAAATAATAGTAATAAAAAAGAATAAATAGGAAAAAGAATTTCGACACTAGTGACTGGTAGGAGCTATTAATGCTGTGATATTGTTCAGGTGTACAGAAAGACACAGCGGCAGCTCATCTCTTTTTTTTCCTTTATTATAGAATAGAATCTTCAGAATAGTTCATTACTGAATGATTGACTTCCCATCAACAGGTTGACAAGATCAGCTGTTTCCCGCAAGTTTGTGCGCTTGATTATTCACACATCACGTAGGTTTATGTTTAACCCTTAGGCTGCGAGGTAATAGCTAGAAAAATATTTCTCTCCCTCTATATGTACGGCAGTCTAATATGAAATCCCTTTTTTCAGTTGTCTTTTGTGAAAGATAGATGGCACTCAAACTCATACGTTGCAAAAAATATAATACAATCGAAAAAAAGGTGCGCGATACAAACACAAAAATCTGGGTTTGAACCCGCTATCACCGACAGAATAGTAATAGGGAGCATGTAGAAACTCCCTAGAGATAGATCTAATCTATCTCTAGGAGATGCTGGATAGATCCTGCCCGTGAAAGTTATTCCGGTAGAAAAATATCACTACACGCAACCCGATAAATACTACATTGCTCAAAACAATTAGGGGAGCAAGCAAAAAAGTGAAGAAAACCGTGCGAGACAGCCACGTATTGGCATACAATGGATAGTACACGCGTATCAATGCGCAATACAGAAAAAAGACGTAAAAAAATTTGGAATTAAGCTTTAATTCTTTGAAAATATGGAAAAAACATGAAAAGATGATTTAGGGCAACAATTTTGTTACATGTAAACGATAAAAAAAAGTACTGTTTAGACATGATGCATGAGTTTTAATAGGGCGTGTGGTCTCCTCGAACAGCTAAGACTGCTGCACACCTGTTTACCATGGATGCGATGAGGTTATCGATCAGACTTTGGGGAATACTGTTCCACTCCTCAAGAAGTGCAATCTGCAAGTATCGGACAGTAACAGGCGGCCTTGGTCGCGCAGCAATGCGTCGTCATTCGTCGGATTCAGGCCAGGAGAGCACGTTGGCCATTCCATACGCTGTATTGTTTCAGCTTCAAGCATGTTCTCCACCAGACGAGCTCTATGCGGTCGGGCATTATCACCCTGGAAAACAAAGGAATCTCCAATGTCTCCAGCGTAAGGGATGACATGAGGTCGCAGTATCTCGTCTGCATACCTTCGGGCCGTCAAAGTGCCATTCCGAATGATATGCAGGTCCGTACTTCCGCCTATGCTGATTCCACCCCATACCATCCAACCAGTTCGTCTGTATTGTGACCTTTCACGAACGAATGCGGGGTTATTTCGAGTGCCCCTGTCCCTCCATACCCAGGGCCGTCTCAAGAGCATCATGGGCCCCCGGGCCAATTGGTTTTCCTGAGGCCCTACCTCGTAAATTCTAGAAAATTTCAACCGAATCTCATTTTTGTGAGGCCCCTCTTCTCCTGAGGCCCCGGGCCGTGCCCGGGTGGACCCATGCGTTAAGACGGCACTGTCCATACCAGAACACGTCGGGTGTCACACTCCAGACTGAATCGGGACTCGTCTGTAAACAGCACTTGGCTCCAATCATGTTGCTCCCAATCTCGATGTTCAGCAGCCCATCTTCTTCGGGCCGCACGGTGGCGTGGGGTCAACGGAATGCAGACCATTGGCCTACGTGCATAGAGCCCTCCCTCATGAAGCCGATTACGTACTGTTTGGCTGGACATCCTTCGTCCTGTTGCCAAGAGCAACCGTCTTTGCAGCTGCGTAGCATTCTCTGTTCTGTTTCAACGGGCTGTTAACCGTACATACCGGTCATCAGTTGCTGTAGTGGCGCGTGGCCGACCTTGCCCTGGTCGACGTCTAACATTTCCTGTTTCTTGGAATCGATTCCACAGCCTTGCAACAACACTTCTGGCGACTCCAACAGCGTCCGCGACACTACGTTGTGTTCGCCCGGATTCCAGTCTGCCTATAACACGCCATGCCATGGATTCCGGTAAATCACGTTGTTGAGACATCCTCAAGTCACCTTGTCTCAAAAAAAAATACTGCGCAATCGAATTTCACAGTTACGGCAGTAAAACAGACGTTTCTGCAACATCCCGATTTCTGCCCTTATCTCGTTTTTCTGGTTTTTGACGTCATGAACTTTGATTTGCATATGAAGTTTTCTTCTTCCGTTTCCTGCTAGGCTTTAAATTATGGATGATTCATTTTATGTTACTTATCGGTATACATCTTTGCGTAATTTTGTTAAAACCATGTGCTCCCCTAATTGTTTTGAGCAGTGTACATAGGCTGACTATACTTCTTTCATTAAAATACGGGATATCGCCAAAAAGTTAAGGTAAATAAAGTTGCTCGCCCATTCACAACAGTAAAAATTGCCAAAGGCATTTAAAGTTGCTAATAACAGCCAAGAAATTATCAAAGGCAGGTCAAGTTGCCATTTTCAGCCAAAACATTATCATGGGATAATTCCAGTGGCAGAGTCCTGGCGTTCATTCATTCAGCTAAAAAAAATGTCAAAGGCGAGTATACAGTTTATTAATTAGAGCCGAAATAATTGCCAAATGCAAGTAAAGTTGCCAACTGTCATTATAATTGCTGAAAAAGTGCCAATCATCGAAAATTATGGGTACTGTTCACCAAAAAAAAAAGTATATATTTGAGATATGTTTGACTAAAATTAATTATGATAGTCACAATTATTAATTATGATAGTCATGATATAATTTATGTCATGAAAATGTAATCTTAATTCTTCATTTAAATAAATTCAACTAAGCCTTGCAGAAAAAAACGAGACGTATTATAAAAGAAGTTTGATGGCCAAAATTACGAGAATGTTCCATAAACAAGGTCATATCATTCTCTCTATACCGTATATACTCGTGTATAAGCCGACCCCCCCCCCCCCTACTTCAGGACCACCAAAACCGCAATAAATTGAAAACTCGTGTATAAGTCGACCCCAAAAAATCCGTGATTAATCCAAAAATTTCAGAGGAAAAAAAAAATTCTTATATTTCCATGCAAAATGAATAGCTTACAGAAATTTACAATAGAAAACGATTCAAACTTTTTAAACCATTTCTTCTGAGTCTCCAAGCTCATTGTAATACATCAGATCATCATAGGGCGGCATCGCCCCTATAATGGGTACGCTGTCATCGCCATCGTCACTTTCAAAGAGGATATCATCTTCAGTTCCGTCCATCGCATTGCTGATGCAACACTTTTAGAAGGATCGGATGATAATTTCGGTGGAGACAGAATTCCACGCCTCATGTATCCATTGGCACACTATGCCAATGTCAGGTTTCTTCAAGGCACCACCTTTTGACCTTTATTCACCGAGATATTCAAACAATCTCAATTTGTTTGAGAGATCATAAACATGAAAAAATAAACTAACTTTTTATACAGTCCCTGTGTGCTCAAATGTCAAGTTAGAAAGTTGTTGCCCTAACTTGACATTTGAGCACACAGGGAACTGCATAAAAAGTTAGTTTATTTTTTCATGTTTATGATCTCTCAAACAAATTGAGATTTTAACTGCCTGTCATTTTGTAATTGAAAATATTTCGAAAGGCAATGGTTACAGATATATTCATTGTACAAACAATTTGAGACAGCCTGTATACTGTACATATAATTGCTCTTAGTTGCTACATTAGTCCACTGTTCTGGAATCAGCACCACTATAGAATTTCTTGACATTGTTGCAAGCCAGAGATTTCAGGAAACAGTCATCTGTTATGAAACAGTTTATCAAATTTTGCTTATCATTTTTTTTTTTACTCTATCAAGGAAATATACCTTCATATAAAAGCATTAAAATCCAAACTTTCTAATACCTTAAATACTCTTAATGGCAAAAAGATTCAGATTTTGAATGGTATACCTTGATCCAAAGCTTAACCAGTATAATTAGTATCAAGTGGCATACACAGTCTCAACACACTCCAGCTAAACAATGTTAAAATGGGTATTCAATTATAAAAAAAAAAGATTAGAGAAAAACAGAATTTTCAAACTTTTGTTAGTTTTTAAAAATTTGTTGTGTAACAACTTGATCAAGAAAAGTCTGGCTTCATATAGAATTTTTCCTAATTAAATTTGCTCATAACAAAAATTCTCTGGCCTTTGAATTATCCAAAAAATCTGAAAAATGTTTGAATTAAACAAGAAATTTTAACATTCAATTAGATAGGAAACTCAAGGGGAGTTTGTAAAAGTTTGAAATATTCGAAATTCGAATTAACCAAGTTCTACTCTGTCAAATTTTATAAAACTTTCATAGTTTAATACCCGCCTTTGATAAAACTGTATCAAAGATTCAAAGGAATTTCGGGATGACCTCACTAATTCAAAGCCCAAACATTTATCAATAGCATATTCAGACAGTGAGAACTCAGCTGGAACAGATAAACAGATGGCAGATGAGTTCGTGAAAAATGAAATATTTTTATTATTTTGGTATTAGTTCAGTAATGAATTGCATCATGAGAGCCCAAGTAGAGCAGTGGTAAAAAGTTTGTCTTTCACTATGAAGGTTACCATCAAGGTCCATGGGTTTGAATCCAAGCAAGAAACAAGAATCGAAAACAAATTCTTTACCTACCAATCCTGGAGCTACCACCGATAAATGGAGGCCTTTATTTCCCTCCCAACTTTACTGGTTGGAAATTGCCGAATGGCAATATATGACTGGAGTTGGTGTATGGTAAAGTAATAATGAACTGCAAAGCACCACTGTATTTCCTTTGTGTCCATCCCATATCAAAAATTTTCTTTCGCTCCTCGAGGAAAAAATATAGATTCCTAAATTAGCCCCAGCCATACTTATCACACATACATGTAACTTGATATCTTTCAGACATGAAGTTCAACAAAAAATATATTTATTTATCCTTCAAAATAACATACAAAACCTCTTTGGCAGTTGAATGAAAATGTGTGAAGATTTTATATTGATTTGCTCAGTCCTCGGTGGGGAAAAAAGATCATGAAATGCTTCCCCCCACAGTCTTATAAAACACAAGGTGCTCTGTGTGTTTCCTGAGGTTTTTCTCCTGAGATATATCTCTCACATTGTACAAAAACAAAACAATGTTGCTGACACATGCATCCCATCAGTCTATACCATAGGAAATAGGTATATAAAAAGAAATATGATAAATTAAACAGAAATTCAACACATCACAATATCCTTAACGTCTCCTGACTTCTTGTAAATATTTTTTTACATTGAAGAAAATTTGTTCTTTTTTTTTACTTTTTTTTCCTCTCTGGATCTAACATTCGATGAGCTTCAATAAAAGAGTGATCAATTGATGATGGTAAATCTAAAGGAGTGATGAAAATGAATTGGCTCTTGCTTGCCTCTCTAGCTTTCTCTATCATCAATTTCATGCTGGCTTCAGTGTTTGTTTTGTCCTACAATGACAAAAAAAAAGAGGAAAAAAATTTGCATAAAAAGTAGGTATTTTTAAGTTTTTTTAGAATTTTTAATTTATAAGAATTATGTGTGGGATATTAAACAAATGATACAATACATACACCAATGGTTCATAGCCAGGTATACAAGAAAGCAATCGTGAAAGAGTGAGATGTAAAATATTTCATAATAAACAGTGGATTCTTTTAATACAGTCGCCCTCAGAACTCCCAAAATATATGACATTGAACATTGAAGGACCGGACACACCCCCGCTTCCTGTCTCAGAGAGACAAAATATATGACAGAACAAAATGAACCGAACACAACCAAGATCTGTTGCTACAGCAATATAAGCACATTTCCCCAAGGAGAATGGTCATATCAGAAAAATATCTGGTGCTGGAAGAAAAGTGATTAATCAACAAAGAGGGGAAGAAGGAAATCACCAAAGAAATATGGTTTCAAAGGTGTAAAATTCAACCCCAGAGCAAAATTTTTTGCATTGCTCTGTAACGTACCCTCGGCATGACTGAAAATGTTCTACGGTTAAAAATCCCATTAGGGTCTTTTTTACACAGAAGTCTTTTTTCCTAAATTGTTCTGCAGCAGCAGTGATTGTTCTGTGACATGTGTCCCAGTTTTTTTGAATATTCTGCTTTAAGGAAATTCAGCAGAGATTTCTGAGGTAGGTAGGATTTCTAACTTATTCTTTTTCATTATGATTCCAGAAATTGGTGTATTTTGAAACCTACTGTTTCAACCAACTAAACAGAGATCTTGTTAATTTGAGACATGCTCCCATTTCTTTTGCTGGTTGTCACAATTCTCCACCAATTTAAAGATGTAAAATACCATTAAAAGTTCTTCTAAGAACCCCTTGTTTTTCTTTTACAAATGCTGCTCTGGCTATCCTGGGTTCTTCAATGATTTTTAAGTGTAAGAGCTTGGTGAGCTTAAATCGTTAAGATCTAGGGATGTGTAGCAAAAATAAGACAGAAAAGAACAAAATCTATACTCATTGACCTTTACAGCAACACTACAACTACTGGAAAGATTTGAACAACACAAGATAATCAAATAATAACATCTGATGATGCTAGGATGGCATTTGTGTGTTTGTACCCCCCCCCCCCCTTATAGAGGAAACAAATTTTGAACCAATTAGCTTCGGGATGGGTGGTTTTCTAACAAAAGTCAAAATATAAAATTATTTTGGATACAACATAGCAGGATTGTGCAATTGTTTTATAGAGGAGGAAAATAATTTTTCCAATGAAAACGACAGTATATAAAATTAAAGCATACATTTAGAAACACCATATCAGGGTGCTGTTAACACATGGCTGAAACTAGCAAAGGTTATCAAAGTATGATGTTATAAAAAGGTTTTACTGCAATAACCATTAAAATGGGTACAAGAATGTTTATTAGAGGGGGCATGAAATGTTGATTGAGGCTCACAGTTTGTGCCCACCTAGTAAGAAGGTTAAGAATCACCCCAGTATATAGATAATCACTTTCCAAATATACCTCTATTTTCCTTTCAGATATGCTTTGAGCCATAGCATGTAAACGAACAAACTTGTTTAGACAAAATTCCATTTTCTACAAAAAACATAAATTTGAATGCTTTCAGCACACAAACTCTTAGCATCAAATTGAACAGTTCAGTTCAGACATTCTTGGAGCTTATCTTTTTTTCCATATGCAAGAATGACACCGAAAAATGAGCTGACTCTGGACATAAAGAAGAAACAAACGTAATCATGCCACCATAATTACGTTTGTTTCTCCCTTTATGTCCCTGCTGACCACATTACATAGCACCCCCCCCCCCCCCACTAAATCTTTTTATTTTACCCACAAACCCAACAGGGTTGTGTATGCACTGTAAAATAAAAATATCTTCAGATCTCATCCCTCCCAAAAAATTCTCCATCTAACATCCAATACCAAAATTATTAATCTCAGCTTTCTGACAATTTTTTTTAATCCATAAAACTTGCAAATGAATGAAATGATTTTCCTTAGTAATCTCTAGGAAATAGTGTTTTGGTTAACAAAAATTTTCTCTAATCAATGTGATTCCCAGAATGAATTATCTTCATAAGTTGAGATTCCCATATTAAGAAATTTAAAGGTGTTTTTATAATAACAAAAAGATTTCTAATGTAAGCAATTTTTTTTAATTACTGTTCCAATCACTGATTTCACTATAACAATTTTTTTACACATTTAATCACCCAACATTGAATGTTGTTCACAATATTATTTGAAATGACTTGAATCAAGTTTTCAAAATTTTTTATCACAAAAAAGTTTTACACTATAAATTTTTTTTTAAATTAATTTTTATGATGTGATTTTTCAAAAAATAATATGAGTGATTAAATATGTTCATGACATCAACAGCCCAGTTCAAAAAGGCAACAAATCCAAAAATTCAATTTTCGAACTATGCATGCCTTAAGAACGGTGGAAAAGTCTACATATTCAAAACAGCAACAACTCCCAAATCCCCTTATACACTACCTACTGTAATTAAATCTGAGTTGATTCACATTCAATTCCATACAAAATAAATATTTAAAATGCAGGACTCTCAAAACATAGTTTGAGTGGTTGACTTTTTGAATCGGGTCATTGGCATGAATAGTTAATAAACTGATAACTAAATAGGACTTGGAACACCATGGATTTACTAACCATGAATACATCATACTCGTCAAGTACATGGAATGGCATCAGCGCAACATCAAAAAGAGCTAACAGAAACGAAACAGTGACGAATGACCGTTCTCCACCAGACAAAGCATGGGACTTGAGAAAATTCCCTTCATTTTTGGGATCCACCTGAAATTGAACACATGCAAAATATTTTTATCTGGAATCTAAGAGGGGGGGGGGGGAATAATCAAAACTAAAACAAACACACGTGTAGAGAAATTAAACAGTCAAAATTTTTTTAAGTGGATATCGTTGGACTGAAACAACAATATCCACTTAATCAGTCAAATGTAAGATGTAGTGAAAATGCTAGAAAAATTAATACAAAAACTCAGCACCCAGTAAAACTTGCATTGTGGTTCAATTTTAAATTAAATGCAAGAACAGAATTACAATGGTTTCATCAAATAAATTTATTGCATGGGTGCTCGAATTTAAGGCAGTAGCAACAAATCAGGAGGGAGAACTTGACTGACAAATAGAATAACCTTAAAAATCATTCGTTTAATTCCATATTATGTGTGTCAGTCATTTTTTTTTGTGGGGGGGGGGGGGAAGCACAGACCTCCAGATCTCTTCCTGTGGCTGCAACCTAGCTCAAAGTTTTTCATTTGCATGCCCTAATTTCCCCCTTTTTTTTCAGCGAATTACAGCTGCATTATTTGATTGAGAGTCAGCTCTTTGAGCCAAATAATAGATAGTCATGATTCAATGTAACTTTTGACCTTTATATGTTTCTATGATGAATACAATAATACAGTCGATGCTTGATCTATAATGACCCACTTCGTCTCATTGAACACGGATATTATAATGGGAGAGTCATTACATCAAAAGTATATGACATTACTTCTATAAAAACATTTGGGACTTATCCTACCAGTTGTTGTAATGGAATGATCGCTATGACGATGTGTGGTCATTATAACATGGGCGGAGATACGGGGGAGGGCGGCGTGCTCGGGGGGGGGGGGCAAATATGAGTAACCATCAACGTTTAAATGATGGAATGAGGTGGCGAATTGTGGGGAGGCTAGAAGCAGCTCAAGTCCCGATTTGTAGAAAGTTCAATTTAACGCCCAGCGTTGTGTGTAACTTATGGAAACAGGATACCGGATCCATCGAGAGAAAGCCTGGACAACGTCGTTCAAGAGCCACGACGGCCAGAGAAGATCGCCATTTGTCGATTATAGCGAGGCGTAACAGGAGTGCTACAGCTTCTCAGCTCTCCTGTGACTTGTATGCAGCCACAGGAACCTGTGTATCAAGAGTGACTGTTTCCAAAAGACTTCATGAGAGAGGGTTGTTTGCAAGAAGACCTGCTGTTTGCGTCCCGCTCACTTCTACGGACAGGAGAATACATTTATCATAGCGCAGAGAGCATAGAGATTGGAGTATGGATTAATGGGCGACCGTTCTCTTCACTGATGAGCCCCTTTTCAGCCTAAGCACCGATTCTCGCTGTACGTTCATATGGAGAGAACCAGGGACGCGCTACCTACCCTCCAATGTCCGCAAAATCGACCATTATGGCGGAGGAGGTTTAATGGACTGGGCAGGCATCATGTTGGATGGCCGCACACCTCTCCATGTCTTTGAAAGAGGCACTGTGACTGGTGTGAGGTATAGGGATGAGGTCTTGGTGCCCTATGTTCGCCTTTTCAGGGGTGCAGTTGGCCCTGAGTTCATTTTAATGGACGATAACGCAAGGCCACATAGAGCTCTTCTGCTCGACGATTGTCTAGAGAGTGAGGATATTCGCCAGATGGATTGGCCAGCCAGATCTCCAGACCTTAATCCTATAGAGCATGTCTGGGATGCTCTGGGGAGGGCAATTGCAACTCGCAACCCCCCTCCGGGAACCATCCAGGGAATGAAAACAGCATTGCTGAATGAGTGGGACCAATTGTCACAGGAAATTATAAACTGCCTTATTTCAAGTATGAAATCACGCTGCGAGACCCGTATATCTGTAAGAGGGGACCATACCGATAGGTCCAACCCATCTATTAACCCCTTTTTTTGGTTTATTCTGCAACTACTGTTTCATACCTTCCGACTCCAACGAGTGTTACGTACGATCATGCGTGTCTATTACAATTATTGAATGGTTATTTGTTTTGTATTGTATCAATGTATGTACATATCAAATTTCATTAAAATCGGTACAGTAGTTCTAGAGATAATCGACCAAGTCTGCAAATTCTCTTAATTTCTTACACCAGTGTAATTCATCGCAGTGTAGCTATTTTTTCATTGTTTACAAATACAAATACAACGCCACAACAGGCAAATTGCCCAACGAGGTGGCTGACTTAAGAACATCATGGATCCCCGAGCCATTTTTTGGAGGCCCTACCTACTGCTGCTACACCACCCATGCACCCCCCCCCCCCCAACGGAACCCCCCAACGAATCGGTACATGCGGGAATGTGCGTGTACGTGTAGTGCAACCTGACGTAAAGTTTGTTTCTGTGTAATGCTTGTTATGTGTAGTGCTGTCATCTGCCCCCAGTATTTTTTTTTTTCTAACTATGAGTGAAGTGTTATAGTTGAATGATTTACCGTTGTAGGACTGTTGCTCTCTGTGGCTAGACTTTTTAACGGGGAGATCGGCTCGCATTTGCGCCTTGAAGTTGGGAACCACAGAAAACCAACTTCAGCCGACCACCACTGTGGGGTTCGAACCCGGATCCTCGCATCACGAGTCCGGCACTATAACCACTCGACCACCACAGCGGCATTACATATAAGAACGTGATGAAAAGTGGACATATTTTCATGGCATTCAGCCAGTACGGGATGAATTTTTGTTTATTTTTTGGCTTGACACAGTAGGATTTGCGTTTGATGGGGTCCATGAAAAATTCCAGCCTGTGGGGGGGGGGGGGCGAATGCACATTATATCCCACGTGCTTTCAGCCGGGTATGCAATGTTGTCTTATAAGCTTTGTCTTAAAAACTTAATGTGATTTGCTTTTTAATGATTTAATAAATGAATTAGGTTCTGCTTATTTATTATGCGGCTCGTGATAAATTTTTTTGTTGTGAAAAAAATAAGCATCAGATCATTATAATTACTGTTCATTATATTATGGTCATTATAAAAGGGTTTTTTATGATCTGGGAATTACTAAAAAAATGTATTTATGCCCTAAAAAACCTAAGCTAAAAAAACCAGTTTCCTTGTTACATTTTGCAAAAATATTTTTAGAAATCTTAGCCCTGTTATTACATTGTGTTTAAAAATAAATGCAGCAGACCCTCGATAAGTGACTACCCTGATAACTTGACAAATATTATTCTCATGTTTGGCATATTACTAAATTCAATGGGAGAAACTTCCAAGATGTCTAAACCCTGTTTAAGTCAACTGAAATTTGTGCTGTGCTATCACCATTAATTTTTCAAATTACCTGTGCATTGGCCAAGTCTATGAAGTTTCAAAACATTGCTCGCTCACATTTCAACATTTCATTGTTTTTACACATAGTGGTGTCAGAGCTGGGAGTATGCTCGAACACCCACAGTATTGTGGCAAGCATCAGAGCACCCACACATTTTATTCAAAAATTAAATCTTCCTACGTACAGCTCAAGATGGTTATCCACAGGTGTGAAACACTTAAGACGCCCCTGTTGGCAGATATTCTTCACACCTCTGGTCACTTCCCACTGTTTGGAACCTGAAAATTCAACCTACGGGCTATGAGCCACAAATAAATAATCTGCCTTTTTTTTAACACAGCTATTGCGACATGATACACTTTTTTTACACTCTAATATGAGATTCGGAAACTTTTTGCAAAAAAAAAAAAAATTAGGTAATTTTGTTTATTTGAGATATAGAATTGTTCACATATATATATAATTATGCATGCATACAACAATGATAGCAAACCATTGTGAAAGTGCGATCACACAAAATTTCATTTTGCTAACATTTACTTCGAGTCAACATGGACACTCCCGAGTTATGGAGGTTCTACTATTTACTGACATGAAGGCCAAATTACATTAAAAAATTTAACACTGTGACAGATGATTAAAATTGAGAAGAAAAAAAAACATCATTGCTTTTTAGACATCATATAAATGTGTCTGTAGTGTTTATTTTGATTACAAACATTTCCAAACAAGGTGTAGACATGCTCAAATCTTAACAATGACTTGATAATATGCCTGAGGGAAAGTTGTGGCAGAATATACTAGAAACTACAACATATGTTGCAGAACATTCAGTGTTGTTGCAAAACAATGTCGGTAAAACAAACTTTTGCACATCAGACACTATCGTGGAATTTTCACTGCAGAACATTTTTTGTCAGCTGAGGACTCGTTGCAAAACATTCTGCTTTAGGGCCAGCTAGAAAAATTTAGATTGGTAGATGTAAACTTACATATCTTTTCTAACTTCAACCTACATTGAAAGCTTTTTTATTTGGTATACAGTGTGCTTAAAAAAAAAATCACCCAATTTAAAATGTGTATATTACGAAAAATATTGAACATTGGCGCTAATTAAGATTAATTTTATATTACATGGCTAATCATAGTTTTTTTACAAACCACATCAAAGATATGTATATACAGTAGTCAAATTTGTTTCAAAATTTTGCTGGAAAATGAAGTCATCCGAATCGGTTTCTAACTGTGGGAAAAGCGTTTTCAAGCATATCAAGATATATAATTCCTGTAACAGTGGTCTATGAAATAAAGGGGCATGCACCTTTCTCCGAGAAATTGCACAAAAATATTAACTTTGAAACACCGTGTATAATAAACACGGTTTACAGCCAACTACTGTACTTTCATTGAATTGTGCCCTGTAGCATTACACCCCTATAAGAATTATTTGTTATAAACCAGCATGGGCAGAGATCTGGGGGAAGAGGAGGCAGAATTCCCCCCAGTGTCAAGGGCGGAGCCACCTTCATAAACAGTGTGCAGTTGGTATTTCAAAAACTTTTAACATTAATTTGCAAGGTGCACAGGAAAATAAAGACGTTGATGTGAGGATATATAAATCACACTATATGTACAGTATTTACAATGCATTATGCCATGGGAATCAAAAATAATTATATACAATAATTCCATTGCCAAGGCATTGACCCCTGAAGACAAAAAATAATGTGCCAAGTAATTCCTGACAGTGTTTGCATTAGAATTATGGTATTCATAATAGGGTAATAAGCGGGGTGTGTTTGGTTTTCAAAGGTTTTTCAAAGTAGAATTATGGTGCAGAACACTTGGCAGCGATGAAGAGGTAAAGATGATGTGTGCCTCGGTTGCTTCTTCAAATTGCTACGGGGTATATGTATATCCCTCTTTTTTCCGGATGAAATTGTGTAGCACACACACACACTCTTCACTATATCCAATACTTTGCTGTTGTTGCGGCATCGTATTGGCGCAACAATGGCGCACTTGGAACTTTTCAGCCATCATGCCAAAGGTACATTCAATTGTTTTTCTTCCCCTGCTCAATCTGTAATTGAAGACTCTCTTTGAATTGGCGAGGATTCTTTTAGAATAGGGACGCATTAAATTTTGCGACAACAGGAATGCCTCATCTGCCACAAATTAACGGGGAAAGCATTGTCATGTTCATGGCAGGGCAGTCTGGAGGGAGCAGGAATCTCCAGTTGTGAAAGTGTCAACCAATATTTTATAGCAGACACTCAAAATATGCCGCCGTCACTATTCCTACCGGCATACCCAGCCTCTACCATCATGAATACACCATCTGCATTGCAGCATGCTAACAGCGCGATGGAGTGGTACACTTTGTAGTTGAAGTTGGTAGAACCTGTCTTTGGAAGTTTTTCTATATGGCATAGCTGCCAACTTTTGAAAATGAAAATTCGGGAGATTTTCGCACAAACCCGTATTTTATGCTTAAACCATTCCCTAATAAATACAATAGGGATTTTTCCAAATAAAATAGGGATTTTCCAAACATAAAAGTTAAAGCGTAGGGAATAAAATCCCTACTCAAAAACTGAAGTCAAATTAAAATAGGGATTTTACACACATGGCAGTTAAACCCTTGGGAATAAAATTCCTACGCAAAAAACAAGTGAAATTGGAGGTCAAAACTTCAATGATGTAAAAATAAATATTGTGTTCAATCAGAAACGCTGTGAACAAACATTCTGAGCGAATGACCCCAAAATCATCGGAAGATGAAGGAAAACACCGTCAATTTTTGAAGAACACTGACTTTTTGTGACACTTGCTTGATGTTTTTTTTTCACTTCACGACTGATGATGGCAGTCTTTCCATGACCGATGTTTATGTCCGTAACACAACTTGTACAAAAAGGAAAAGTCAGCCCTCTTCTGGAACGTTTGATGAAAGGAAATTCATCGGAATAAGTATCTTTAAAATTGATTAAATATGTTTTTGCTTATCAGTATTCATGCTTTGTTATATCGCACGTACGTAACTTCAACAAAAGAAATTTTGACCACATGTGCATCACCATAATCTTCAATTATTATCCAGGACTATTGGCTGCTAAGCCATTTCCCTGCACGATAAGACAAACAACTTTCTTGTTACCATCAGAGGGTTTGTAAAACTTCTTTAAAAAGGGGATTTCCCCATTTACGAGGTGTGACGTCATTTCGAAAGGGAAAAAAAAGGGCTTCATGCCCCACAAGAAATTCCTTAGGGACTTTTTTCATAAGCGGGGATTTTTTTTAAATGAAGTAGGTAATTTTTAGGGACAATTAGAGATTTTTGTGATTTTCGTAAAAATTCGGGAGATTTAAGAACTTTTCGGGAGGTCGAGCGATGAAGATAAAATTCGGGAGATTCCCGAATTTTTCGGGAGACTTGGCAGCTATGATATGGATATGTTTATGTTCACTGCACCTATGCAGTCTGGCAGGTTCCACAATGACAGAAAACGTTCTGCAATTTGTCTCCATCATTGCTGCATGTCAGGTTTTGCCAAATATTGCGAGTGTAGCTTGCCCCACAATATCTTTGTAGTCTCAGCTACAATCTGCCTGTACTTTGCCCCTCAGGCAAAGTACAGACCAAGAGAAACAAAGGTACATCCTGTAGCTAGATACCTGCAAAATAATTTATATCAATTACATGGGGGTTGGAGACAACAGAAACATATCGAAATTTAAGCCAAAAATTATTTTCATTTTGTTGAATTTTTTTTTAAAACTGAAAATTTCATATTAGTTCACCTCACTTTTAAAATATACAGTCTAACCCTGATGTAACGCCACCATTTGTCTTGCAGGTTTCTGGCGCTATAATGAGTTTCACGTCATATCAAATCACAAATTAACACATTTAATTCCTTTTATATGGAAGATTTGTTCACTTAAAAATTTTGTCACTAAACGGGGTTTGACTGCATGTACTTTATAACTTGGTCATTGAATATGTATTTCATCCTAGGCCTTCTGTGTTAATTTTTTGTGTTTTTATTTTGCAGTGAACGCCTGCAAAGATAAATGGAAAAATTTGAGAACCACCTTTGTGAGAAAACTGAGATCTCTTCCAAGCGGTTCAGGAACACAAGTCATAAAACCTTATTACTTGAATGAAGCCATGCAGTTTGCCCTATCTTTTGTGAAGACTGCAGGGGCGCGAGTGGGAATTTGTTGCCTGTTCCAATAGAACATTCCCAAATCGTTGATCAACCCAAAAGCTCTCAGGTGTCAACTGGTGACAACTCTTTGGGACTTGATGACATAGATATCCCAGACTCGCCACCCAAACCAACCACTCCTCCTCCGTTAACATCAGCTGCAGCATCACTTCCTGACACACAATCTCAGAGCAGCAGTGGGATATCCTGAAAGCGAAAGACCTGCAGCACCAACAATGCAGATGCCGCCTTTTCCGAATATTTCAGCAATATCAGCATAAAAAAGGCAAAAATGACTGCTGTTTCTGCTGCACCTCCTCCTACAAATGATCTGAAAGTCCATGCAACAGTTCATCGGATGCCTTTTACCCGATCTCAGGTTGATGACTAGCGCACAGCTCAAATTATTTAAGAGGAAGTCTATCCTATTGATAGACGAAATTCTTGGAACCAGTACCTTTGAGACAACACAAGCTGTTGTCCAACCAGTGGAATTGATACAGCAGTGCCCAGATATCAGTTTCGATTCACCATATGAACAGGCTGGATACAAGTTTGATTGAATAAATTGAAATAATAAATGAAATAAAAATGTGAAATCAATGCATTTCTCAACAAATTCAAATCAAATGAGATAAAACTTCATTATCATTCTGAAACTATGGATTTCGTTATCAAAGGATTAAAATTAAATAAAAGGTCTAATATGAAAAAGACCTAAAGAAGCCAAACTTGAGTTGTTTTCATCCTAGACCTTTTTATTTAATTTCATATTTTTTTTTTGAAAAACTGAGTTTTATCTCATCATTTGATTTTATTGAGAAATACAATGTTGTATGTTTATTTCACTGCTTTTATTTATCTTGTGACAAAGAATTCGCTGTGTTTTTATAGTGTGGTTTGAAATAAATGCACTGACAGGGTTCATCAATGCAATCACCTGATTTAAAAAAATCATTGATTTAAATCACAAAATCCAAATTCTGTTTTTTTGCCTACTTAACATTAATCATATACCACTTAATATAATTGTATACTTTCTGCATTGTATCTAGGGATACGGTTCCAGTCTGATATTTACCTATTCTTCTAAAATTTGTTTTCTCCAGATATATTATTTCTTTTATGAAGAAATATTTCTCATACGACAACCACATTATTCTGCTATTGATGTTCGAATTTTCCAATTTAAATGTATAATACAAAGGTTTTTAACAGCTGGCTGAAGGGAAGATATAGTTAGGAAAGAAAGAAAATTCAACTACCCTTGCGGGGAATCGAACCCACATCCTTTCACTTGCAGGATGAGCACCCTTGACCAGTAGACTACAAAGGCAATGAAAATCTTGATCTTCCCTTGGGGTCATTCCATGTCAAATCACCCAGCCATGACACCCATACTCTCAGATTTCAATGATTTTTTTTTAATTTGTTGCATTTACCATCCTTATTAACAGTGTGAAATATTATTTGCATATCTCTAAAACTTTTTGAGAAAAAAAATTGTTGAAATTTATCAAAAACTGATGCAGATGACTTTTCCGAGGCTCAATTTTTAAGCGGCATTGTTTGAGAAAATAAATCATAACTTTTCCAATTTTCAATATATTCAAGTGAAATTTTCACTAAAGTGTTCACAAAAACATACAGAATATGAATAAAAATAATTCATACACTTATATTTCAAATTTACATGCAAAAAAATTATGTAAACTTTATTTTTGTGAAATTTTTCGTTAGAAAAAATACAATTTTTCAAACGTATTTTTAGACCAGAGGCACAGCAGTTACCAAAACAACTTTTATTTTAAATTTCTCCTAAATATATGAAGTAAAATACTGGAGAAAAAAAATAATGGTTTTTTGACCGTTAATATGTTTATTCTGGCTCGCAACACAAAATTCATCGAAATAAGACTGAATCGTTCCGATTTCAAATCATTCAACTAGATACTGAAATGCAACCCATCATCCCAGATTCCAATTATTATTTTTTATTTATTGCTTCTACCATGCTTGTTGGCCATGCAAAGTTTCATGTACATATCTCAAAACCTTTTTGAGAAAAAAAATGTTTTCTAACCTCACGAATGACGTCTCTTAGGCTAACCCCATTCAAGCAATATTATTTATGAAAATATATCATAACTTTGCAGAATATATTCAAATGAAATTTCCACTAAAATGCTCACCAAAAAATGCAGATTATGAATAGAAAAAATGTAAACCTTAGGGGGGAAAAAGTCTTTTAAATTGTATTTATTTATTATTTTTTTTACTTTTGACACAATTTTTTAAACACTTTTTTTTTGATGCACAGCATGAATTTTCAATTTTATTTAAATTTAATCCTATTAATATATTAAGAAGACTAGAAAAGTCAACATTATTTTGACAGTTAATACATTTGAGTAACAAAACAATTGTACTTATATGACTACATTAATTATATTTGTACATTTTGACTTAATATAATGATTCACGCTTAGTAAAAAGAAATTTATATTTTATTTTTCATGTACGCTTATACATTTATTACAGTATTCATTAAATTAAGTTTCATGAGTAGTTAATGCAATGATTCAAAACAATTAATAAATTTTAAAATTCTAGGATTAAATGAATTCATGAACTAATTAGAAATGTTAATGTAATGTGTCAAATGGGAGTTGGTGAAAAAAAAAGGTTTTGGGTGAATAAAATAATTTTTCAAATTAAACCTACCTTCATGCTCAGATTCTTAGAAGTGTTCAAATTCCAAATAATTAATTTCACTTTTAATTGATCTATAAATATTTCTTATGATGCAACAAAGACGAACTTTTGTAATCTGATATATTTTTGCATAAAGAATTATTTTGTATTTGATTAATTCAGATAATATTAATCATATATATAGATTAATTTTTGAAGTTTTTTAACATGATTAATTATAAAGTTATTTTACCACAACAGTGTTAATTTTTTTTTTAATTACTTTGATTTTTACAGCATATATTTTAATAAACATATATTTAATGTATATGATAAATATGAAATGGTTATACTTGTGTGAAAAAAAATCTACATTATAATATTTAACACAAGCCTCTATATATTTTTCCCAAGAAATAATTTAAAATTGCTGATAAAAAGGCAGATTATGAGGCATTAAATCACAAAGAATGAAATTATCAGATACAACCTAATTGTTGTAGCTGAGGCAGATGAAAGAGAGTAGAATGGAAAACCTAATGTATATAATGCCTGGTGGTGATATATAAGATGTGATGTTTCTTGTTGTGATGATGATTGTAAAAAATAATAATAGCTTCTGTGAAGATATGAACTATGGCACACCGGTCTTTGTCCTTCAGAGGGCAGCTGGTGTCTTATTTAATTATAAGACTTTATCATCCCAGCAGGTGATGATAAAGTCCCTGCTGCTGCTTCATTGCGAAAAATAAAACAAAAGTGTTAGAACTAAACTGCCCCCCCCCCTTATCCAATGATGCAAGTCTCAATTATGATCTTGCTGAAGACAGAGAATGTGCTCCATAAAGTAGCCTACTCCAGGGTTAGCAAATTTTTCTTATGATAACACAATTTCCATTTGAGCTAAATATTTTATGTCATCATTTTGGAAATAAAGGAAAATGTCAGAAAAGACACTTGAAATTTATAGTGTTGGAAAAAAAACTGGATCTGACTGTCATAAAAAGTGTTATGCAAACGTGTAAAATCTGTTACCCATTACATCATTGGACCCATCGGACATCAATATTGAGGAGTGGAGCAAGTTCTGAACATTTATCTACTGTGTGTTTAAGCATCATAGAGCTTTTTTTCTCAAAGTATGAAATATATCCGGAAGCATGCTTTAATCCTTTAAAATGTCATAAGAAAAAAAAAATAACAAAAGGTTTAAGGATAGTAAACTTGTATTTTTCATGTATAAATGAAATAAACGGTTGTACAAAATCAATTCCAGGGCAAAAAATATGCCATGCCTGTAGAGACAGTGAATATAAACAACAATAAATTAAATGAAGAGACTGAATACTGTGAAGAGATGAACAGTGACAGTAATGTAGAGAAGTAACTTGGAAAAATGTCAATTATTAAACAAGAAGCACTTGAAGAAATAAATTCATCTCTACAGAACATAGAAGAGTCACCAATTAAACTTCATACGGTAGCTCCACAGTGCAAGTCAAACAATACCAAAAGAAAAGTTGAATCTGCTTGCAACACTTTAAAATCAAATGTTTGTAAAGTTTTTGAAGAATTACCAGAAAATGAATCTCAATGTACACTTATAATAATGAAGATATTAAACAGAAAGCAAATATGAATATTTTGATAAAGTTAATTAGAAATAAGACTCAATTTACCCATCACAACAGGGGCAAATTTTAACTCTGGCCCCTGCTTTAAGAAATGGGAACAAGGAAAAAAAGAGTTCAATGTCACTGAATATGCTGTGAGAAAAACAGGAGAGCTTTTGTAAATGAAAAAGCAAAGGTGAGCCATTGTGTTTTTATTATAAAAAGAATCAAAAATTAAATTTCAACGATTTTTTTGCAATCTAATTTTTTAATGCAAAGGTTTAAATTTTTCCTAGTCATAATCTACATTTTTTTGTGAGCATTTTAGTGGAAATTTCATTTGAATATATTGAAAATCTGCAAAGTTATGATATATTTTAACAAATAATATTGCTTGAATGGGGTTAGCCTAAGAGATGTCATTCGTGAGGTTAGAAAACATTTTTTTTCTCAAAAAGGTTTTGAGATATGTACATGAAACTTTGCATGGTCAACAAGCATGGTAGAAGCAATAAATAAAAAATAATAATTGGAATCTGGGATGATGGGTTGCATTTCAGTATCTAGTTGAATGATTTGAAATCGGAACGATCCAGTCTTATTTCGATGAATTTTGTGTTGCGAGCCAGAATAAACATATTAACGGTCAAAAAACCATTATTTTTTTTCTCCAGTATTTTACTTCATATATTTAGGAGAAATTTAAAATAAAAGTTGTTTTGGTAACTGCTGTGCCTCTGGTCTAAAAATACGTTTGAAAAATTGTATTTTTTCTAACGAAAAATTCCACAAAAATAAAGTTTACATAATTTTTTTGCATGTAAATTTGAAATATAAGTGTATGAATTATTTTTATTCATATTCTGTATGTTTTTGTGAACACTTTAGTGAAAATTTCACTTGAATATATTGAAAATTGGAAAAGTTATGATTTATTTTCTCAAACAATGCCGCTTAAAAATTGAGCCTCGGAAAAGTCATCTGCATCAGTTTTTGATAAATTTCAACATTTTTTTTCTCAAAAAGTTTTAGAGATATGCAAATAATATTTCACACGGTTAATAAGGATGGTAAATGCAACAAATAAAAAAAAAATCATTGAAATCTGAGACTATGGGTGGCATTTTGGCATTTTGCCGGGTGATTTGAAATGGAATGACCCCTTGGAGCTCATACGCACTGAACAGGATCGTACATGGACTGCCGGACCAAATTTAGGCCGAAGCTCGCAATTGCTGACACTGCCACCAGATGGCTACTTAACTAGATCCGACCATCCATGTAAGGTCCTGTTCCGTGCACACAAGCTCCAAGGAAAGATTAAGATATTCATTGCCTATGTTGTGTAGGACACTCACCCGACAAGTGAGAGGACATGGGTTCGATTCCCCACAAGGGCAGTTGAATTTTCTCTTTCCTAAATATGTCTTTGCATCAGCCAGCTGTTCAAAACCTTCAATAGATAGCCGAAAGTGATATCTATTGCAGGACACATTTATCGTCTTCCGATAAATGTGTGATGTTTAAATTTTAAAAAATTAGGTAATTTGAATTTAATATTGGCTATTTTATTCATTATTAAAATGAAGCTAATTTAAATTGTCATATTCTGTTAGGAAGTAGTATGATGTGTGTATCACTGGTTTTTTGTCTGCTGTGTGTGCATTCTCTGAAAACAAATCTACAATTTTACACCAAACAGGGCCAGACTTGAATGATAGGCTACTGTAAAAGTTTGGCAAAGCTGGGCAAAAGAAATGTTGGATGTTGGGTAAAATGGTTCGTGGACCTCAACAATATCTTTTGGGACGTTTACTTTGGTTACAAAATGATGCGTTTCAGACATGTTTATCCCTTTATGAAGATGATTCATTTTTGATAAGTCTTTGTCCAATTTTGGGCTACTGATATACGTCTTGCATTTTGTATGAGTAATATTAGATGGTGCATTTTTGTTTACTTGTTTCACAATTTCCCAATGCGGGTATCTAGCTGGTCCTTGGAGAAATTTTATATCTATTTGTAAATTTTATTAATTTTTTATGTATCCATATTTTTTCCCACTCGTGTAATATGATTTATTTATGTGCCTTTCAATTTTCCAACATGGTATTTATGTGCTCCTTGGAAAAATATTGACTTTTTATGTGTCAAGAGGTTTTTTTTATATAATTTCATAAATTAATAAATTCATTTTCAAATAAATTGGGGTGTCTATTCATTGTTCAAATTTTGATACATGAAGTAATATGAAAAAGAAACTTACCTCAATGTGATAAGAAGTCATTCTTCTGGATCTATACATTCTCGCATGTTGGTATTTTGTTTCCTTATAGCTGGAGATTGCCACCAGCTCATTATAGGTCTGTTTGGACATTCTATAAAATGCCATAAACTTAGCATCACTTTCCTGCAGTTCTCTTGCTGCCACAAACAGCCTGCTATGTAAGTTCCTTTCTATGTAGGGATAAACCCAATGCTTTCTCTCTTCTTTTTTTTTGCATTTTTTTAAATAGAAAATCATGATAGCCTCCTCGCCACTAGAACTTTCCATAATTTAACAACGAAAAATAGAATATATGTGAAAAAATAATACTTTCATGTAGTGCACAAAATAAGAAAATGACAAGGCAGAGAACAGGTGGAAGAAGTGGCGGAAAAGTAGGAAGAGCACGGGTGCAAAGGCGAAAAATCGTCCAGTTCGCTGCCACAAAAAAAATCGGCCCATTAGCAGATGCCAATCATATGAATCGTATAATCGCTCATATCGTTGGAAATTCGCCGCTTGACTCGCTTGCCTAGTAATCGCTCCGTGTGTGGAGGGCCTTATATTTTTTTGAACCATTTAAAAAGAATTGCTTCCACCAAATCAAGGTAAAAAACAGTGATGAATGTAACAAAAAAGTTTTAGAGGTTGAGGCCTTGGGAATAAATAACTTTTCTTTTTTCTAAGACTTTCTTAGAGCAAAAAAGACTAAATGGAGAACAATAAAAGAATTAAGCAAAGAGAACTTTACAGTAAATTCTTAAAAACACCCTAATAGCATATCTTCCAGGGGGGGGGGGGAGATCATCAGCCATAGCTAAGGATTGTTGAAAGGTAAAAAATAATTCAAATTTACCAAGAGGTTTAGATAAGATGACACAGGAATGCTTGACAATTCCAGTTTGAAAACCGGTTGAAAATTTGTCATGGTCACACTTAGCTGAAATAAATATTTGTTATATAAGCAATCAAAAAAACAAAAACCACAGATACGCAATGTAAAATTCACGGGACATGGAAAAACTTTGTTATATGTGAAAATTTGTAATATCCCTGTTCATTATAAGTAAGCTGACTGTATATAATACTATAAGAATATGATAAAAATAAAATATAATTACATCAAGCAAGACTGGAAAAGACTTGAACAATTAATTCATAAAAATTATAAGTTTGTAAATGCGAAAGACATTTAAAAAAATGGAATATTGTTCGGGACCAATAGAGCATTCATAAAAAAACAAACATTTACCATCTTTACTTTGAAATATGAAAGACTGCTGGCAGCACCAGCAAGAACATGAAACAAGCGCAATTCTGTCAATACAAATATGTTAGATCCACACACATGCTCAAAACACACATTCCAGCATGTACCAATTTGTCAGAAATTCCATAGAGGAATGTGTGTATGTAGGGTAAGGTGGTAGTAGTAGTTCATAAAAATGTGTTGATTTATAAACTGAATGTTTGTAAAATTTAGCAGCGATCGTAATATATTTTGCAAACATAATTGCATAACAAAAGAATGATTAAATATAAAAAAATGTGAAGTTTAGAAAATTACTTCCTTTCTTTCAAACCAAACACGGTAAATGTTCTATCACAGTCCTGCAATTTTAGCTATTTCCCTAATGGAGCTAGACCGTGACAGACTTTTTGAAAATATTTATGTCTATTCCAAAACTTCTCAGAAAAAAAAGTAAGGAAAAAGCAGTAGATAAAATGCAGCAGAACAAATTTGCAATTAGAAATTCCTATGTTTATTTTTGATACATGCAGGAAAATAAGGCATATGTAACTATAGAAACAGCATTATGGCCATGCTTCTGGAACAAAGAGGACATTTCTATTAAATATATTAAGATGTAATACAAATTAACAACTAAAGCATTGTTGCTTGAAGAAAAATTGCAAATGCCTCAATACTCACTTCAATATCAAGGGTTTCATTTACATGATCAAAATTAATACGCCCAACATATTTCCTAACGTCTATGCTCAAGTTGAACAATATTTTCACTTGAATTGTAATCGCAGCTCTTAACTTTTTATATCTTTCCTTTCTCGCTGCTATTTGCCTTCTCAATTTCTGTAACACAATATTTCAATTTAAAAAATTATTTCAGAATTAATGGAAATGCATATTTCATGAAAAAAATTTCAGAATTGAGAATTCATAATAATGACAAATTATTTCAGAATTTATGCAAATTCATATTTAATGAAAGAAATTATTTTAGAGGTAATGAAAATTTAAAGAAAGAAATTATTTCTAACATTTAATGAAAAAGTTAATTCTGAAATAGAATTTTAAAATTAATGAACATCTATAGTTAATACAATAGTTTCAGAATAAAATAAATGTCTTCAATAATATGGATCTCCCATTTCACTTGGGGCCCATTGACCCATCTGTTACGAAGCCCCGTAATTAAGTTTTTGTGAATATGGATACAACCTTCCTATTATTTTTTTTACCACAATATAACTTTGTGGCCCGCAGGATTCATGAAAATTTTCAATATGGCCCACAATGTCTGAAAGGTTGAAGACTCCTACACTGAAGAGTAAAATAACACCATTTTAAACAGAAATATGTTTAAAATGGTGTATGTTTAAAAGACAAACCCTTGTAATACAAACTTTTTGCTAATCCCAATAACTCCCGGTCCAGATTAGTGAGGATTTAATGCATTTGGAAATCATTACTCTTATATTTGCAATTAGAAATTTACATAGTTTGTACTACAAGGGTTTGTCTTTTAAACATGGATGTTTAAAAGCTGTAATAATAGTGAGTATTTCTAAGAAAATTTCGGTCAAAGATGTCATTTACTGGGCAGCAGAAGCACGAGAACATGTGAGTGAAACCTTGCTAAAGAAAACCTGGAAATTATGGCCAACACTCGAATTCGACAATAATCAAGCAACAAAGGAATGCCACAAAATCATCTAGCTTTTAAAAGAAATCCTTGGTTGTGAGGAAGCAGAGGAAAGAGATATATGTGGGTGAAATGTTATCATTAGACTCCAACAGCCACTAAATATTTATGGATACAGAAATTGTCTCCTGAGTTTCAACTGGCAAATGACTCATCATTGAGCGACAGATTACATTATGATGCTTAAATCCACCAAAGACTCATTCATTACTGCTCAGATTGCTTTCAAAACTGCCCTTTGATATGTGGAGCAGAATGATAATGCAATCCTGGCAGACATGTTTCTGAGATAACTGGCTATGAACTGCATCATCCACAAGGTATATGTTGCTTTGTTGAATGAAGATGGAAGGTTTTCTCAAGGCAACTAGATTGTTGCAAGACAGACTTTATGAGTGGTTGTTTTTTTCTGTAGTTGATTCGTCAACTCTCTTGTGCAAAAGAGCATTTTTTATTTTAAAGAGCCGTTCGGATCAAGCAGATTTTCAGATTAGTGGGTTTTTAGTGTATGAAGAAACACTGTTATAAAAGTTCAATATTTTTGTATAAACAGATTATCAATAAATAAATAGAGTATCTACTTACACTCAGAAGATTTTTCAGGCTGCGGATTTCTCCATCCAGTTTCATAGCCATATTCTTTTTCTCAACATAATTCTTCTCGATCAAATCCTTATTCAAAGCCCTTGAAATAATGAGGGAGAAATAAAAGATAAAAATAGGGATGGAATAAATGATAAAAATGAATATTTTGAAAAATTTTCATCCTCAAATTTTTAGAGAGTGCAAAAACCTGCCATTTGTGCTGGCATTCCGACTACCGCAAGGTTCATAATATATATGCGCTTCATGATCTCATCCCACAAGCCATCGCTTCACACATGAGCTGACAACATGAATGTGAACTTCACAAAAAAAAAAATGGGTGGTCTGTCCCAATGACAATAGGAATGTTTTTTTTTCCCCTCATGCCAGTATTCAAAGATCTGATGCAAAATAATGTTAACATTTCACATTGATTAAGGATAAAAAAAAATTCACATTCATTGTGCCAAATGATTTTGGAATTAAAAAATCAGACACTTAAATTTAGAATATGTAACAATTTTTTTCAGAAATTCTTTTTTATATATAATTATTTTTTTCATGGTCAGTTTCAGTGCTGCATAACATGTACTAACTATTTGAACGACACTTTTTTTTCTCTAGTATTTAATGAAATTACTTGATAAATTTGGATGGTTTAAGAACATAACTGTTCCGGTATAACATGGTATTGATGAATCTTTAAGATATCAGTTTTACATCAAAAGGATAAATATAGCAATAAGTATTTATCATTTCATTGATAAATATTATTTTAAAACGGAAATTTTCAAAATCTTTCAGGTTATTAAAAAATTTAATCACAAATCTAGAACTTATTCTGATTCTATTTCATATGATTTTGTATCAACCAATACTGAACATAAAAAAATGTGTGAAATAAAATCATACAATGCAGAAAGTTATCTAAAATTATTCATTACAAAATGTGTAAACAAAATTCACTCATATTATTTCCTCTAACTTACTTTAGCATATTACTTCTTACATATAACTTACTTCAGCACATAGAACTTATTCATTGGAGCTTCTCTTTGGTATTGCAAAATGCACATCTTCATGATGTACACAATGGTACTTTGATTTAAATTAGCTTAATTTAAAAATCACTTGATTCTAAATTGAAAATAATTTAAAAATCATTGATTTTTTAATCACAAAATCAGGGGTACAAGCGTCCTTCATCTATTTTGGAGTAGTAAATTTCTTTTTTGGAGCAGAAATTTTGAAAACGAAGCAGAACTAAAAACTAACTATATCTGCAATATAAGGAATTTTTCTGTGAAATGCCAAAAGTTTTGCCAAAAATGGGTGAAAAGAATAAAAAGAATAATTCTAAATAAATTTCCTTCACAAATTAAAGTCTATTTAAATTTTTCCTGAAGTACCTTATCTGTCACTACTAAAACATGGGTTACTGAAATGACGAATAAAAATTATTAGTCTCTTTTCAAATTAAACACCATGTATACTGAAAACCTATCCAGCAAGAATTTCTGCTGTTTGAATACCAAAATCTTATTCATCCTAATATAGCAAAAAAAAAGTACGTGCAGAATATAAGGGTTTCCGTGAAAAAAAAAGGTTAACTTCTCACAGAATTTAAAGAAATGATTAACTGTTTGTTGCTCAGTGTTCCACTGCATGGAACACCCAACTTGACTAGCTTCTCAAACTGTTAAATTCAATTATAAATGGATAAAAATAGGTTTACCATTTACTTTGAACTTTGCTTTTCAATCATAGAAGACACCATCAAACAAAGTAATCCATGATCTTCAGCTGTGACCGGTTATTTAAAATCTTCGTATTTACAAGAAATTTTGTATATTTTTTTGTGATTACAAAATTGTACCTGCGTACTCCTTTAGGCCTAAGTAGATAGCCTACAACTTTTTTTTGTTGCAATTCTAATTTTAAAGGGTCAAATTTGAAAGCAAAATGCAAAAAATGAGAAAAAATATAAATACCTTATTTACTTAAACAACTCAACATAATAGAATGCTAATAGATTAACTTTTTTTTCTGCTGTTTTTTCAGTTTGAAGCCTGTTACAATATTTTCTATACAAATTACAATGCATATTTACAATGCATTACAATGTCACAAATTAATTTTTCCTATAAAGCCTTGAATTCTGTGAAAACCCCCCTAATAGCCAATTTAAAATAATAGATATTGTGCCAACTTAAATACTGTTGGACTTGAAATTGCGGAAAGTGAAAAAAGTCTAAATGTGCCTGTTTTTTACCAAAACTCATTGAATCTGTGAAATAATAAAAATTGTCAATTATCAAGCAACCCCATGTAAGTTAGATATGCATAATAAATGCATCCACCAATTATGCAAGAAACAATCTTGCCAATAGAATGTCTTTTTTTTTTTAATCCTGATTTTTTCATACTCTGATGTACACTTTACTGGTATGTTGATGTTATGTTTTATATTTTCCTCCAGAAAAAAGGAAGGACACCATCCTCCTGAAACAACACATAATCCAGTCATCCAACTTACAAGCATATCATATTATAGCCTAGCAACAAGAAAATTTCACACTTCTTAGCTCCAAGTAAGTGGTGGTTTGCCCATGAAACCATCTAAAATTTTGGAAAATATATAGAAATTACTAATACGTTTTCTTGGTTTTATGATTTTAACAAAACAAAGAGTATATGTAGTTGAAAAATTTATAAGTTTAGTCCAGGTTATTCATCATATTTAGATTAAATGACACAAATCAAAATTGTTCATCTTCTTGTAGCTAAAGTTTGTTTAATATAGGATATAAAAAATAACTATATTGTGCTGCCATCTAATAGCTTTATTGAGTCTTGAAAAACTTATTTTTCCAAATCAACTACCCCTAAACTGCGGCCTAGCCAAGACAAAAATTAGAAAATGTTAAAATTATTTTAAAAAAATCACAAGTAACTCCATTACTTGGTGAATTTCTTTGCAGCCTTTTCCAATTCTACCTTTTCTCGGTGCAACGATTCTGGTGTTCTATCAGTATCTATTCGGTCACACAGCTGTGAAGCTTCTTGACGAGCTTTCTATAAAAAGGAGTTAAAGATTAAAGTAAGCAACAAAAGATTTTTTTTTCTATTTCATTATTGTTATAATTTCAATAAAAGGAAAAAATAAAGATTTTTCATCAATGATTCAAAAGTTGGCAAAACATTCTTTTGTTACAATATTTTCAGGCAATTTTCCACATCATCCATTATGCAGTCAAACTTTGTTATAACACCTCGGCTATAACAACATTAAGTAGCAGCTATAACTAATCCCCCATAGACAATAATGCTAATGAACTTTACAAAATTTTTTACAGCTGGCTGATGCAACGATGAATTTAGGAAAGAGAAAATTCAATTGCCAGCGGGGGGAATCCAACCCACGTCTTCTCACTTACTAGATGAACGCCCTAGACTACCAGACTACAAAGTCAACAAATATCTCAATCTTTCTAAAGCTTGTGTGCACTGAACGGAACCATACATGGACGGTCGGACCTAATTCAGGTCAAAGCACAGAATTGCTAACACTTGCCTTTCCTAAATTCATCTTCACATCAGCCAGCTGCTAAAACCCTTTGTAAAGAAAGCAGAGAGTGGCATCATCCTCAGATAAGTCGCTATTTGGAGGTGACTCTCTTCGACAATGAGCAACAAATTATAAAGACATGTAAGTTTTTAAGAATGATGCTCTTTTAAAACCTCTTTCCAAAAGTGCGGTGCAAAATGTGTAAATTACAACGTCCAACGTAAATAAATCAAGGTGAACTGATTGATTTTACTGCATTGTCTATCCTTTTTTAAAAGGGATTTGTTTACACTTTGCTGTTCAATGCCAGTTCATTTTTGACAAATGAAATCTTTGGCATGTTTTTCCTTCCTTACACAAAAACTCACTATCACAAAATTTTTCTCTCCCCCATCAGTCCCTTTCTATATGCACAAGGTGAAAAAATACAAGGCCACAACAGGCAAAATGCCCAATGAGGTGGCTGAGAAAAAGGTGCCCATAACAGGTATGAATGTCATATATTTCTAAAATACAGCAACCCAATTAAAAATGCAATTACAAAAACTATAAACAATATATATACATGATAAAATATTATACAATGACCATAAAATGTATTTATGGCTGTCTTATTCCAAGTATGGATAGCTTCTAGATTTACTCCAACATATTTATCATATTTCTTTTTAAACGTGTCAATTGTGTTAGAATTTACTACCCTTGGGGGAATATATAAGCTATTCCATTTATTAACAACCCTATTAGAGAAAAATTCCCTGCGACACCATAACCTTGCATTGTCCTCAACAATCGATACTGGTGTCTCCTTGTAAAAGCAGTCGATTGGCGGTGTACTAAAAGTTCATGGTCCATCCTATCCATCCCATTGAAAATTTTGAACACTTCGATCATATCTCCTCGACACCTGTGTTCATTCAATGTAAACATATTCAAAAAATAAGGTCTCTCTTCATACCTCAAACAGTGTGTGCCAACGAGAACACAGTAGCTCTTCTCTCACCCTTTCAACCATGTCTATGTCCCTCCCTAGGTATGGTCTCCAAAACCTTACAGCATACTCCAGTCCAGGACGAACTAAGCCTCAGAAAAGGGGAAGAATGATTTTAAGAGAACGCGAAGACACCTTTTTGAAAATAAAACCGAGCATTCTATTTGATATACAAAGTAATTCAACATACATTCATTGCCTATTAATGATGGGTGCAGTTTAAGGGTTAATCAGGAGATAGTCTCAAGAGAAGACACTTTCTAAACATTGTCTACCGCAATTCCAAAGAAAGAAAAAACAAAAAAATGCACCTCTGCTTTTTTTTCAGCCTCAGCGACATCTTTCTCTGCATCTTCAAGTGCTTGTAATTGTTGTTTAAGGAATTTATTCTTCTGTTCTTTCTTAATATCTAATTTTTCACATGTTTTCATAGCACTGTGAAAATCGGCCTACAAACAAAAAAGAAAGAAAGAAAAAGAAATTAATAAAAAAATTTAAAAATTCAAAGTTTAACCCTATAACTGGCATTGACGAAACGTCCCACCTTACTTAAAAGCCTTTCATTTTAGCAATGACAAGCCCAGACATTTTGTAAAGCAGATTTCTCAATGGAACAGATTTTCTTATCCCTACTTCATAAGAAAAAACCAATAAGACATTTTAAAAGAGGGGTTTAGTGATTTATGCTATGCCGGTTGGAGGGTTACGATCTTCAGAATTCTAACCTCATACATTCATGTCACTATGCTACACATTTGACCATCACAAAAATTTACACACATAAGAAAATCCTAACTTGATTATTATCATGGAACCAGCTAAACTTGTGAAAATTGACAAAAAAAAGTAACATGTTCAGGAACAGTATCAAATGTCAAAGATTTTGGAAGACAAAATGTAGAATGAAACAGGAACCATAAAAATTTTGCAGATCATTTAATTCCTTTATCAGTATACTACATCACTATTTTTAACTATACACTACTTTCTCAAATCATTAGAAGAAAAAAATTCTCAAAAGTCATCTCCCACCTCTCTCTTATTTTATCCTACAGTTCTAATGAAGACAGCTTTTTTCACAATGGATGAGCTCAAGTTGAAATGGAAAGCTATCAATGTATAACATTAGAGATGGGACAAATATTTGAATGTTATTCAGTGTTCTGCCCTTTTGCAGAATAGTCAGTTTGACTGAATATATGCAAATCTAAGCACAGCAAACTAATTTTAAAAAATCCTATTAATTGGAATTTTTCACATAAATTAACACAATTTGCTGATTATATTTTATTGTGTGGTGCATACCTATTCCTTTCTGTGCAAGAGGTTATGTCAGTGAATTTCTGGGATAAGTAAAACATGAAACTGAAAATAGAATCCTACTGCAATATAGTGGAAGTGTGAACATGAATTACATAAATTCACTAACTGAAGGATATATCTAGACAAGAAATGTATTGAGCTACTGAAAGGAAGTAAAGAACATTGAGAGTGGAAAAATGCGTATTAAATGATGCATTAATACCTTGAGGGTAAACAATGGTTGAAATTTTCTTTTAATCATATGTAAAATTGTAATAAGTGTTGAAAACAAAATGGTTCTGTAAATACAGTGGTACCTCGGCTCAAGAATTTTCCAGCTAACAAAGATTTTTTCGTGCTTTTTCTGCTTTGGCTAATGAATACAGATTCAACTAACAAACATTTTCAATGATATGAATGCATGCACTAACATAAAATATCCGTCTCATGAGCTGAATTTTTGCACCAATCATCATCAGAATTACTGTCACTAGGGCATTAAATCATGCTCACCATGGAATACAGAATTTTTTCAGATGTACCTATACTTCTGTTTCTGAAATTCTTCAAACCATTTCATATAAAATAAAGGATTCAGTCAAAATAGAAAATACATTGAAAAAAAGGGTAACATATGTTTTCCGAGCATGCATTCTTTAAGTGCAAGACTCTTAGCAATAAGCTGAACAGTCTGGGAGATTATCCTTTCCATCTGCATGTATCAGATACGGAAATGAGCTGACAAAATCGCAGATGGATGGGGACACTTATGAACTTTATTGGGTTGTGTCAACACGAGCTTTAGAGTAGACTAAAGCTGATGTTGGTTGTGCACATAATATGAAATAAAAAAGATCTTCAGCATCTCTCATCTTCCTGTATATTTTCATTTATACAATTTTGAAGCTGTTCATTTTAGCCTTCAATCAGTTTTTGTCTTTTTCATAGCACTCCTTAGTATTTTAAAAAACTTATCTTTAAATTTTGGGCAGAACCTGCAACGAATCAAATGATTTTCCATAGAAACCTATGGGTAATCACTTTTTGGCTAACAAATGATCTTCATTAGCTGAGGAATCACTGTAATATTAAAATGCAATATATCATAGTTAAACTTGATTGTCAGTATCATGACAATAAAAATCATTCAATTACCAGTTTTTAAATAATTATTTAAATAATAAATTGCCTAATTAAAATTCAATATCAATTGAAACTATTAATCATTTTATTTTCAATTAAAAACCGGCAATTTTATTTATAATTGTGATGAATTTTAAGAAAATTGGTATTCGGCTGTTGAATATTCAGTATTCGGCCACCATTCATCCCATCCCTACATGTCAAAGCTATCAATAGCACCACATCATGCATATACAGGGTGATCAGTGAATAAGCCCTTATTTCAAAATTAAATATCTCTACAACAAAGATCAATAGAATTATACGGTAAATGGTACGTTTATTAGCAAAACTGTAAGAATGTTGTACAGAAATTTTGAAAATTTCATTTTTTAATTTTTTAAAATTTAAAAAAACAAAAACAAAACTGGAGATTTTGGGGTTCCAAAAATCCTCATTTGTGTGAAGAGAAACCACTGCATTCGCCTAAAGTTACTGCATGGGCTGCGGTATGCGCCGTGTGTGCTGACAAATTGTTCCAAAATTGTAACGTAACGTTCAGTAGTAATCGTTTCTCGCACGAAGAAGGGGCTGATAATGCCTCTGGGGCATACCGCAGCCCATGCAGTAACTTTAGGCAAATGCAGTGGTTTCTCTTCACACAAATGAGGATTTTCGAAACCCCAAAATCTCCAGTTTTGTTTTTTTTTTATATAAATTTTAAAAAAACTAAATTTCTTACAATTTTGCTAATAAATGTACCATTTACCGCATAACTCTATTGATCTTTGTTGTAGATATATTTAATTTTGAAATAAGGGCTTATTCGCTGATCACCCTGTAATTACCTTAGTGTTGAGCATGCATGTCATATTTTCATATTTGTTAGTGCATGCCTTCATGACAATTTTCATTTCTTAGACACACATTAACAAGAGATGGTAAACTCCCCCCCCCCTCCTTCAGGGTCCAAAAAACTCAGTTTTCAGGCAAGCATATTTAATTCTAATTATGTTTCAATGCATTGCTTGATTCTGTTTAGGAGACAATATAGGCTGGTGTTTTTAATTATGTTCATAACGATATCAAATGATAAAATCAGCTGAAGGAACTTAAAATTCCATTTTTTTTTAAATTTCCCTTTGCTTAAATAGTAAAGTAGTAATTATGCTTTATAGTAATAGTAAATTTGCTTAATAGTAATAGTAAAATAATAAAGACAGACACAAAAAAATAATAAATGAATAAATTAAATAATAATAATAATTGCTGTTGAAAAAAAATGGGTTATGCTTTTTTTTTAAAACATGACAGTTCTATCAGTTTTTTTAAATTAACCATATCAATCGCTAAATTGGGAAAACAAGTACATTCAATCAAATATGTACCAGCATCCCAGCCTGGGTGGGCCCATGATTTTGATGGCCATGCCCATGAAATTTTCCAGGTAGGACCTCAGAAAAATCAATTGGCCAATTGGGGCCCGTGACACTCTACGCTCTTAAGACGGCCCTGTCCCAATTCCCTCTCATTAGCAATTTTTAGCAATAAATTAGGAATTTTGTCTGCAATGGCGATGTTCTGTATTTTCCGGTAGATCCTGATATTATGCAATTTTCGCTATGAAATATTATTGTATATTGATATGTATTGAATTATCTACCAGTTGTCTTACAATCAAACATGTATTTAAAAAAACACTTCCACATGAACAGGCTGCCATGTTTGTTTCCATTCATAGATTTGGGCAGCTTTGACCACCATTCAAAGGCAGTTCAGGTGATGCAATGTGTCGCCACAGCTTCTTCATGTGAATAGAGTGGGGTGAAGATAGATTCCTAAAGAAAAGAAACAGTAGCAGCAGAAAACCGCAAACTCAATGTTCCTTTTTGTCTTTTTTTTCATGTTGATGACAATAATTGAAACCTGGCAATATGAATTCATAATCTGGAAGCCCTGCAAAACGTTGCAAAATCCAGCATCGCTGGCTAAATCCTGAAAGTTGGCAGGTCTGAGCATGTAATTTTAAAAAACACTCAAAAACTTATTTTAGCTCAAAATCCCCATCTTCTTAGACTGCTTTGCTCAGAAGCATAACTATGTACTTTGAGTAGAAAATACACTCTACTGTGCCGTTCTATTTGTGTATATATTGATTCTAATTTTTGTTAATTGCATTTTTAATTGGGTTGCTATATATATTTTTGTTTTGGAAATATGTGACATCCATATTTTTATGGGCATCTTTTTCTCAGCCACCTCGTTGGGCATTTTGCCTGTTGTGGCGTTGTATTTGTATTTGTAATTTTTATAATAATATTTTTCGACAAAAAAAAGAAAATTATTGAGATATCCTCATTATTTACATGGGGGGGGGGGGGAATTCACTCAGAGATAAGTTTTTCATAATGCCAGTAACTTTCAGGAATAAATTAATACTGTCAGTTGTGGTATACATCTCTGTTCATTCAGTGAGCAAATAATAAAATCCAACCATTAATTTGTCGGATTCTTCCTTCTTCACTTTGAAATATATATCAGTTTCCTTTTTCGTTGCCTCATAATCCATTTTCTTTTGACGACACTCTTGGTGCTGAACACTTAAGGCATCTTTCTCTTCTGAAATTTTCCTACGCAGAATTTCAAACTTATTCAAATCCTCTACCTGAAATTGAAAACATAAATTTATCTTGAAAAGTAATGTTTTTTGTGCACGTATGAGCATGAACATTTTCTCACTGACAAAGATAGATCTATTCTACAGAGAAAGAAATTTTCCTGTAGATGAACATGACACCAGTTTCAATTTAAGAGGGGGAAATGTAAAAAAGTAAATGCCGATTGGCTATTAAAACACACGCAAATGAGAGGAAAAGAAATGCATCAATAATTAAAATCATATATATAGTAAAATCTTGTTAACTAACAGCCCTAATAAGTTGTCACTCCAGTTAAGTCATAATTTTTCGTTGGTTCCATCTGCTTTCATAGTATGCTCATCAAGAAATGCTCATTTACTTGTCGCTAATTTCGGTTAACTCATCACTATTGAAAAGTTAGAGAGAGAGAGGAACAGATGATTTCTATCGCTCCCTTTAGAGAAAGAGCTTGATAACAGCATATTGCCATGTGTTCAAATGTAACCATAAAAACCTTATGTACCAAAATGAAACAGCTCTAGTAACAAAGGTTATGCTGAGGAAGTTTATTCGTAGAAAAAAAAGTTATAAAAACTTTAGGCACTGTTCGAGAGCTGGATCCGATTTCTGGATGGGCCCGTACTAATTTAAGGCTTCAAATTTAGACAAAATATATTTATTGAAAAATCAGACATTTTTCCCAAGTTGAAGCCTTCTAGTGTCTGCTTTGCCTTGCCTAGGAACCCATCAAGTCCAAATTGGGCACCATGTTAGAATTTACCTTGTGCAGTAAAACCCATCTTCAATGGAATCACAAGGAACCAAGATTTTTTCCGGTTAAACACAGGTTTCTGCTTAATAAAAGTTCAATTGATATAATGTGTAAAATTATGTAACAACCTCGTGTGTGATTGAAATAAAATAAAAACGAATTAATTAGTCTATAATTACTAAATACTGTATTTAGGTTTCGACAGCATCTGTATAAAATTCCAACTCACTGTTTTTGTTCTAAAATAGAGACATTTACAACATTTTCAACTTCCTCAAAAATTTTTAATTAGGGTGTTAATATCTGTCATGTCAGATTCAGTTTGTACATAATCGTCTATGTTTATGTAATCCACAGCATCAGGGCCATAACTAAGAATTTTGTGAGGGAGAGAGAGAGAACATGATTTTGCTGCAGCTACCACTGTAAAATTCAATGATTTTATAATGCTTTTGTTCCCACTAAAATTTGTTGCCACCCCCCCCCCCCCTAAATTTTGCCATCAGGGCAGGTGCCCCCTTTTGCCTCTCTCTAATTAGTTCTGGCCCTGTTCAACCTTGCAATCACGGAATGCACACAGCTTGCATACAATTTTGCAAGTCCTGCATATCATTTGGAAATTCCACCCTTACATTGATTTCTTCCATGGAACAGCCTGCTTCTTCGAAAAATTTTTCTACTATTTCAGAAAGCAATTTTAGCAAGCTTTACTACAAAGCTTATCAAAACCACAACATCAAGTACATAAACAGATTTTTGCTAATCTAAGGGTGGATGATGTAGAACTCACATTTGCAAGCTTATATTGCATGAAAAATTTTGGTGGAGCATTTTAACATTGTGTATGATCTATTGGTCACCAAACACTCAGTGTTTGTATGAAATTTCCCATTAAAGGGTACAATTTTCCTTTTCGCATTAGACAGGTTCTGTTTAAATCAGGTTTTTTAATGTGTTTAGCATTGAAATCACAGGACCATAATTTTTTTTCCATTGAAGACAGATTTCCACTTAATATAGGTTCTATTAAACAATAAGTTTCACTGTATTTGTATCATGAAGTATACCAGTGTATTTGACCATGTGAGTAAAATACTAAAAGCTCAAAAAGTAAAAGTTTTGTTTTTTTTCCTTTTGTAATCTATAAATTTTGTTAATATTGTAATTTTAATTCATATTTAAAAAATTTTTATATTACTTTAAAACTATATGATTTTCACAACATTGCACATCGAAACTGATGTCACTTTGCTTAAGTCATCATAATTTCTCAATAATGTAAGCGAAGACTCAACAAGGTTTTACTATAATTACATTCTCATTATCCTTCTATGCAGTTATAATATTTTATACAAATTTGTGATAAAATAAAACAAGCTTTTTCCAAACCTACAGCAATAAAATCTTTAGCAAGCTCAACAGCATTTCTGAATTGCATAGCAAAATTATGAAACTAATAACAGAATATTCAGTTAATTTTGAACATTCACCAACTGAATATTCTTCTCTTAAAAATCATTACAAATAAAACTGGGGTTCTTGACTTGTAATTGAAAATAAAATTATCTCCATGACTGAAAATTTATCTTGGGATTTTTAATAAAAGTTTTCTTTCATATAATGTATATTGAGATAAGTGGAACCACTTTTTTGCATAGTGCAAATTCAACCTAGTATCTACGTTGAAGAAGTCAATGAAACTTCTTGAAATTCCGATAGCAATTTTTTTCAATCTTGAATCATGCCTGTTTTTTTAGAGCTAATGTTTTAAATTTATTTTCTGCAGTGACCCGTTTCAAGAATTATATTTTTTTACTGGGTCGTTAGTTAGCTTGGCTCCTTGAGGGGACAAGTAGAACACAAAGCTGACTGTGCTTTAAAATCATTCATAAAACGATGATTCATAAATGAAAGTGTTAACAAAGAGGGAAAAATCTATCATTCAAAATCCATCATCAAATTCATCTTCACCTGTCCCAGGCTTTTTTGTAGGGTCCTGTATTTGTCAAAATTTTCCTTATTTTTGTGAAAAATAACAATAGTTTTGTAGGAAGTGAAATAATCTAGTTGAGCTATCACAAAAGAAATGAAATGTCAAATTTATGGTTTCATTATTTTTTATTTTGTGAAGGGTTTGTTTTTCAGATCCGGAATTTTGTGAAGGGTCCAGAAAACAGACCCAAATTTTGACTGGACAGATCTGCGCTCACAATGTTAATTAACAACTTTGATTATCGAAGTTGTTAATTAACATTGAGCACATATCAGATATGTAGAAAACTCACAATGTAGTAATATCCCCCATAAATATCAACCAACATTATATGAGGCAAATGAGAAGGAAAATGTGGATTTTCCCAGACTATCAAACTTGAGAGGTGAAGGAAATGGCAGAACTTCATCGCGTCTAATCATACTTGTCTTCTTGAATGTTGGGCCAGTGAAAGGTAGATGTAGTGTCGATTCTTCTCCCAAATTTTGCTTTCTTGAACTTTGGTTAGTTGCCCACAAACATCTTTATCTTTACCGCCTTTTTATTTGTGAGGTTGACACAAACCTATTCACCAACCTTTTCTTCTGGAATGGTTTCCAACACTTTATGAAGTTTTGATGTTCCTCTATTTTTCAACACTCATCTTTTAGGTTTATTGAAGCAGCTAGTGCTGACTTAGGACCTTTACCCCTTTCTTCAGTTTCATACTACAGTTGATAAAACTAATGTAAGTAGGTACAAGGTTAATGTATATTCATTGATTCTACTTGCTCTAACACAGGAAAAACGGGGGGGGGGGGGGAGAATATAACCTTCTTGATTCCTATTCACCCTTAGAAAATATCATATTTATATTCAAATGACCGATTAAACAAGAAAATAAGAACTTGGCACCAAAGTATCAATATTAGATCAATTTGAGATTTCCGAAACAGTTAAAATGCAAAGGACACAACGAGCACCAACACAATTACAAACTTCTCTGTATGAAAGCTCCTTATAATATTGTACAGGGTGGTCAAAAAGTCAGTAGAAAATTTAAAAATGAATAAAAACCGGAAATATAATCAAAATAAAAAATGGTTTGCAGGGTTAGCATCGCTAGGTCATGGGAATTCTTTTAAGATGTGAAAAAATAACTAAAAAAACAGCCAATAGGTGGCACCGGCACAAACGACTTTGGTGGAAATACACAAATGAGACGGTTATACGAACTTGCATTCCTAATCCACAACCAGTTCACAGCTGTAAACCGTGTATGTGGACCTGCTGCACTCTGCTGTTGTTGGGTTTGTGACTCACCAATGCAATGTGTTATCCCCTGTAGTGGTGGTCATGTGGAACACATACTGCTGTAATGAACGATTTAGAGGTATTCTATTCGTTATTTGCGTATCTTTTCTTTGACTTGTGTACATCAGCGGCACTTATTGGCTGTGGTTTTTTTTCCCCTGTCTTAAAAAAATTCTTGTGACCTAGCGATGCTAACCCTGTAAACCATTTTTTTATTTCAGTTATTTTTCCAGTTTTTATGAATTTTTAAAGTTTCTACAAACTTTTTGCCCACCCTGTATAAGCAAGTTATTGCACCAAGCACATTTATACTTAAAAAAGAAAGATTCAAAAGAAAAATTCCTGAAGCAGCAGTTCTCAGAACCTGAATTTTACAAATCACGTGTGGTTCTCCACTTGCCTTAAATGTAAATTAATACATATTTTTTTAAAAAGAAAAGAAAAAATGTTTGCCATATATATTTACCAATAATAAAATTTGATAAATGATTCAGATTTTAAAATCTGATATGATATATCTAAATATTACTGAAACCATAATTTTTCCACAAATGCTTGTTACATTTTTTAGAATAAATTAAAAACACATTAATCATTATAAAATGAAAAGTTAATGTTTACTCAAAGAAGTTTTTTATGAGCCGATTCTAAACTCAAAGTGCATTTATTTTATCCACTTCATTTTTTTACCAAAACTTAGCATTAATTTGAATATTAAACACTAGTTTCTTTAATCTGTGATAGCTTCTCTCTCTTGATTATTCCAAGTAAAAAAACTAACCCCATACAAATTTCCTCTCCTATCAATAACAATGAACAAACTCAATGAAATGCTGCTCACTTTGTGAGCACTTCCAAATACCCACATTTCTCTCATTTTATTCATATAAATTTCTTCGATAATGCATATCTTTCAATTCCCAGCATTTTAGTTTGTTATCTCATGGCAGTTCGCATGTAACGATAAAAAAATTTATTTTACTGTTATAACTAACTAGTAATGGCACCTGGCACTGCCTCAGCAATGCTCCATATACCAGGAGCATTGAAGAAGTGATGACAAACCATTGTAAAGGGATAAAAATGTCGGAAATGTATTGTTTGGGAACCACAGTGACCAAAGTAAACATTCTAAAAGTCATTAATAAGACCAACAAACAATTGTTTCTAGACTTTTTTTACCATTCCAGACAGTCCACTAGCTCTAATGAACCTCTAAAGTAATGGGTCTTGTTTGGTGCGCATGCAAAATTGGTAGAGATTAGTCTAAAATTGTTTATTTTTATTGAGAATATATACAAAGGAAACTAATTTTATATACAGTAGTGCTCAAAAATGTTTTAAGCACTACTGTGCTCAAAACATTGTTGAGAACAAATCTCTGCAAAATTTGTATTTAAAATTTTAATGAAATCTATCTTGTATGAAACAAACAGAATTTCATATTACAAACTATTTTGAAAGAAAAATTGTACGTCTAAACTTTTTAATTCAGAAACAAATTAATTTATTTTTGCAAAAAAGTCTCAAAAGTCTTCTAGCACAAACAGAAAGTAAACACCTGTAAATAATCAAATCAGTCATGCATTGGGCACTATAACAAAGTAGAATAAGTCAAAACTTTGTTGGAAGCAGTTTAGATTATAAAACTATTTTCCATGTTTTGGTATGGACTCAATGAGTTTTTCCCATGGTCAATGGGCATTTTTCCCCATTCTTTTCTTGCACCTTTGAAAAAAGAATGGGATGGAAAAAACATCAAATTGTCATAGTTTCTGGCTCAGACTCGTCTATCAAACTCAATATATGCTTAATGGTATTCAGGTTATAGCTCTGACTTTACCATCCATAAAACTCTTTAAAACTCTTGTTTTGTTGCCTTCCGAACTACTGCCATATTTTGTTGAAACCAAAGGATTCTGTCTCAGACTTAGCATTACAAGTAACCTCCAATCAACTATTTCCGAACGAACACACTTGAGACGAGTTGAAAAAATATAATTAGCACAATGAGAAAAATTTAAAAAAAAATCAAGTTGATTATCAAGGCAGTCTCTCCCCCCCCCCCCCCCCACCAAATTCTATGAAAAGAACGACTGTGTGTGTATGCTTTCTATTCCTGGGCATAAATGCTAGATAGGTGTTGAAGGCAGTGGAGAGGGGAAAAAAAATCTTACAGATTAGAGGGGGACAACAGAAGACATGATGTCAACACTAATACACAAGCTGTCCAATTACTAGAAAAGTTTTGTTTATGTGGCATTCCCTACTTCAAGGCATGGTTCAATCCAAAAAATGGACCTTGCAAATAGCAAATGAATAGAAATATTCAGGGCATAAATATTTTGGGAGGGATGTGTCCCCCCCCCCCAATCTTCTTTTCACAAGAACGTCTTCAGCTATCGGACTGAACATAAAAATGCTCTGGAAAGGCTAACATTTTTTCAGCTATATTTATTGTCATTGTCGTACTGGAATATTGGTAAGAGTAGCATGTGTCATGTTGTAAAGGATGACGTGTCGTTATGAAATACATTTTTATAAATCCACACACATCTCACACTGTGTGGATTTTCACCTACTATCTACATTGTTCATACTAAAATAATGATTTCCCTTCCCCCCCCCCCCTTCCAATTAGCCAAAATATACATATAAAAAAATTCAAATTAAACAAGAAACTTCAACATTAAATCAGATAGAAAACTCAGAGTTCATAAAAGTTCAAATTATCTAAAATTCAAATTAACCAAGGCCCACTTTATTACCTTCTAGTGGTGTAGCGTATCACTCCATATTGAAAGTACGAACTTGAAGGGTTAACAATTATTTATTAAACTATTTACAATTAAACATTCAATGATTAAATGATTAAATAGGTCATAGTTAATTACATAAAATTAAGAATTTAGATCATCAGCACGACCAGCACAGATGTGGTGACTAGAGGCAGAATGAGGTAAAGAGCAGCAGCGATTCCAGGTTGATTGTGGTTTATATGCAGGTGTACTGCAGTGTCAAATGTGCTCATCACAGCACGGCCATTTGCATATGCCACAGGATACCTCCACTAATGGACGAGGAACTGTATTCCTAGACTTTGAATGTCACCATTTAGTCAGAACGTAGAGTCATTCCGGTTGGTCATGTCAAACACTTGATTTGGATTTTTTTGGACCTTCGGACAAGTGCTCCAAACATGCAGACTTCAACCAGCCCAGCAATACTGTAGACTTCCAACTACCAATGAGGATAGTGAAAAATTTTGGACTGCGTTTTAGGACAGCATATGGGGCCATCATAAGAACGCTGCAGCAGTGGTCAAACAGAGTCACGCCTCAAGAAGACATAACTACAGGTAGCGATATCTTTGTGCATAGGAACCATGATGGGTCACAGCAGGGCCATCATTTCAACTTTTTCCCAGGGGGGCACAGAGCATGTACTAAAGGTACGTATATATATATATCTCCCCCCCCCCTAAATGACGGCCTGGGCCACAGGAACAGGATGGAGTTTATCATGAACTCCCTCAAACTCTCTGTGAAAGCAGCTCCAGATCTGCAGGTGACTTGTGAAGAATCAAAGAACTCACCAGGCAGCTTCAAAGTTATTCCATACAGCATCTCGGCTGAACTGTGTCCGATATCCTCTTTTATAGCAGCTCGAAAGCTTAAGAGGACAAATGGCAAGCACTGTGTCCAAAACGACGAGGAATGGCATAGCATTGCAGACTTTAGTTGTCAGTGATACGTCTCTACCATCCCATTTGACTAAAGATGATATGCTGTAGTGCGAATCTGCTTGATGCCAAGAAAATGGGCAAGCGCTTGGAAGAGACAACTTTCAAACTGTGCACCTTGATAGGTGGTTATGCTAGAGGGCACACCAACCCTGGATATCCATCTGGTCATGAATGCTTTCAGAATTATGAATGACCGACCTTCAAGCATGTATTGAAAATATCAAACTGAAGCATAGGCAGCAAGGATTTCCCTATCATAAGCACTACAACACTCTGTTGGTGCGAGTTTTTGTGAAAAAGAAACCAAGGGGATTGCCAAGAATTTTCAACAAATTAGTGCATAGTATCTCTTAAAATAATAGCGGAGGCATCTATACATACATCTATATATATATAGATAGTTCTAACCGATTCAAATTGCCCTCCTTGCGAAACACAATTCCTGGGTAAAACAAGTATGGCTATAATAAAAGAATGCCGTGGTTGTTGGGGGGGGGGGGGGGGAGCACAGAACTTGACAGATGATGGAAAACATTAAATTGATGACTAAAAATGTTACAAAGTCTTATCAAAATGCAAACTGTCTTTCATTGCAATTTCGTAAATTTTCATTTTTTGTCAAACCAAAGCCACTAGCTAGTTGCTTGAAGCTGGACTAGCTTTAGGAATAGGAAAAGCTTCCATAATTGCATGTACACATTTTTACTTACCAATTATTTCTTGTTTAAGATAATAAAAATAACATGTTTTTGAGTCACATGGTACAATTTTGAGTCAAATCATCACAGCTATTTATGAAATGGTTGGGGAAGAAGATATATCACCTGAGTTGACACATCAGTTGGATTCTCAGTGATTTCCAAGCTCTTGATTTTTTGCTCATTGATGAGTATCAGTTGGTTCTTCTCCCGTATCATCAGTTGAAATCTACCAAGATCTTTGCCTAGTTCTCTCATAAAATTCTGAATGGAGGACATTTCATCATTTTTCTCAATTTTCATTGTCTTAAGAGCATTCACTTCAACCATTTTTGATCTGAAATAAATGTAAAATTTAATGCACCAGAACTTTTTAATTTTTTGTGCTAGCAACAAGTGTATGTATAAGTCTTTCACAAGGATTATACCCAGCTATTTAACTGCAAGACTCGTACAGACGATAGAACCTCCAGTTTCGAATAGAAACAATTTCTTACTCATACTTAATCAGTGTATTACAGTTAAATCCTCAAAAGAAACTAAATTAAATATAAAGAACTCTTAGTTTTACTGGTGTTGAGTGTTTTAGTTCCCAAATTAATAATTCAGTGTGTCATATATAAGATTTGGCTGGTATATTGCTTGCAAGCATATGCAGAAGAACATTCTTTATATGACTTTCACATTTATATGCCCAGGTATTATTGCTAAGGCTCCATATTCAAATGTCAAAATATTTCATCATCCTTTACAATAACACGAATCTAAAAAAAACACATATTGGAGTCCCTCCACTGATTTTGACAACTATATATAATTTAGAATCTCCATCAAATCTTCTTCACTTGAAAGGAAGGACAGAGCGGACAATTGATAAGGAAAAAAATAAAAACACAATAAAATGCAAATCACCTAATATCATTCTCAGAGAAAATTTCTTTATTCAGGTAATTCAATCCTTTGTTACTAGAGCAAGAGTAGTAACGGTATTTTGGGTGAGGATAAAGCTGATCCCCCTCCAGAGTGAATGCAGATAAACACTGCTTTGGTGGTCTGTCCATCATCACATTAGAAGCCTCCTCAGATGTTTCAATAAGAATAGCATTTTCTATAGATCTCTGAAAAAAATGCAAAGCAATAAAAAATTATTCTTCCAAAATTCCTTTTGCAGCACGAAAGAAAATTTGTACTGAGGTGTAAGACACCTACATCATGATTCTAATGTAAACCTTGAGAGATGGGCAGATTCCTGAGATCATTCTTAACAAAGGTAAATAACTTGTGATAATGCCAAAATTCTTTGAAATAGATGGTGCAGTTAAATCGGGTTTTGCTATATAAGAACCAAAATTTATAAATATATACATATATATGCTATACCTGATCAATCAGACAATTTAAGACAACCGGATTCTCACATTCAATCATTTCATAAACAGTTGGATAGTTTGAGACAGCCATTTTATCCCGAACATCGTGGACCTAGATCGGTGTAAAGAAAATAACAGATAAAACATTTTTTCAAAAGCATATCCAGAATTATAAATAGTAAGTAGCTACAAGCAATCATGATGGACTCGCACCACAAGGATTCATGTTCAACCCACTAATGATACAGTGGTGGTCAGCTGAAGTTTGTTTCCTGGTTTTCCAACTTAAAGGCACAAATGGGAGTCAATCTCTCATTTAAAAAAGTCTCCCCATAGAGAGCAATTAGGCCTCTAACATTCTGAATTGACTCATAATCAGTGTTTGGCAATACGCATCTAGATGTGTAATTTGAATATAAAAATTTTAATTTACTCTTCAAAATTTCACTGAGAAGTGAAAATAATCATTCAAATTTTAGATAATTCTTTTTAATAGAGTTATTTCTGACGAATAAAAAAATACTCCTATTTTTTTTCAAAAATACCCTTTAAAATTTTAGAGAGGAGTGAGATTACTCTTCAAAATTATATTTTCAGACAACATTGCTCATAATGCAATGCACAAAATAGCCTGCCAAGTTGTTTGCTTCAAAATTTGGAAGGCAGATGGCATCACTTCTTGAACACATAACAAGCAATTGAATTTTGATGCATGAATCATGTATCTAAATGTATAATTTTGAACACTGTTAGATACATGACACATTTTCCGACATGCAACACCAATTTGTTACAAATGCCTAAGAGGAGTATTTACGAGGTGCAAGTATGATTTAGAAGTAGTAAGTGTAATGTTAATGTAAGTGTAATTTTAAAAATGTAAGAGCCAATGCAGATAGACCAAAAGAAAAACTGTAAGAGTAACCTTGACCATGGTAAACCTTTAAACACGCGAAATAGTCTTAATACAAATAAGTATAATTGCATTCTAACCGATGTTTTTGGAGTGCAAGAGATAAGAAATGCATAACTGTACAACTGTACGTTGTTTCAACTCTTTGTGACCTTGACAGAATAGAGCTTGCAAGTAGGCACATTTTAGTAAAAAAATTGTGAGCTTGTTTTTGCAGTGCTTCTTTTCAACATAGCAAGTTTAGTGAACTATATTTAGTAATAATTACTATATTATAACCCATGCAATCACCATACCAAGTGCCCAATTATACCAAGTATTGTAAATGAAGTTATTAATTAGTATTTTTCACAAATGGTGAAACATCTTGTACCCTGGAACCAAGATATGAAAAAAAATCGTAATTTAAAAAAAAAAAAAATCAGGTTTTTTTTATTTATATATATAAATTAGGTTTTTAAATTTAAATTAACTGACTGCATATTAATTAAAACAAAAATCACATTAATCATTAAGATTCACTTAATTGCTCAAATTTAATTCAGCATTAACTAATAAATTAAGAAAAATAATAAGAAACCAACAATCACTACAATCAAGAAATAAGAACACCAAAAATCTGTGCTTATATAACATAAAAGATCATTGAGTCTAAATTAACTTCATGGATTTACATTTTTCTCACAGAGGAAAAAGTGTGCTTATGCATAAGGGCTCCACCCTACTTTAACCAGTCATCTGGCCAATTACTATATCTCCTTTTACTTTTTTTCGCCCATTAAAAGTTTGAAGCCATTAAAATATATTTTCCCAATTAAAATTTTCTTATGATTACATTAAAACTGACTTTGTGTTCTTAAATGTGTTTTTAAATCAATAATAATTTAAATAATTGCTAGTTTACAAAAATTGAAATAGTTACACAAAAGTAGCATGATGTCCTTATGCCATAGTAGCCAGATGATCTGGTTAAAGTAAATGTCTGGGGGCAACTCAGCATCACATATAGTGTCGGGTTTCTAGATTTACTTGATGTACAACCAAAGGATTCTTCAGCATTAACTAAATGAAAAACATTTTAATGAAAACATTGTCTCTTGTGCAATTGGTGGAGACATTTATTATGATGTGTTTTCTACTTGTGTGATGTCACTTAATAATTTACATATTTTTGTTCATTCACAATTATAATGAGTTGTTGCTTATTGGTGAAAAACGAAGCAGACTTTTCACTTTTTGTATTAAAATTTCAAGTCTAACGATATTTATGTTGGTGCAACATCTATTATTTTAAATCAACAATCAGGGCATAGAATTCAATGCTTTTCAAAATAAAATAAAAAAATCAAGTGATTTTTAAATTGATGTACCCTGCTTGGAACAGTATAAAACTTGAAATTTTCCTAGTTACCTTGGAATACGCAACTTGCATTAATTTTTAATACTTTTTTTTTTGCAATTAAATACAATTTTTATTTGAAATTTTTATATAATACTATACTTCTTTCCACCACCCCCCTTCAAGAATTCATGATATACAGTTGGTTTAGTAATCCACAAGACTCCATTATTCTATGAAAGAGTTTAAAAGGTGGAGAGAATTTCTTTGAATGAAAAATTGATTAGAATTTCTTTAGTTATTGAAAAGTTTTCACATGCCACTCCTGATGGCGCAGGTTGGCCACCCCTGGTCTAGTGTGAACAAATAACTATTTGGGGTTGCTGGTACACCATCTTGGTCCATATCAGTTTTTCTTGCTAAGTCGTTTCTGTAGTGTTCTTCCTCAGGATGTCACAATAGTGTTGTAGATCAATTAATCAATTATTATATTATCAACTACCTGATACCCGGTGACGTTGCTCGTCCCGTAAAAAATTTATATACCTATAGCTTATTAATTATTTCTTAATCAAAAAAATTTCTGCATCAAGTAAGAAAAAATTACTTTTATTTTTAAATATTATAATTAAAAACTTCCGGAAATCGATGTGGATACACAATATTTTTTGTTTTTCCATCTGGTGTGTAGGTGTACAAATTTTTGGGATTACCAACACGCGAACAGGCGACGAAAAGCTGTCTGTAAGAAATACAGGGCTCAAGTAGGTTGATACCTGCCACTGCTAACGACTGGCCTTGCGCTTTGTTGATTGTCACGGCAAAAGCTAAACCAATCGGGAACTGTAATCGCTTGAAAGTGAATGGCATTTCTTCAGTGGTAATTGGGATATGTGGAATGAAGACTAGGGTGGAACAAATTTTTTTTTTTTTTTTTTGAAATTGCCATTGTAATACAATTTAAAATATGCCTTTATGTGAAGTAATCATTCCTAATTTTTTTCTCCAAAATTCCAACTTCTTGAGGTTCCTCATCGCCCCTAAAGTTTTACGCACGTGTGGAATTCTGTAACATGACACTGCGGAGGAGGCTTTCCTATTCCCCTGAACACGTGATTTGTTCAGTGATCTCGATGTTATTCCCTTGTTTTCAGTATTCATTTGCAATCTTACCCCTTAACTGAGAGGGTGTACAGTTGTCAAAATGATGACCAGAAGCTTTTATCGTTGTGAGATTTTAGGAAATCCTAAAGAGTTGGATTCTCGGGTCTCGCCCACCTATGGCAATGTTAAGCTTTGTTATTAGCTGACTCAACACAATTTGAAGGCACAACAATCAAGAAAAGATCCAGCTATTGCAGACGTTCTTGAAATTAGCGTGCCAAAGATAGAAAATATTTGGAAAACTGCTTCAATTCCTGCGGTTTCTCACCAACAGATATGTAAAATTTTCAGACTTTTAATGTAAATACAAGAATCTTCAGAAAAATATGAAAGCAAGGAAAGATTCTCAAACTTTGAAGTTGAACTTGAAATATTTTCAGTGCGAAGCACGGAAATTGTTCGACATTGCAGCAAGCAAATGTGATTTCGAAGACCTTAAGTGTGACAAGTTGAGAAAGGTTTCAAATTTAGAGCAAGATTTCTTGCAAGATCAAAGAAGTACACGCAAGATGGCCATTGGTCGAGTAGATGTCTTAACAACGAAGAAATTTGAAAACAGTGAACAAAGGAAAATGAAAATGGCATCCCGTTTCAAGTCATCTCAAGAAGAAACGTCGGAAACTAGTTCATCAACCACTAAAAACTCATCTATATCCAACGATTCTGAGGAAAGTGATCTATATGAGCCAATACACAGTTTACCGTTGAAGTTAGCATTTCCATCTACCAGTACCTGAAGCTTGTCCATCAATCAGTGCCGAAGCAAGGACTTCATTTGCTTTTAAAGTTCTATCATCATCCTCTCAGATGAGAAATAAATTACCAAATGTTCCTCTTGCTTGTGATAGAACTGGTGTGTCTGATCGATCAGCTGCAATTATTGCGAATGTTGTGCTAGAAGATGTTGGGTTATTGACGAAAGAGAAGCCAAATATGACAATAGACCGGATGAAAATAAGGGGTAAAAGAGCATGACAGGGAGTTCTTTTTCAAGATGCGAGGAATATATTTGGTGGTCGTAAAGACAAAACCTTAGCTAATGTCAAAGAACCATATCTGAAGAACACATAACTATATTGGAGGAACCCGGGTTAATTTATCTTTTTAACACAACTCCAAGAAGCAGTGGAGCAAGGGATATAATGTCATCAAAATTCTAGACTTTTTGAAGAAAGATTTTGGTACAAAAGAATTGATGGCGATCGGATGTGACAGAACTGTTACCAACACTGGTTATAAAAATGGTGTTATCAGATTAATAGAGAAAGAAATAGGCCATCCCTTGCAATGGCTTATTTGTCTTTTTCACTTCAACCTCTAAGGCATCTTGTGAAGCATCTAGATGGATCTTCCATCAGTGCACACAGGCTTCAAGGTGATATCGGAAAAAGTTTGGGAAATTGTGAAAGATTATATATGTATATATATATATATATATAAATACACGGGCAAGTAGTACGGGCAAAAAACTGAGAATCAAGAGAATTCTAAAAATTAGAAATAAAGGATTTTATCAGACGCAGAAATCCGTACATTCCATGTTCCGAAAATAAACTTTTCTGCTAAGCACTATTCGGAACTAATTGCATGTGATCAAGTGCAAGTGACTGAACCACCTATTATAAAAAATCAAAAACTGGACCCACAAAAATTATCTGAACCTGCTTTTCCATCTATACCAAATTTTACCGTGTCACACGCAAGCAGTTGAACGGTGTGTACGACTCGCTACTGAAGCATCTCTTGCTGTATCAACAACCGAGAGTCGTGAAGGCTTCATTCAAGCCAGAGTAAAATCAAGGAGTACTCTTCCATCGTTAGAAAAAAAGTTGACTATTTTACAAAAAAGTGAAATGTAATAAGTGTGATAACAGAGGAAGCAATAGAGGTATCCTCCTGACACCTATATCGTCAAACTATGTTTTTTTTGTTTTTATAATTTGGAACATGGTTATAGTTTTGTCTCCACCCCATCCCCCCAAAAAAAGGTTTATTATATATATATAATTTTTACATAGATTTTTATAATGTGCACTTAGAAAAGTGTTTTTGCTCGACCTTTAGGGTCTGTGAGGAACCTCAAGATATTAAAATATTTTCCTAGATTTTGGTATAATGTCTTAAAACCTTGAAAGACATCTTTTGAATACTAAGGCAACATCAATTTCTAAAAAAAAAAGTGAAAAAAACACCCTTTTTCGTTCCACGACAACGTCTTCTCCTTTGGCACATTCAGTTAGAATCGTTGCTTCAATGATGCAATTGTGCAATTTCTTCATGCAGAGTCAGGTGAAAATGATAGCAGTGGTGAGTAATTTTGCAGTTGAAACTCACATGTTGGTGGATAATGATATTTTTTTAACTTCGTGCCAGAGTGTTGATGATTTGAGGTAAGCATTGAGTTCATCTGATGGCATTGAACAGTTTTATTCTCAGTTTTGTCGTCATAGTTGTTGTTCTCTGTTGTTAGTGACGTCATGCGTCCATCTTGTGCAGCGAATATTATTCAAACACCTTTTAAGCATTTTTTAAATTGAAACTATACCTCTACAATGGGCGGATGATAAGATAAAGGCTGCATTACACTTACAGAACACCCTGTATATAGGCAAGGAAAAATGTCTGGAGCTTCCCGAGTTTTCTTCAATTACTGGGAGGATTGGAAAAGTGACAAACCATTATAAAGGAATAAACTGTTATAATGGCAGCATTAAAGATTTGACAAACCATTGTAAAGACATATATACACGTCTGAAACACATTGTTGGGAACCACGGTAACCAAAGTAAATGTTCTGAAAGTGATTGTTGAGGCCCTAAAACCATTTGTTGCCACACAGTTTTTCACCCATTTCAGGCATTTGCCCAGCTCTGACGAACTTTTAAAGTAGCCTACGGTTCAATCCTGGTCCTGTTTGGTATATATGCAAAATCTGGCGACGATTGGCCTAAAACTGTAGATTTGTATAAAGAACATACACACAGACTTTCACATTTACATATAAGATAAATTAATAATATCATATTTGAGTCATTATTTTGATATTTTATTTAAAACATACTTTATATATTAAAAATAATCATATTACTTTTTCAGTAATATTTGTATTTTTTCATTGTAATTTTGCCCTGCTTCAAAGTACAATACTGTATGTTTCAAGGTACCAGATCCAATGTTGTACCTTAGAACATTTTAGCCTACTCTTAAATCCATATTTCATGGTTATAGTAAAACCGAAAGTTAATTTAAATATCACCTGATGTCTCATATAGTATAAAGATAGTAAAAATGAATTTAGTGAAATTTTACGGTAAAAAATAACTTTGAAGGAAAAATGTTTGAAGGTATAACAGTCTCTCCTGTAACATAAGAAAAAGATAAATCTAAAAGCAAAAAATTACATCATCTAGAAATCCACTAACAACAGTTGCTGGAATTTTTGTACGATCACAAACACTTTCCATAATCTTCATTAATGTTGCTCTATCAGTCATATTGTCACAACAGTAACTTCGCAGTAATGGAGGTCCTAAAAAATTTTCAATGGCAAAAGCCCACTTCTGTTCTCTAACCTTGATATGTAAACCTTTGAACAGAACAGAAATCATAAATAAAAAAATTATTTGGAATCAAAACAGACACAACAGTTGATGATACATTGTAAAGAATTAAAAGCAACAGAAAATCTATGCATATTTGTATTGATGAAAAAATCTAGACACTATACAGCCAGGACTAGGATTTTTGTGTATATTGAGGGGGAGTGTGAACACGATTCCTCTTCCTTTCCCCCCCCCCCCACAGTAAAATTCAATTACCTTATAATGATGTTTCTGTTCTCACGAAAAATTAGCCACCTGGGGCAGTTGGCCCTTTTATGCCACTGAAATCGTCCAAAATATTGTCACGATGCTCAACAGGCCTAAAAACACAAATTATACATATCCAAACATTAAGCACACTGTTATGTTTCACCAACACAAATCTTATATAGCTCCCTTATTTGTGAAATATTTAATAGTAAATTGTCTTTAGAGTGATAGACAGGCATTTCGAACCATTGGAGAAGGCAAAGGAAATCAGTTCAACTGTTACCGAGAGTGGTTTTTCTTGCATAATGAAAGTTAAAAAGTTAAGTTTCGGCTGGAAATAGGCTAGGCCTATCTAGAAACACAGTACACACATTTATGATGATAGCTTTGCGAGGATTCAAATGAATCAGAATTAGATTTAAATGAATTAGAAGATATTAATGAAATAAGATGTTTTTTCCAGAATGAAAAATTGATCAGAAAGGAACATACAGATTGATTTATAAGAATAGGGGGGGGGGGGGCATGTGAATATGGTGTATTTATCCCAGTTAACTTCGTTAAAAATTTCAAAAACAATATTAATAGATGAGAATACTGACACCATGTAGTGACTACAATTGCTGCTGTGGTGGTCGAGTGGTCATAGTGACAAACTCGCATCGCGGGAACCCGGGTTCGAGCCCCACCGTCACCACAGTGGTGGTCGGCTGAAGTTGGTTTTCTGTGGTTCCCAACTTCGAGGCGCAAATGCGAGCTGATCTTTCCGTTAAAAAGTCTCGCCACAGAGAGCAACAGTCCTACAAACAGTACAAATATTCAGTCACTACACATCACTCACTTCACTTCTGAGATATAGATGGCAGCACTGAAAAATCATACACAACACTAGACACGCACTCAAACTGTTAGGTACACACACTTAACTTCCGGCACAACTCACTAGGTAGTAAATTGCCTCTGGCGATAAACCTGAGTTGTGCTCGGTTTGAAAAAGAAAAAAAAAAGTGACTACAATTTCAGACCAATTAGTCATTTTGTATTTCAGTTGTGAAAGTGTTTGTTTTAGGGCATGTGCAATAAATTAGTACTTCCAACTTCTTGATGAAAAAACAGTATCAAAACAGTACTCAAATTTCAAAATAACCATTGGAATTTATAATTATCTTATTAAGGTAAGTTTAGGAATCTTTTTGATGTTTTTATTTCAATTGAAATGCTTTATTTTTCAAAATTAGTCTTAATGGAGTATATCGGACACTTGTGAACAAAGCTTTAAGGGCAGATGTAAACAGTTCACAGGAGTCTTCTCTACATCTGTTTATTTGAATTTTTTATTTTTATTTTGCAAGTATATTGTGCTATTCAACTATAAATAAAAACTTGATTTGAATTTCTAACAATGAATAGTAATAAGTATACAATGCAATCTTGTATTTGTGAAAAATATGATTCTAGCTGAGCAATGGTAATTGTGCATGATTTATGAATAAAAAATGAGGCAAATATACATATATAGTGTATGTCGTGAAGAGATATCTTTTAGCAAAATAGATTCTATGTTCATTGCAAATAAATATGTCATGTGATTATTTTACTTTCTATAGATTGCATTATTGAAAAGTATAGTGAGAAAAGACAAAGAACTGTCATTTCAGAAAAAAAATGTAGCAGATGATGTATGTACAGGCTGTTATTAAAAAACAAAATGCCAATAAGAACTGTGCAAAAACGTTTGATTTAAAGCTGAAAAAACCTTTCTAGAAAGTGGGAAGGTTAAAAGTGAAAGTGATCATGATGAAATAATGTCATTGGAAAATAATTTTTGCAGCAAGTATGAGTTAGTCAAGTAGAATAAAAAAGAACAGAGTTCGGAAGGAAACAAAATGTGAGAAGTTGAACACAGCATGTTCTTTTGTAAATGAATTTAGAATGTGCTCTATAAATATATACCCTTAAACCATAGCATTGAGAAAATGTGCGAGTGAATAAAAAATAGTATAGCAATGAAAAATAAAGTCTGTTTTTATGAGTAATTATGTTTGTTCACAAGTGCCCCAGGCATGTTCACAACTGGCCCCTCCACCCTTAGCGGAACACGAACACATGTGAACAATTTCAATCATTCTTCAAATTCCTTTAAAAAAACAAAATTAATTTTTAAGCAATCCTAAAAAATTCCAAGTATAGAAAATTGGAAACCTTTTTGTGAATCCTTTTTTTAATCATTTTGTTCACAAAAACATTGAGAAACAACCCTAGATGTAGAAAGTGTTCAGATGTGCCCCCCCCCCTCCCATAAATGTATATTGAGCTTAACTTTTAACTGCTGTTTGTTTTGGTTTTATTACATTGTGTTCATGAGGTTCCCTTTGTAAGCATTCTCTATCAATATAATACAATAGATGTCACTTATTAGAATCATGGATAATGTTATCATTTGGGTATTGTTATCACTTCCGTCAAGTACGGAACAAACCAGTATCGTAAAAAGGAGAATTTTTTTTTTATTTAGTTATCAGGACTTTATGTTCAGAAGGCTCCCTATTGAAAACAATTTCTGTATTCAGTTCACAATGTGGCAATAAAGTCATAATAGCTAATATGATCCATATATATACATGCAGTGCTTCTTTTTAAATTTCTTTTTTTATAGTGAAAGCATGTGTGTAAGGTAAAAATGTCCTTTTTTTCAGATTATGGTCACTTTCTTTCAACTGATCGCATTCACAGTTGAATGTGACTTTCTCTAACAGGCCAATTTTCTGAAACAGGCTGAAAGGCTTTCCTCTAGGGATCTATGGAACATACCATGCATAAAAAGTTGTTATAATACATTAGGCCCAGTGGTTTTCAAACTTTTGTCACCTGCGTTTGCATTGCCCAATTCATAGTTGATCTGCGGCTTCCCAGAATAGTTTGGTGGATATTTTCCCATACAAAAGAACCACTTCAAAGCATAAACAGGCACACAAATCAATATGTTTGGCTTGTTGCTAGGCCCCTAGGAGCTGCAATGTATATTTTGAGAAACCCGCATTAGACACAGTGTTTTGACTCCTTAGAATTAAAAAAAAATATTTTAGCTTGAAGGGGAAAAGAATCCTGTTTTAAAATAATTGGGGGAAAAAATGCATGATTCAACATTTTGAAACCTCTTATGTGAGAGAAAAAAACATTGTCTCGTTTTCATACATCCACTGTGACAAAACAGGACATATGATGGTTGTGCTTACAACCAGGATGTTTTTCTGATACAGTTTCAATCAGTTATTGTTATCAGAGTGATCACATATAAGTGGCATACACTATATTTAGCAATGAGAGTAAGTTAACCTAGTTAAAATGGTAAATTGAACTTTTTTAAATGAACCTTTAGAATGCACATGCTTTTAGAAATCAAATTGATATTTTGGTTCAAAGATGCAAATTGAAGTAGAAGAGAATTTCTGTGAGGAATCATATTTTATGTTTCTACATAAAAATATAGTGAACATACTAAAAGTATGCAAGACACCCTACAAACCAGACCTTAAATAATTAGATAAAAGTATGATTTTTCTGATTACAATAAAAAAATCTAAAAATGCATTTCCAAAACAAAATCAGTTCTTCAAGAATATGGTGAATTTTGAGAATTCATACTAAAACAAAAAAAAAATCAAGACTCTGGGAAGTAATTTTACCAACTGGTCCAACAGGTCTGCGCCTGAACATCCTCTTCTGCATGGCTTCATCAATTTTTCTTCTGATCTCTCCAGCTTTTAACTCAAACAGGCATTCCCTATCTCTTTGAGCAGATCTCATGCGCTGAATTCCGGATTCTTTCGAACTAATTTGATATTGAATGTCAATCATCTCCTTTCTGGAATAAAAAGTTATTATAATTACTTCAAAGATTAACTTTCTTTCTTTCAAACCAAACACAACTCCAGTCCATTGTCACGGGCAATACCCTACTAAGTGTATATTGCTCCAGGGCTATTATAGTAAGGGTTGCTTCATGCTTTTGAAGTCACGCTTGTCGACCTAGGTCAGTGGGCAGTCTCGGAGTTACTGCGTGTCGTCACTGCTCAAACACTTTTTTAGCAGACAACATCAGAACACGAGAAACATGCTGTTTTTCCACATTTTAGTTGCTTATTTTATTTAAGTGAGTGACCTCTCATTCATGATGCTATTGTAGTGTCACAAATACGAGCATGTGGTATTTCTATAATCTTTTTACAATCTATAAGCTAAAAAATGAATGCAGGCCATCATCGGGGGGGGGGGTCAGGACTTTTGAAAATACACTAAAAATGGTATATATATATATATATATATATATGTTATAAGCAATATATATATATACATACATTGAGTACACGTTCTTTGCCCCCCCCCCCCCCCCGGGAAAAGTTTGAAATGAAGACCCTGAAAAAATGGATTAAATCCAAGAAATAGTTGGTAAGTAATAATGTCTTTTGATATTAGCACTAAAAATGGTAATAATACTAACTTCAAACATTTTATATTACGATTTATATATCTATAGATATATATATTTCTTCTTATGATTTTATGATGCGATATTGGTAATAACAAAGTCCATCCAAGGCTTTTAAAAGCTACACCTAATGAAAATGAAAAAATATACACAATCAAAAATTATACAAAAGTTCAAGAGATAATTCAAATTGTCTTGGGTTGGCTTTCAATTAACTCAAAAAATTAACTAACATATGTGATTGAACTGAAATCGATACAAAGAAAATATTTTCAGTGGAACTTACTTCATAAGCAAATGCAAAATTACTTAATTTGAATTTTGAAATAGTTGAAAATAGTTGAGTGTGCCCACTTTGTTACCCTATCAATTACAATAGCTTGCAATCACTGTATTGCCCATTTCACTGAATTATTTTAAAAATTACCTTTTTGATTATTGTCATTAGTATCTGCCTATGCATGGACAAAACAAACCAATGAATATGTAAGCTGTTACTTCCAGCTAAACATGGGGCTCCGGACCATCATTTTACTCTTAGACTTTTGATGTAGATTGACCCGGAGCCCCATATTTAGCTGGAAGTAACAGCTTACATATTTATGTACTTCCACTTCAAAAATCATAGTACTGTACCGGATCTCATCGTGTAGGCCCTATACACGATGAGATCTGGTCCATGCCCACATGGATTCAGATGACCCTGGTGTTATGGACAGTGCTGGACACTGAAAGTATAAGTGCATATTATAAGTATAAAGCATATTTTTTCCAACATATTTCTCTTATAAGCATTATTTCTTCACAGCTCTCTATGGCCTTCTCCACAACTTCTTGTGTAGTATCTGCCTGTGGAGCCTCAGAATATTCCAAGGCCACAAAGGTACCATATGGCTCCATGTTGAGAACCACTGGTCTAGCATTGTATCCTTCAACCTTTTTACACCCACAGACCATTAAAATTTCACTGAGTAGGGGAAATGGGATCAATTCACAGACTGCTGACAATGCTAAGGCAAATAAAAACCAACATAAAGACAGTATTTTATTCATTAAATCTAAAATTATGCTGTGGCTGCATGAATTGGGGGGAATATTTCGTAGACCTTCAGTTGAAGAACACTGATCTTAGGCATAAATAATAAATTTAGGCATAATTTATCTTTTACATTTTTGTTTGGTTCCAAATTGAATCCAGCATAGTATAATGCATATTTATGCTTGTTCTTTTGTTATATGTTGATTGTTCATTGAAATATATGTTTCAGTGCATCAGAATGTTTCCTGGCTTTTGGATCACCTTGTTTAAAATGGTAGCATAGCTTTTTTTTCTTCACTTATTTGATTTAATGTTGAAAGAAGAGTATACTTGGAAATCTAGTTTTTCTTGTGAAAAGGAATTTCATTATGAACCTGCTTTTCACTTAATAAGGAAAAATTCACTTTAAAAAATTATGAAAGAAAACTCTGGTGAAAATATTTGAATCTATTTTTTTTTCTTTCATCTCTTACATAATCTTGTTGTCACAATTTGAATATAGATGGTACATACAACACTAGTAACACATTAAAATTGCTGGTTACACACATACTTCTGGCACATTTTGATGGGCACAAACACTCAATGGGTAATATCAGGGCTGTATAATAAGGGCTGTTTCACCATGTGCCAAAGTTGGTATCAGCTGATCCATGCATGATATCATTGCTCATACAGAGCCTTGTACCCATTATCCCCACCCCCTAAGAAGGAAGCTCACTGTACTCTAGCCTAGGCATGGGGTCAGGGTTTATGCTAGATAAAAAATTCCTTTAACAAAAAAAATCGAAAATGGGGGAAAAAGCTTTAGCAAAATGCTACAATGCTAATGATTTATGATTAGATGTCTTCTTGTTTCGTACCTTATGTACACATTTTTGTGAAAGTGGCTACTACTTCTTTCACATTCTAAGATTTTCTTTCGCATTTTGCAAAAAATGTGGCTGTAGCTTAAACCCTGCATGGGTGATGTGTCAAGAAAGGTGATTTATTGTGTAGGTTCGTTGGATCATCCCTTATTGTACATACACTTATTTTCCCAATAAAATTCGGCACTTGGGAGAAATGATCCCCACTTCTGGATTTGTGATTGGCAAGAGTTCCATAGATCGATCTTATTTACAAAATTTTTTTGTTAATTATAAATTTAGTTTTGACTAAATTCAATTTAAGAAGTACCAACACAATATTCACAGAACCAACACAATATTCACAGAACCAACACAATATTCACAGAACCAACACAATATTCACAGAGCCAATACAATATTCACAGAACCAACACAATATTGGGAATCGAAGTAACTGCTTTTCCTGCTGGCCTACCAAGCTGCCATCCATGAGAGCACAAGATTTTCACCAGCACAGATGCTCATCTTTGGTTGCCAGGTGACCTGCTGTTTGGGCACCCACCAGATGCCCCTCTTCTACAGGAAGAATATGTCCAGGGACTCCAGGAGCATCTCGAGGATGTGCATTGAATTGCCAGAGACTGGATCACCATCACCTCTGAGAAAATTAAGCACTGATATGATGCAAAGGTCCACTCTAATGACTTCAAGGAAGGAGACCGTGTCTGGCTCCGGAACACGAAGCACAGGAAAGGACTTTACCCAAAATTCCAGACATCATGGGAAGGACCCTTACAGAATTGTGAAGAAACTGAATGATGTCGTAATTTGGATGCAAAGGACGCCATCTTTAAAGTGCTAGGTGGTCCACTTTAGCAGGCTAGTTCCATACCAAGTGAGTGAGTGACTAACCAATCTGAAGACTAATTTGCTCGAGCCAAACAATTCTAAAGGAGGGGAAAATGTTATGAAAATTATATAAGTAGTGATTATTTGTCATTTATTATATCATCTTTCACCTTTAAATAGCCATTAACAAATTTCTCTGTAAATCTCAACAAACTGGGTACATTTGGCAATAGCTCTGATAAATTGGTGATGTCATGATGCCAAAAAAAAAAGGGTGGGATCTCCCAAGAATATGGTAGAACTCTTGAAGTTTTACCTTGCCTATATAACAGTGCCACCAAAACAGAACTTTGAGCAATTTTGTTGAGTTTTTACAATATGAGATTTCTTGTATGTGAGAGAAGTTGCTCTCTGTTCAGAGTATTTCACAAAATTGGTGCAAGAGAATATTTGTAAATAAATCTGTGTTGTCTTTTGAATTGCTTCTTGCTTTGCTTGTGAGCAGGGCCGCAACTAGGGGGGAGCAGGCGGGTCTCATGCCCCGGGCGCTAGACCTGAAGGGGTGCCAATATCATTCTGAAACTACTTCTTCAACATTACAAGGGGGGCGCCAAAATGTGCACTTGCCCCGGGTGACCAAGCATCTAGTTGCTGCCTTGCTTGTGAGAGACATTATTCGGAATAATATATATAACTGATTATCTGGAATTCAAATTTAAAGGTGTAGGCTAGTCCCTAAAATGTCATATAATTGAGGTGTCAATGCAATTTCATCAATGTAAAACAAGAACATAATAGTTGTACTGACTTCAAGAACTCTTCTTTCTCTTTGCCTTTATCTAATTCTTCAGTTTTAGAGTTCAGCATTAGAATAACTTCATCAACTTCTTTTTGTATTTTTTCATTACTTTTTCTCAATGTCTGAATTTCCATGTCCCGCCTCTTCTTTTCCCTATCAATATCATGGTGTGACCTACATTTTTGAGATAAAAATAAAATACATTATTATGCACACATTTCTAAATGGATAAACCTGTAGATTATGTTCATATATCTTATTTGCAAGAATAGTCTTTGACATATTTTTTTTTTTCAAGATTCAGAAAAAAAAATTCTGAATTTAAGAAAGAGAAACCATCTTAAAAATTTTGCATTGTTTGCTTCAATTTTTAGTTTGTGGTTATAAACAATTACCAAACCTTTCCTTCAACTGAAACAGGACATGGACATATTCAATCACCTTGAGACTCCCAAACATTTTGATACACACTGTCTTGTATTATTAAGAGAGTTTAATAGCATAAAAAAATATTATAGAGGTACCTGGTTCGCAACTCCTCGATACTTTTTCTCAAAAATCTAATCTGTGCATCATAAGAAGCAATCTCTTTTTCCAATCTGTCTATTTTCATCTGTTCAATGAAAAAAGCACAAACAAATCACACAAGTGAGAACCATATATGTTACCTTAAATGTGGTAAATCGGTTATATCGTTATTATGCATAACTGCTAATTGTCTCAGAAAGTTTGATAAATTTATTACTTTTAGAGGCAATTATGCATTACACCTAAATGTCATTGGTAAATTTGATAAATGCTAAAAAAACTATCACTTTTACTAGTGATAATGCATAATACCCGTGTGTTATTATGGAATTTAATAAATATGAAAAAAAAATCCAAATGAGTACAGCATGTTTCATTAAAAAAAATACAAATACAAGGTCACAACAGGCAAAATGCCCAACAAAGTAGCTGAGAAAAACATGCCCATTAAAACTATCATTATCAGCATATATAGTCTATATGTTTGATAAAAAATGAAGTTGACATAACGATTTTTAACAAATAAAACTATAGGTTTTACCTGATTCATTAAATTGGGATTCTACTGTATTTTAAAAACAGGTAACTTTTTTATAAACAATTTAGGTAGTGAAGGAGAAAATATAATAGGTCTCCCCTTATTTATTCATTATAACAGGAACGATAGGGAAATTTGTTAGATAAGAAATAATTATATCGGGTACAATAGCAAAATTTGTTAAATAGGGAGTTTAATATATCTAGGTCCTACTTCAGAATTATTCAAATAGGAGTTATAGTTATAACAGGTTATTTTGGGAATATTCTGAAAAATTCATTAGATTAGAGCTCATTATATTTGGTTCAGACTCTGGCTCACAAGTACAGTCATCGAAATAACAAATCTTATCATGGCAATAGAACCTATTTATCAATATGAAATGGTGACTATTCATAATAGCCTGCAAAAATTATAAGTTTAGTAGGATCACCAATATCTTTTTTAACAAATAAAATTTACCAACGATGCTTGCGTATTACGCACAACCACGGGTACAAGTGATAAATTTAGGGAAGTTTATCAAACATACTAAAATGATCGTTAATTCTGCATAATATATATATATATATATATAACTGTATAATTATTACATTTACCGCTTAACACATATAAAACTGAAATGAATTTTTTTTTGAAGTTGATTGAATCCATTTTTATTGCAGAAATTACAAAAGATTTTGCTGTTTAGCCAATAGTTGGATGGTGTGTCAGTGAAGGATTGATGGTGGATTCCTTCTCCCTTCCCCCCCCCCCCACATGTCACCCAAAATTGTATGACCATCAAAAAGTGTATCCATTTGTTCAATAGCATTACAGTACATACTCATGTATAAGTCAGGTATTTTTTGTTCAAAAATATATTCCTTATATTAAAGAAAGAAAGCGGGGGGGTAGGTTCAGTTTTTAAGAAAAAATTGAACCTGAGGTTTTTCCACAGCAACCCATCCCTATACCATCAAACCCAAAGATACCCAGGCCACATCACTATGTAGCAATATCTGATCGTCCTCACAGACTGGGTGAGGTAAAAATCAGGTTTTCAAACTGAATTTTTTTTTATTAAAATTAACTGACTGCTTATTAATTAAAACAAATTTTGTTAAACATTAAGAATGCATATTTTCATATCACCTAACTGCTTTTTCTTCCTAATTGCTCAAATTTAATTAAGCACTAATGAATAAATTACAAACTACAAACAAAAAATGTGAACACCAAAAAATCTGTTTATGTAACATGAAAGATCATTGAGCCCAAATAAACTTCATGGATTAAATTATTTTTAATAGACAAAAGTACTTTTATTCATGAAGGCTCTCCTCCCATTAAAATGAATGTGTGTATCACACACATGATGCAGGTATCTCAATTCATTCGATGTACAACCAAAGGGCTATTCAGCATCAACTAAAGAAAACAAATCCTATAGACAAGATTGCTTCTTACACAATTGGTGGAGGTGTTTTGGACTTGCATGATGCTGCTGAATACTTTACACATTTTTATTCTTTCACAGATTTAATTAGTTTTGGTAAAAAATGAGCAAACTCAAAATTTTAATATTCAAAAAGCAAAGTTGAAAGCCCAATGATATTTATGTTGGTATAACATCTATTATTATTTTGAATTAAGGCATAGAATTTAAAGATCCAAAAAATTATTCCTCTATTTTTTAAACAGGAGAACCTTAATGCCACACTGTAATGCATTGAAACACAAAGTGCTAAGTTCAACTCCCTATTCTTCCTTTCTGTAATTTTTTCCATGTACAAAATCTAGAAATACATCAGCTTTCTTTCTGCACTGAATCTAGTTCAAATCTATATTTACCCCAAAGATCTTCTATACTTCTTTTAATCATGAACTTTTCTACATATCAGTAACATGCACACCATACCGGTGGGGGGAGGGGGGGGGGTTACCTTTACTTCAATATCATAGAAGTCATATGCCAAGAAAAACAAGATTTAAATTCTGTGATTTAAATCAATGATTTTTTTTTAAAAATCAAGTGATTTAAATCAATGATTTTTAAAAAAAAATCAAGTGATTTAAATTGCGATTTTAATCATGACTTAAATCAAGCTGATTTAAATCGTTGTACTCTACAGCTACAGAAAATTATTGTAGTTTTTATTTCAGCCAAACAGCTTTATTTTTTTTTCAGATAATGTTAGGATAAAAGATTAAAATTTTACTTTATGAGATCAATTCTAGGTATAATTAATGTTAAGGGAACAGATAACCCCTTAAAATATTTACCTTACTGTGGTATGATTAATGGGAAACTGAATGAAAAATATTTTCAGTTATTTACAAATTTATGTATGTATGCAGACTTGCCAACATTTGGGGGAAGGCGGCCTGGTCGACCAGCCGGGGGTAGAGGGAGTCAGCTGACGTAATCCCCCCCCCCAAATTATTTTTGTTTGCGAATCACATTTTTCTCAATTTCATTTTGAATTTGGTTCCCATGAACTTGAAAATATTGTTAAATTATCCTAAAATAAGTATTTCCCATTTTGCGTTGCCTTTTCATTATTTAAATTAAATGGACTGTCATACTGAAAAGCAACGTTGCTTATATTGCTTTTTCAGTACGACACTTTCCCTACTGTAAGAGGGAAAAGTTATATTGATAAGTATATAACATTCGACTCATTAACATAATTAGCTTCTGACACCCCATAGCATGGTGTCCTGGCACAACACCCCCCCCCCCCAGTGGCTACCAACTGCTCTTAAGGAATCTGCTAAGCTCCCTTTCAATGTGAAGGGATGAGAAGAATGTGAGGGGACGATGTAGGAAAGAAGCCAGGAAATGGCCTACAGAGCATCCCAAGGCATCAGTAAATCAGAGGGACTTGCATCCCTTCTCCTCTGTGATCTTGTACAGTGGCTGGAGCAGCAACTTGTTGCTGTGTGGGTAGAGGATAAAAAAGAGCAAAAATCAGACCAACATATTACTCTCCCCCCCCCCCCAGCACATCAAAGAAACTCTGGATCTTGAAAAGTGGCTGTAACTGCATCTTGGTGCATTGAGTGGGGAAAAAACGCAAATTTGTCCCCCCCCCCCCCCCACAGGAAGAACCATCAGAGTACTTTCATGTAGACCATTATAGGGGCAAATTGCTCCAGAAAAGCACCTCTCCCATAGAAGAGTTAAATGTTTCAAATAGCTGTTTTTGGCAGTAAATTAAGACCCATCCCACTAGGAAACTTCAGGAGTGACAAGGGCTTTTTTACTTTACACCCCCCCCCCCTTCGAACCCATGCATCCTACAAGGAAGGAAATGCAGCTGTACAACAAATATGCATGAATCAAGGTCAACTGGAAAGTTTTTTCGTCTCCACTATCAACCCAAAACAGCTATCACTTAACACTACTTTTTTTTTTTAGTTTTATAGGGTAAAAAGCAACAGGATTTTCCCAAAATCTTTCAGTAGAATTTTCTCTGGCAAGGAAAAATTAGCAGGAACTAAAAAAAAAATTTCCAGCAGATTTATGATCCTTCTGGATTAACTTACATTTATTGAAAGTTGTATAAAAACAGTTTTCCTAATATCAGGGTTCTTTCTGTAACTCTGTAGTTTAGCAAGTTCAACAGTAGAAACTACTGACAACCAACCGTAGCAGTTAGCAACTCTGTGTATGTATAATGTATTCCGCTAAATGATTATTAAAAGTATTTATCTCTCAATATGAAACTATGTGTTAACTGCCATAAAAAAACCTGTGTATATTTTCGACTGCCTCATACTTAAAGATACTGAATATTTGTTACTCTATATCAAGATAAATTGCCTGCTAACATTTATTACCTTCCATAATTTTTATCAACCATACTCAACTTTAATTGATCAGAAATTAATTTGAAAGCTCATAAGTAAGAAGTAATTTCATTTGTTTAGTTTTGATTTTATTTTCTGTTGGAAAAATGATATACACTTAGTTGTCTTTCATTCACAACATAAACAAACCTTTGTTGTCTTCAACTCTTTATTAATATTTTCAATTTCTTTAACAGCCACGGTATACATTTCTTTCTTGCCTTCAATTTCTCTTTTGATTGCCTCTTGATCATCATCCAAAGCATCCCTCTTCTCTTTATGGTCTTGGAATCTTTTCTATGATCGATAAAAAGAAAAAAGGGGAGTACAATGTAAACATAGTTTTAAAATTTCCTACATAAAATAAAAATTAAATTTTATTCATTTATAAAGGGGTATAGAGGGTGGCAAGAGGGTGGTAAACTTGATTGGCAAGACATATTCCATGACCTTTTCACTTGCCCAAGATCAACTCCTCATTGTTGATTATACATATTTTTCTTTCTATATATTATCACAAAATTGCCTACTTTGTGTTTTACCTTTTTGAGATAAATGGCCAATTGTTTAAATATCTTTGTGCATGCCTCCTAAAAATAAAGAAGACAATTGGATGCTACTGGGCAGCATCAGAATCACCAAACCTAGGATAGACTTATATATCCAACTGCTTTGTTACGCACGCTATTTCACCTACACACAAAATGTGCACCATAATTTTGAATAATGAATGTTACTGTCCAAGACCATGAAGTAGTAAATACAAAATTTAGCTTTTCCATCCAGACAGAAGTTTTTAATGGCTACTCTAAGTTTGAACTCTCAAATTAAGCAAAAGAAAAATTAATAAACCAAATGGTCCACATACACCCCTCCCCCAGTAACCTGAAAAACAATACAATTTCTGCTTTGGCAGAATCATTAATTGCAATCTACTACACTTGTATTATATGGCAATATATTGATGATTCCCTCTTCAATTAAAGTATACTATACAAATTTTGTTGATAGGATTTGGTAGAAAAGTAGGACAAAAGTAGATCATTTTACCAAAAAGTAGGAAAAGTAAGAGCCCTGTTAATGAATAATGGGATTGATATTATACATGTGAATATTAGGAGCTAAACTAAAGCTGTTTTTAAAATTTCCTGCCCCATTTGAAATTGTGGAACCTTCACAAATTGCTACCTATTTTCAAAATGATTTTTTTTTCGATCGTGAGCTGGTAATTACCCCCCCCCCCCAAGAAAATTTACTTCACCTTTTCTTTTATTTCCCTGACTATTATGCAAAAACATTATTTTCATGGTTTTTATTTTGATCTTGATATTTTATTGATGTATTTTGATGTATTGAGCATGTTACTATTCCTTGATTTAAATTATTAACAAATTAAAACACAAATTATAACTAAAATAAAACAATTTCATCTGTTCAGGTGATTTTAATATAATACCCCCTTCCAGAAGTTGTCACTGGTCATGGGGGTGGAACAGAAGTGGTTGGCTCAGGATGGCTGACAAAGGAACTAATAGTAGTTTTTCTGTCACAAAGGATTATAAAAGAGGTTGGAATTACCCACCATTATTCTGCAACAAGATGAGTCTGTTTTGATGAATCTCTGTCCCTCCATTTTTTCCCCATGAGAAAAAAAAGTTGCTATGCAGGTAATAATCACCAAAGCAACCCTCACTTTAATCGTGGACTTGTAAATGGGGCTTATGAGTCTAATATCAACATGGTCAAAAAAAAGCTTTGCAAAAAATTCTTGACAATGCATCAAAAAAAAAATTCATGTTCCAGGACTGCAATAATGACTATACATTTGTAGACGTGCCAACTTTTGAAATCCAGAAATCCGGAGATTCTCCCAAGGGGTACCCCCCCCCCCTCCCGGCACTCACACCGACTCGATCAAAAAAAAAAAAAACAATTTATCAATTTAAGAAAAAGTTACATTCTTCCCCCCCAAGGCGAGTTCTGCATTGCCCCTGAGCAGAATATAATTCCATGTCAGTCTTTCCGTGCAGAATTGAGAAATCACATCTACATACTGTTCATAAAACAAAAGTGTTTCCTTTCGTGGATGCTATCAGTGATTCTACCTTGGGTATATGAAACAACAAAAAAAAAAACTTAAATTACAACATTGCCGACGAAAAAATGTGTTTATCGCACAGCTATTAATGGAATACAATAACAATTATACAGAAATTTCAGCAACCCAGGGCTCCCCCCGATAAATGATTGCGGATAAAACTACGAAAACGAAGTCGCGCCTTTGCCAGTTGCTTAAATGCGGTCGCAGAGACTTTTTTAAGGCCGCTCGATGGAAATGACCACGGCTGTCCTCTATGGGTGTTTTCCCTAACGACGGTGGTAATCATTGACGCTATGGCAACGTGAAAGCTCGCGCAAAATCTAATTTTCTGCCAAAATCCTGAGAAATTTTAGCAAATCCGGAGAGTGGGAGGAAGGATGAAAAATCCGGAGTCTCCCGCCTAAATCGGGAGAGTTGGCAGGTCTGCATTTGACATTTGCACAAAAACTTTACCTTTACAGAACATTATTCATTCAAAAAAATCTTGCCTGGTTCAAAATAAAACAAACAGGAATCCAATACGGAATGAAGAAACAAAAATAATTTTTATATATTGCACTTAAAGTGTAGAATTTAAATCATGAAATAAAATCAGAAAAATGAATTAAAAAATTTAAATGATTATTGTTCAATAATATCAGTCTGATCTTTTGAGTAATAAATTAAATGCAATATGAATATATGTGTGTTGCATATATATATATTATGTAATTGATTGTATTTGTGTTTCTGATCTGATTAAATCTCAGTTTCAAATAAGCAATAAAAAATTATGAGTACTAATTAATGATATCAATTTTTGAATGAACAAACATAGCAAATTATAATTTATGTACTGAACTTAAGCTATGAATGCTGTATTACTAATTAGTCTGTTGCCAAGTATATGCAAACCAATTAACCCTGAGTGGATCATGTGATACCTTGAGCAAATATTAGAATGTAACATGTGTTTGTATCACTGTGTTGACTGTATGGTCTTAATTATAGTGTTAATTAAATTTCAAACTTACACACGCATCTTCAAAGGCTTTGGAAGCTTCATCTTTCATAGCTATGGTTCTGTTTAATTTTTCTCTACATAGACTCTCTTCCTGGGGAGCAAAGAAAACAATGTAATCAAAGTAGTAACACAGGAAACATTTTTTTACAACTATTCAGGCCAGTCATTTGGGAGAGAAGTTGAAGCCCCCTCAGACTTCCAAAAATACACTAGAAATGATACACACACACATATTGAGTATATGTTCTTTTCCTTTCCCTCCACCCTAAAAATATTGAAATAACATACCTGCAACTATTGCTATAGTAACACATACAAAATTTTTCATACAAATTTTGTTGAGAGGGTAGGGAATAACAAAAAAAAAATTAATATTGCATAGGAAAGTATGTTCGCATAAGTTTTCAGAGGGTGTTGGATATTCAAAATTTTACACACTTAAGAATTAGGATGACATTCTTGGAATACTCTTGAACACTCTAAGGTGGTGGGGGTATTACCATTTACAAATTTATGTATCTTAGCAACTGCTTCTGCCAGCTTCTCCATATGACAGATGCACCTGTCTCTCCTCTGCTCATGTACCCATGCTGCCCTCACGACAATAATGATGACATTAGTAAATTCTGGTTTCCCGATCACTAGGAAAGCACAACATCAATATTCTAAGCTTGTGTTCCATGGTACTGATAAAAGTAAACAATACAATGTAAAATTCCAAAATAATAAAACTCTTATAAATCAGGATTTATCTTCCTCTGGCTTTGAGATACAGAACTGTGAGATGTTTTGTAATGGTACAGTACAACCAGTCTGTTACTCAAGGCATCATTATCTTAAAGACTGATACATACATATCATCATTAACTTTCACATACACTGCTAACAATTGAAAATAACCACAATATGCAAATGAAGCAGGTCAACTTTGTCTGTGGTTGTTTTTAGATGGAGTAAAAAAAGATGATTGGTATGGTAAAGGCTTGAAACCGCATTAGAAATCACTGCTAGTCATGGTTTCAATAATGACTCACAACTAATAAATACAAGGATGACGTCACTCTCCGCTACCATACGAAGGTTTTAACAACTGGCTGTTGCGAAAATATATTTTGGAAAGAGAGAAAATTCAGCGGCCCCTTTGGGGAATCGACACCACGTCCTTTTCACTTTCCTAGACCAGTGTTCCTCAACCGCCGGGCCATGACATCAATCGTACCGGGCCGCGAGAATATATTCATTACCCTTTCATTTTTCAAAGTATTGTATTTTCACGAATAACTAATTGGTTTATTTCACTATTATGGTACATATTATTTTAGTTTTTCAGTCTAAAAATCATACAAAGGAAAATGAAAAACCCTCCTAGAGTTCCAGATCAAAAGCTTCCAGCCGCAATTGTCAATTATAAGAATTTGGAGGATTCCTCTTCCCCTTATCGCACTGAAAATCCTTCGTTTTGTTGCAAGGCCCAAAGGAAAGGAAACATGTCTTTGGTCCTTCCCTCCCCCTCGAAACTAGTATTTTTAATTGTGTTTTTTTTCTTTTCGTATTTTTGAGTATCCGTCTTCATGAGACCCAAACAATACAGCAGGGGTGGGGAATATTTTTCCATACTCTCCGTCCCTTTCCCCGAAAATATCCTACTGCTTCAGGGCTCTCTCTGTTAACAACCAGATGACCCTGTCATTTGCGTGTCCACGGTTTGCCATTGTCGGCACCACAGAAAATGTCCTGAAGACAAACAATAATGCCATGAGAAAACTCGGCATCCCACATTCCTTGGAGACTGGAAAAATATCTGTGCTATTCGCCAAGCTGCATAACTTCAAAGGGGAGTAATTGTGAGTGATTAGGAAAATTTCCGGGCAATAGAAAACCACCATCGACCATTGGACCCGTTTATTTATGGCCAGTGGTAAAAACCTCTTCACGATTTAGTATGTGTTCTCAGAAAAGAACGAAGTATTTCATATATGCGTGGCAAATCTTAGAGACTAATCAGTGAAGCACCATCTGTATACAGAAAATAGTGTGTTTTTGAATCGGTCATCAAGGTGCACATAACTACTGGTGATAACTCGAATACTGTTTTCTTTGCAAAAACGCAGTGAATTACGTTGCGAGAGTTTTCGTTTTGATTTCTTTTCCAGAGTGTGGATAGGTTCACAAATCTCAATTTTTGTTAAAATATAGAGAAAAGTTTAAGTTTTAGAGTAGAAAAATGGCGATCAAAGTTTTGTAATTTATCAAGTTACACAATTTAACATAAGCATCTATCCTGAATATACCGAAAAGTGTTTCACCTAAAAATGAACAATTTTCTGCTCTTCAGCGGACTTTTATGGTGAGTTACAATATAGACGATTTTTTTATATCATTACCTTCTTTCTAGCTAAGATTAAATGCAAAGTTCGATTGTAAAATATATTTTACACTAAGTTATTAAAAAAGTGCTAATAAATAAGTGCTGCGTTGATGTCAGCTCAAAAAAATTCCATTGCCCACTATGAATGAAAACTTCATATTTTTACACACTATGCGAAATTAGTCTGTAGAATTGAATATTAAGACGTTTCGATTGATTTGTGATCAATTGAATTTTTTAATGAGGTAGAAGCGCCGAAATTAAGAAAACGTTGAGGGGGGCTGAAGGTTGCCATTTGTCCTGTATATAAGGGTCTCCTGCATAAGGGCTCAAGCCCTTATGCAGGAGAGTGAGTGGAGCGTTGCATTGTATATTGATTATTGGTGGCTCAGCCATCTCATAAAATATATTGGGGGGCGCTCAAACAGCCTCAGTACCCAGGTTCCGGCGCTTAAGCAATGATGATGTTTACTGCAGTTGCTGATGAAATGCTTCATTTATGTTTTGACTTCTGCACGTTATTAATACATTACCGGAAAAAAAGTGTTGCATCACTCCGCAAGAAAATAATAAATTCAATTCATTATAAATGGGTTTTAGTTAATTAAAATAGATTTAATTAATTAATCAATTAAAGAAGGGTTTAATTAATTAATTGATTAAATGGGTTTTAATTAATCAGCTCGCAATCAAAATGTAATTGGTTGTTTATTAATTATTAACTTTTGAACGAGTAAATTATTCCAGACCGGGCCGCGGTTCCAAAAAGGTTGAGAACCACTGCCCTAGACCACTAGACTACAGAGCCACTGAATCTCTCAATCTTTCCTTGGAGCTCGTGTACACTGAAAGGGACCGTACATGGACGGCTGGACCAGACTCAGGCCAAGCTCACAACTGCTCACGCTGCCACCAGATGCCGACTTACACAAGGACTTCCTTGTGTAAGTCACCATCTGGTTAAAACCTTCGAACTAATAAATAGCCAACAAATTTTTTCCAGCAATGAACATAGAAATTAAAGGAAATGTTTCATTACTGTATTAGGAGGTTTTTCGGCCTGTAAGGCAGTAGTGGATTGAAGTTTTCACTCAAAATTTCACTTGCTCTAGTGGCAAGCATTTTCAAGATTGATGAAAAGACAAAGACCATATTAATATATGCTGTTTTGTCTTACAATGCTCTCTTGTGATTGGGTCCACAGCAGTCTAACAGCATGAAAGACTGAAAACTTCATGAACAATGGCAGCAAAATCCTCATCAGCTATATACCATGTTTTAAAACTTGGCATTTCAAAATTTTAGCATGACAAAATATTAATATATTGCCCCCGGCATGCCAGAAACATGAATGTGCAAATTTTCCTCTTTTTTCATCAGCTGGTTGGATACCTTATTTTGCTATAAGTTTTACCTGAAATGTGAATGTGTATCCTATTGAAACACGTTACAAAACATTTTAGGAAAATAACTTCAATAGAGTAACACGGGTAATACACAGGTAATGAGCCATCTTTGCTATACAAGCCAGTGCCAGATCATCCTGCCAATGTACAATAAATTTTACCATCAGTTTGATTATTTTTTAAAGGGAGAATCGTTGCTTTCAATATTTTTTTTTATAAATTTTCAATATTTATAAAAAAATTACATAAATGCAAGTTAATTTTAAGAAGCAATTAATTTAGTTTCAAGTGTTCATAGCACTATGAGTATATATTTGTAATTTTCAATAACCAACAGTCAGTTTTTGTTTGAAATTCAATTAACGTGAAATATCTGATCAGTAATGCACATGGAAAATACATGTAAGTATGTACACTAATGTAGTAGTTTTTGCCATTTCACATAGTTTATTTTAAAGTATTGTGCTATAGAAAAAAAAAATTTTTTTTTGGAAAGAAATATTTTCATTGAGGTATTTTCTTCAAAAAAAAAACCTTGTATCATTATTTATTTGAACTGAATACAAAGGATATATTATTGTTTTGAGTGTAACCAATCAAAGTACAAATGACATAATGGCTGAAAAGATTCATTAGAAAATTATGGTTCAAAATATAGAGAATTGCAAGAAAATAGAAACTGTGTTAACCTTGTAAAAATGATTTTAAAAATGGTGAATTATTACTATTCATTTATACTTCTCGGCATGTGTAGATCTGTTTTTAAGGTGGAACAAAAAGAACTTTTCAAAAATACACATTATATATACGGATAGAGATAGACATCTTTTTCTCAACTTAATATATATCAAGGAAATTGATATTTTCTGGATTTTGGAACGAAAAGTCATCTGGTCTCTACCAGTAACTCCTCCAGCATGCTTGCCCGGAATACAACAGGACCTGGGTTCATGTCCTGGTGGAGACCAGATGACTTTTCTTCCCGAGTTCACCTCGGCTTAAAATCTAGAAAATATCTCTTTCCTTCATATACATTTTGTTTTGGAACGTTCTTTTCCTGCTAAATCTCCTGTGCAGTTGGCAGAACCGTGTTTCTGAACACATCCAGACTAGTTGAAACCTGTTCGTTGGAGAAAATTTTAGCTGTTGCGAAACATTGTGAACATGCTCAGCAACATTGTTGATAGTCTGAATGGGGTTTTAGTGTTCCAGTACACAGTTTGGAAACTAGTCCAGATCAATTCTCAAACAAGTGTCATTGAAAAATACATGTCAATTATTCTACTCAGAATATTACGATGCTTTATGTTTTTACCTCTTCTTGACGTTTCACTAGAGCCCATGAAATTTCATTTTCAAGTTGCGCAAGTTTCTCAGTTTTGTGATCAAGAGCTTCCAAATGCTTTGCTTGCTTTTCCCATTTAGCAACTTCTTCTTTAAGTTCCTGTAAGGTCTACAAAAATATGTATAAAAACTCAATACACAGCAAAAACTAAATCATCCAACACAAATCTTTGAAAACAAAAGCATATTTAAAATAGCAGGAAAAGGAAGCTGTGTTTCTGGTGCATTAGTTAGTATGCTTGCTCAGTTTGCAAGAGGGCCTGGATTGAATTCCTGGAAAAGACAACTTTTCAAAGTGTGCCTTGGTATAATTTTGAGAAAGTTTTCTAAATATGTTGTAGGCTGAGAAAAAACATCTCTCTTCCTTGCTATTGTACTGTACGTCATCCAAATGCATTTTTCATATAAACTAAAGCTGTTAAAAATTAAAAACATTTAGATGAAAATAAATCTGATGAAAAAAATTCATTGAAAAATGGAAACAAAAATTTTTGCTCTCTCAATGTTAATTTATATAGGTTTTGCTAAATCTTAAATGCACAGTTTTTGTAAAAAAGTTTTGTTCACAAATTTGTTACAAAATTGGGGGTGGCGTCAACATATACACGGATCAGTTTTTGCAGAGTAAAATGTTGTCTAGATTGTGGTTTTGGTTGTTTTTAAATATATAGATAGACTTACACACGAGTGTGTATGGTACTTCAAGCCACACACTAGTTACACAAGAAAAATATGGATGCACTCGAAAGTGCAATTTCAAAAAAAAACTGCCTATGTATATAACTTTCATTTCTTCCCTTTAAATGAATATTTCTCCAAATCTATACCTTTCTCTTCTTATCTAATGATTTCTTAGCAGATTCTCGTTTATCATCAGCATTAACATACTGTTGGTAAATTTGTTCCAGCTGAGTTGCTTTGATGAAAAACTAAAACACAAATAAAAAATTCATTGCAAACTAAAATATACATAGATAAACAACTATATATACTAGTATAAAATTTGTATAACTTGTATAAAATGGAGGCTGTGAAAAAAGAAATTATGCAACCAAACCTTGTTAATGTGAAACCACTGTTAACGGAAGAAACAATTAATCCTATTAATGTAAATGATATTTTTCCAATATCTTAGATAACATGAAAATGGTAATTGTGAAATTCTCTCTATACCTTCTGTTTCCTACAAATGAGCTTCGAATTTACATCTACATTGTCACCGATAATTTTTAATTGCATAAGAAAATATTAAATAAGGAAATTTGTATTTAAAAACATCTTAAAATTTTTGTGAACTTGGTTGACATAAAATATGCCTTCTCCCTATCATGCAAAGCAGTCTCTATACAACAAAGTTTAAGAATTGTTGGAATACTTACATAAAACAATTATTTCTATGAAATGAATTTCCTATAAATACACATAGCGATGACTTGAGTAACGCGAGTATGATTTTTTCTTGAAAGTTACTCTTCACTAAGCAAACTTTTGCAAATTTAATTTATAATAATGTGGATCTCATTCACACGACGTGGATTAATTCATTCTACATTTTCACAATATAAGAACAGTAAAACCCCTCTTAATGGTCATCCCTCTGTTATGGCCAAATAATTCCTCTTGTATAATGAAGGTATGCAGACGTACCAACTTTTGGAATCCAGAAATCTGGATATTCTCCCGAGGGGTGGGGGTTCCCCCCCCCCTCGGGAGAAGGATGAGCCATATAGAAAAATTGCCCCCCCCCCCGGCACTCATAGACTCAAAAAAATATATATATTCGAAAAAAATATATTTTTTAATCAATTAAGAAAAAGTTCCACCCGCCCCCCAAGCAGAATATAATTTCATGTCAGTCTTTCCATGCAAAATAAAGAGAGGGATATAGAGAGAAATCACATTTACATACACTGTTCATAAAACATAAATGTTTCTTTTCGGGGATGCTATCAGTGGTTGATAATCTTGGGTATATCTTAAAAGCTTTATATAGCTTAAAGTTTCATATTTTCTTTCTGAAGACATATTTAATAATAGGAGGAAACTAATTTAAAAAACTTCAAAATAGAATTCTGCTGACGAGAAAACATGCGTTTACCACACAACTGTTAATGGAATACGAAAATGATTATACAGGAATTTTGGCAACCAAGGCCATGCCCCTGATAAATAATTGCTGATAAACGCTACGTAAACAAAGTCACGTCTTTGCCAGTTGCTTAATTGCGGTCACCAAGACTTTTCTATGACTGCTCGATGGAAATGAACACGGCTGTCCTCTATGGGTGTTTTCCCTAACAACAACAGCAGTCATTCGACAACGCAAAAGCTCACGTAAAATCTAATTTTCTGCCAAAATCTGGAGACATTTTGACAAATCCGGAGAGTGGAGGAAGGATGAAAAATCAGGAGTCTCCTGCCTAAATCCGGAGAGTTCGCAGGTCTGGGTATGCATTTCAAACCCCTGATTAACTGGTCCCCCCTCTTTTACAAACGAATTTCTTTGTCCTGTTGACATCTGCAAAAGAGGGGGTTTTACTGTATCATAGTTTTCTGGAAAATAAGTTTGCTAGCAAGTGGTTTAAAAATTATTTTTTATTCACACACACACAACTTGGATAACTCAGAAATAGACTCATAACTCAAGGCACTACTGTAATGAATTTTTTCATAGAACAAAGCAACTACAACTTTGTTATGTGGAGACACATATATTTGGTTGCATAGTTATACATCAATATGTATATTCTTTTCAACATAAGTTTTTTTTTTTCATCTTAATATTTGCTCAAACAAGAAATGGAAAAAAAGGATACATACAGAATATTTCTTTTTTGGATCTTTCGAGTCTAAAAAATGTTTGCTTGCTTCTTGTGTAAGGACACATACAGGGTTGTCAACCTATGAATATCCAAAAAAAATTTTCTCTGCATCAGTTTTGCAATGAAGATTCAAAACTATGATTATAGTTTATTTCCCTTAATAATGATGTGATTTTGATACGATGGAAAAAACTGATTTTTGCGCATTTGGGCATCGAGTAGAGTGGCAGGTCTGAACATAGCTTTGCACATTGCCTTCTGCACACAGACAAAACAGATCAGTGCAAAAAAATTACAGGGAAAGTTGCTTACAAGTGCAAAAACCATAAGGTTGCTATTCTGCGTTGCTTTTTCGCCATTTTCCTTCAATGATGCAATAGCTCTCCGTGCTTTTGTGGCACGACATAAGGCAGATAAACAGTATAAAGACATGAAACTCAAAATTGTGCTCATTTAAACTCTGTTGATCAGCCATGAAAGCAGTAATTGTTGATTTCATGGATTTAGAACCTCCTTTACTAGATGTGGAGACCAGTGACCTATCTATGAAAACAGATTTTACATATTCTTATACTTTTGAATTTACTGATTCAGAAGTTCTGTTAGGAGATGCTTGTTATTTGCTCTGTCTTCACGATCTAGCATTAGCCATCATTAGCTAGTCATGTATAACTTTCAATTTGTCCTAAGTATTCTGTAGCTTTTATTAATCGCAAAGAAAGCTTCAATTTGATTACCAATCTTTTTTAGTCTGAATTTGTCTTCTCTCAAACTCTCTCACAACATATATATACGCATTTATCATTATGGTACAGATTGAGTGATTTTGGGGGGATAAAATAAACAAAGTGTCACAAGAAACTCAAAAGACCTGAACTTATGTCTCCCGTAGTACCACAGTTAAGTGTGGCCGTCCGCAGAAACTACAGACAATCCATAGCAGTTGGCAACTCTGCAAATGTATCAACCCTAATCGCTGTGATAAGGAATGCAAACATGGATAAATCTAATAAAATTAAAATTTTGTAGATATAACTCAAGTCGTACCATGATATTCAATGCATTCAAGATATTATTGATCTCTTCTTTTTTTGCAGAAATAACTCTACCTGAAATATAAAGCAAGTCATGTTAATTATGAAGTAATTGAAAAATAATAAATAAAACTTCTTAATTTTTACAAGGGCTGGGAATCAATTAAAGTTTTTAACTGGTTAATAAAAATTTTTAATCAATTTATCAAATATTTTTCATAACTATATAAATATTGATGACAATTTTTTTTTCATTCCACTCATCTATTCACCAGACGTAAAAAATATAAGACCAGATTAAGAAATTAAGACTGTCTGCTTAAAGCAACTTAATATGCTGAACATATTTTGTAAAAAACCTGAAATTTCTTCATTTGGATCTTCCTTTTTTTTAAAATCAGTTATTTTCGGTTAGTCACTGATTTCAAAATTACTTTTGATCACACTATTGCTTGTTTTCCTAGCAAGTCCTCCCAAATGTTCCTTGTGAGGAAAGGAACTAATGCTTCCAAGATTATGAAAAACTATTGTCCATAATGAAGACAATAAATTTTGATCTTGTCTTCTAAAACTAAATTGAAAACTAAAATCACCACCAGTTTTCGTTGAATTCACTTGTATTTCTACATGCCAAATTTTTTTATCAAAATATCAATTCAAATGTTTTTAAATATATATATACAGGCTGTCCCAAAATGTTCGCACACAGCAGATATCTCTGTGTTAACTTTACAAACACACTTTCAATTATAAAATGTTTTCAAACGATGTGTAGTTGCTTAAAATCTGAAATATTTTAGGGGTCGTACATGTAAGAAGATGAAGGAATTAACCTTTTATACAGTCCTAGAGTGCTCAGAAACCCAATTAGAAAGTTGTTGCTCTGCCTGTCCATATGGCAAAAAAAATAAAATAATAAATAAATAAATAAAAATAAATCCACGTTTCTAAGTGCAAAATTCACAGAGATATTTGAATTCAAAAATGGAGCAAATTTGGAAAAAACCAGCATTAAATGCAGGTAAAATGGGTTTTCCACATTTAGCACTTTTTCCCCCAACGTTCCTGTTTGTTGAATTTGACTATCTCAGTGAATTTGTATTTAGAAACGTGGATTGTTTTTGACATCAGGATAGACATGACAACAACTTTCTAATTCAGTTTGTGAGCACACTGGGACTGCATAAAAAGTTAATTCTTTCATTTTTTTATGTGTAAGACCCCTAAAATAAATTTTCAGATGGTGAATAACTGCATGTCATTCGAAAACTTTTTGTAATTGAAAGTATGTTTGTGAAGTCAAAGGTTATAGAGATATCTGCTGAAAAAACAATTTGGGACAACCTGTGTGTATACAGCAAAGGTCTTATACAAAATTTTATTACACAGAACACTCCACATTGTTTATGCATCAAGTATCTCTGCAACCGTTGGCTTCAAAAACCATACTTTCAATTACAAAAAGTTTTCAAATTATGTGTGGTTACTCAAAATGTCTCAAATTTTCTAAAGGATTTTATATCAGGGTCGTCATTTCAACTTTTTCCAGGGGTGGGGGGGGGGCAAACAACATGTACTCAATGTACATATATATATATACCAGTTTTAGTGTATTTTCAAAAGCTGGGGGGGGGGGCTATATAAATAAAAAATAACAAAAATTAATTTTTTTATAGACCCTGTGTGCTAAAATCTCCAATTAGTGAAATACAAATGGGACTCTGAGAAATAATTTACAAAAAAATTTCATATTTTTAAATGCAATATTAACAGAAATATTTGACTTTGAAGTATTAATCACCAATGAGTGAAGGTGTGGGTTCACAAATTGTGAAACTTGAATCAAATTCAAAGTTGTAAAAATTCTATAATTGTCAAATTAATTGCCAAAGAAATGTAATTACTATTTATTGTGAATTAAAAAATAAAATGGTTGAGCTCATTAGATTTGTGCACAGTCCCTAAAAATTAAAAAATCTATACACTGCACCTAAAGAATATAACAATTTAAATCGAATAAAATCACAAAAACGTAGTAAAAAATGTAAACGATTATTAATTAATTACATCAATCTGATCTGTGGAGTAACTAACAAAAACCAATATATGTATATATTTTTTCTTTTGTATGGATGAGTTAATTATAGTTCATGATTATAACTAGATTAAATGTCAAATATAAAAACTGGTCTGTTGCCAAGTTCATATACAAATCATGGAACCATGGATGTGAATAATGTAATTCCTTGGGTGTAATATCTAGAAAAAAATATGTGTTTTGTATCTGTGTTAACTGTGATGTGATTGTGTTGAATAAAATTTCAATTTGTTCACAAAAAAAAGGCAACTTTTGAGCAAATGAAAAATTATGAACACTATGATAAGTTGCCAAAACATAAGTGATTTTATATATTTAAAGCATTAATAAATATCACATTTAGTAATATGAATTCATTTGCAAATTACTTTTCAGAGCGGGATCTACATTTTAATTATTAAAAAATTTAAGCACATGTCAAATTCATGCAAAAAACAATTTTTTTTTTTTCTATTTCGTTACAAACAGTCCGACTACGTATTACAATACATATGATTTTTCTACCACTGATAGACAGCACCTTCATTTCCAACCAATCTCATTAACAGGCAGTAAATTGCACTACAGCGAGAGTTGGCCAGAGTTGGTGTGTGGCACAGTAGTAGGTAACTAACATTAAGCGCCTGAGTGGTGTGGTGGTAAGATGCTCGTCTACCACCGTGAAGGCTGCTATCAGGTCCCAGGTTCAAAAAGGGGGGAAAAATATAGATAACAAGAAAATTTCCCAAAGCAGCTTGAGGAGACCACAGATAGATCACACCTTCATTTCCAACGAAACTCGTTTATGGCAGTAAATTGCAGTATAGCGATGTGGCAAAAGTTGGTGCGTGGTGAAGTAAGTTCCATTAGTATTGGCACCTAAAATTTTATGTGCATGATTAGAAAATTTGTCTATGGAAAAAATTTTTGGAATTGAAATCGTCCTGTACACCAACATGGAAAGAGGTTACCAAACCCCAAGAAGTCATGAAAAAAAAATATTATTTTGGACAAATTTTTCTCAAGGCTTGGCTCCTAAGAAATTTGATTGGTGCCTGAATGCTTTATTAGATTTATCAAGCTTCGGTATGAATGAAGTTTTACCTGCTTCACTATGAATTTTGTACTGGCTAATGCCCTCATCAGTTATTCTTCTGGATATTGTAATCTTTTCACCATAGTCCTCAGGCTTGTATGCTTCCTCTCCCCTATTGCATAATGTAACAGCTATATCAGCAACACTGAAAATAAATATTTAAAAAACTAGAGTTAATACTGAAAAATACATATATTTACTATATAAAAACTGATTTAACTGTCTAAACCTAAATGAAAACTAACAACATTTTGTTCCTTTTATGCCAGAAACATCAATGTGCAAATTTCTAAAACTTGGGAAATGACATTTAACTCTATGAATATTATTTTCCTAAAATGTTTCGTAGCATGTGTTTCAATAAGAGATACACATTCATATTTTTGACAAAACTTGGATAGCAAAATAAGTGATCCAAACTGCTGATAAACCCAGAAAGTGAAAATTTGCACATTCTTTGATTTTTCTTATTTCCTTTATCAGGAAAATCAGGAAATAGACATACTGTTTGCCAGTTTGAACAAAGCCCTTGATATTCGTGTTTCTTTGAGTTAGGCTTGATTTGCCACCCAATGCTAAAATGATTCCATTAAGTACAGCACTTTTGCCACCTAAAAGAAAGAAATTATACATCTTTTTAGTTAACAAACTATTGCCAGTGGTACCACAAGTCGCCAATAAATAAAATGAAATAAAACCCCCATGAATACTAATCCTCAAACATGGAGTCATATTTATACACATGTGAAAAAAAAAAACGTACTGGTTATGATCCATTAAAAAATTCAGCGATTCTTTTCAGTAAGACACTGATCCGTCACCAAACTAACGACAAATTACTTTACAAAATATTTTCGCCATGCAGCAATTTTCCAGCATACTCATGTGTGCCCAGTCCCAAAGAATTTGTCATTCATTTTGAAGTATCCGAATTGTCTAATTACTAAGCATCATTGAACTTGCATGTTTGTCTTAAACATCTTTGTCCTCAAAGCTAATCTTATACTGTTTTATGTAATGGAGCACTTACCATAATTTCCTCAGTATAATCTTCACCCCAATGCATATATGCAAACTTTGTGTGTTATTGGGGGGTTTTAACACAGCCCCTCTCCCTTAAGTTGAGATTATAGTTTTATTTTGCAGGAGAAAATACCCCTCCTCCCCAAAAAAATTTAAAAAAATTATGAAACTGCCACCCTAGAAAATTATGCATAAGCCTATGTCTGTACCTGTCAATTTTGTTTGTTTTTTTATTGAGCAAATGTCCTCCTATTACACAGCAGCACATTCCCCGTATGTCAAAATTTCATTCACCAATTAAAACCATCAAAGAGTGGAAGGGGTTGCTGGATATGTTTTATTTCAGCCCTTTGCCAACTGATACTTGAAAGTACTACTAATTTTTTATTCCCCTCCCCCCATAACATCCCATATTTATGTTGTTGGGTGTTGGTAACTTGAAATGTAAAGGCTGTATAACTACTTTATAATTAATAGATGACAGCATAAATGTGGATCATTGATCATTTTTGTTGTAACACAGTCATTTTCTACAAACAAGGGCTAATTAGACCAGGACCTCACTGCTGATTCGAACGGCAGCCATTTTAATACTCAGCGAGAGGTTGGTGTACTAACCCCTTGATGTGGGACCTTTTGCATTAGCAATGTTTTTCTGTGGTCACGTCACCATGTCAGGAAAGTTTCTCACAAGGACGAATCGAGTATTGAACTTGCGACACCACTAAACATCCTTTGGTACTTTAGGCAAGTACCTTATCGATCTGAGTTACCGCGCACCCACAAGTGTAGAACAACTAATCTTTTAAATATGTTAATTAATAAATTTCAGTTTGATGTTTTTTGCTCCTTGTAAAGAGTGTTTACTTCATTATACTTCGGTGTAATGCAGTAAAATTATGCTTTTACAAAATGTTCCCTAACAAATATATAAATAAATGTTTTATGTGTTATTTTACATGTTGGAATTCATATTTTTTATTTTTATTATAAGTGTATAGTGCTGACAGTACATAAAATACCAGGTTAATTGATTTATTATGTAAAAATTATTTTCTGAAAAAAAGGAATCATTTTTTGTTTTTAGGCTTTAATTAGAACTAAAATGACTTACGAAAAAATTCACATGATAATTGTTTATTTTTCATAATGTGGTACATAAATAGTTAAAAAAAATTTTTTGTGATTCTACTTGCAATTATAAAAACTGCTATTCTTAAAAGAATTGTTTTTTACAATTAGATTAATTGCAAGAAATATTCATTTTTATTCCAACCTCTGAGAAAGAAGAACAGCTGCAGATAATAAACAAGAATCTATAACCCCTAAGTTCCTGTTACTTCAACAAATTCAGAGAGATGGTTTTAAACACATTATTCACAGAGTATACTAAGGTGAAATGTAATCTCAAAGAGACGGGTTACATTTACTGCATCAATCATCGATCGCAATGCAATTTATATCAATAACGTAAAATTCAAAACTTACTTCCATTTCGTCCAGTAATAAAATGCACAGGAATATCAGGGTTGAACTCAAATTCCAGATTGGCATGGCACATGAAGTTTTTCAGAGTAACTTTCTCAATTAGACCCAGTTTGCCAGAATTCTGTAAAAGATTGAAATAAATTTAGAATCACAACACTCACTGATTCTAACAAGTCCAAATATGCTTAAAGAAATTTCGGTAGTTTTATAAACAAATTACAGAGCAACGTCCATAGGCGGCTACATCTATTCTATTGACTATTCCCTTTGCAAAGTCACAGCGGGAGTATGGCCCTTTGGTAAATGTAGTGCACTACTGCAAGGCCGATGACAAAACTACCTTCAAAATGTCATACCAGTGACACCAGTCCAGCAGGAGTGGCAAGACCTGAACGTGAACAAGACCTCAATCCAAGTCCAAAATATTCTCAAAGCTTCAGCCAGTGATTGTAGCCAAGGCCATTAATTGTACAACCTTCATTTTATAGAAGGACTTGACAAATCAGACATTTTTGGCGCTATTGAAATTTCATAGGTGTCTAACAATTTGTAATAGGCAAAATCAGTCCAAAATAATCTTTGACTTGTCCATGAATCAGGGATCACTTTCCATGATTGCAGACAAGCTGCATTCATTCAGACGTCAGTAGATTTTTAGCCATTTTTGACTCAATCAATTGCATAGCTGCGAACTTTTGAAAATGAAAATTCGGGAGATTTTCGCGCAAACTCGTATTTTATGCTTAAACCACTCCCTAATAAATACAATAGGGATTTTTCCAAACATAAAAGTAAAAGTGTAGGGAATAAAATCCCTACTCAAAAACTGAAGTCAAATTAAAATAGGGATTTTACACACATGGAATTTCAACCCTTGGGAATAAAATTCCTACGCGAAAAACAAGTGAAATTGGAGGCCAAAACTTCAATGATGTAAAAATAAATATTGTGTTCAATCAGAAACGCTGTGAACAAACATTCTGTGCGAATGACCCCAAAATCATCGGAAGATGAAGGAAAAAAGCATCAATTTTTGAAGAACACTGACTTTTTTTGTGACACTTGCTTGATGGTTTTTTTTTCATTTCACGAGTGATGATGTCAGTTTTTCCACCATGACAGATTTTTATGTCCGTAATACAACTTGTACAAAAAAGGAAAAGTCTGCTTTTTTCTGGAACGTTTGATGAAAGGAAATTCATCGGAATAAGTATCTTTAAAATTGATTAAATATGTTTTTATTCTAGTGGATATATAAAAAAAAAGAGGCTTCATCTTAGAGGAGAAATAAGTAAAGATCTTATTAAAGAAAAGTATTAAGAAATAATATAAATCTTATATTTCTTCTCAATGGGCTTCATGCCCCACAAGAAATTCATTAGGGATTGTTTTCATAAGCAGGGATTTCTTTTTAATGAAGTAGGAAATTTTTAGGGACAATTATGGATTTTTTGTGATTTTCTTAAAAATTCAGGAGATTTAAGAACTTTTTGGGAGGTCGAACAATGAAGCTAAAATTCGGGAGACTTGGCAGCTATGCAATTGTTAGCAAAACTCTGACCCCCCCCCCCCCCAACCATGTCAGCAAAATTTTGTCAGCTCTGCCCTCCCATCTCCTAATGCATACTGGGATCAGAGACGTACATGTGGGGAGAGGCATGGGGAGGCCTCCCCCTTCCCGATCAAAAATTTATTTTTTGATGCAAAAAGTATTTTATTTAAAAGTATAATTAAAAATTAAAGTTTCAGAAGAAAATACCTTTATATGTTATTATAATCAATTTGTTAATTTCAAAGCTATCTGAAGGCTAAGAACTCTCTAAATTTCTTTTTGAGAAATTCACTGAGACCCACCCTCTTGGCTATAAATGCTAAGCCCATGGCTGACGGACCAAATATGGCCCTCCACCTCAAACCAAATTTTGTAAACATGAACTAAGCAACACATTTTCAGATCACTCAAGTAGGCCCGTGGCACATTCACAGATTACTTAAATGACCCTGTGACACAGTTCCAGAACACTTAAGCAGTCCATGGCACATTTAGAGATCTCTTGAGTGACATGTATGCAGTTTTACAGCACTGAAGCGGCCCCCCAGTGTAGTTCTACATCACTCAAGTTACTCGCGGCACATTCCCCAATTTCTTAAGTGATCTGCAGCATAATTACGGAGCACTTGAGTGACATGCAGCGCAGTTCCACTTAAGCGGCCTGCAACACATTTCCAGATCACTTGGAAAGATCTGAGAAACATTTAGAGAATCCCAAAGTTGCTCTGTAGAGGTTTTATCAATAGGAAGAATGTTAGTTCAGGTGCCCACAAACAAGCAAAAGGTTTGTCTCGTTTTTGGCACATTGAGTAAGATGTCATTAGGAATATTTCATATTTTCATAAAAAGTGGTTGATAACGCGCGTATCATTCAACCTCTCCCCTCATCAAAAGTCAGCAAACCTGAAACCCCTCCCCTACTATCAATGCTGATGGTAATACTTGAATGATCCCTAAACAGGTTAATATACAGTAAAACCTCTCCTCTCTCTTATGGCCAAATAATAATTTCCCTTTGTCTATTTAGCTTATTTCAAGCCCCCTGTCAACAGTCACACCCCCTTTTATGGACAATTTTTTTTTTTTTTTGTCCCATCAGTGTTTGCAAAAGAGGGGTTTTATTGCATTAGAAAAAGAAACAAAACTAAAAATATAGTGAAAAAAAAAAGAGACAAACTTGTCCCGCTGGAGACATTGATAAGCTTCTCGCGTTTGAGTCATTTCTACGATTTCTTTTTCTTTTTCCTTCATATTCTACTTCTTCATCCTCATCTTGGGGCTTCCTCCGTTTCTGTGTTTTTCTAGAAGACATTTCTCACGGATCTGAAAATAATAACATAAATCTCAAGAAAGATGCACCATCAATGAAAGCAGGATTGACAAGCTTTTTCTATAGGTGGAAAAAACCGAAATAAAAACCATCTCTGCAAAAATTGATTTTTCCCCCATTTATGCATGTCATTTCCCTACTAATGCAAATAAAATGGCTTTTAACACAAACTTTACTATAAGAATTAGAGTAAATTTTTGAGTTGGTGAGTTTTTACCACTACTAGAAAAACTGCAGTAAAAAATGTTCTGGCAATAATGTGTTTTTGTCTAGCGCCAAAAATCGATACTTCCCATCTAGTATCATTTCAGAAAAATTCAATACAAAAAAATTGTTTGAAACACACAAAACTCGTGTTTAAGAATTGTATTAACAAAGATATATATGGGTATTAATTTTATTAGTCAAAAGAATAAGCATAAATTGTTTTACAAAAGCATTTACTAATAGGCCAACAAGCAATTGCATTTTCAATGAAAGTAGCAGATTTTGTTCGAAGTAAACCAATTCTTTCTAAAATAAACAAAGTACAGTAATACTGTAATGTTATACAGTCAAATCCCAATTTTAACGAATACTGTTATAGCGAAAATCTCGTTTTAACGAACACTTTTCTGAATCCTCCAGATAAGTTTACATTAGAACAATGCGAAAACCTAGAATTCCTTTATAAAAAAATTTCATTATAAAGAAGGGATTTCTCCAGTCTCTTGGAGTTCGTTATAACGAGATTCGACTGTACAATAGGGTGGGACAACCGTTTAGGTCAAGGTATAGGTTTCAATAGAAATACATATAGATATTAGTTAATTGGGACCAAATTATTGAAAGAACACCTGTCTTTCTTTCTTACTATGACTATAATGCTATGGTATTTTTCTATGGTTTAATGTTCATACATTAAACTTGCATCGTGACTGCAATCCAGCCCTGTAAAATAGACATAAAATCTGTATTTGCACTCTGAAATCTGCATGAATAAGAAAATGCTTTTAATGTTTTGATAGCACTTCGACCAATCATAAGAAATGAGATGCTCATGTTTGAAGAAAAGGAAACAAATTTCAGCCATGAATGTAAGTTAATTGAAAGTTGCAGACTAGGTACATTGTCATAAAAGAACAGTACATTAAACAAATTATTTTTTGAACTTGGCATTGGACTTCACATTTAAAATTATGACCTTCTATATGAAAATAGCAAGTATCAAAAACAAATCGTATAATTCAGGATAGTGTAAGTTGAGGTATTACGGTACAGTGAAACCTCACTACAACGATGCTCGATATAGCAATAAATTCCTCTACAGCAATATTTTTTTCTTTACCGCAGAGTATAATTATATCAAGATTTTACTGTATCAGGATTGGCAAGTATTTGCCATGGATGGAAAAAACCATGATAAAAATGGGCCTAGCAAAAAAATAGATTCTTTCTCTATCTTTGCATGCAAGGCATTTTAATACATTTATTTTTCCATTTATCACGCAAATGATATAGTTTTGAACTCAAATTTTGATTTAATAATCAATAATTTTTATGGTTGGTAAGTTTTTGCCATGGCTGGAAGAAACTAAAGTAAAAAGTCCTATGCCAAAAATATGCTTTTGCCAAGCATGAAAACAAATTTATACTTCCCACATTTATATGCCTAGTATTTAAATAAAAAGAATAGTATATTGTTATAATGACCCTTCATCTGTAGGAAAACAACTTTTTCTAAGAGCATTATAATGAATGATCATTAAAATGTATTATAACTATGATTATTTATTTATTTGTAAATGTATTTTCCACCACATTTCTTCACAATACAACAGTATAAAGTGAATTGCTGTAACCATTTCAAATCTCAGTTACATATAATACACATTTAGGCAAATGTTTTTATTCATAAAACTATTTTTGCCATCGTTTTTACCAGCTTTTGCCACTGCCCTGGCAAAAATACCTTTTACACAGGCAAAATTCCCAACCCTGAATAAAAGATTTCATATGTTTCATAATGTTATAAGAGACCTTTTTTAAGAGTGGCAACACCGCTAACGAAGTTTCCTGCCACGGAGCTAGGAAATATAGTTTATACAATAGGTTAATCATGCATCTACACTGCCTAATAGCTAATGGACTTTCTTTTACATGCAATGTCCAATAATGACAAGAACAAGTGAAAGATTTGTCATAGTAGTCAACAAGTTTTCACTGACATAGATACCTGCCGTTTTATGTTGGAAGTTGCGCCTGATATGAATCAAGGAAAACCTATTTTGTATTCTCCTCATACTCCAATTGAGTAAGGGGCCATTCAAGTATTACGTAAGCAATTTTTTAGCCATTTTTGACCCCCCCCCCCCCCCGTCAGCAAAATTTAGTCATCAGCTCTGCCCCTCTGAATCCTAACTCATATTTTCATAAAGGGTGGTTGATGACGTAAGCATTATCCAAACCCCCCTCCCTTGTCATCAAAAGTCAGCAATGCAGAAACCCCCCCCCCCATCGATGATGACGTAATACTTGAACGGCCCCTAATCACATATAGAAAATTTTAGGTGCCAGTAGCAACTTATTGGTCACCATGGGGATTATGTTATGACACCCTGATATAAACAAGATCCATAATCAGAGTAAATATCGATTGAGGGCATTCCTGTAAATGAAAACAAAATAACCATTTCTAAAATTCTGTAATCACTAAATTTTAGCAATCAGCAATATTCCATTTAGTTCATGTTTCAATTGCACATTGTTATATTGTGTGTTTGTAAAGGAATTAGCAAAAGTTAAATAATAGTATCGTTCAAGGGATAGTGGTACGAAAGGATGGACAAGTCATACCAGCCAGAAGTTAGTTAGAGTCCCAAAGAATATAAAAGAAACCTGTAAATTTGGCGTGTAGCACATAAGGAATACAGAATCTAAGAAGTAGTATAAAAAGTAGCGATAAACAGATCTATACATATGGGGACTGCAATGAATCGTATAAAGGGTGCAGGACATTATTAAAGAAATCGATAGAAGGTGAATATGGTAATAAAATTCAGAATGATATTTTTATTAATATATCTCATTATATTCAATAAAGTTTATTGAATATAACGAGGAGTAGGCGGATAGCAGAGAAAAAAAATATAAGAAGTAGAGAGTACAAGAAAGAGGAAATTAGAGAGATAAAGAGTGAGTTCGAAAAGGTACAAGATGAGCATAAACGAAGCAGAGAGGTTGATCTTCACCGGAAATGGAACAAGTCACACTTCCGCCTTTACGAACCAAAGTTAAATAATCACTCCCCATATAAAATTGAAATATGTAATGCACCATCCTAGCTTTTAATGTACAAATCATATATATTGTCATTATTTAAAGTAGCTTAATAATTAAAGATTAATTATCTATTTTATCTGTCTCCTTGGACTTGTCATTCACACAGCCCTGTGGTTATTGCCTTCTTTATTTAACATGATGTATTTTAGGGAGTGCAAAATTTGTAATATCATAAATTAAACCAATCACGTCATTGGAAAGATTACTTCAGACGTAAGTTAGATTTAGAGATGCAGTTATTTAACCAAGACTTGTTGGTGAATAAATAACTCCTTTAACAATAGTGCCATGAGATTAACAACATACACATGGTTACAATGCTATATCTAGTTTCACGTCATAAACTGTCACACTCATGAGTATGTTCATTCTTCGAGTGAGGCACACTTACTGGAGGCCGTAAGGGAGCATATTCCCCACAATTCCACAGTACATGTGTAGGCGAAATCGAAAAATCATTTGCTTGGTTGTGATAATGTGAAAATAAATAAACAAAGCTCATTTGTTCCTACTGCAAATTGCTTGTTAACCAAATCACTTGCTAACTGCAGTTCCACTGCATGTGGTTCACTACTACTGTGATTGCAGTAATTCATTCCAAGGCTGATGACCTAAGTCGGAAAAAGCTTTTCCTATGGTAAGTTAATGCCCTATCCTCCTCAGGAAGAAATGCGGACAAATTTACAGAATTTACGGAATTGTTTCCTTCGTTCTTTCCTATCTATTTCCTTGTTTTGATCGACTCTTTCGGGAAAACATTCTAAGAATGGGGCTGGAAAGACCTTCAAGTGGATCTAATTAACCGGGAATAAATAATTTTTTACGACAAGGCGATGGGAGTGCCGGGTAACATAGTCGTGGCAAGACTGTACATAATAGACCAGAAAGAACACGAAACGGCTGCTCATGGTTTCAAACAGCAAATTTGTAGGATATATTTAAATATTCACAAAATTTTTTGGTTATTTTAAGGGCTACTGGTACAGCTATAGTATGAATCCCTTATTTCTTTGGCGATCTTTTTTGGCAATATCCTTCCTAGCCTGTTGGCACTTTTCTTCCTAGTCAGTGATGGTCCGTCATTTTCTTCTGTCTGTTGTTAAATGATGTCACCCCATTGCAGAGATGCTGGTTATATTTTTATTTGTATTACCGGGGGTGTTTGAATGATTTGAAACCACAGAAGCGTTTTTATGTGCCTTGTCCTTGTATGGTATATACCATTTTCCACTATGGAGTATATTGCCTTCAATTTTTCTTTGCTGGATTATTGCATTTTAGATATCATTTTTTCTCAGGCTATATCTTTAATGTCCCCCCCCCCCCACTCTTATTACTTTTCTTGCATACTACCATTATATCTAGAGTTCTAATCCTGCAATAATAGTGCTTTTATTAACCAAACCCTACAAGACTTTTATGCCCTGATTGTTATTATTTAAAAAAGAGTCAAGGTTTTAATTTTTCCAGAGAATATTTACTTATACATTGAGAATGACCATTGTTTATTTAAAAGATATATTGGGTTTTTATTTTTTGTTCTGGAGTTATCATGTTAGTGTTGCTCATTTTACATGTTGCTTCATTTCCAATCTTGATTAGATATCTAGTCTAGGATGTTTTACTTGTTATTGTTTTAATTGTCTTTTTTTTTCATGTAAACTGCAGTAGTATAAGCATCTTTTGGTGATGCATTGGTTTTTTTTTCTTTGGCACGAAAGACATCCAAAAGCATGATCCTGTTTCACTCTTGGTTACTTCCCATCATGCTTTCAGATGTTTTTCTCGCCAAAAAAAAATTGCCAACACATCGCCAAAAGGTATAAAAGTAACTGTTCTGAGCTACTTATCATTACTTTTTTACCACAAAGTAATCATGATACATGCCGAATTGGCAAAGTTTTTCATTACAGACGTGAGATGATTGGCTATCTGTATCAGACTAGCTCCATGTGACATCGACATCATGCCAGAATGTGACATCACTCAAAAGAATTAGAATCAAACCCGTCATATTCTTAATATTTCACTCTATTAGCAAGGTACACAGGGATCGTTCCGAAGTTATGAATACGACAAGACTGGGGTTTGCCCACATAAGGAGGCGACCAGAGCGAGCCAACCCATGTCTTGGTTCATAATGAAAATAGATAGGCCGATCAAAGTTTGGCCTACAGGAGTAGCCACTGATTTGCATATTCACATGCACATATGTTAGCGATTCTACGAAATGTTTTCTGTGCTAATGCATTGTTTAACTATGTCATTTCACTTCCATCACACGCTGTTGCAGGATATTCTGCTCACAATCGCGTTTCAGCACAGAATTTTTAAATTCTTGACGGTGCTAAATAGCTTCTGTTGAGCCGAGGCCTAGTAACTTCAAACTCTTCTGAATTTATTTTTCTAGTGATTTTTTAAAATTTGGTAGTATGAGTTTACCACCCATTCAATTCCGCGAGGATTATTTCAATTTATTTCGTGCATTTTGGATTATTTGACATGTGCACCCTAAGGATAATTTTACGTGTATGTGCCTTAAGGATTATTCCAATTTCTATAGGATTATTGCTGTGCAGTAGAGGATGGGAAATATGGTGAATGGTGAAAAAAAACTTTATTTTTCCCCTTTCGCGGGTTACATTAGACTCTGCAGTTTTTTGCGCCAATGACGCCAAGCAGTGCCAAGAAAGGTGCTTATACTGCTTTTTCACCTAAAATGTATACAGATGATGAGGGTCATTTACATGTCGTATAGTTAGCAACTGATTACGTAATTTAATGATTTAGTTGTTTAGTAAATAAACCTGATTCTATTTTTTTCATTAAGTAAACCTACGCACATGCATCGGTGGGCCTCCTATGGAAATCATCCAATCAGCATTTACTTAATATGTGGAGACTTTTTTTGAACTTACCAACTTAAAATTTTGCTAATTACGACATCCCTTAACGAGAAGTAAAGAAGCCTTTATTTCGAAAAATTTTTCCCACTATAAATTTACTTAAAAAAATCAATAAAATCAGTTGTAATGGTCTCCCTCCTGGATGAAAGGTGGGGGGCCACAAAAAGGAAATACGGTCCAAAAGGGGGCCATCGCCGAAAAGGGGTTACGAAACACTGTATTATACTATAACTTTCCCGCCATTTCAACCCCTGATTTACTCTTATGCTTATGAACCAAACCAAGTTCACTAATGATTATAACACAAGACATTAAACATCAAATAACTTACTTCTCCAAGAGAAGCTAACCTTGGAGCTTACTACAGGAATAAAATCAAGAGTTTTGTAGGCATGTTTTGCAGGCAGAAAGTTGAGATTGCTACGACCGTGACCAACTTTTGAAAAAATATTTTTGAGATATTTTTTTTAAATATACAATTATACAGATAAATGTTATTTTGTAGGTAAATGCCAGAAAAAATAATTGTTCTGTAACTTTTAGTATTTTCCATACTAAGTTTTATCTTGAAAATACCTAAAAATCCACTTCGTTATTTTTTTTCTAGCTTACTTTATCAAGAATCAACTCTTGCAGCCATAGCCCTGTATAATATTGAAAATGTGATAGGTAATGAACGCACCCGCTCGCCTTAATTTTTTCCTAGAGGGTACATAATGAGTTGCTGTTTCCTGTGATAAACATTTCTCGAATATCAAAAGTAATCACAAACTTTTTGTGAAATGAAAATAATTAATTCTATTGTTTATTGCATGTTTTGATTAGATTATGAATATATACGAACTAACCACGCACAAATTTTTCATTATTTACATGTTTGTTTACTAAATTATAGTCTCCATCTCAGGGCTGTGTTTCAGAGTTTAGAGCTCTCGGGCCCTATCGTTTCAGATCCCCTTGAGCCAAATCGAACTTATGTGTTACGTAATATGATTTAGTTATTTGAGACACCCCCCCCCGAGGCTCCAACCCTGTGATACCCCCCCCCCCACATGATCTCTGTCTACAGGTTTCAATGTATATCCAAAACTATTGTGCCGAAATCACTTGTAATTTTCAAAATTAATCCCACATTCAATGCTGTATATAAACAAATTCCTATTCAGATGCTCGTTTGGACAAATTGTAATGGAACCGTAAGTGTCCAACGGACAACAGGTTTTAATACTATTAAACCACACATGCACCTCATCTACATTCCTCTGCGGAACTTCTAACGAATTGGTACACATTGGAATGTGTGTGTACATGTTCTGAACATGATGAGAAATTTGTTTCTGTGTAATGCTTGTTATGTGTGGCGCCACTTATGACTATGAGTGACGTATAATGATTGAATAATGGTATAGTTGTAAGCCTATTGCTTGCTGTGGCAAGACTTTCTAATGGAGAGATCGGCCCACATTTGCTTCTCAAAGTTAGGAACCAGACAGGTTTTACTGTGCAATGAAATCTCAATGTAATAATATTGTGCGGACCAATAAAATATTGTTGTAAAGCAACTATTATATTGAGAGACAGTAGTTTAACATTAGACTAGGCATTTCCAAACAAGACTTGAGAAAATATAGTTGTAGGGCAGTGGTTCTTGAACTTTGTCACTTGCCGCTCCCTTGCCTAATTCATAGTTCATCTGTGGCTCTCCAGAATAGTTTTGTAGCTTTTTCTTATATAAAAGGACCATGTCTAAGCATAAATAGGCACACAAGTTCCATATCTTCAGCTCTCCGTAATGCACACTTTAATAGAGAGATTTATCGTTGTATGTGTGTACATCTCAAAGCAGAATATGCCAAAATCTGTAAGGTATGTTGCAGAACAATCTGAAAGTATTTTACAAAAAAATGTAGAAAACACTATTATGGGAATTTTTATTGCAGAACATTTCCTGTCAGCTGAGGGCTTGTTGCAGAACAATGCAAAACATTCTGTTTTGGGGGTTATACAGTTGAACTCAGTTTAAAAAAACACAAATATTACAAATTTCCACATATAATAGATTTTTATTTCTCATGATTTTTGTATTGCTTATGTATACCTATCGATCTAGTACGGATGTAACAAAGTTTGCATATAAAGAGTATTTTCTTTGTTTTTCCTACTAGCAAGTCCAACTGTATTTAGTATATCTATCGTTATAGAGAGGTTTCACTATATTTGTTGGATTTTTCCGAAGTAAATTCAAACTTTTGCTACCACTACTTACTAAGTAAACATTTGCAGAAACGCAACTCCCCTATTTAGCATCCTTAACCGTTTAAGCAGCATTGGTGAGATATCTCGCTTTCTTGAAGGCCTCTTAGTATTGACAAGTCCAGATTTTTGTAAAGTTCTTTCTCAATGGAAACACTTTTTCTATACCTCTTACTTTAAACCTGTTGAAAATCAGAAGAAAGCCTACTTAATTAAAAAAGATATGACATTTTATAGGTGTTTTGTAGTTTCTGCTGTGCTTAAATGGTTAATTTGGGATTCTTCATGAGCTTCTTTTGGTAATATATAGGACCTATAGTGGGAACAGAGCTATAGTATATTATTCCCTTTTGGCATTTTTTTTTATCCTTTGGGGGGGGGGTGTCATAATGCAGTGAAAATCCTACTATATAACAATAATTGCCTTTATTTGTAATAAGAATTTTTTTTTGTCCCGATACACTTTTTATGGGGGTAATATATTCCGTTTACAGCAATAGCTCTCTTAAAACTATGTGTTTCTCCAGTCTCTTGAGTCATGTAATATGGTGTTTCCACCATGTTTACATTATGTATGTTGCAGTAAAAGTGATAAATCTAATGTCCGTGCAAAACACTACAGACCAATCCCATTATAACGAACTCCAAGAGACTAGAGAAATCGCTGCGTTATAGCGAAATATCTTTATAAAGGAATCCCAGGTTTTTGCATTATTCCTATGTAGGCTTATCTGGGAATTAGAAAAAGGGTTCGTTAAAACAAAATTTTTGCTATAATGGTATTCATTAAAATGGGATTTGACTGTGTATTCTAATATGTTATACTGTAGTCAGTTCAGTCTTTTCTGCAGTTTTTCAGCTTCGAGACATGAATGCAAGCTGGTCTTCCATTCGAAAAAGTATTTCCGCAGATAGCGAGCAGACCTACAACACGATACTGACATGTAACACAAAAAATTAAAGCATTTCCATCTTCAGTTTAGAAAATGGAAAGCAGATAGCAACATGAAACAAGCACGATTCAATAACATAAATACTTAAAATCCACACGTATACTCAGAACACACACATTCCGACATGTGCAGATATGTTAGAAATTTCATAGAGGAAACACTTGTACGAGGTGCATGTGCATCAGTTCAGAGCTTGAAAATGAAATGTTAATATTTGGTGATATGTTTTGGATTTTACATCTATTAACCTCTTCAGTAATGGATTTTGTTCATCTCTACTGGAAAGACCAAGATTTCTGGATATGCCACTAAAGGCAGTTTAATTCATATGTGTTGCCAAAACACAACTGTTTGCGGCATACATCAGTAAACACCAGATCACAACTGATGGTATCTTTAAAAAGTTGTTCAGTGAATTCATATAGTTTATAAGTGGTCATAAGGAAAAGTAATTGTAAAATATAGCTAAATTTTTTACGAATTTTAATTTCATTCCCCCATAAAAAAATATTATTAAATATATATTTCAATCAACGTTTTGAGTGCTTGTATTTTCACAGAAATGCAAATATCACGAGCATATTGTGTAATATCTTGCCGTTCAAGATATATGCCATTCAGGAATGTGCAGCCATCTAAAATAAGCAGCTTAAAAGAATCTGTTAGTCGACAAATGTTTCCTATAATTTCAACGTGGAGATCCAAATCGTCAAATTCATCACTCACTGAATCAAAGGACAGTGATCAACAGCATCAGTTAACAATCGGGGAGAAAGGTAATAAGATTTATTTGATTTACGTTTTGTTCATTATTTGTTTGAAATATCAGATGCAACAATCATAATTATGAAAAAAATCAAGGACCTGTAAGAAAACACATAATAGGCAGTTACAAAAGCTTTTGTTGCTGCTATTGTGCATTTTTCACTGACATGTTAGAATTTTTTACGTGTTCGCAGTTGCTATGAAAAATATTCACAAATTATTTAAATTCTGCATGTGCGTCACAATCTTGATTTTTGAAATTGAGGAGTGAAAATATTTTGAAGTTTTTACTTCAGTATTTTTCAAAGGATATTTTTTTTCTCATTTAGTTTATTATTTGTATTGAGATACAGAAGGAAAATTATACACACTATATGCAATGTATCAAATTTTAAGAAAGTGTGATTTATTTTTAATTCCAAAAGAAACCTGTGTTTTAATTAGTTTGGTGTAATTTCAGTGAAATTTTGCTGTAGCAAAATCCAGTGCCTGCTTTTTCCAGTTTGCCCTCTAGTGTAGGGCAAACCTACTCTTACTATGGTCCACAAATTTTCAGGGACCCAAAATCGCTACATTTTGTATTGTACATTTGGCTGTGGCACAGCCCACGTGTATTCTTCCCCTGTCTCAAGGAACACTATATACCTATAAGGGGGGGGGAGGGGCTTTAAAAAATTTCTATTTGCGTATTCACTCATGAGAAACAGGTTCTGGTAAAACCTTCCATGTTGACAAGCACAACAACTAAAATATTTTGCATGTACATTCAAAGAAACATGCAGGCTTATGAATGAAAAGGGGGGGGGAAGAGAGAGCACATAATATATATATAGAAACACCAAATTTTGGTGTTGTCTTCTAAAACTTAAAATAACTGAAAAAGAAACCCCTTTAAATCTAATCGGTTTCATCAAACATATAAAAATAAATTATAAATTTTTATTTAAAATTTTAATTGGATTAATCAAGTCAACTCAACTGAAATTTTTAACTGTAATTAACAATTGAACAAGTAATGATTCATTGGGTCAGTTAATCAATTAATCTGACCAGTCCTAATTCTTATGAACATATTTTCAGATACAGGAACTATTTTAAATATTGATTTGATCTTGATTGTAACTTTCTTTTTTTTTTCAGTAAAACAAACAACAAAAGATGTGTCATATGTAGGAGTTATCATTGCCGGAATCAGTGTAACAGGTATTTTGCATTGATTGCCCAAGTCATCCTGAATTTCCATGGCATGATTTAAAATCAGATAAATATCGTAATCATCAAATTAAGTCCATAAAAAAGGAATTTTTAATAAAATTTTCAAGAAAAATTATGAATGGATACTTTATGTAAATAATATTCAAAGCCCTTTTTTTCCCTCAATCACAGGCTTGATGTTATTTGCCATACTTAGAGAATTACTATCTGGACATAGTCCTAATTCAGTGTACACAGAAGCTCTGAAAAAGTGTAAAAGAAATGACCAGGTCGTCGATGCTGTTGGAGTGCCTATCAAGGGCTATGGTGAAGAAACAGCTCGTGGGAGGAGACGGCACGTCAGGTGTTATATGTTTTTATTTAACTATTGCTGGAATTTTAATGGATTTGTTCTTGTTTTCACAATCGTTCTTTCAATGTTAGTCAATGAAATGCATTAAAGTGTCTATACAACTGTGGTTTTCAACCATTGTGTTACAGAGAATAGGGTTCAACCAATCTCCAAAAATTTAGATATACAGGGTGGGTGAAAATTTTTAAAAATTAATAAAAAATCAACTGATTTTCACATAAGATGATGCAGTTTACACTTAAATACTTAGGCTATCAGAGCCTAGAGTTTTTCTGATGAATTTAGAAAATTAGTTCTAAATTTCACTCAGATGATGTCGTGTCATGAAAAACAACTTAACACATAAATAGTTGGGGTGCAATGAGAATCTAAAAACATTTCTGAAGGAGAAGGCAGTAGAACAAAAAAGTTTGGGAAACTGTTACAGATTAATAAAGCTACAAAGCATACTAATTTTGAAATGTAGTTGTTTTATGCAATGTAAATCAAAAATGGCTGAAAATCTGCTTACGTAATACTTGAATGGCCCCTTATGCTATGCAGTCAAGTTCATGAGCCATGAAGTCTGAGAGGTGGTGTGGTATGTGATATGGTCAGCTCATTTCTTTCACACACATGCAGATGGAAAAGTTCCTAGAATGCCCCACTGTTCAGTTTGACATGGAGTCACTAAAGAGTATGCACTGACATTATCTAAGTCTAAGGATTTTATTAAGTTTTTTTTTTTTTTCTAAATGTGTGTGCATTTTCTCTTATCTTAATGATTCAAAATCTTTCTGAAAGAGAGGTGTATCTGGAAAGCAATTCAAGGCAAAGGAAAAATAAATTAATCTGCTAAAAGGGAGTGTTACTCATTAGATTTATTTGGATTGGCATGAAAATTCAGCTAATGATGCTGTTGTTTTATGTTAGTGTGTGCATCAACTAAAATTTTCTTTATCCAAATCGATATTCATTAGCAGAGGTGAAAAAACCTTTAACCAAAAAATTTGTAGGCTAAGGTATCACTGTATTGGTGATGGAAATTCAAGTTCAGGAGAATATTCTTTTTCAAATTTGAAACTGCTGAATAAACTAAGAATAACTTCTTTTTTCCAGTTTCTTAGAATATGAAAAAGATGGTGTAAACTACATGAGAATGAAATTTTATATAGAAGGCAGCAGACGGAAAGGCACTGTCCATTTAGAAGTCAAAGAGGTTCATATTTTCTATTTAATTCAAATACGCATGAATTGATCTAATTTCATGCCATTCAAAAACTGTAAAATATAGTGTTATATTTGGCATGACCAGATCCTTGAATGCTGTTTTTTTTTCAAGCTGATAATTTTTTCCATTGTTAATGACATGTATTGAGTCTGAAAAATCTTTAAAAATCTATTTTGAATTATAGTGCTCATACAGGGCTTTATTGAAGATGTTAAAACTTCAAAAATCACATATAAAATTAACTTGGAAATAATATTACTTTCCAAGTACTTAACTACATTTTTTGTGTTCGAATTCTATGTGATTAGTGAGAAAAAAAATTGTAATGTAAACTTTAAGGTAAAAAAATAAATGAAAACAAAACATTTTAACAAATCAGCAAAATCACAGCCACACACATGGCTAATTGGGACATCAATCAGCAAATTTAAAATAGAAAGAAAGTGGCTTCACGTTATGTGCAAAGGCGATTATGAATTTTTATCTTCAAACTGGTTGCAGTAATGAACGTTTAAAGAACCTTATCACATATGCAAAGTTACACATTTAAAAGGTCAATACAGCAAAAGCAAGACATCTAGCTGATTCTTGCCAAATATCATTAATTCTTGCCCATTAACAACTGAGATATATTATGCACTAGCTGTAATACCCGGCGCTGCCCGGGGTTTTTTCAATGAGGCTTTATGGATCACGTGATATCTCCCTCTTTCTTTGAGGGACATACAAATCGTGTTCAAGTTGAACCAACTGGCAACTTACTGCGCGACTCATGAAATGAACAAATCTAGATTCAAAGAAACATAGAAATGAATATATATTTTTTTTTCTTTTTCAATGGGTGCCAAGTATTTCAATTCCCCCTCTGAAGTTCTAGTTATTCATCTGCCTGTTTCTGCTTCAAAAAATATTAAAACTGGAATTTCTTCTATGTATTTTATGAGACCATAATTAATTTTAAAACAATCTAAACTATATGTGAATTTATGCAGTTAAACAATAAGGAGACATTAATTTTCATACTTGAGAAAATATAAAAAAGTTGAAATCAATGTTATTACATGGATCTCAACTCAAAAGTAGGTCTGGCTAATCACTTCATATTTAATCTCCTGGGCTTCGTATATCTCTAAGCGAACTCAATATTTCAAAAATCTAGAATTCAATAAAATGTTTTAAAATTATTTATGTGTGGCGAAAACCCCGCCAAATTTTCGCATTTCTACAGTAAAATCGGCAATTTTAACACTGGTTTCTATGAGGATTACCCTTTTCCTGACCCTCAAAGTGATGATGATTATGACATCTATTCAAAAGCCTCATTAATGAGAGTATTGAAAATGTGGCAAAGCATTATAAAGGCATAAACTATTATACATATACTAACAGGATTAGAGAAGTGACAAACCATTGTAAAGGCATAAAACACGTCTGAAACACATTGCTAGGGAACCACGGTAACCAAAGTAAACGTTCCGAAAGTGATTGTTGAGGCCCAAAAACCATTGTTGCCCAACGTTTTTTGCCCTGCTCTGACGAAATTTTAAAGTAGCCTATCGTTCAAATTGGGTCCCATTTGGTATATATGCAAAATTTGGCGACAATTGATCAAAAATTGTAGATTTGTATAGAGAACATACATACACACACACAGACACAAAATCAATTTTATATATATAGATTCAGACCTGGGTATAATATCAACTCTGTGGACACACAAATAAAAATGACTTAATAAGTACGCTGATTCAATAACAAATAAACCCAATTCGCTAATTGTGCCAGAAGGGACCTTTAAAAACATCTTACAGGTGGGGGTGATATTAAAAAGCCGGGTTTACACTGTCGATTACTGTAGTGCGGCAAAATATTTCATTTAGCAAATGAATTGAAGATTGAATTCGCAAAATCGTGTGTCCATTCGGCCTCGATGGCTCAATCAGACATTTGACGCATATGCAACATAGACAGAGATAGACTTAAAAGTCTGGGGGGGGGGGGAGCGTGATGAGGATAATGTCAGTTCACATATACACACTGGATCACACCTTTGACACGGGGGGGGGGGGGTGGCAATGCACCCCTTCATCTCTGCGAATCAAAATATTTTTTGTACTGTACAATTTATATTGAGCAATTTTTATTTGTACATTATTTATTTTTCCATCTTGAACTTGATACAAGTTGTTTTGGAATCCACGTTTTATGACGCATCAATTTGGTTATAGTTCTCTCATTTGACTACAATTTTTTCCCATCTGATTATATTAAAAAATCTACAGGGAATGTATCGATCACCCTATTTATCTCTCAAATCTTGGTTATTTAAAAGGTGATAAAATAATGGGAAATGAATAGGCTTAGCATTATATAGAACATATGGCCCATTTTTCATCAATGTAATTTCAGACCGATAAATCATTTTTTTTAACATGCCAGACAAATGTCTTTTTTCTCATGAAAAAAATAGCTATAGTACCTTCATTTTTTTTAGCTTTAAGAATGTTTCAAGTTTGTTTTTTTAAATGCAAAATACAGAATCATGAATTCTGTATTTAATTACCTTACATATTTTTACCTTAAATATTTTTGATACAAGTTTTCTGATTTCAGAATGACAAGAAAAGGTATGAATACAGATATTTATTTGTGGAACTGGATGGATATCCATACAAGACTATTGTTCTTGAAGACAACAGAGACCACTTGATATCTGTATAATTTTTCTCATTGATTTAATTTATATTCAAAATAAATTTTATGCTTTTTAATTTTCAAAGAAAAATTGCTTCCATTGCTGTTTGCATGATAGACTCATCATGGTACTAACTTTCAATCTTAATCCAAAAGATAATGAACAGAAATTCCAGAATAAGCAGGGTTGGAATAATTCTAGCGAACAAAACAAGAATTTAACTAAGTTTGGCTATGCAACATTAAATATTCATTGTACTTGGGCAACCTCCAAATTGAGATTTTTATGCCAAAATTATATCAATACAGGGTGATTCAGAGAGAAGTTTAGTTTCTAGATATTGTGTGTGTATAAAACAGTTGTAGACGCAGACCGACTGATCTGTCAGGTAGATGCACTCATAAAGTTTGTATCACAGTACTGAGAAAGAGAAGTGACATTAATGATAATATGAGTGGTCACAGTCAAATAGCAACATATGTGGAGTTATTTTTCATGAGATGTTTTTTTCTGCACAGGTTAAGGATGACTATGGCAACTCCATTCTCAAATGTCATTGAACATTTCTTACAGATTCCATTTCACTCAATTCAAAAACACAAAATACCTTCACTACAGGTATTAATTGATATCTTGAGTGACTAGTCATATGACACACGCTTTGTTTGTCACGTATGAGGCTTCCCTCAGAGCGGGACTCCAACTTCAAGCATTGCAGTAGTTGTCTTTAACTGTTATTTTTCTAACAGCATCTAGAAACTTAATACTTCATGAATCGCCCTGTATAATATAATCAGAATTATTTCAAGATTTAACCAGAGGATGAGGGCAACTAAAAATTTTAAACCATGAACAAATGTGTCGTTCGTGAAACTTTTCTGCAGAACTTAAAATGATGTCTTGTTATTAGCAAAAAGCTTTTTCCTGTTTAGAATATTTAATGGAGAACCCACCTATTCAGTAAAAAGCAAGATTTATTGTAATTTTGAAAATCATCTGATTCATGTACAAAAAAGGTGAATATAACGTCATACATATGTGTTATAAACCTTTTTTTTCGACATGTAGATTTTTCCAAATACGAGTAACTTTTAGGAGTGAATTAAACCGAGGTAACATTAGACAATTCAGACAGTATTTTTTTTTAATTAAAAAAAAAGACAAATAATAAAGACTAATGTATCCCTGACCATAATTAGAGCTACATATAAAAAATTCGGGCAAGCGGTATTATAGAACTGCAAGTTTTGACGTTAATACATCCTGTGCCTTGAATCGCATGGTAGGTAATGACATTTAAATTGGTATCAGATTTATATGTGGAGTAGCTAACTGACGATACCAATGCCATCTATATGCATTGCGCACCTCTCAAGTTATACAGGGGTGGGAAGTGACTAAGTCCATTTCGGAGCAGCAAAATTCAGGATTTGGAGCAGTTTTGGAGCAGCAAACTCGGGATTTGGAGCAGCAAAATATGAGATTCGGAGCAGATATTTATAAATTGGAACAGTGAAATTAACAAGAATATTTTCGTTAACCCTCAACCCTTTTCAAAATAAACTGCACTGTATTTTGTTATCAAACATCTTCTCGTCAGCTTGATTTTTGTGTTTTAGGCTTTTGACACCTTGTTTGAAAGAGCGGCTATCATAAAATTTTTTGCGCCCGTCTATTTCAGATGATTTTTGCCTTGAACAGCAGCACTTCAAATGAGCTAAAAGAATTTTATAAATTTTTAATTTTTTTTTATACTTGGAAAGAAAATTGTTGCAAAATGGGAGAGAATTTCGGAACAATCAACAAGATGTTTGGCGATTCAGCACTCATTATCTGGCGAGATTGGCGATCTGACGCTCTCTATTTGGCGAGATTGACGATTTAACGCTCGTTATTCGGCAAAGTTTCTAAACTAACATCCGTAATTCGGCGGACATACACTTTTTACTCCCGGAATGAAAATTTTTTTCACGAAACATCGGGATTTAACACAATGACAATCGACTACAGTAATTTCTGCTGCTTCCAGTGACAACTTTTTTTTTTTAACGGAAACACTCGAATTTGCACTTTAAAGCTGAAAGGCATTGCAAGCCATCTTCAGTTCCACGATCACGGACAATATCGGGGTTTCGCGATGGAAAGCCCGATCAGGGGCCGATAGTGGAATAAAACACGCTCTTCTCTCTCGTAAAGAAACGTTTCGTGGCTAGCAGGAACAAAATTTTTTTGGCGTCCTTTCCGAAATTCCGGGCATACTGAAGCAAAATTCGCTATTTGGCGCAGAAAAATGTGAAAATACGCTATTGGAGCAGGGTGGCGCAAGATATTAGTTTTGGCGCAGTGCGGCGCAGAGTTCCCACCCCTGGTTATAGTATAAAACAATTTTGCACGAAAGTGGTCAGCGAGCCCGATACACCAGAAAGGCATTTTAAAGACAAAATTATACCAATCAGACATCAGCTGCAAACCTGTAGAGGTATAACTTAAAACGATTTTATGAAAGTGGGCAGCAAGCTTAGTGCCGAGACCAGAAAAGTTATTACAGTTGCATATCAATTATCCGAAACAATTCTGGATTGGGGGCGTTCAGATAGCCGATCATTCATGGAAATTGTGCTAGTATCATAGGGTAAATATTAAACAAAGAAACGAACACAAAACTGTGTACATTTTGTATCACATCCAGGAATATATCATTTGAGGAAAACACTAGCGGTCGCTAGCATAACTTCTACATGGTGCACAAATTTGAATTTGCCGACTGGAACGCTTTTGGTTAATCAATGCTCTACTGTAAAACCAAGGTAACATTATATTCGTCTCAAAAATACCTATGACTTCATTGGTACCAAAAGAGTATCATTGGAATTGCATTAACGAGGTCTATCCACAGACATCAAAAGCATGATACATAATGAATACTTGAGCATTTAAATTATTTAATTACATAACTTTTTGCAAATGCACCCAGTATTGTCAGGTGATTTAGAAAATGTATTCACTTAAAAAAAACAATGTCGAGGGTAAAAGGAACTAAAACGTACAGAGTCATGTGAATCAGACTACTATCTGTTCGATTTATGTAAGACATTTTATTTTATCTGTATTTTTACAAAAAAGATGTCCAAATAAATAAAATATCTACAAATGGAAGATAATATGATGACATTGCAAATAAATTTTCTTTAAAAAAAATAATTTTGAGAAAGCCGGAGGAAAATAAACCACATGAAATGACTGTAACGTTGAAATAATACACTGAATGCATGCTAAATGTATCGATCGGAAAAACAAAAAAAAATCGCCACAGGCATAATTTCCACAAGTCATGCAACGGGGGGAAAAAACAAGTTAGGAAGTGCGCTTTTTATTTTTCTCGTACTTCTCAAGGAGCACTTTCTTGTAGGCTGCTTGACTACTCCATAGTTGTGCAGCTTGAGTGTTCAACGGGCTATCTATGTTTGGCTCTATAAGAGGAAAAATACCACGTCAGTGATAAAAATGAACAAAACTAATATAAAAAAATTATGTTCATGTAATTCAGTTTTCTGAATACAATGAAATGCCACTGAAAATTTTAACAAATTTCAATTGTGAAATTTTCTGGCAAACACCACATGTCTGCTAAATATACATTTTTCATGCATAATACTGCTAAATACAGAACTTTCTCTAATATGTTTTCCTTGCATAATAAGCGACTGACACAAAACAATGTAAAATATCCAATAGAAGTAACTGCTGAAACAGTTACATATTTTGAAGAGCTGAATCATCCGAATCAAATGGGATAAAAAAAAAAACAGTGTTCATTGTACCAAGTGTAAAGACATTTGTGAGAGACTATACTGAAAAATGTTTGTCAAAAACTATTTTTTCACAAATTGATCTATTGAAAAATAAATTGTTCTATAACAGTCTCTCCCAAAATGGACAATGTACAAGAGAGGAAGTAGAAGCTACGGATATAACACAGGATCTTTAGGGTTGACCTTGTATGATGCTTTACCCTTCCAGTTAGAGGCATTGATGACAACCCTACTTAGACATTGGCACTAAAAAATACTAGAGATGCTATTTCTAGTTTAGAAATGAACTCTTGATGGTTGTGTTCTTTATTATCTCAGGTAGGTGTTTTTGCTCTCCACCCTATACAGATGTGCTTATTAAAATTAAGCATAATTTTATCATTTGGGTATTAATATCACTTGTGCTAAGTACAGAATGGACCGATATCTCAACATGGGAAAAAAAATTTATCATTGTTAAGATGTTGGTTAATGATAAATTGTTTTCTTTTGTATTTTGAAGCTAAGGCTACTCAGACTCATTTTACCCTCCATAATTTATCGTTACCAATCTGTTAGACTATGTAGGTCAGAAAGCTCTCTCATTGATGAAAAAATTTCTGAACACAGTTCACAAAGGGGCCGTAATAGCTGCCATGATCCATGTGAGTGTGTGTGAAGCACTTTTAAAATTTTTTTCCCATAATGCATTTACTTTTAACATGTCTAATATTGAAAAAAATCCTCATACTCCTCACTGGCCTGCACAGAACCCCCACAAGAGAGAAGTTCCCTATACTCTGGCCCAAGGGCCTGAAAATTAAATAACTTATTAATAAAATTTATAGTGAAATAGAATGATAAGTAGACCAGGGTCTTGTTCCTGAATGAGGGAGGTCCATGGGCTAGAAAAGGTTAAGAAACCCTGCTCTTTGAATAGAGTAATAGTCTGTTAACAGTATTACTATTGCAAATGTCATTCACTCATAAATAGAAAAGGTTTAAGAAAAAAATTACTGTGTACATCGCATGTAAATTCTACTCACCGCTAAGGAGAGATTGCAGAGACAAGAGTATGGTGCGCACATCATAGAGGGCAGTCCATTTTTCTTTCAAGATGTCCAGGCATATATTACCGTGATCATCTACATTTGGATGGAAACACTGTGTCGTGAAGCGAACTGTCGGCGCGCAATATGGATAGTTGCTTGGAAATTGGAGGCTCAGTTTGTAGGTGAGACCCTCGTATACCTGCAAATAAATAAATTGTATTAACACAGGAAATATAAAGACCCAATAGATGAATAGGTTAAAATTAAAAATTAGGTTTACCAATAAACTTTTAAAACGATTGGTATGTCAGAATACAAAACACTAGCAACAATATTAACTGAATATAGATAATCGAATAACAATTAAAAATTTTGAAACTGAATTAACATCAACCTAATAGGAAATATGGATACTGTATTTCATATACAAGGGTGGGAAATGAAAATTTGATTTTTGTAGCGGGAAATTTTTTTTTGTAGCAGCATTTATCAGTTTTGTAACACTTTAAAATTTTGGCAGGAAATAAAACAGTTTTTATATGCATATATATGCAGTAGCATACATAGGATTACTTTTTACTTTAAAAAACAGTGAGGCACACACAAGGCACAAAATGCACAGAGAATTCCTATAGAAGAAATAATTTATTTTTAATTCAAAAAAATTTTGAGGGACTTCTTGAAATTTATACTTTTACATTCTCCAGAATATCAACAAATGAGAGGCTTTTAACATAGACATTATGTTAGGTGGCGCCTGCGTCGGCTGGAAATTGAACGAAATTTCTAAGATAAGGTTTCGTCTCTGTACATGACACATGGCGTTTTAGATTTCAAAAATAATTAGAAAATGAGTGGTTTTTAGATTTAGTTTGTAGACTTGGTAATCACTGATTTAAAGAAATCACTACAGGAGAGATTTAATTCATAAAAAAAGTAATTATTTTTCTTGTTTTCACCACTGTTTCCTCAAGTCTAAGTTGTGCTTTTGTTCTCTCGTTCTTTCAAGCATTTTTGAACGTTTGATCTAGCTTCTTTTACCACAATTTACACATTTCATATTTAAAATGATAAGTGTTTCTTCTTGAGTTCGCTCTTGATCATTACCTCAATTTGATTCAACATACTTTGAGATGACTTCTTTTGCTGGGTCATTCTTAGAATATTTATTAGAAATTCTAAGAAATTTAAGAGTGATTAAAATTATATAGACTTAAATTATTTTTAATTTAAACTGTAGTAATTTAAAACGGTAGAATTAAATTGTTTTCAATTTAAACTACAGAATAATGATTAAACCATTAGAAATTTAATAGAATGATTCTATTTTCACAAAAAATTCAATCCGAGTACATCTGTTTTCACTCCCTATTTATTTCGTGACCTTTTTCTTGTTTTATCACTTTTCCGGGATTTCATCACTTTTCCCATGATCATAGATACCCTGAATTTACCGATGCTTTTTGTGTCCCAACTCCTGATGGTGAAGACAGATTCGTCATTGCTGTTTTTCCAGTGCAATAATATGTTTTTTCACAAACTTTCCCATTCTGTTGAAGGATACAAGAATGTTTCCTCAAGCACAGCTAGTCAGGGAAAATTGATGCAATTAAAAAAATAATTAACATAAGGAATGCAACAGTAATAAGGGAAATAACATAAATCAAAGGAATCAACTTTTTTCATGAAAAATTGCTGGAAGCAGTAATTGAAGGCTTTTTTCGTTCTGCGTATGAGCGGCAATTGGTGTAGTTTGACCCTATGTTATATGTTGTCTGAAGCCTGGGAATCAAATCATGGGGAGGGCCTCAAGCTAATTCCATTTGTGTCCCCAAGAAATAAAATTGCAGGGAGGACAAATGATGTTATTGAAAAGTCTGCTTCTATTGTGACGGAACTTCAAAGTTTTTAAGGGAAAATTTGGTTTTTCGAGCAGAATTTAAGAGTTTCAGCATTATGTAGCAAAATGTAACAAATTGTTGAAAATTGCAGCAGCTTGTAGCAGATTTACCACCCCTGTGTTTAGTATTGGGCATGTATGTGGTAGAGAAATAAAAAAGTTAGAACTGCCTTAGTTCATAGAACAAATAATCCAAAATTCAGAGAAAAGACTGATAATTGATTTAATTAGTTGATTTGAACCCAGAGTCCAGGTACAGTTGAGTCCAATTATAACATACAGTGAGGAGGTAACATACCATTTTATAATCCCTGATTTTTTGCCCATTCAGTTACATGTATTTTTACCTCTCTTATTACACACCGGCTTGAAACATACACTGTGGGTATAACATACCAAAAACACTCCCTTAACATTCGGGTATAGCATACTGCAAAGAAAAAAAAATATATAGAAAAATGATGCCAAAAATAGACTTATTTATGCAACATTCATTGCATTCCGGTGATATTTTGATATATTCTTTCACAGAAAGTCCCCTGAATCCAGAATATATGGATATCCCAACTTCTAAGAGCAAGAAATACCATTGAAAATAATGGTTTCGCCCTTAAAATATAGGACATATTTTTACAGCATGCCCTTTGATCCCACTAATTTTCCCTCCCCAACATACTCTGGATCCACACTTGTGGGGATGCCTAAAAAACACTACCTGTAAGTACATATCTATATTTTGTGGGAAATTTTCATTTAAAAAACAATCCTTTCCTATGTTTCGGTGAGGACTGCATTGCCCAATGCTTTTCAAATCATTTATGTTTGATTTTTCTGATACTATTGGATCACCTGGTAGATGGCAGAGATAAAAGAACTGTTGTAATCAGATAAAACAAAAATTTACACTGTTTTAAAAACATCAAATTTCTACCTGTTGAAAGAAAATGTGAAAGCATATTGATTGCAGACAAAATTCATGAACATCAGTTGCTTCTTTATAAGTTAATTATAAATATGATGGCAACTTTGAATGAAAAATATTAGCATAAACCCAAATAATGTGTCAAATCAACGAAATTGATCAAAAATCTATGCATGTTTGGTATGTCATGTACTATGTAATTTTTAAAATTCCTCAGGACATATATTTTATAAACCAAAAAAAATATATTAATTCTATATTAAACTTAATTACGTGCTGCATAAATTTATTTTGTCGGCGACAATCTCAATAATGCCTTTTATGCATGTATATAACTGCTATACAAGCTAATTTCAAGACCTTGCTTATAACATACACACAATGGTTACATAACATACCCTTCTCGAATCACCAAGGGGATATGCTATAAGGGAACTTGACTGTGTTAAAGAATTTTCCGGAATAGTTGATTTCAATTTCACAGCATGCTAGTCTCGCCCTTTTTGTTTTCCTGATTTGCTGGCTCATGCAGGGGGAATACAGTGGGGCTGGACAAATCAGGAAAAAACCGAAGAGCCAGAACAAATTAGGCACCAAAAGTTTTTTACCACAGCTGCCAATTTCCAGATTTGAAAAATCTGTAGTTTGACCGTGACAAAACATTTCTTGCTGCCAAAGAAAATAAGCAACACAAATAACAAAAAATTATGTATTTTTCAAAGCGACCAAATGGCCAGTTTCCTCTGGCCATTTTCATATTTTTATGCAATTTTGGTCCTCCAAAACTTTTTTTTGTTATAAAAATTGTCCCTTTTCTTTTAGTATTTTCAAGGAAGTTTACCTTTTATTTTTCACTGAAATCAAGCAGATTATTATGACTACGAATATTTGTCACACATATTTGTAATTTTTTTTCATGGAATTTATTCTGATCCACTGTAATGTACAGCAGTAGCACTTAATTTCCAGCCATCGGCGATTTTGTTTTGAAGATTTCAGCAATAAATGGAAACTTTGCTCAGTTTTGGAATCGTATTTGACAACAGTTGGTAATATTTTCTTGAGAAAACATGGCTACCTAGATATTGCAAGGGTTCAGGCATTTTCTATGGGAATTTTTAATTTTTGTGAAGCACAATTTAAAGATTTTTAGGGGTTTTCTATACAGATACAAAAATTCTGAAGAATCTGGTCCCCGACCAGAAGATTTTTTTAGACTATAAAGACGGAAAAGGCTTCCAGGTAAATTGGAAGCATTTTACCTATGTTTTTACCCAAAGAAAATGGACCAAAATAATGCTTTCGACTTTTTCAGGACAGTGACTCTTCTTTCACATTAACAAATATGTTATGAATTCAAACATTTTGTACTGCTCTCCGCCTGCAATTTAGAAACTACTTAAAGAAAATTTTAAGTGCTAATATGAATTTTTTAGTTGGCATAGCAATCTGGCCCCTGGGATTTGTCCCGCCCTGAAATACGATATATATTTGATTATTTACTGCAATGCAATAAGAACAATGATTTGCTACAATGTTTCAACTGCTTCTTCAGCAATCAATGTTAATACAATGTTAATATGGCGCTTGTGAATAATAGTCATGTATGGAATCTAAAAAAAATAAACATACAGTTCCGGGTGCACCCTTTATAGTCCCAATCCAGTTGAAAATGCTGCTTTCGGTAGGGAATGCTGAAATATCTTTGTCACCGCTCATCTGAAAACATAAGCAAAGAAAACATGAAATCAACACAGTTAACCAACAATATAAATTTTACACTCATCCCACCTTCAATAAATTAAAAAAAAAACAAACCTTTCCTACAAGGGCAATGAGACCCAACACTATTTACAGATTTCTGTCTATAAACAATATTAAACTGCACTCAATGAAGACTGGCCAAGTGTGTAACAATCCCCCCCCCCCCCAAAAAAAATAGGCAACAGCAAAGCTTTTTAGGAGCCAAACGTAATAAACATCACTAGATTCCTGATTTTTTTTTTAAAGAAAAATGGTACAACATAATTGTTTCTTTGTTTTCCCATCAATATTTTTAAACCACCATTAGTGACACAAAAGAGCCAGCAAGGCCACGACTCACAAATGGTATGCCATAAAACCGCTCTAGAATTCTAATGCAATTCTATACAGTTGTCTATCATAAATTTTAGGCCGGAATATCGTATACATCAGATCAGCATTTAATTAACCAGTCAAGTGGTTACGGCGGCATTTGCCATCGCTGATATATGTAATGGTGTTGCCTACGACGGCATTTGCTGACACGCAGACTTTTCTGTCTTTTTCACATAGATATAACGAAATAATTTGTCATACATGTGCTGCCATGTCTGTACAGCCATCTTTCTACTTTATTATCTCATCACTAGATGTAGTTGACAATTATATTTCATGGTCTGAGATTATTATTACTATTATCTTTGTCATGTTTTGCAAAACTGCATCCCCAGCAAAGCTTTTATTTCAATTTCCAACTCCTTTGCAAAGATGCATCTGTTTTATTACTCATATATCTTTTAGCAAAGGTTCAACTACTATGGTTCCACATAAATCCATCAACAGCATTTCTTTTAGTCACAGGACATTATAACCACCCCTCCCCACTTTTGGGGTTTCATAGTAAGTCTCGACACATTCAACCTTTTTTTTTTTAACCGAGCACAACTCAGGTCTATCGCCATAGGCAATTTTCTACCTAGTGAGTTGTGCCGGAAGTGTAATTGTGTGCACCTAACAGTCTGAGTGCGTATCTAGTGTTGTGTATGATTTTTCAGTGCTGCCATCTATATCTCAGAAGTGAAGTGAGTGATGTGTCGTGACTGAATATTTGTACTGTTTGTAGGTCTGTTGCTCTCTGTGGCGAGACTTTTTAACGGGAAGATCGGCTCGCATTTCCACCTCAAAGTTGGGAACCACAGAAAACCAACTTCAGCCAACCACCACTGTGGTGACGGTGGGGCTCGAACCCGGGTCCCCGCAATGCGAGTCCGTCACTATGACCACTCGACCACCACAGCGGCAACACATTCGAGCTATAAAAAAAAAATATTTTAATATTTCAAACTTCCAAGAAAGGGAAAAAGCACGCGCATCTTCAAAAAAAGTGGCACTGCGGGTAACGCTCGGAGAAATTAATTGGACAGTTGACTGGTTAAAGGAATCTGCTATCATTTTCTCATTCCATTATTTTTAATTTAAATGCATTTACGTTGGTAGATAAAAATGCTGACATATATTCCAAAAATAGTGCACTGCCTTCAGAACACAATATAATAATCATAATAAAAAAATTTTGAACATCTATAACAATTTTTTTTACATGGCAGTATTTCTATACATGGCTTTATCATTCAAGCCCTATATTAGTATTCAAATTTGATATTTTGCCATCATGAATGTTATCATTGTGTCCAATACACTTATAAAACATGATCTTTATTATTGTGTATTTCTTATGAAGAAATCGTGACGTATTTTGCCATCTTTGTGAATCGTATCAAAACCCATTTCCTATCAAAAATTCCCAGATGCCACTGCTATATAAAACATATTGATACCCACATTTGATTGCGGGAACTTTTTTTGTTAGTTTAGCAATGACAATGAATATTTTCACACCAAAAGGGAGTTGCATTTAATAAAAGAACCATAGATGCAATGCAAAATCTGAACACCAAAAATCATGGTAGTTACTGAAGATACAGGATAATAAAAGTCCCCGTAAGAAGAATTTTTTACATCGTTCTACAATGAGTAAAACGATGTTCTGCAGTAAAAATCCCTATAATAGTGTTTGAAGCACTTTTCTTTAAATTTCTTCCAGATTGTTCTGCCTAAGCACTAATTGTTCTATGACGTACGTTGCAGACTTCAGCATATTCTGCTTTGGGAGATAGAAGTTCAACAGAAATTTGACAAATGAAAAATCATGGAAATGATTTCGCACATTTTGGTTCAACTGAATTGTATAACTTTCAAAAACAATTTTTAAAAAAATGTATTTTTCCAATCATAGCTAGACTGACCATGTTTGCTTGAGAAAAATACAGGACATTGGGCTTCGAAATATGAGACATTGCCAATTATCACCAAAAGTAAGCAAAATTGCCAACTCTTACTAAAATAACAAAAAGTCACCAGTCACCAATTACAGGAAATGAAGTGCTACTTGAAATTGCAGTGAATTAAAATAAAAAGCATGACAAATATGTGAGATGAATATTCTTTTTTGTATTCGTAATTATCGTAATGTAGATTCTATGTAAGGAAGATAATTTTAATTGCTGATTTCAAGAATAAAAAATTGGTTTCATTGAAAGTAGGTAAAAAATCGAGACATTTTTGCAAAAGAGTTGGGACAGCCAGAAAAAACAAAGTACCGGATCTATTCTAGGAAATATGGGATGCATGGACATCCCCTAATTATAGTTAATAGTTATCAAATTCTGTGGTCGACCTACAGCTACATGTCACTGAACAGCAGGGCTTGACAGATCGAAAAAGATGTAGGTGCTAGCCAAATTTATCAGAAGCCAAACAGTTTTTGCTAGACAATAAAAGGTTTAAAATTATGTTTTCCGAGCCTTGAGATTCCCTTTCTATGTTTAAAGATGCCTCTTTTCTCTTTCTTTCAAACCAACCACACAATTTTGGCCTATCACCATGCAATTTACTACCAATTGAGTTGTGCTGGAAATGTGAGTGCACCTAACAGTCCGAGTGTATATAGGGTGTCATGCGTAAATTAGTTCTGTCATGTATATTTCAAATTTTGAATGAAATGTATTGATCTTGAATTGAATATTTGTACCATCCGTAGGCCTGTTGCTCTCTGTGATGAGACTTTTTAACAGGACGATCAGCTCGCATTCACACCTTGAAGTTTTGGAAATCACCAAAAACTTCAGCCAACCACCACTGTGGTGACTGTTAAAAAACACTGTCATGCATTTAGACAGTTTTATGCCAACCTTAGGACATGAGCATAGTGTGTACACTAGTTTCCTATTTTGCAAGTTGGCGGCATTACAGATTGGCTAAAAACACAGGTTTTCAATCAATCAGCAATGGCGACGACTTGCAGAATCAGAAACAAATGTGTGCCATGTTCGTACCACTTCACCTTAATTTGACAATCACATATAAATAATTTTGGGCACAATAGGCCTACAGTTTTAATTGTTATGGTGCCCTAAGATTTGTCAAACACTGCTGAAAAGGCCAGTTAAGATTTTGTTGGTTATACAAGAGGCAATGGACATATAACACAACCCTCACTACTCTGTAATCAGAATTCCATATTCTGCTTCTGAAAAACCATGTTTTTTCAGCAGCCCTGGCCACCTTCCACAATACATTCACCAGAATAATAATACTCCATTCTGTGATTCTATCAACATTTACAACATAAATACTGGCTACCCACAAGTTTAATAATAGAGACGACACTTGTTATAACAACCATTCCATTACAATAACCAATAGGATGTCTGAAACCTTTTCATATATGGTTTCCTTTACTCATAATGACCCTCTGAATATATCACCCATTTTTGACAGGACAAAGGGGATCATTATATCGAGTGTCGACTGTATCTTGCTCTGTACATAAACCTCCACCTGGATGTTTTTTCCTACCAGCCAGCTGTGAAAAAATTTCTAAGAGAACACTGCAAATATAAGAAATTTCAAACAGATTCTATTGAACTTACCATCAGCCTCATTAGCTCTTGTTGTAACCTGAATTGATAAATGAAAAACAATCTATTAATTAACCAATTACCACACAAAACGAGATCATTTCATTAGTGATATGTAAGTTACAAGATAACAAACTGTGCTATTGAATACCAGGGCTGGCTAATTTCCAATGTAAAATATACCTTTTATCACATTTTCTATTACCCAAAAAAAAGTGACACATTGCCACCATTACCTTCCCTGGAAATAAAACAGATGTATAGCAGGGCTGGATAAATTCCAGGCGCCAGATCCCCATGGTGACTAAAAAAAATTGAAATTTACGACTAATATTTTTTAGGTATGATAACTTAATATCGAAGTCGAATGATAAGACAAAATTATCTGAAATTATAAATGCCTACTAGCATGTAAAGGGATCCCTAATTCTTGGGTAACTAAAAAATACACAATTTTGGACTGATTTCATGGGGGTGGGGAAAATAGCTTGACGCCTGTAAAATTTTACTGCAGCCTAAATTTCTTTCAATTTGTCAAGCCCTGATGTATAGGCTATATGTTTTGGGTGTTCCTATCATCCTGTCCAATGTTTGTCAATGCGTATCTAGGTGCATGATTCATATTGAAATTCAATTTTACTTCTGATTAATTCCATTGGTCCATTAATCCCCCCAATTATATCGAGTAAAAATACTTCGAATTCTGGATAATTTTTTTAAGAGTTATTTATCTATTTTTCATCAAACTAAAAAAAAACCACCTATCAAAATTTTATAGGGCACGGTAAACCAGGTTGATAAGATACTCGCCTAAAGTACCAAAGGATGTGTAGAAGTGTCTCAAGTTTGATATCAGGTCAAAACTTTCCTGATACAGGAGTACAACAGATACGGCAGTATGACCACAGAAAAAGATTGTTACCACAGAGAGTCCCACATAGAAGGATTAGCACACCACAACCTCTCTGTGAGTATAAAAAGTCTGCCATTCAGAATCTGCAATAAATTACAGGTCCCGATCCAATTAGCCCTTGTGTGCAGAACATGACAGTGGTGCAACAAAAATGATCAAATTAAAATTTTAGAGAGGAGTTAAATTACTTTTAAAAATTTGAATGAATTTCTCAGATAACGCTGGTCCCACCCGTAACCCTGGTGAATAGCACAAAATCAGTTCTGGTGATACAAAATAGCCACCAAACAGCAGTAATACCATATATTCGGAATTCATCTCAGGTCTAGACAAATCCAAAAAAAGTCAGGCACCCCATTCCATGAAAAATTGAATTCTTTCGATCTTTTCCTGAGAAAAATATCCAAAACAATGGTTTTTTTTTGTAATTTTTTTGGGATCAAACAACCCCTTCCAACATTAGCGGTCATCACATGCTGACAAAAATTGTGAAAATTTAATGTCCTTAGACACTGCGAAATTCATGACTGTAAATTTTATGTGCAAATACTGTAAACAGGGTTTTTGGGGTTCTAGCCGAGATTGTAGGATTATAGTGTTATTTTGCAGGAAAAATCGTAACACACCCCCCCCCCCCCGAAGGAAAAAATTGAACCCCCGGAGAAAATTCTGCATATGCCTATCAACAGGGCTAATGGCAGTATGGCAGCTAATGACAGCGGATTAGCTTAAGCTTTCAAATGTACGGCCAATGCTGTTTTATCAGCTTGCAGCTACCGATAAAACGTATGTCATCAGAAATTAAAACGTCAAAAATAATCTGCTGTCCTAAAGTTACCTGTTTACAGTACCAAATTTTTAATTGCCATAACGACCTGGTGTTTAAGAGTCATCAAGCCCTGTAATGTACTACAGTTACTTTACAAAATGAACAAAAACCATGCACTGCAAGGTCTACCAGTTCTTTCAACTCACACACATTAACTTCATTCCTTCAGTTTCGAATGCAAGCCATTATCCACCACAAGTCTGGCGTTTACTGAATAAGCATCCAGATCTGTATACGTGTCCGAGTGGCATGGTGTAAGATGCTCATCTATCACCTTGAAGGTTGCCGTCACGATCTCAGGTTTGAACTGGAGAGAGGATAGAGATAAGATATTTTCCCTAACAAACTTGATGGGACCACCAATAGACAGCGCCTTCATTTCCAACTCATATTATTAATGGTAGCATATAAATTGCGTTGCGATATGGCGAGAGTCGGCGAAGTATTTTGTGTCCAATAATTGTGTGCCTATTTGTTTGCATTCTACCAACCTATGTACATAACAAATCTGATTAAAATTTGTCCAGCAATATACCAGAGATAATTGGACAAGAGTGGAAATTCTCTTCATTTTGAGCACCAGTGCAGCTGCAAGTAGTCGCTACATACAAAATTTCAACGCTCAATATAGGTTATGCGATCTAGGTCATGTGTCATATCAAGAATATAGAGAATTACACATCATTACGATATTATACACAATATAAAGATAAAACAAAGCGTATAAATTGGTTAAACTTGTGTTAGCATTACACAACCTTCAAGTTAATAACAGTCGACCCCAACCCCTCCCTCACTCATAAATGGTAATTTCTTTGATGAGTTTTACCGACGTGGACGTTTCACACGTGGGGGCATGAAGTTTTTGGCGACGGGATACGAACCTCTTCTTGACGCTGTGGCATCCAGCTTCACTCTTGGCCTTATCCTCGGAAGTTTTAGACGACGTACCACCAACGGATGATGTGGTTCCTGCGAGAGGGTCAATGTTTTGAGACGCCATGTGCCCGAGGAATATTGGGGCGAACAAAAAGTTTCCAATTATCACTGAGGAGAAAAAAAAACAAAAACAGACGACAGCACTGCTCAATTATGAAAAAAAAAACCTCAACAATTCAAACAAACTCAGCGCTGACAACAACGGATGTGCACAAATATAACGAACGACGACCATGTAAATGAATTGACCAATCAGTATTCAGCAAGTCTTTTCGATGGCAGGTTTTACAAATTTTACTTCTTTTTTTGTGTATTGATCGGTATATTCGTTACTAGAAACTGTCGGTAGGGGATAAATATGTGTAACCATACTTCATCAATATTTTCACGGAGAAGAAGATTATTTTAAGATGAAAGTCGTTGTCGTGAGTTCATTTTTCTCAACTTTTCCTCAACATCAGCGGTTCACATCATCAGTAGATGCCGTTGCTGAAGAAGTTTGCGTAAATATTTTGCTGACCATATTTTTTCGCGAGAAATACGAGACATTGGGATTCCAAATACGGAAAATACGGGACATCGCCAATTATCGCTAAAAACGATGCTAAAACCAAACAAAGTTGCCAAATATTGTTGAAATTACGGTAAAATCACAATGGTGGGAAATGATGCTTTACTGAAAATTGCAGTGGAGAAAAATGTATTCCACGGAAAAAAAACGTTCACTAAGGCAAATGTGGGAGATTAATATTCTCATATATAGTTATAATTATCATAAAATAACTTATGAGTTGAAAAATAATGTCAATCTTTGACTTCAATAAAGAATAAAAAAATTCAAGTAGGCTTCGTGTAAAATACGGGAAAAACCGGGACACTTTTGCCAAAAAGTCGGGACGGCCAAAAAACAGAAAATACCGAGACTGTCCCGGGAAATACGGGACGTATGGTCACCCTACGCAAACTTGATCTATTCACGCAAGTTAAACACCCCCCCCCCTCCCCCGATGATGAAAAGTTTTTCTCTTTCAAACCCAGCACAACTTCGAATTTATTTCCGAATGAGTGATGCCGGAAGAGTGCATGTATTCCTAACAGTCTGAGTGCGTATGTAGTGTTGTGCGGGAATTTGCAATGCTGCCATCTATTTTTCACACTGTGAATGACGTGTCATGATTTGATATTTGTATCGTTGCGGGTCTTTGCTCGACACCGAGGAAGATCGGTGATGGTAATAACTGCTGGTATTGAGAAAACGTTGAGAAAAATGAACTCACGACGACAACCTTCAGTGTGGGCTAGACAAGGGTGAGGCTGATCAGGGCCGCAACGGGGGGGGGGGGGAGAGCAAGCGGGGTCTGATGCAGCAGGAACTGGACTGCAGGGGGACTCCGAATTCACCTTCTGACTGTTTCTTCTATATTACGCGGGGTTCTAAAATGCGTGCTTGCCCCGTCTGACAAGGTATAGTACTCAGATCACGAGAAGAGTTACGCGAACCCCCCTTTCTGGAGAGGGTCCATTTCGGCGCGGGGAAAGGATAAAAATTATCCCGGGTTGCCACACACAGTAAAGGCTGTCTTGGCGCAAATCTCTGTATGCGGGTATTCTTCACGCTTCAGTGAACACCGTCAGTCTTCACGCTTGAGTAAGCTGCGCTTTTTGTGTTGGCGTTTGTTAAAAGATGTACTCGAAAATTGTTGTTATAAATTTTGGAAGTAAATTAAATTTTTTAATTTAAAAAATTTGAATTTTTATTAAATTTAATATTTTGAACTAAAATATTTGATACAGAAAAAAATTCGAAGGGAGTAATGGTCATTTAGTTACAAAGGGAGTAAAATTACTTTAAATTAATAATTATAAATTCCTAAAATAAATTATTTGTTAAATTACTTTAAATTAATAATTTGATACAAAAGGAGTATTATTAATATAATAATAATAATTTATTGCTACTGTAAATTATATGGCATTTTCTTCGGTTCAATTTCTATACCGCAGCAAGAGAATGCCACCTGCTAGCAATTAGCCATTCTTCTATTTACCTTCTCTTATAGCCATATCATCGTCTTTTTTCCTTTTTTACTTTCTCGACAGAAGCTACTCATATGGGCTTTTTAAATAGGAGACAAATAAAAAGATTGAGCATGCTTGCTTGTCAAGTTTGCAGTTACGTCTATAGCCACCTTAAGGGCATGTCCCCCCAAGGGCAGGGCTGACAGGGATCCAGCCCTGGGGCCCTGGATGATTCTAATCATTTTTTACAACTAAAATTCATTTTAGAGTGACCCGTCGAAGATTCCAATCTGAGAGCCCGGCTGCAAGATGTGGGGGCCATGCTTAAAGGCATCGGAAGAATGGTCCTGTCATGCTGTGCAGCAGGGATCCTGGCCAACACCCACTAGAAAACATGAAAATTCTCTAGTAGGTGTTGGCTATTCTCGATGGGCAGTTGCTTTACCTAAAAGTAAATAATAGAATCGTCCGACGTGACGTAACGTGACGTAGCCAGTGTTCTTCTCATGATCAGTGGACTATATCTATTTGCGACCCTGGGGGCTGGGGACGATTCTTATTATTTTTGATTTTTCCCACTATAATTTCCCCATATCAGGGGTGGTCTCGTGGAGAAGCCGGTTAGAGGTCCGCCAATGATCTCAGCCTAGGGGTCCTGCCTATTTTTTTATAGGATGCTTTATAGGATTGATTCCGCAGATGTACATATTTTGAAGGTCTTACCCGTCTCACTAGCGCAGTGATGGTAACTCATGCGAAATTTCGCGTAATCGTGGGAAAAATTTACCAAAATTTGTCCACGCAGGAAATTTCTTTGCTTTGTGGGGAATTTAGGATTATAAAGAACAAAATAATTTTTTTTAAAAATACAATAATTAATTCAATGCAATACTTTTCTCGAATAAAAATATTTGACCACGTATATTTCCCGGTTGATGACAGCAAAGTTTCGGAATATGTGTGTGTGGAGTTGGGGGGGGGGGGGAATTTACTTAAAAGGGAAATTTTTGAGGAGAATTTCGCTCGACGAGGTTACCATCACTGTACTAACGTCTTAATGGATAGCGCCAAGTATATACGATTGAGTAGTAGTAGCAGTAGTAGTATTTATTGTAAAAAAATTTTAAAATAAAAAAAATAAGCAAAAAATCTGAAAAACATAATTTATTATTTCAGATAAGAAAAAATGCAACACAATATAAAACTTCACACTTATGATAGGTGTAACAGACAAATTTATTGTGCATAACGTACTACTGCATAAACAGCAGAACCTCTTTAACACTAGGTTTCCCGGGCGGGTCATTTTGGCCCATTTCGATATGATAAGAGATAGGTAGATAAGAAGTGAGACGGTAAACGTGATGCTAATCCAGCCCTCCTTCATACGGATTTTTACCTAAACCTTTTTTATTTTTTGTTAATGTAAGCGATCCATCTTATTATGTCGTTACAATATTTTTTATGTAATTCGTAGTTTGTAGGTCCCAATTGATTCTATAAATCACAACATTTTTATTTGTGATCGAAATTTATTTTCCAAATCTTTAGAAAGTATTCGTGAAATGTAATGATTCTCTGTGTGAAGTTCAGAATTGAACAAAATCGAGGTACAACAAATACACAATTAATTTCGCACTGCTTTTTAGTATCTCTCTCATTTTATCCGGATTTTAGTTAATCTTTTAACGGCCAATTGGGAACATTGGTTTTGTTAATCCGAAAAAAAATATTTTTCTTTCATAAAAGCACCTGATTTTTTCCCCCCGAAAATGTGAAATTCCAAACTTAGTTTACAAAACAAAAATTCTAATCACTTCAACACATATGTTATCAATTTAATTTTTTTTAAATAACCTATATTTAGGGAAGAATAAATTTTAATTTTTTTGTTTTTAACTTTAATGTTGTTTCTATGGCAAGTCCAGAAAACATACAAGGAATTTTTTTTCCATGAATTTCTTGATTGATAGGTCTAAAGTGAAGAGTCAGAAAGGGAAATAAAAGGGGGGAAAATATATATATATATATATATATATATATATATATATATATATATATATATATATATATATATATATATAAACGAATATAAATCTGAATTCGGCCGGTAAAAGGTTAAAACAGCTGTGTCTGAAAATCGAGGAAATATTTTAACAGAAAAAGCATCTCTGGGAGAATCACATTATTCGAATGAGATCTCTTTTAGGATACACATTACTTCTTCTATCCCAATTAGGCCGGATAAGAAAAATTCTATATTATAATGAAATCAAGGACGGAAACAATCCGGTCTATAAATGACAGACAACACACATATATTACATCTTCTAGTTTAATTTGGTTCAAGGCTATCGATGAGATCCTTCTTGTTGTGTGATGACAAACATCCCACTGAAAAATTAAGTATAATAAAAAATTTATTTAAAAAAACAATAAAACTATACAAAAAGAATAGGTCCTATTCAATAGGAAGTGAAAGGGGGAAAAGGGGAAAGAAATGTTTTCTGTGGAGGTTCCGGTGGCAGCATAGGCGTAAACTTGTGTCGGCCCATGAACACGAGTCCCCCCCCCCCCCGTCAATATTTGCCACCATCTCCACAATAGTTAGAGAAATGTTGGGTTTAAGCCCCCCCCCCCCCCCCAACATTTTTGAGACCTCCCAATATTTCCAATATCTTTACCCTATAGGTTGGTAGCATTTATTTATCATGTATATAAGTGTCATTATATTCTGAATATTTTTCAGCTATAATTTTTCGAAAAGTCTCTGGAAATCGGGAAAATATTTTAGCAGAAAAAACATCAGGAGAATCACATTATTCGAATGAGATCTCTTTTCGAACACACATTTTCTTCTTCTGTCAAAGTTTTTTCTATCTCCAGGGCATCCAAGCTTCTCCGAAGTACTTCGGATCGCATCGTGGATCCGATGGTTTATTCCTTGGTTCAACCGCTTGTGCTCGGTACTTGTCCAAAAGTTTCTCCATTTCTTCCACGACCTGAAAATGAACAAAAACCATGAAACGAAAGAAACGAATTAACTTACAAAATCACTTCCAAGTGGAGTTCAAGTAGTCTTTTCTCGAAATAAGCCCATTATCCAAATAATTAATTATTTTTCTCACACCGATACGCAAAGTTTATGTAGTGTCAAAAGGAAGACACTTTCGATTATTCTCACGGTTATCAATCGGATGCGTAAAATCCCTCTATATGTAGAGCCCGGATTATATGCAAATGCATATGTGCATATGCATCAGCATACTTTGGCCTTTTTTAGCATTAATGCGCATAAATGCATAAAATCATAGAATTTTCAAAATAATTGCACCCTTTGAAGGTTTATTGAAGCTCAATATTTTTTTTATATAATTTTGAAATGAATATTGCTCATAATATTTTCATAACATCGGGGGTTGTTTTCCCATGGGTGGGATTTGGTGAATTGATAAAGAGGTTTTGTAATATTTCTCAAATATAAATTGTTTTATTATAACGTTATTTTTAGAGACAGTGTCAAGAGTGTTAAATTTTTTATTTTAATTTTCAGAAATAGCGTCGAAACTTGTTACTAGTATTTCATTACTGAGCAGCTACGACTAACTAGAAATTGAAAATATCTAAATAAAAAATATGTAGAAGTTATTTACACATGCAGTATACCCATATGTGGAATATTTTTTGGCAAATGAATATGCATTTAATTTTTTTTTTTTTTTTTTGCAGTGATTTTTTGACGCGTATTTTCTCTTTCTTAGTACATATTTTGGAATTTTTAACTATTCAGGATTTTCAGTACATATTTCTGTTTTTAATGCCTATTTCGGCATTTTTGAGTCCATACTTTGACATCTTTAAGTGCATATTTGCATATTTTTAGAGCACATTTTGACACTTTTTTATTGCATATAATCCAGGCTCGAATGATAAGTATTTCACCGAGTTTCTCGTGCAAACCAATGTTAAAATGATGTTATTGATATTTCTTCACGCATGACTCACCTCTGGAAGTTGCCCGGCCAGATTGTAATATTCACAAGGGTCCTTCTCCACATCGAATAAGCAAGGGCTTTCATTGGGTTTACAGCTCAGATCTTCTACGTCATACCTGGGTTCGCATTTCACTATTTCGGAGCATTTTCCAGAACATCTACTTGCAAAGCTGATCGGTTTTCCATACTTCTTTGCTAGAATTTTCGCTACCCTCGATTTCTTGAGAAGTTTCCTATATGCCTAGAAAAAGTTATATAACTTCTAAATGCTTGGTAGAGAGACGTATATAGTATATACTACTAAACAACACATGCACCTCGTCCACATTCTTCTGCAGAACTTCTAACGAATTGTTACATGTTGGAATGTGCGTGTCTGTCTTGTGAACCTAACGTAATTTAGTTAAGTTTGTTTCTGTGTAATGCTTATTATGCTTAGTGTTGCCATCAGTTTTTCTAACTATGTGTGCTATGATTGAATAATTGCGCCGTTGTAGGCCTGTTGCTCTCTGTGGCGAGACTTTTTTAACGGGGAGATCGGCTCCCATTCGCGCCTCGAAGTTGGGAACCACAAAAAACCAACTTCAATCGACCATCATAGTAGCAACGGTGGGGTTCGAACCAGGGTCCTCGCGATGCGAGTTCGTCTCTATGACCACTCGACCACCACAGTATATACTGGATTGTGCTAAAAAAAATGACCTGTTATAATTTCGTTAATAATAATTTGTGTGAAAACTAACTTTCTTATATTTCCTGAGAAGTCTGGGGGAATCTTCGGCCATGAACCCATCGATCAATTTACCATCTTTATCATACCAGCCATCGTATCTGCCATCATAGGCGCTCTTTTTAATGAGCTTATAGTTCTTTTTACGAACTCCTTCCAGGTTCCATATAGGATCTATGTTATGCAAAACCTCTTTCCTCGGAGATGGAGTACCTTCCATGAAAGTGGGCCACAGGTCATGGCCATCAATATTACCAAGCTTTCGAGGGTCTCCACCTAAATAACGAAAAAGATTATGACATAGAATAATTTCGAGCTTTGAAATGGAAATTTCTTGGAGAGAAAAACGTCTTTACTTATAATCGAAAAGTCAAAGAAGTCGATTCAAAATTTTTACTAATACAGACGGCCCCCTTGTATTCGCGGGGGTTACGTTCCGGGGGTGACCGCGAATATAGGAAATCAGCGAATAACCGAAACCATGGGGTTTTTTTTGTATAGCTCGTTTATTGAACAGCATAAGAGTAGGGTGACGCAGAGGTAGAAGAGAATGTAAAAGAGGTTGCAGCTATATTGTTGGTGGTTTTCTGAACGAACAATTGTGATTTCTGTTTGCCGTTTCTTCTCTTCTTCATATTATCAAGTATGTTGGAGTATGTTGACAAGGCTTCTTCTACCAATTTTTCTACATGTGAAGAATGTACCGTAGAGGGATCTATGTCATGAAAACAATCTATTGCTGGTTTGAACATGCGAAGCTCTTCCGCTATGTTACTCATGGTGAAAAAACTTGTCGTCTACTTCTTTATTTTGATTTTCTTCATCTGGTACCGCTTAGGATCAGTCAACTACATTAATTCCTCCTCGGTCAGTGCTGAATTGCTCGGTTCTCTTAATTGCTATTAATTAGCTGTTCGACATCTATATCCATATCATTGAACTCTTCTCCACCCACTTGTTTCGCTAACGTGAAAATTTATTTTTTAATCTCTTCAGTTGGCTCTGTAGAAATGGTTGTGTCCTGGAGCGCACATTGTAGTCAAAGGTTAATTCAACCCGAGGTGACTGTTTCTATCTCAGGAGCTGCCACGGCTCTAGTGATGACAGTAATGTCATTAGTGAGCCATTCAAAAAAATGAGCCATCCGAAGCATGCATAATTCAAATTTTGTAAACAAAACACACGAATGACGATTTCTGAGTGTTGCACAAAAAGGTTCCATTAAAGGAAAAAAACCGCCAATATTGAAACCACAAATACGGGGGGGGGGGGGCGACTGTATATACCTCATCATGAAGTAAAGAAAATACATAATTTTGGGGAGGAAAAAAAATGTTTACCTGCAGCATGATAAAGAGTTGGTAACCAATCACTAACGTGCATCAAGTTGTTAGAAACTCCACTGCGATGGCGAAGTTTTGCTGACCAGATGAAAGCAACGCCCCTCACACCACCTTCCCACACATTGTATTTGCTACCCCTCAGGGGCCAGTTCGAGCCCGCGTTGCCGTCGGCCCCTTGTATGGCTCCACCGTTGTCCGTTGTGAATACGAATATCGTGTCCTCCAACATGTGGGCTTTTCTGAGGGCCGCGAAAACGTCACCGATGCACTTGTCCAGAGCCGATACCATTCCTACAGAAATTATATAAACTTTTAAAAATACGAGAAAAATATTACACAATATAATCGTAATAATAACGAAAAACTCTCAGCTGACAATTTTATTTTCCCTCACCAATTTCCACCATTACGTACATGATAAAGTTAGAGAATGACTATACACACACAGAAGAAAATAATTAGCTTTATCTCTCATAATCCGAAGCCGATTTAGATGGATAATTTATGATAATCCGAGTATGATGTAATAGCGTCATACTCATGAGTTTGTTTTGAATCCGTTTTTAACACATTACTCACGATTTCGTCATTGTGATAAATACAGAAAACGCTCGTTTGATCACATTAAATTTGAAGTATACAGAGGAAAAGATCCAAATAAATAGAAGATCTAATAAATGAAAAAGAAAAATATTGGTTCATGGACCTCCCCCCACCTCCTACAAGGGTGGTGCACCCACACGGTGATGGCCCTTCCACTGGGATCCAGCCCTCTGAAATGGGTATTTACGTTATGAAGTATAATTCTGGCTAAATTTCATATTTACGGCTTCAGCTGTTTCGGCTCGGCGATGATGATTCAGTCAGTCAGGATAGGTTATTTTGTAAACAGGGTGCTCTGTAAGTACTAGCACAGCCTTTATCTCATCAAGCGTCCGTCGTAGGGGTACGATTCCAATTGAAAAAAATGCGTCCAAAAATTACTTTGTACCAGTTTTGAGAGTGAAAAAAAAATAAAAATAAACAAATAAAAATAAAACAAATATTGTGTAACAAAATAAAAAATCTAGATTTATACCGTCCCCCTGTGCTCTAACTTCTAATTAGAAAGTTGTTGCCCTGTCTCACCCGATGCCAAAAAATTCCATGTTCCTAAGTGCCATATTCACAGAGATATTCAAATTCGAAAAATGGAGGAAATTTGGGAAAAAACAGCGTTAAAGCGGAAACCCCGTTTTTACCGCATTTAACGCTGTTCTTTCCGAAATTTTTCGTCCGTTTTTCGAATTGGGATATCTCTGTGAACATTGCACTTAGGAACATGGAATTTTTTTCGATGGCATCAGGAGAGACAAGAAAACAATTTTCTTGGGAGTTGGAGCACAGGGGGACTCAGAGGCGGATTTAACGACGGGCATACCATGCGCATGCCCAGGGCCCACGAAATACCCCAACTGCATACTTTTTTTCCTAATTTTAAGACCCAATATTTTCTTATGTGCCAGGCGCCACAACCGATCCTAATCCGCTTCTGGGAGGGGGACCGTATAAAAATTTAGATTTTTTTTTTATTTTGTTACACACTGTATTTTCACTCTCAAAACTGGTACAGAGTAATTTTTGAACACCTGTTGAGCATTTTTTTTAAATTGGAATCATACCTCTACGACGGACGGTTAGTGAGATAAAGGCCGCGCTAGCACTTACAGAACACGCTGTATATAGATGAAGATAGGGAGGAAAAACATGACTGAAATATTTCATCTAGGTTATTTTATAGCACATTTAATTACAAAAGTTGTGAAAATCGCAGTGTTTCAAACGATGGTCTAAGTATGGACCACCCGTAACATATTTGTAGAAATGATAATAAAAACAAAACAATGAGAAACACAGTCCCAGCCTTCAGAATATTCCTTTTCTTCTCCATAACAACGCTTTCAGCTAGTTAGAGCCCCCAGGGGCACCTCTCTTTACCTGCAGAACCTTCTACTAGCTCATTCAACAGCTAGCCGATGTTTAGAGAGAAAGACCATAGCCTATATAGGGTGTTTCAAAAAAGAATCACCCGATTTGAAATGCGTATATTATGAAAAATATTTTACACAGGCACTTAAAAGATTAATTTGATATTACATAGCTAATCATAAAGTTTTTTTACAAACCAAAGGTGCTCAATATGTCCACCTTGGGATGCATGCCATATATCTATACGGTAGTCAAATTCGTCCCAAACTTTTGCGAGCATGTTTGCATTCACTGCTAGTGGATTTCTGTGGACTACTCTGTCGGATGCGCTTCACATTTTCGTCTGACAAGAGGGGACGGCCAGGGGATTTCCCTTTACACAGATAATCCATGTCTCGGAATTGTTTATACCATCGCCTAATGCTCTTGAGCTGTAGGAAGTTCAATACCAGGTATTGTCGACGAAAAGCACGATACACAGTTATTACAGACTCACACTTCGCGAACTTAGAACACAAAATTAGACTTCACACTTAGAACACAAAATTATTTCTGTTGTGCTGTCGCAGTCTTGACAAACACTCAAGTGACGGCCGAAGGAAGAGCGTTAGCGCTGCCTGTCGGCAACTGCGTGAAACTCGAAATTTCCCTCTTTCTACCTATACATTATTCGATTAAAACGGATGATTAAAAGCTGAATAGATATGATTTTTTTAAAATCGGATGATTCTTTTTGAAACACCCTGTATTTGGATCTTCTCCTCCACGTGAAATTTTATTGTGTGGTAGGACACCACACAATATTGTGTAGGTATTAGGACAGCACTTACTCACACAAATAAGGGTGAGCTGGTGGGTTTGATAAATTCCTTTTTCGCTTGTTGAAAAACATGGGGAAAAAGTGCCAGAATGGATCCTGTTTGACAAGAGCGGCTGGAGTCACAATTCTCACCAGTGCGCAGGGGGAAGAGGTGATCACCCCCCCCCCCCAAGTGCAATACGATAATTTTCGGAACTTCGATATGATAATATTGAACAAATTCAAGAAAACGTGGACTAAAAAATGGGTGAAACCAGGACATTTTTTAAAAAGTCGAGATTGAAAAAACCTCAGAAAAACGAAACCGCATGGAAAATACAGAGCAAAATGGGGGCATATGGTCACACCATGCAGAGACAATTTTTTTAAGTGATTTGTTAAATCACCCCTTCCATCAGTGACCTCTAGATCCACCCCCTGCCTTGCGCGGCACTCCTCCGCCGCTAAATGACCCGGAAACTCGCAGATTTTTACACATCATGCGTATGCATAAAAAATTACAGTTCTATCTGCAAATTATTCCATCCAATATATTCATAGTTTGAAATTTTTCAGACAAAAAATATTTTCTTACAAATCTTTCTGAAATTATTAATTTCTTCTTATCTTCGATTTGGTGCCCCCAAACGACAGAGTAAATTTTTAATTCAAGGCGTCCCATAAATTCATAAAGAGATTAAAAATTCATAGATATTGAAGGCGAATATTTTGGTTTGCAAAAAAGTTATTTTCACGAAAGAAAATTTTTTTAGTACAAAAAAAAAAAAGAGTTCAAATTTGTGTCGATAGAGGACGCTTCACGAAAGCAAGTAACAAGAAATATGCAAATCAGAGTCCTATAAATTGCAGGGTGTACGATTAACAGCTCATTTCTGAATTTTCCTGTTACTGACGCTTACATAAGGTGTAGTTGTGATGTTGACAATGATGGATAAAGCATTAGTGACGTTTTTTTAACTGAGCCACGAATCACCGGCTGAAACTTTACGAACGTTTCGGACGCAGAACAGATTAAAGAGAGGTTCAGTTCCAAAATTCTGTGGTTCACTTTCGTGCAGCACCTTCTATAGTCAAAATTTTGAGCTCAATTTTTTTCGTAATAACTTTTCACAAACTACATTCAAATTTACCAATTCCTTCAGTTTTTATGAATTTTTAAACTATTTACGAATTTATGGGATACCCTTTACATAATTCAATCGGTAGAAAACTGTATTTATATAGTGTTACCTGCATATATTTTCCGTTTACTGTCACGAATATATGAAAACTCTTTGACGTATTTCTCTGGAGCTTGTAGAGGGTTCAGGAAATTACCGCTATGGACGGCTTGTTGTGCCAAGTATAAGAAGAGAGGCTAATAATACAATAATATGAGACAATTATAAAAAAAAAAAAAATTATCACTTTTAATTGCATGTACAACTTGGTGCTATTTTCAACGTGATTAGACTGAATCGAACTTGCAGTGGTAACATCACAACCATTCCAAAGATGAATCCGATATGACGTGAATTAAAAATAAAAATTATAATTAAAGCTTAATGAGAGCACTTTTTAGGAAAGGTTTTAGAATTAAAAAAAATATTTACTCTCAGAAAAAAATTTCTTGAATCATTAGGCTGTCAGGGGTCTTCAACCTTTCGGAGACGGTGCGGCGGGCCAAATCGAAACGTCCCACGGAGCCTGCAGGCTACCAACTCATGTAATTTAATGTCATCTTAATAGAGTAAGGGTCCCGAATTGAACAGGGACAAAAACAATTGAAGACTTTTTTTTTAAATAATTTATTTTATTAATTACAAGTTTTGATTATTTCTCCAATAATTTTTTTTCACTCATTCTGAAAAAGTTTTTGATTAAATTAATTAATTCTCTGAGACTACTTCAATCTGATATCACTTTTAATGATTCTGTAATTATTTATTTCGGAAATTCTGGGCAATTATTTTCTCCTAGTGAATATACAGTATCTTCAATCATTTCTTTCTATAATTATGCAATCACTTTTTTACTGATTGTGAAATAATTTCTATCAGAAATTACGAAATTATTTCTCTCATTAATTTATGTTATTTTTTTCACCAATTCTGAAATTATTTGTTTCAAAAATTCAAAGGTATGCTGAATTATTGAAATCACAGGATTACTGGAAGTCAATTGAAAAAGCCCATTTAAATGTAATATAAACTTCTGCTCATAGACATATATATTTTCCTCTTCTATACTCGAAGAAAATCCACCTACGAAAAGGCCGGATCACTGGATAGACAGGATTAACGCACGGCGGCCGGATTATCGAAAGTCTACTGTACATTCCAGAATTATTTCTTTCAGTAATTCCGAAATAATGTCATTAATAAATTCCAGAATTAATCAATTGTCAACAATTTTCTGAAAATTATCAACAGGCCGCTAGGGCCAAATGTGGCCGGCGGGCCATACGTTGAAGATCCCTGGTCTGAGTGCTATACATATAAATGTTACTCCTGAATTTTTAAAACAGTATATACATACACGAATGTATACTAGAATAGTGCCTTTATGACAGAGACAGCGTGGTGTTACATCCTTGTTCGAGGATAAGACAAGGTCAAACAAAATTCACTGCCGAATTGCAATCTCGGATAACAACACGTCAAATTTGCTGACATCGCTGTTGCAATGGAGTGATGAAGGATCTTTTGCGGTTTACCTGAAAGAGTTTTACGCATGTGTGGATCTAAGGACTTGCCGTAGTTGTCGTAATATAAGACAAGCAATTTTTCGTACACATTGCATTTTGTGCACTCATTTCTTACTACTTGTGCAAACGTTGAGCTCAAGCAAAAGAATATACTACCCGATCGGATATTTTCTTTTAGAATTTCTATCGTTCCTCTTGCATATTTTCTGAGATACTATAAAAAGTTCACTGATTTATCACTGGGGGTGCTGAAAATAGTTTTAAATTGCAGTTCGTAGCCCGTTTAGTCAACTGATGTTATTTACTTTAATGACATCCTTATGCAACGAGTTGCATGATTTTGTTTGAATTTCGCTCTCACGAAGTGTGATTTTATGTTGAATAACCTTTCAAACTTGTCAAATTGAGTTCTTTGAGAATAATAATTAGGCGAGTCACGCATAAAGTATAGTACATCCCAAGAAGTTACGGAGAAATTATTTTCTATTAAGATAGACAAAAGCAATCTACCTTGGATGGGTCACGGTTCAGAATAACTTTCTTAGCTTTAGCCGTGAAAAGATCAGTTCCATACGTCCCGTTGTAGTTCCAAACATTCTTCAAGTCATCGTGCAAGTCCAAACCACTTTTATTGGCCTTTGAACGGAAATAACATTGTATCGCTGAACATGGATGCATAAAATATTACTAATACTGTACATCATATACAAATGATTAGTGTGTACACGGGGGTTTCCAAAAAGAGTGCCCGATAGGAATAAACTGAATAAAAATGAATAAAAAAAGCGATTTTTTTAAATATTAAAGTATAATATAGAAAAATGTTAGCAAAGCAAGAAGAAAGTGACATTTGTAACAGTGGCGCAATAACAATAAGTGGGATTTGCGCCCTTCTTATTCTACTCAATGGAATTTACCTTGTGACATACATTGCATAAAAAATGTATTGCGAATTATAACATTGAGTGATAGCAGTAAACATGAAAATTAAAAAATAACTAAGTATAGTCAGTATAATGAATAAAATGTGAGTTCGAGTGAATTCATTCAAAAATAATATGTCCCAAGAAATACTCAAAACATTAGTAGGATTTCATCATACCATGTCAGAGAAGTGTGTGAAATAGTCCTCTACTCCAGTCCAGTATCCAAAGAATGAATCGAAACCTCGGTTGAAAGGCAAATATTCTTTTTTATAGAAACCCAGATGCCACTGCCAGAAAATGAAAAACCTGTTAAACATAATTTCAGGACAGCAAAAAAAGAAATTTACGGTAATAAAGCCATGGCTCTTCTACATCTTTGAAAATAAATTATTAGGTCTTGAGGCTGATTGAATACCGCGGTCTATTCATTAACTTTTTGTGACTCTCTGACCCTTTATTCGACCGTGTTGCTCTCAACAACATGAGTTTTCTATATTTTTCAAATAAAGGCTTATATTTTGAGATAGTTTCGGCATTGTTGCTTCTAAGCAACTCCTAAACATTCAATTTTTACTTGAGAGCTTGATTCATGAAATTGCTATCATAATCAGCAGAATGGCTCAAAGGAACACGTCTCCTATTTTTATGTAAGTCAAGCCAGAACAATTTTTGACCCCTGCATTTTTGAGGGGAATACCATGTGTGGAGGAGACATATTGCTGTGCCTTCTTCACCAATGATAGAAAAGTAAGTTGGCAAACAATAAATGACATTTTTAAACAACTCAGATCTACATAAATCACAACAGAGTAACTAAATACTGTATAGTGTGTTTTCTGAAGTGCAACATACAATATGTTTTTAAATATTGAACAATAATTTTTTTTGTCATGTAATAGCATACCTCATTTATTTCATGGGTACTATATATACATTTTTTCCTTAATATATAACTCCCTCTAAATTTTTCTCCTCTGGATATTTCAATGCTTGACAATTAAAGCGATAAGGGACTTAATTCTTGTTAGCATTTTTTTTTTTTTTTGCTATATATATTTTTTAATCCGAAATTTTACTCCAGAATGATGTCTAATTTTGCATTGTATATATATTACAAGATTATCAAAAAAAAAGTTTGTCTTTAGCTAATTTTTTTCCTTAGCTCTTGAATTAAATTAAGAGCAACTTATATACGAAGCTGTGGCGAATTTCTCAGTGAAGCTAATACATCTTTATCTATAAGAAATTATGGTAATTTGTAATTATTAAAAATAACAGTTTTAGTTTTTATAGCAAGATTTTGAATTCGAACTTACCTTCCCGACACCTCGGGTCTCATAACCCAACCCTTTCAGATATTGAGGTAACGTCTTTTCTTTTAACGACAGTCCCCATGGCGTGTCTGCGAGAATTACCTGGTGCTGCATACCTTGAACGAACATGTAAAGTATATTGCAAAAAATTACACGTAATAGTACTAGTTCTGGATAAAAATAAAAAAATTAAATGTAGTGAAACTCTTTGATAATATCCCTCTATCCTTAAAAAAGCCTGACCATTTCAATAAGTGACCCCATCCCTTAATAGAAGTAAAATAATTTGAGGGGAAAAATTCCGAATCACAGTAAGAAAAGTTGGCCTTATATCATTCATGAGAGAGGGAAAAAACAAATGAAAGACATAGATCGTATCTGAACTTACCCAAGCGAATCGGATGTTTTCCAGTCATCAAAGCTCCTCTGGATGGTGAACACATTGGCGAAACGTAGTAACTGTTTAAGATTATGCCATCCCTGGCCAGTGCGTCCATATTCGGAGTTGGAATTTGCTTCGAACCGTGAAAGCTCACATCATTCCATCCCTATTAAAAGAATTTAATGTGCAAAAGTGGTTTTAGGGAGATACACGTACTTTCTTCTCAACCTGCTCTTCACGTCACTTATAACTACTTTTAACCTGAGAGCTGCAGTTATCTACTTCAGGCGTTCTTAACCAATGGGTCGCGATCCAAACTTTTAGGAAGTAAGCGCTTCCGCGATGGATCGTTCAAATCCACTAACAGCGATTGATTCTTGAGCTATGGGTCCCGATTCAAAATCGATTCGCATGGGGTGTCCGAAAAATGTCAAACTCATCCATTTACACCCAATGATTTTTGAGTAATGTGTCACGACCGAAAGTTGATTCTCAGGCGCTTCAGAGCGGCCAAAAAAGAACTAAGAGTAAAATTCGACACCAACACCTGTCTGGTGCCACGAGCTCGAGACTGCAGGAATCTAATGCAGTAGCTACGGTTTTGCTTTCAACATCTAAAAATACCACTTCTAGCTTCCAAAAATAAGTTTGAAAAAATTGATTGATTAATTAGTAACACCTGGGAGACAGGCACTGATTCAGGGTGACGTGTCGGGGTACAGAGTCTTATTCAGTTGAAAAAAAAAGTGTTTTGTGGTCTTATGATGTGACTATAAGTCCCGTATTTCTACGGAACAGAACCATTCCTTTTTTTATATTATTTTTTTTCCTAGTCTGTTTGGGATCTAAATTGCTGTATTACGATATGACCGGAGTTGGTGTGCGGTAACCGTACTGCTGTAGTAGCCTGCTTGAGAGAAGGGTGGAGATCTTACCGCGTATGCCTTACCGTACCCTTACCGCGTATACCTTACGAATCTCTGCCCCCCCCCCCTCCCCCGAAGATCCTTACGATATATGGTAAAAAAAATTAAAATTAATTATACATGTCACTGAAAATTCTCAATTATCACTTACCAGATCATCAGCCATAATGATGACTATGTGCGGCTTTTTGCTACGGGCTGCATAAACCATAGCGATGTTGAAAATGACTAAGAAAATGGTGTTGGGATTTCGCAACCGTAACATCGTTGAGATTTTCGGTACGACTAGCAATAGATCCAATAAACTTCTGAAAAACATAACCAATATATATGAGGTCAATGATAATTTTTTTAAAATAAATATTATATATACATCAATTCAAAAAAATTTATATATTAACAATACCCAGATGGACAGGGACCCTCACTCCTATGAAAGGGATTTTGACGGCTTTCCCGCCAGGACTTTCATGTGTGTGCTCCCCATATTTATTAAAGCTAGTGACCTAGCATCATAAATGCTAGTGACCAGCCTAATAGAGTAAAAACTAAAGAAAAAAGGTTCATCTCTCTGGTCCTCTATGCTTTCACCAAATGCTTATATTTCTACCTTGAGCAACGGGCCATAATCTGGTAAGGAGGAGGACGTCCCTGTCAGCATCTTCTTCGAGCTAACCATGCATTCAGATATTTAGCAGGGTCGCAAAATTTTGTTCGCATTAGGCCACAAAGTATCCAAGTCCAGTCACCAGCCCTAAGTGTAGTGAGAACACTGGAGCTGTAGTGCAACAGCTCAAAGCCGTAGTGAGAGATAGGGTCCCAAATTATGAGACAATGACTTCTTTTTTATCGTACATGCATGACATTCAAGCACATTCCTTTGCGGAATTTAGAGAAAATAATTTATATATGTGTGGAATAACATTGTTAAATAATATGCTCTATCGCTTTACCCCCCCCCCCCTTTCCAAATACCAGTTGCCCCTCCCCGAAAGAAATTTCTGGCTACGGCATTGGTTTTTCTAACATAAATGCGACAGCTTTCAGTCACTTAATAATGAATATGTATTTCTGTTGCATTACAAGCTTAGTTTCAGCTCAAACATATTGTACAAAAAATCAACAAAACCAGTAATTATCTCAACGAAACCATGTGAAAGATCCTTGAGCATTTTTTTCCGCGAGCGTGAAAACCATTGATTCGGGAAGAAACATTACATAAAATTCGTCATTGAATTTGTTACATTGAATGAGTAATACCTAGAATGATAGATGATTAGATCTTTTACTGAAAATTATTTAATTAACATCGGGCTTCATACATCTTTGAGCTTTTAGGCCGAAATCTTTGGCATCTTTCTTGTAAACTTATAGTGAAAAAAAATCAGAGCCGTAGCCAGAAATTTATTTCGAAGGGGAACATCTGACATTTCGGGGGGGGGGGAGGCCAAAGTGATAAAACAATAGACTTGTACATATTATTCCATGTACTAGCATTTAGCATTTAGTCATTACTAACATTTCTGGGGGTGGGGATAGAACCGATGCTTTCTACTCTCACTATGGCCTTGAAGAAAATAAATTCCCGGCACCTGGGCAGAATTCTGCCAGCCTCCATTCATAAGCGGATATATAGGCACATCGAACGGGGGGGGGGGTGTAAATCAACGAGACAGTGTACATAGGGAACAGGGAGGGGAGGGAATGTCCATCTTCGCCCTACCGCCTATACAAACAATAGATTTTATTCATTGAACGAGTATTCGCCTATTCTCCCTCATAAGGAAGAAGGGGGAGGGTGCGAATCTACACCACAGAGTTAGAATAATATATCTTTAGTCTATGATCTACACTGATATTGAATTTCGCTGTGGTACAGTATTTAGGGAAACAGCGCTTTATACCAAGTACTGAATCCCACTTGAATTTGTAATGATAAATTATACGAACCTTATTAAAAAATCATGTGAACCGACGTTATCATCTAAAATTTAGATTTCTAACTGAGGTTCCGCGGAGGCAAGCGTCACGGGGCCTTCAAAAATCACAGAAAGCTTGCCTCCCGCCCTTCGATTCATTCGACGTTAAAATCTATTGGATTTTTATTTTACATTGAATTTTTAAGCGAGAAGCTAGTTCTAACTCCAGGAGAGACAGTAAGATCTGAACAAAACCAATTCATTCAGGCGCGCACAAAATCGAAACATAAACTGGCTCGAAATGTCCACTGATCAAAATAGAAAATAAAAATTATGTCAAAAAATATTTCACTGCATCAAATTTCTCTATAATCGAGTTCAACTAGAATAAATTTTATCAAAATGATAACTTGAAATGTAAATTTCTCTAAAAGCAGACACACATAAATATATATTTTTGTAATATCTCCATTAATTCAGAAATTTAAATTTCGTGTCAACGGCAGAGGGCACTAGTAAAAATATTTTTTTCGGCAGGCGAATAACGTACATAACGTATGTACATAACGTATTTGATCGCTCTTCCGATTTCTCAACCGAATTGCACATAAGTTTTGCATATGATTGCTGCTTACTTAAATCACATGTTTGAGAAGTTTCAAAAAATAAAAATCCGCCCCTTACCCTGCCAATTCCATCACCTACAATGAAGAAAATCAGACTGGGGAGCAATCGACTTGCACCCGGGAGCACGTTCAAAATTCAAGCCCATCTGAAGGGCAGTCGAGCAAGCCCCGTTATACTAAGATTTGAAAATTTAAAACAAAAAAAAAATGTTTTGAAGTTCTCAGTGCTAAAAACATCTAAGTTCAACAGAATATGGTCCCCTAAAATTCGCAAATAAACATAAAACAATATCGAAGTAGGAATTCACGGCAGGAAAAATTCAATATTTTTCCAAAAAAAAGTTTGAAAATAGGCAAAAAAAAAAAAGACATTTATGGCATTTTGCCTGAACCAAGGCCGTTTTAAGCCCTCGGGCCGAGTGATTTTTCTGAGGCCCTACCTGCCGAATTCTCGGAAATTTAAACCGGTTCTTATTTTTCTGAGGTCCCTCTTTTCTTGAGGCCCGGGGGCCTCATGGTGGACCCATGCGTTAAGACAGCACTGGCCTGAACTTCTGGGCTCTACTCATAACCATCAAAAGTTTCGCGAGAGCTTTTTTTTATGTTGCAAACCACTGATCTAATTTCATTTAAATTTGTTTTGATTATTGAAATGAGCTTAAGTAAATGAATTTATAATTGAGTACAGACATATTTAAATTAATGGAGATCAATACATAGTACTGTGCCTATAATTAATTAAAACTAGCCAACGAACCTCTCTATGCATACGAATATTTTGCATCGCTACTTACTAGGGAATATTTTTTCTTTAGTCGATCAAAAGCAAGTCGTTCAAATCAAGTCCTTCGACCGATGCTAGTCGTCGTCAACTGACCACATGGTCTTCAAATAGGCAAAAGAAAAAAATTACAGGTTACACAAACACATAATTTCTGCACTGCTGTACCGCTATTTCGGGATTTCTTCAAGAGACACCCGGTTTTTCCATAATCCTCTTCTAAGCGGGTTGTTGTCCATACGGATTATAGTAAGTAGTTTTTCTAAGATTTCTGAGTGGCTACAAAACCTGAAAGTGTTGATCGGCCAAGGCTGAGTGATACAATATCATTTTCTTGGTCATGGTTCGTTTAATTCTGTCACAAGGAGTTAGTTGACTTGCTAGAGTGACCCGTTTGATTATTGTTCGCCCAATTATGTGGCATTTTCTTCTCTATCTCCCTGCACACTTTCTTTTCGTAAGCTAGAGATGTGTTAGTGACAGCGTCAAAATCTGTTTAAATCATTTTCCTGACCTCACATTATCTGAGATTAATTTCGATTTCTTATCTTACGTAGGAACATTTCTTGTGGTCCGAGTGATGACCACTGCGAGTCGATGACTTAAGTTGTGCTTTCAAGAATAAAATTAAAAATGCATAAGGAAAAAAATAAGCCTTCTCTATCTCTTTGAACCTTTCCTATTCAAATAATATCTTTTATTTGAATTTCACGCAAAAGTGAAATTATATCTGAAAAATTTATATTTGTTCTCATTATTGTTACCATTATCATTGAACGTCAGCATATTTTACATATTAATTAGACGTTAGAGCAGAGTTTTCAAACTTTTTATTTTATCACTCCTAGGGCTAGTTTTAAGGTCTAAGGGCCAAATGATTTTTTTGAGACCCTATCCGGAAAATTTCAACCAGTTCTAATTTTTGTGAGGCTCCCTCTTCTCATGAGGCCGCCCGGGCCGTGCCTAGGTGGGCCCATGCGTTAAGATGGCACTGATCATCCCCCCCCCCCCTCCCTTCAGACTTTTTCCCTCATCGCTCAACTCAAGCCATTTTCAACTGGTAATTCCATTTTTCCTCATAGATGTAGCATAGTTTTGTTTTTGCATTTATAGGTGGTAGCAGGGGTTCCCATTTTAGAGTTACGGTTCACATTCAAAAATCCAACAATCGACAGTCTGATTCTTTTGGATTTCCGACACAGATATCGGAGCACATTTTCATATTTACCGCATTGGCTTCTTTATTAAGTTGATCCAAAATTCTCTAGAACTGTTTTATTTGGTTTGGTGAAAATTAAAATTCCACACTTCCTTTTCATTTAGTGTTTAATTTTCTTCCTGTAAAGGACTGCAGGCAGTCCTTTCTGTTAAATATATACAGCGTCTATAACTATCTAAAATCCGGCACTTCTCAGGTACGGAGGTTACCGGATTTTTGGATATTAAGTGTACCTCTTCCATTTTATATACATGCTACTACTAAACCACACATGCACATGCACCGCGTCCACATTCCTCTGCGGAACTTCTAACGAATTGATATTGTTGGAATGTGCGTGTACGTGTAGCGAACCTGAAGTTTGTTTCTGTGTAATGCTGGTTATATGTAGTGCTACCATCAGTTTTTCTAACTACGAGTAAGTTTAATGGTTGAATAATTGTACCGTTGTAGGACTGTTGCTCTCTAAGGCGAGATTTTTTAAAAGGAAGATTGGCCCGCATTTGTGCCTCAAAGTTGGGAACGACAGAAAACCAACTTCAGCCGACCACCATTGTGGTGACGGTGGGGTTCGAACCGGGGTTCTCACAATACGAGTCCGTCACTGCGATCACTCGACCACCACAACGACTGTATATGCCACTACCACAGCCTGAATTGGCCGAGAGTTTTGGTCAAAGTCCGATTTTCAGAAATAATTTGCGATCCCGGGTGAATGGGATTGCCGCTGTGGTGGTCGAGTGGTTATAGTGCCGGACTCGTGATGCGAGGATCCGGGTTCGAACCCCACAGTGGTGGTCGGCTGAAGTTGGTTTTCTGTGGTTCCCAACTTCAAGGCGCAAATGCGAGCCGATCTCCCCTTTAAAAAGTCTCGCCACAGAGAGCAACAGTCCTACAACGGTAAATTATTTCAACCATAACACTTCACTCATAGTTAGTAAAAACTGGGGGCAGATGACAGCACTACACATAACAAGCATTACACAGAAACAAACTTTACGTCAGGTTGCTCTACACGTACACGCACATTCCCGCATGTACCGATTCGTTGGGGGGTTCCGCGGGGGGGGGGTGCATGTGTGGTGTAGCAGTAGTAGGTAGGGGGTCCATGATGTTCTTAAGTCAGCCACCTCGTTGGGCAATTTGCCTGTTGTGGTGTTGTATTTGTAAGAGAAAGTTCGATATGCTGATATAAGACGGTCCAGTATATGCCAAATCCATTTTTTTCATTACCAACGTGTGATATATGGCAATATATATTAGCTGTGTTGGATTTGTTTCAAATCCAATGCAGCTATAGATAATTTTTTTATTGCATTTGAGTCCTCAAAGTTGGACTTGACAATGCTGTAGGTAAACCAAGAGCTGCGAAACAATTTTTCTTATTTCGTTTGTAAAATAATTGACGTATTTTTTAACACAATTTGAGACAAATGTGCCATAGTTTTAACAGATTTTTTTTTTTGAAAAGCCAGTTGGTATGCCATACTTACCCCTTGAATTAGGGCAAGTGTGGCACCAATTTTTCATTTTTATAAGTACTAGTGATGATGTAAGAGAGTCAAGTTAAATATATACTTTCCTTATTTATCATTTGAGGTATAGAAATTTTTTTTTGTGAAGAGAGAACGTCAAATATTTCTCCTTTTCCGTCTTCAATGTTATTTTGGCATCCTTAAAAATTGGCTTAAAATGGAAAAGAGTAATGAAACTGAAAACAAACATGAATCAATCTGTGGTTTTTGTTTTTTCGTAGACTAAAATAATTTTAACAACCTCTTATGTTATATTTTGATGAAGAGAAAAAACATTATGGCTTTTGTTAAAAACTTTAGATGTGTTAAAAGCCTTTAGATATGCAAGCAATTTTGGCCTATTCATTAAAAACAATCACTCAACTTTAGATCTCAGCCTAATTTCTAGGATAAATTCATCAGCCTAGTTTCTAGAATGATATATGATAAATTCGTCAGCTTGATAATAAATTTATCAGTCAAGTTTCTAAAATGAGAAATTCACCAGCCTAATTTCAATAGATTTCCAGTAAAATTTGCTAAATAATGCTTTCTACAGGCATAGTATGAAATACTAAACCAAATATACAGTCAAACCTCGTTAGTGCGTCACCCGGTTAACAAGTCACTCTGCTTACCAGGTAACTTTTTGGAAGTCCCAATTGTCTTCAGGCAGGAATCGGCACAGCTATGGCTTACTCCGTTTAACGAGTCACTCCGCTTACTAAGTCATATTTTTGCTCTCCCAAGAGTGACTCATTAACAAGGTTTGACTGTATATAGTAGAAGCAGCTTTATTAATAATAAAATATATCTTTAAATCTGAGATTTTATAGAAGAGAATTGTGTAAAATTATATAAATTACAAGGTCTGAAGCCTAGTGAGATGGGCTAAATCAGGGGTTGGCAAAATTTTTTGGATGCAGGTCAAAATCAACCAAAATGTGTATTAAGAAGATGTGCATATTAATAAAATAAAATTATATTTGGGTATATACTTTATATACTCGAATATAATTGTACTTTATTTTTGGAACTCAAGTGGGTCATTTGAAATTATGAAATGGATCACTCGGTGACCTGCGGGTCATAGGTTGCTGAGGCCTGGGCTAAATCAACTAAAGTTCCGAATTCAAATGTAAGAAACCATGGAAGAATACCATTTTGCATCTGACTTCAAGTAGAACTTTTTTACAAGTTTTTTCATATTGCTTTGACATTATATTATTATTATTATATATTATTATCATTATATTATTATTATTACTATTATATATTATTATTATTATATATTATTACATTATATTATTATTAGAAGTCGTATACATATTATGAAGTGGTATTGGACATTTGCCAGCACTAAAAAATTTTCCTTTTATATTCATGTATAAGTTATGATTTTGCATCTCACTGAGATGAAATTAATTTTTCTCCATTCCAAAAAATCACTAACAAATCAAAAAATAATTAAAAAATGGTAACAAAAACTACCAATTAAACTGTGTTTTAATAATCAATAATATTTTACACTGTAGAGATCATTTTGACTTCAGATATAACACAACAACCACTTTGATGATGATTTATCTGAGGGATACAGAGCTTGGTGAAAAGTTAAATAACAACGTAGTCAGTTTTATTGATAGGAAAAAAAAAATTCAAATAAATTGATGATCTCAGACAGGCACTAACTTGCTTATGACATTTTTGACTTGATGCTGTTCAACTTTATGACTGAGTAAAGAATAAAATGGTGAAAAAAATCAAACCAAATATAAGAAAAACCTATGATTTGAAGTTAATGATCAGTCAGCATATTTTTCCAAAATATTCTTTATTTTTATCTTATTACTGATCATTTTTATATCCTTCATAAAAAACCAAACCCAAATTTATTCACAAAAATAAATTAATGTGAATGAATAAATAAGTATAAATAAATTATGGTAGCGAAGGGTCAAATTCATGATAAGGAACCAACTAAGTCATAAGTCAAGATTACATGTATATTATTATATGTATATTGTATGCATACTACATGAAACATGCTAACCTCAAGAGATAAACCAAAGGTTTTAGTAAGAATTAAAATACAAAACTTTGCATCTGAGAAGGAAAAAGTATTGAAGAAGAAAATTGTTCAAGTTACATACATATATTCATGAAATGCAAAAAAAAAACTAACACTATGGGAGGGAAACATAAAAAATTAAAATATTGCTCTCGCTGCCCACTATGCCAAGGTAGAATAAATTAAATTGATCAAGTACAAAATTAGTACAGTAAATGGGGAAAAAAGACTAAGCCATATGCATTCTAAATTTCTATGATGATTTAAAAACAACTGCAAAACAAATGTTATGCCTCATGAATTAATAGTAAAGATACTCAATTATATTCCTATTCAAATACTAAGTTTGATATAGATCTCAAAACAATCATACAGAATGGCTTTAGTGATACAGATCTGGAAATAGCACCAGTTATTTATTCAGAAACAGTTTTCATGATGTTCATTGTTATAATCTTCTCCTACATCAAAGTATCTGAGAAAAGACATGAAAAAGCTTGTGTAATAAGAGACCATTTCAAAATGATCTTCGGGAATTAAATTTACATGTATTCAATCATAAATACTTTTTGAGTACAATATAAAACCTTAATAGATCCCTTATATAAAGTGTCTTTTTAAAACATGAGAGAAATTTTAAATATGCCGCAAATAAGGAGAAAAAATTTATAAAGATGAGAAATAAATTTAGTTTTGGTATGTATGATATTGGTAAATATAGGTTAAAACAAACATAAAGTAATAGAAAACAAAAAGTATCTGTTGAACTTGATAGCGTAAAGGTCAGTCTTTGTAATAACATCTATTCTTCTGGACAATTGCTTTGTAAATGAGGGAATGATATATCGTGCTTCAGAACTTTCTTGTCCCATCCACAGGTCACGACAGAATTATCTGGATCCCATGCTAGACCACGGACAAAGTCATCATGGATGTCACTTCTACACCTTAAAAGGGAAAACACCATTACTGATATGAAAGCAGTGGTATCACCAAGTACAAAAGAATGCATCAAAACTTTTTGAAATTTAAAAATGACTTGCATACAAATAGCTTATTCAGAGGACTTTATCATTACTCAAAAGTGAAATTTCATAAAGTAATGAAATAAAATAAAAAAGTAAGAAAGGAATTTTTTTTTTATACTTCATACCAGAATTCCCAAGCTTTTTTACCACCATTGAAAATTTTGAATATCTTGCAGCACTGCACTGTAAGGTCAGGTACACACAGGAGACAAACATGGATTGGTTAAAAACCTGAACCTCAGGTTTTTTAACTAATCTGTGTCGAGTTAAGTAAGGTTGTCTCGCTTATTACATCAGTCCAGTGTGCGATCTGCATAAAGTGCTTCTTAGAAGCACTTTATGGTGTAGTTGCACTAGAATCTAGTGCAACTACACCATACACGAACCTCATAAACATTCCTCGGGGTGGGGGGGGGGGGGAAAGAGGATTTCTAACAAATTGGCACATGACAGTTAGTTATGTGTAGCCCTAACATATTTATGATGTGACAAGGAAAGGGTCGAAAGGTGACGTCTTCAAAAAGCTTTGAAAAAATTGCCACCAACTCATTTAAATAGCCACAAAAAATATGAAAAAATCAGGCAGAATTATTGTGGGGTCACTTAAAAAATTGTAAATATTAATACTTTGTACACCGATAGAGGCCATGAATGAATTTAAAAATTTGGCAACCCAAGAGACTTACCATGGTGTCATTTAAACAACACTGGATCGGGTACAGCACAGACAAAGAAAGAATGAAAAAATGAATAAAAATAGGGCAAAAGTGTGCGACAGAGTGAAAAGCTTTTTTTATAGATAATCGCCAAGAAGTGTGAGAAGTGATGAGTAGCCAACTGTTGTCATTTTAAATAAATTTTTGTGGCTTTGATAATTGCATTCTCCCACTAATTTTTTTTTTTATGTGTTTCTGAGTGAGGTGAATACACTGAATTTTTTTTTAGAATTTTTTGAGGACAAAACCTTGGGGCCCTTGCCTTGTGAGTTATGCATGTTTTGTGTTGTTCAAGAAGTGCTGCGATTTGTCTTTCATGTAAGTGAAAATTGTAGATGCCTGAGTTTTTGTGTTTATGCGCTAAAGTGCAGTTACACACTGATTAGGAATCTTAGACACTTAATCACTACTACTTAACTGTACATGTACCTTGTAAACATTCCTCTGAGTAATTGCTATAGAATTAGTACATGCTGGAATATGATGTAAGTGTATATGTGCGGTCTTAACATTTTGTGTTGTCAGAGTTATTTGTGTTCTAGTATTGGCTTCCACATACAGCCCCCCATCACTACATTCAATACAATTTGATCCACTAAATATCTCATGCGTCACCCCTGACCTGTGCCTCCTCTGATATTCCTATGAGGCCATATCGGTTTTGAATCACTTCTTTGTGCTGTTTTTTAAACATTTGAACCACTCAGAATTTTGGAACTGAATTTTGAGACAAATCACAAAAAACTATTTAGAATCTCACAAGTTATACTCACCTTTAACATTTCACACATTTCAGATGCATTTTTCTGTATCCAACCACATTTGACTTACAGTTATGTGTAATTTAACGAAAGGAAAAAAACCAACCAAATATTATTAAGCTTGGCTATCACTCAGCTTTATGCCATTTAATGTGCTATTCAAGATGATCAACAAGTGCAATGGGTTTCTTCAATTATGCTTAAATGCAGAGCTTTGGCCCAGTTCCCGAATGTGGAGGAAATAGAAGAATTTCATTTTTGAGGGCAAAGACATATATTCCCCCATGCATTAAACCTACAGTGAGGACGAAAAAAAATGCTTAACTTACTCATTCTTCAAATTATCGATGTCCTTTATGAACACATCGCTTGAATCAGCACAACTTGCTAACCATGTGGGACTAAAAAAAAGAAAGAAATAAAAGTCATTAAATCCAGGAATATTACTTTTACGAAAACTATAAACACATTACCATATTTATAGCATGCTTACTTTTTGGATGAGAAAACTAATCTATGAATTCTTCTATCGTGAGCGTCGTATTGAATTATAGGCATTGAGTTGCGAATGTCTTGGATTATCACATGACCACTGTCATCGCCCACAGCAAACTCAGAACCACTTGTAGGTTTCCACGTAACAGCAGTTGGGCAACTTTTTAATTTATTTGTACCTAAACAAATAAAAGTTGAAGTATATAATATAATGACGAGATATAATATATATAATATATAATATTATTCATTTCATTCCATGCAGGAGAGATTCTCTATAAAAATGCAAATGTATATTATACATTTGCATTTTTATAGAGAATCTCTCCTGCATGGAATGAAACTTTAGAAGTTACGGACGTAAAGTAAACATTTTTCATCTTGCTAAAAAGAGAAATGCACTTCTTTTAATTATGAAAAATTCACCAAGTTATGAGAGCATATTATTCACCAAGAAAAAAACCTAATGAAAATTATTTTTCAAGGTACCGTAATTTCACACAACTATGGTTCAAATACCCATGCTCACTAAAACATCAATAATCAAAATGCTAACAACATCTAGTGAACTACTTAATTACTAAAGCAAACAGCCTAGATAGTGTAATAATGGAGATGTGGTTAGGATTTCCTCTCTCCAATACTTCCCCACGAATCAGCTGTTGGGGGCAGCCCCATCTTAACGCACAGGGCCCAAGAGAAAAGGGGCCTCACAAAAATGAAATGTGGTCAAAATTTCCGAGAATTCACCACGTAGGGCCTCAGAAAAATCATTTGGACCAGGGGCCCACGATGCTCTTAAGATGGAACCGGTAGGGGGCTATGTTTTTCACATTATCTTGTCAGCTGCAAACTTTCCCGGCTACAAGTTACTACAACAAGCTGTTCTGCGCTACTAATGTTCTGTAGTACAGGTAATTTAATAAACATTTTTACTTTTGCATCATATAAAAATAATTATAGGAAAAATAATAGAAAATTGTACTTTGCTCTTAACTATTGTCCAACCATTTTTATGGACTACAAGCTGTTATCCAGCATCACGCACGTGGATTTGGTAACCTGAAAATTACTTGATGATTTCCCCATGTAATATTTGAACCCCTCATGACCCCCAAGGGGGGATGAATTTTCAGAAATCCCATATTAGTAAGTATTTATATTATAAAATACAATATTGACTAAATTTCATATTTATGGCTTCAGCAATTTCGGCTCAGAGATGGTTGTTTCATATAACCCTTGAACCCTCCTTCCTAAGGGGCTGAATTTTGAAAAATTCCCTCTCAATGGATCTCTGCATTACAATACAAAGATACTGACCAAATTAATACGACCCCCCCCCCCATTGAATCCTTTAGCGGTCGAATTTAGAAAAACCCTCTCATATTCATGAAACAAAACTTCTAACCAAATTTCATGATGAGTAGGGCTCAGATTTTTATCCCCCTAAAGATGATTTTTTTTCATCAAGGGAACCTTGGTGCCCCCCATTGTAATGCATTCCAAATACTGATTTAAATTGGCATAACCCATTATTTTCCAATCAAAAATAATTAAATGTGTGAAAATTGTGCAAAATTAGTTTAAATAAGTGCATAGGTAACAGGGCGTACACAATTTAACTGGTGAATTGTTGCCCCTAGAGACATACTTCCAATTAGAAAAAGGATCCAAATAATGTGTAGCACTCAGATATGTCATTTATGAAGGAGTTGTATAGTTATTAAAATGGCAAAATGAACTTTTTATACAGAAAAAAAAGCATTGAATGCGGATAAAACTGTTTTTCCCCAACTTTCCTCCACTTTTTAAATTTATTTATTTATACAATATTGTTGGCCTTAAGGTCTATACAAGAGAATGCGGTTCAGTGACACAAAGATATTGTTGCAAAAACTAGTGATAGTGGGGGAGTTAACAATAGAACTGGGAGAGTTTGTTCCATTTGCCAATGGTATGAGGAAAGAAAAGCTGTATTTAAAACAGTCAGTGAAAGCAAAAATTGGTTTTATTTTAAAGGAATGGAAAATTTTAATATTGCACTTATAAATGTGAAATTTTTTCAGTTGGTATCAGAAGACAGGGCAACAACTTTTTAACTGGATATTTGGGCACACAGGGACAGTATAAAAAGTTAATTTTTTTATTTTAAAAGCCATACAACCTCTTGCAACATGAATTACATTTCTTATTACTACACACATCTCATTTGGATACTTTTTCTACTCGGAAGCATGCCTCTAGGACCAATGGTTCACCGGTTAAATTGCATACGCCCTGTTATCAATGCACCCGGTATATTTTCAACTTAAGCAAAACATTTGTCTTCAAAATGCCATGCAGAAAGTATTTTGATACTCACTTAGAGTTATTGCAGGTTTCGGTAGCCTTAAATCCATGAGTAATAACTTATTGTCCTGTTACAGAAGAAAGAAAGAAAAAAACAACAATTGGCTTGTTGGATTTTCACATTATAAAGCTGAATTTGAAAGAGAGAGAGAGAGAGAGAGAAAAGAAGAGAACTTACTAAAATATTGATAAGAAGTGAATACAGTGCATTTGCACACATAATTTTGAGATAATTAATGAAATAAATGCTACACTGCTTAACTAATGAAAGAAAGTAATAATTTACTATATTCTATTGCACCACTTGTGTAAGTCTCATGAAGTATTGCGATCTGGAATTGTTTGGCGTGAAATGCTGCCTTTAAAGTCAGGTAAAGTTCTTGGATTTTCACGACTTACCAGACCTTTGTTGTTCTGCAGTAGGATCAGCAACAAAATGAAGTCTGCTACTTTAGCATACTTAATGTGATTATAATTACTCCTTCAATGAATATTTTATTCCCCAAAGATAATGGCATATCCCAGAGTGTCTCTGATGCCTGGATTGTTATACACCAAGTTCCCCAACTAAATCCTACCGATAGCCTATGGATCTTATCATAGAGGCGTCTGAGAAGTTATTAGACTCTTCTTGGATCTACCAAGAATGTTTGGCAAAACATTGATGCAATGCAAATTTCATTGAAAATTAGTGTACAGATACTACATGACCTCATAAAATTTATGCCATGACGAATGAGTGTTTAATTTTTGTTTAAGGTGATTCAACATCATGGTGTACTTGTAGCTTTTATCATTCCTGCCCCCTTCTTCTCGAACCGTCCTAAGCAAATATATCACCCATTTCAGGAAACACTGGTCTAATTCTCCACTTTCACAACCCATAGAGCTCTTCGACATTCTGTGAACTAGTTCGTTGCAATCCTAGACATTTAGAACATTGTTTTGCTACCCCTAATTTTTAAAATGAATTCTTTGTAAAGTACATTGAACAACCCAAAACTTGATTAATCTAATTTGAGTCCTACTGTACTAGTAACAATCTCAATGACTACATGGTAATTAAGCTGTAGCTTTACAAAATAAAAATGAAGATTATTCGGGTCACTAAAGATATCTATATCAGCTACAAGAATATAGAGACTCACATCACCACAAGATAGTATGATCTGAGGATCCACGGGCGAACAAGAAACCTGCCACACTATTCCAGCATGGACTGAAAATTAAGAAGGAAATTAAATGTTGACAAATTTAAATAAACATATGTATATGATGTTGAATGGCATAGTCGATGGCCATAGAAAATATTACAAATAAACTTGTAAATAGTAAGTACAGTTGAACTTCGGTTAGCGACAAAAATTTTGATTCGATATACAAGGGATGATTCACTTTACAAGCAAAAAATTTTGAGCTTTGTTTATTTAGTTTCACTTTATCATAACTGAGTATATGCTTTTCCGTTTTTGCCTACACATGAACCGTGGAATTGTGGGAATTACTTTCTCCCATCAATTCATTGGAAACTCTTCAAAAAAATATGTTTAAGATAGTGTTTCCCAACCTTCTTTTTGCCATGCCCCACCTAAGCATTTTGTAAGATCTTAATGCCCCCACCAGACATGGGAGGAATAAGGAAATATGCGGCCCATGCAGACCTAGGTGATTGAAATTTAAAAAAACTTAAAATATTAAAAATAATCTTTAAATGGTTTCAATCTATTTTTGTGAATTCTACACTTTTCAAAAAGTTAAAAACTCAAAATTTTTTTGGATAGATTCTCTGTGTGCTGAAACCTTAAATTGGCCTGTATTGCCCCCTCTCACCGAATCCACATGGAAGAAGCCCAAAACAAGGAAAGCCCTATTAATCGGTCTAAAAAAAAAAACATCAGTTTTCAATCTGCAAGACAGTGTGGGCCAAAAAAGAAAAATTTTCACAGTCCAGTAAGTCATACTATGGTATCTTGATTCTCAAAGTAGCATCTTAACGGATAAACCCAACAGGGCCCAGGGCTATGAGACAAATAGGTACATACACATCAGTGGAGCTACATGAGCAGAGAATTTTGATTGTTCTGAGATAAATTTTTTTTCATTAAATATGCACACAATTTTCACATTGATACTTAAATTATTTCCTCAATGAATATGACATTTCATTAATTTGTGAACTATTTTTTTTCCACTAAATATCGGTCTTCATTAATTCTAAGAAATTATTTTTCCATCAAATATGAATTTTTCATTAATTCTAAGAAATTATTTTTACATCAAATATAAATTTTCATAAATTATGATTGATTCCTTAAAAAAGTAAACTGTTGCGCCCCACACAGGCCTGTCATTTAGGATTTTGAAAATACACTACAAATGGTATATATATATATATATATATATATATATACATACATATATTGAGTATATGTGCTTTGCCCCCCCCAGAAAAAGTTGAAATGACAGTCCTGCCCCACATTGGGAATAAAAGATTTAAGAGTTTTGTGTACGGTTAAATAGCAAATATAAAGTAGTTGAATATATAGCAGGGTGGACAAATAACAAAATTAGACGCCAGCCAAATTTCTTAGATGTCTAGCATATCCTTTTTTAAATTTCTTCGAGACTTAGTGACCTCTTCCCATGTAGACAGACACACTGATGTGGTACAAATTATAAAATTTTGCAAGGTCTTTTGACTCCAATTTAATAATCACACGAAGAATAGTTTAGATGTCAAAACAAATATTTTAGTTGCCTTGGCAATCCAGCACCTGGGATTTGTCCAGCCCTGATGTACAGAGTAATATTTATTACTATAGTAAAATTATTCCGCTTTGCACTCAAATCATACAAAATTCATGATTTTACTAAATGATTTTTAAATAGAATTACCTGGACGATATGTTGCAATAGAAGAAAACAACTGCATGTCCCATACTTTCACGCTATGCAAAGGAAAAGAAAACAATCCAATTTACAAATTACGAAGACAGAAATTAAGCTTAAATCTATTATTTTGAAACTATCAATATAAAATGACAAATCTCAACAAATAATAAAATATTTTTTGCGAACCAACCATTTGTCATATCCAGCGCTTATTACCAATGACTCATCGCAATTGACACTGACGGACGAAACATGGTTATCATGCTCACATCCATAGCCGACCGATATAAACACTGGCGCATCCATGTTGAATTCATATAGCTGCAGGGCACCTGCCAAGGAAAGAAAACACACATCAACACTTCGTTATTTTAAGATATAACTAATCAACATTTGCAGATCAACTTGAATTTCCATGCAAGCATAATTGAATATGAATTTGACCCTTAAAATGCTTCAATCGCAAATAGATGATAAGCGTAGTAGCCTGTTGAATTTGCTTCCTGATGATGTTACAAGCCTTCTTGATGTAAAAGGTGTTCATAAAATAACTTTGCCGATAAACACGGCCCTTTATCGACCACAAATATCAAAGGATGCAAATTAAATTTGAGATACAGTTGTTTCAGAGTATGTGCTCAAAAATGAGTACGGAAACAAAAACCTAGCTTTCGCAGTTGTTGTTACAGCAACACTCACTTTTTTGCATTGTAAAGTGATCGGTGCAATAAAAAATGATAGATGCTGTTAAAACTGTACTTGTAGCACCATAAACTTTGGCGCTAAATGCAGACATAGAAACACGTAGAAACAACCAATCCAGATCGCATTTCTGCCACTGGAAGTTTCCCTCTGAGGGGTTTCGTTTGCGAACCAATCACTCAGCGAGATCTTCTTCCTTCTTCTGCATCCTGTGCTGACATTTATGGTGCTACGGGTACTTCCAACACCATTCATGGTTTTTCAGTGTGATCACTCAGCAATGAATAAAAATGAATGTTGCTATTAAAATTTTTCGAAATTTTGTTGCAGTAACCGTAACTATGAGAGCTAGGGATGGTTTTTTCCCCCTCATTTTCAACCATTTACTTTGATACACTTATACCTACTTCACCAAACACCAAAAACGGCCATATCTCTATATTATAATTTATTGCCATTAACGAGTTGGGTCGGAAATGAACGTACCATTTATCAGTGGTCGTCTCAAGCTAGTTACGAATAATATCTTGTTATCCATAGTCTTCCTTTTGGTTAAAACTTCGGACCTGTCAACAACTACACAGTTGTAGACAAGCATCTTACCACCTTGCCCCTCGGTTGTCAACACCTATATCTAGAATTTTCTTTGCATTTGCTGATTTTCATGACCGCTAGGGACTTGTGTATCAGCAAAGTTATTTTACAATTTCCCTGACTGCATTAACAAATGAAAACCATTTGTTGGAAATGTGAAAAAATATTCCCCCCATAATCATTAAGTTTGGCGTTTACCTGAATCCATGCCGATTATGACTTTATCTTGTTTCAAGCAACAAATGTCGCTTATCCCGGATTCAGTCTCATGGCCGCAAATGCATTTCTCAACATCGGGAGCCTCTTCGCTGGTGCCAAAACAAAACAAAGCGCCATTCCAGTATCGACCAGTGAGGTTCGAGGATGCCAGTACTAACTTCCCATCTGAAAAGAGAAATTAATATGCATATTTTGAAACATAAGCAACGTAATTAACCACATACATCCAGGAAGTGAAAATGAAGAAATGGCAGAGTACTAATCAATTACAGAGGCAACCATCAGTGCACTTTTCATACCAACTTCACATGACACTTGTTATATTGATGGTAGTCCAGAATTCCTTGGACTGTGAAGTGTGCTTGTGATTCCACCCTTCATTAAAAAAACTATATATTCGCTCTTACTTTTCAGAAGTCGAAATACTTTGACTTTATTTCTTACATCGTTAATTACTATTTTAAAATAACAAAACTGAAATAGAGGCAATGAAGATGCTAGCAACATGATAATTACGGAGCACAAAACTTCATGCAACTGCCACGTTCACTTCCAATCTGAAAATAGATGGCAGCACTCCTAACCCATAAAAAACATCGAAAAAAAAAAACCAGGGCGATTCATATAGAACCAGCACCATAAACGGAAGTGTATTAAAAAATATACTATACTTATGATTGTGTACTTGATACATAACTGACTTTGGCAGGGGCATTGGAAGTGCTTTGTACCTGTCGGTGCTCATGTTGAGTTTCACACAGAACATTTTGATTTATGAACCGATTCTTTGGCGCTCTGATCCATTCTACAAATTTCAGTGGGTGCTCGCACAGCATCCTCGGCTCTGACACCACTAGACCTTGGATCATGTGCTGTACTTTCAGAAGTGTCATTAGTTGAGATCAGAGTAGGTGTTAATAGTGGATGCTGTTTTCTTGAAGGCACGCAGCTCGTGCCTATAATATGGCAGCCAATTTTGAAACTTTGCGAGCCTTGTTGCCCATGCGAGAAACAGACCTGCTCTCTATGTCAGTTCAATACTTATGCTACACACTCTTCGGGTGGCTCTTTTAGTCAGTTACTGACCTGGCACTTCACTTTCTCGGTCACTCTCACATGCTTGCACCACATTTTCTCTGTCACTTTCATATTTGCACACTATCTGAAACACTATTTACTAGGCTCCTCTCTTCCTAAATCACTCTTTTGGTTGCTCACTCTTACATGGGTTCTTTCCCCCACCTCTCATTCTAGGGCACTCCTTATGCTCAAACACTATATAGGTCAGTCTTTTAATCACTCGCAGAACTGACCTCTCTATGTCATTTGTTCAATCGCTCACTGACTTGGCACCTCACTCTCCAGGTCACCTTTTCAATCACTCACTGACCAGACATCTTGATCTCTGGGTCACTCACATGCTTGCACATCACTCTCTCCATAACTATAATATTTACACATTATCTATAACACTATTGACCTGGCTCCTCACCTCCTAAATCTCTTTTTTTTGGTCGCTCACTGACATGGTCACACCTCTCTCTCATCCCAGGTCACTCCCATGCACACACTCTCTATAGGCCAATCTTTGTCATTCACAGACCTGGCTGCTCATTCTCTAGGTTACTTGTTCAATTTCTCAATGACCTGGCACCTCACTCTGTAGGTCACTCTTTCAAGAACTCGCTATTGAGAGCAGCCACAGAGAGCAACAGGCCAACAACGGTACAATTATTTAAGTGTTACACTTCAATCATAGTTTGAAAAACAGATGACAGCACTATACAAGCATTACACAGAAGCAAACTTCCATTAGGTTCCCAACACATACACTCACATTTCCCTGCATGGCTCAGGTCTTCAGACACCTGCTTTAAAATCTCTTCAGTGAGACGGAGCGGCAAGCCATGATCTGGTTAGGAAGGTCGCTTGGGAGGGGTTGGTTGTTTTCATTGTTTCCCCCCCCCCCCGGATCTGCACCTGAGCAGAGGCAGACATTTTCAGTGGCGAATGGAGCATATGCAGACATCTTTCAGATTCAAATGAAGCAAAAGTAGACATCTTTAGCAGAGGATGAAGTCGAGAGGCAGACATTCAAAGATTCGAATAGAGCAAAAATAGAAATCTTCAGCTACGAATGGAGCAGAGGCAGGCATATTCAGCTGCGAATGGAACAGAGGCAGGCATATTCAGCTGCGAATGGAACAGAGGCAGGCATATTCAGCTGTGAATGGAGCAAAGACAGGCTTATCTAGTTTGATATGTCGGAAAAGTGAGTTAATGCGTTGGTGCATCCTGTATTTTACGTGACAGGCAGATTTCCCCCATATTATTCAGCTCGAGAGGGGCAATCTCTGCGCATTCTTTTGGTCCTTTGCTCTATAGGCAGAGGCAAATTGATGATTTTACCGCTTTCTCTTCTTCCTACCCTAATTTTTTACACAACAGTTTCCTCAAACTTCTCAGCCCGGGCTATAGCCTGCTTACTTGTAAATACATATCTGCCCCAGGGTTGTGTGCTCAGATGGGGCCAACGTGTCCATGTCTGCATATGGTTTCCCACAGAGGTTTAAGCCGGGTTTTCCTAGGAGTAGGTTTTTTGCGCCGCTTGTGTGAGAACCGAAATGGGACCGATTCGCGTCGGCAGAAACGTGTTTCATAATCACGCTATGCGTTTTCCTAGCTTGGCACAACAGCTCATGGCGGCTATATAGCCCTGGCATCACCTATTCTGTCGTCTGCATGCTCCGGCTGTTTGAAGGGAAGGGACAGAAAACACAACCAAAATGAAGATCGGCGAAACGCGCGGCGTACGACGCGTTTGACTGCTCCAGAAGCAGTCTGCCAATCGCGCCCGACGTAAAGCGCTGGCGTGAGGCTTGTTGCGCTCTGTAGGGAAACGGTCGTACCGCTTTTATTATTGGTGAGTGGACGGAGTGTCGCGTTGGGCGATTCACGTTGCGCACGCGGCAAAGAAAACCTGCTCCTACGAAAACCCGGCTTTATCAACACTGCATGTTATGACGAGAAAATAATAAAAAAAACACGGGAGGATCCTCACCTTGCCAGAACTGTATGGCGTCCAAATGCTTCTCAACAACAGCGGGGATCATCGCAGATCCGTTCATCCTGCCTTATTTACGACGCCGGAGGCCCGAGCGGATTGTAAACAAAGATTTTGTTGAAAAACGCGGCCGGCCGATCCGCAGACTTTTCCTGAGAGCGTAACACCCTGACACTTTGGTCTTTCCGCCTTTGCAACATTAAAAAAAAAAAAAACCTAAAACTAAAGAAAAAAATTTAAAAGAAACTGAATAAGAGTAGAAAAGTTCTAGATATTCATCAGTTATTTTTTTTAAATACTATTTGATCTCTCATTGCAACTTTAATCGCTACGTTTCACTCTACGAACGTCGCCATCTGTCGATCGAAAGTCGGAAAATCTGCCAAAACCAAATCAACGATCAAAATACAGTACCCGTGCTGTCATCTAGTAGCGCATGCAGGCACTTGAGTTTTCTAAGTATGCAAATAGATGGCAGTATAATATCCGACTTGGGAAGGAAATTTCTCCGCGCCAATTTCAAACTGCTATCTTTACACAAGCATTAAAATAATCTCAAATTCGTGTAACTGTGACTACTTTAATTATTTGAATTTGAATTTATTTTAACCGCACTAAGAAAAATTTGTTTCATACAAATTCTTGTTTTTTTCATCAGTTCTGCAAATCTGAATTTTTGTCTAGATAATTTATTCTAGACAGAAGTTATTACAGAATTTATCAGAATTTTCCTCAATGTGTGTGGCAAAATATAAAAAAAACCAATTATATTGCTTATTTTTTAGTTAAAAACTATTGTGCATATTATTAATTGGCCGTGGCTTTAAATTACCCGTAAGAGAATGTAAGCCATGGTTTAATTATGGGAAATTACCGGACTAAGCGTCAACTCATTCGATTTGCGCTGCCATAGCCCTCACATTCCGGAACAGAACCCGGAGGCTACTACTACTACTAATGGTACATGCACCTGGTACACATTCCTCTACGGAATTTCTAAGGAATTGGTAGATGCCGGAATGTGCGAGTACGCAGGGCCGTAAGTAGACAGGTGCAACAGGTGCACCCGCACAGGACCCCACTTAGAGGGGGGGAGGGTACAGAATAGGCCTAAATGGGCCCCAGAAGGGCCTAAATTCAAATTCTTGTACAGGGCACAGGAATGGCCGGCTATGCCCCACGTGTACGTGTTGTGAACTTAACGTGTGAAGTTTGTTACTTTGCAGTGCCGTTTTAACGCATTGGTTCACCCGGGCACGACCCGGGGGCCGCAAGAGAAAAAGGGGCCCCTCAAAAAAACGACGAGTAGTTTAATTTTTCGAGAATTTTCCAGGTAAGGTCTCAGAAGAATTACTTGGCCCAGGCGTCCCATGATGTTCTTAAGACGGCCCTGTTACTGTGTAATGTGCTTGTTCTATGTAGTGTGCTGTCCATCTTCCATCAATTTTTCTAACTATGAGTGAAGTGTAATGATTGAGTAATTGTACCGTTGTAGGCCTGCCTCTGTTGCTATCTGTGGTGAGACTTTTCAAAGGGGGAGATCGGCTTGCATTCGCACCTTGAAGTTAGGATCCACAGAAAACCACGTCAGCCGACCATCACTGTGGCGACGACGCAGATCTGGAGGCTGGGAACGTGGGTGCCCCCTCCCATCGGCAGGAGCGGATTTACCGGGGGGCTTAGAGGGCTATAACCAAGGGCGGAAAATTTGGGGAATGAGAGGTAAAGTAAATAGGAGGGGGGAGGAGTAGGGCATCAACATTTTTACAGGTCACAAGTGGTAAAACCACATATCCGACTCTGACTAGAGAGCTAGGGACTAGGTCAGTGAGTGACCAAAAGATTGACAAAAAAACGTGTGCCAGCAAAAGAGTGACCTACAGATAGCAGACCAGATCATTGAGTGACCTACAGATAGCGGACCAGATCATTGAGTGACCTACAGATAGCGGACCAGATCATTGAGTGACCGAAAATGTGACTTGAAGAGTGTTTAAGCCTATGACCAAAAGAGCACGCAATCATAGGAGTGACCAAAAGAGAGTGTAAGCATAGGAGGGACTTAGAGAGTGAGTGATTATGGGAGAAAGCAAAAGAGTGACCTAGAGAGTGAGGGTCCAAGTCAATGAACGACAAAAAGAATGACCAAGAAAATGTGCAAGCACGTGAGTGATCTAAGGTGTGTGCAAGCATGTGAATAATCAAAAGAGTAACCTAAAGTATGGGCAGATCAGTGAGAGACCAAATGTGACCTGGAGAGAGAGAGAGAGAGAGACAAAAAGAGTGAACATGCATGGGAGCGAACAAAAGGGTATGTAAGCATGGGAGTGGACTAAGGAGTGCGGAAGCGGCCAGTGAACGACCCAAAAGAATGACCAAGAAGATGTTCAAGCATGGTAGTGACCAAAAGAGTGAATAAGGTCAGAGGTTTCTAACGTAGAGTTGTTCGCGGAACCCATGATGGTTTTAAGGCTGTTCAGAGGAACCCTCGATAATAATGAGGCTGTTCTACGGAACAAATTTTTGAATATTTATCGAAAAAAGTTTGTCCCTACTGCCATCTCAACAGCATCACAGCCCCAGGGCAAAATGAAAGAGAGATTAGGCACCACCCCTTAATCAAGGGCGTACGCTAGATCGACCTTTGAAGGGGGCACAGAAGACTTGGTGGGGTACAAAAATTGACTTCTCGAGAAATACTGAGTTCGATCATCACCTTTCAAAAAAACATTAAAATTAACAGAAATTGGTTAAAATAGCACATAAAAGGTATTTTCTTTGGATGTCTATCTCAGCCTAGGGGACCTGGATCAAGGATAAGAAGGGGGTCACGATGAGTACAGAAATGCTCAAGGGGAAAGAAAAATTTTTTATTCCTTCATGAAATGTGCCCTCTACTTTTTTCTTCCGGATTGGGGCATACTGTCTTTTATTTCACCAGCTCTCACCTGTTTCTATGCGCGTAGAATTTTGGTATCTGTGCAGAATCTCAAAATAGATGGCTTTTATATAAAATGAATCAAACGCCATTAAATCAAAACTGGGAAAAAGCTATTTAAAGTTATCTTCGATTTAGTTATCTCTTCAGTTTGATAGTTGGTTCAAGTGACCACACAGCGGCATTACAGCCTATTATTGGTTCTATTAAAATAAATAATTGGTTCTATTTTTAAAAATGGCGCTTGGTTTCTTTTATATAAAAGCTGTCCAAATAATATGCTGCTTTATATAATATAAACAATTTTTTTTATGCGTAGCAAAAAAACTATGCACACGGAGAAGCATCGTCCATTTTTTGTAAACTTACCATGAAAAAATGGTGTCTTTCTTAGTAAAGCCTTAGTTGGTGCCTTTTCCCTTTGTCCATAACCAACAAACGGGTAAAAAGTAAAATTTTATCATCCACAAAATATGCCTTTCAGAAAACAACGATACAATACTATTATATTGGGAAACATCATTGAACTGGAACCCGTTCTGCCACCTATCAAATAAAAATCACAACTGTTCGATTGGAATTGGATAATTGGTTTTTGATTAATACTCTGCTTGAAAAAAATATAATACGGTATTAATAAATATTTTTTAAGTAAATAATATTAATTAAATTAACTTGAAATTTTAACAATTGAATTTTATGAAAAATAAAATAGCGTCATTACTACTTCAAAGTGTGGCATAATTGAGAAACATTTAATATATGAAAAAAATTGTTATTATGGTTTGAATGTTATTTGACAATAATCGTGAAAAAAGCGCTATTACTAACGTTGTTTTACTATATACATACATCAACTGTTAAAGTTTTGCGAGTAATTTGATAATTTAATTTATAATTATTGTTCAAAAAATACTTATAAATATCACAGTATTTTTTTTTATGCAACACACCATTTTGACTAATTTCTAATTTGAAGGATCATTAACAGTTGTGTTTTTTATTTTATAGGTGGCGGAAGGGGTTCTAGTTGAATGATGTTTCTCAATATAATACATCCTGTACATTATAGTTATTTTCTAATTTGTTGGCTATGGACAAAAGTGAGTACGTCCGTGTACATAGAGATTCTACTGCGCAGAAAAAAATTCCCCATATTGTATACAGTCAAACCTCGTTAGTGCGTCACCCGGTTAACACGTCACTCCGCTTAACGGGTCACTTTTTGGAAGTCCCAATTGTCCTCAGGCAGGAATTGGCACAGCTATGGCTTACTCCGTTTAACGAGTCACTCCGCTTACTAAGTCATATTTTTGGTCTCCCAAGAGTGACTCATTAACGAGGTTCGACTGTATATGAGGTAGAATGATATTTTTTTCAAGCCGCACAGATATCGTGCGCAGAGAAAGAACAGGTCTGTGCAGGTGAAATTAAAGAGAATGTGTCCACTATTTGGAAAATAAAGGATTCTTGGTACCAATAAAATAAATAAAAAAATTATTCAGTTCAGCAGGATTTTTGCCCCTCATTTTCCCACAAAATTCTAGCACTTGACAAGGACCACTTAATTTTAGACCTTCCTATGAGGGCTTTGCAAAGAGCATCATGGTGTTCGCGAGCAACGGATTGAAGATTCCTGTATTAGAGAAACCAGACATGGCCTCGCCTCTGCTCCGATATGGGATGTAAGCCCGTTATCTCGCAAGGTTGGGATTGTCTTTTCTAGGGAAAATGGTATTCAGCGTTAATCGAATGATTTCAATCGGTTGTACTTTACGTTATACACTTGAGCGCAAAACACTGCTGTGAAAGTTCACACTAAAAATATTCGGAGTTCTTGGAACGAATTAATCGATTTTACATTGATTCCTATGGGAGAAAAAACTGTTTCGGTCTCTGAACAATTCGGTTTACGAACAGATTTAAAATTCAAAATTCCCCCCGGAAACGAATCAGTGAGTTCGTAAACCGAAGATCGACTGTTCGTAGAAGCATAAAGGTTATGATAGTAACAAAATCTCCTCCCTCCCCAGTTATTTATGAGCATATAAAGTAACGCATCTTACCCTTCATGGTATACGCCCTTCAATCACGTATATACGGGACGTCTGATAAACCATGTTGAGAGGGTGAAAATCGCAAAAAACGCATGCAGGCTCTGAGTCCAGAGGAGACAAAAGGTGAATGTCAGTTGATCGCTGAATGCGTTCTTGGGTTTGCTCACTATATCTGACGTAAGCAGCGTTGCGAAACGCATGCGCTGGTGTAGGATCACGCACTGCGGACGACGTAAATTAGCGCTATTACGGTTGTAAGCACGTGTAGAAGTTAGTTGTCTGTTTTAATGAGTATCGTAATGGCTAAGTACACGAACGAGGAATACGCTGATATGCATCTGATTTACGGTCGAGCAGATGGCAATGGACGCTTAGCACAGCGGATGTACGAACAGCAATATCCGATGAGGCGTTGTCCGCACCATACTACCTTCTCGCCACGATCGATCGATTACTACGGGAGACAGCGCGGGTCGTTGTAGATTGTACAATGACGTCAGCGGCCGCCACTTCCAACAACTCTTGTAATAGTTAATTAAATAAATCTTTTTGTAGTTGTTATTGTACTTTTTGTTGTTCCAGCGCGACGTCGAAACCTTCATGTGTTTTTCGTGATTTTCAACCTCTCAACGTGGTTTGCGATACCAAGTTCCATGGCAATTTTTGTTCCTCTTGATGTCTACTAACAACCCTCTCAGTTTGTCGGTCCAGTAACAAAACACCCTGTATGTTAGTGTTGTGTATGCTTTGTAGTCAAGAACACCTGCCATCTACCTTCCAAATTAGAAGTCATAAATTTCAGAATTAAAAATTTTGATTGTGGGTGGGGGGGGGGGGGTGTCACACTTCAAAGATGACGATTACCACGAAGTTGGTCTCACGATCTCTTTGACAGTATTTTGTTACTTATTCAAAGAAAGTACAACGTAAGAAATTAAAAAAAAAAGAAGATCAAAACGTGGATTCTAATTTGACCACCACTTTCGTGGTTAAAAATTTTATTTTCCAATTGTTAAATTACATCTACAAATTTTTTTTTTTCAATCTTTCATAATTTCTGGAACATTCTTGCTTGGAAATGTGAAAATTTGAACTGTATTTGTATGTGTGCAAACGTCATTGCATTATAACTAGGAAAAATGTATGCACCATCCATCCAGCAATTTCTTATGCTAATCGGAAAAGGGATGAGGAAAATATTCAGGAATTTCTTCAACTTTCAGATGAACGCAATCCGAAGAATATACTTACTCCGTATACAATGGCGTTTATTATTGCCAAGCTCTGAAAGAAAAATGATACAGAAAAAAGAATATTTACGCACATGTTTGCATGATAAAATTATAAGCTTTCTCCCATGTACCGCTGATGCCACATTTGATACATGTTTGACATTATTTGATTACATATTTAAGCATGATAAGCCCTCTGCCGATGAAAAAAAAAAGGAATTATATAAAAAACAGTCATCATGAATAAGGAACTTCAAGGAATGTAATTTGTTTCAGTTCTGATATTGGTTCCACTTAATTTGGCATTTGAGAGAAATCGAATTTTGCTTGAATCGCTGACATTACATTAGAAAAGTTCATTTATAAAACGAAAAAGGCAGCTGATAAGGTTACTGGTTGCATTTTCTATAAGGTAACCAATAACCTTATTGCTTGGATTTTTTAAGTTTTATAAATGAGCTTTAATGAAATTTTTATATTGTAATCCGAACCTTAGAGAAAACATCGTAGCATCATGTGTAACTCGTTGCTTTAGTTTTTTATGATCATGTTACAAAGGATTTAGGCGTGACAACGGCTGATTAGATTGTGCATTTCGGATTGTTAAAAAGCTTTTGACCACAGGTTCAGAATGCCAGTATCACTTTAAATCGGGATTTGTGGCACTCTTCTAAGTTTGTTGGATTGATAGCTGCGAAGTATATATTCCAAGGTTGTGGTGAACAACGAACTTTCTATGTGGAGAGATCAGAGGTGTACGCAGAGGCTCGTGCTGCCCCAAACTCCAAGCCGACCAAAAATTAGAAAAATGTTTGATATTTCTGTGAAAAAATTAAAATATCGTAAGAAAATATTTTTATATAGTATTTCAGTCAATGTCTGTTAATGTAAAGGCTTTTAGAAGGGTGGAAACCAAAAATTTCTCGGGAAGAACAAAAATCCCCCCACCTTTTGTGCCCTCTGCAAAGGTCGATCCCGCGTACGCTCCTGGGAGAGATGTTATAAATTTCGTTCCATAAGGAAGTGCTCTTGTCGTGACTGCATAATATACGAAAATAATAAAATAGTATTACTTACTCCCACGGTTTTTACCATATTAACACAATTTCCTGAGAAGTCGTATATTACTCTTCCTTTGAATATAACGGTCGTCGAGTTTGCACCTGTCAGATTCGTTATCGCTGTGCACAAAAACAACAATAATGCCAATACGTTATGCATAAGAATCTGAAAAAAAGAGAGGAATTAGGTCAATACTGTATCTGTATAAATAAAATCGATATTCTCTGTGTGTGTGTGCGCCTGTCTGTCTCTCTATCAGTGCCTGGGGGCCCCTCAAGTGCAGAGGGAGCCTCATGAAAATGAATCTGGTTCAAATTTTCGAGAGTAAGTATGTTAATTGGTAGGCAGTCATTTCTAGCTGGGGGGGGGGGGAAGAGATCGGAAAAATCACTTCGGGAAAGAAAAAAAAACTGTCCTGCAACGAAAGTTCGTGGGCTTCAACAATGACTTTGAAATAGTTACTCGCTTACCCAGCTGGAGTTTTTTCCGGCACGGGTGTTCCCTCCGTGTAACAGAGCCTAGTCGTATCAGCACCTACTAGGGATAGAAGGTCTCCGCACGGGTTGCCTGTAACGTCATTAAGACTACCGAGCAAGTTTTCCACATTTTAAAGCACAGCATCCTATTTCGTTTCTTCTTATTTTGGCGTAGAATCTTTCTGGTTGGCTCACAAATACCGCATGCTGATAGGATGTGGGGGGGGGGGGGGCATAGAAATCGCCATTTCTGAGTCCGATCATTTCTTTTCCGCACAACGATGATACTAGCACGAGCAAGGAATTTTTTCCCTGAATATTCTGAGAGAAAATGGACAACTTTCTGACGTCACGAGCAGCGTGTGGAGGCCTATCTCTGGGAGTGCTGATCGTATTCGGTTAGTTTAATTTAGTCCTCAAAGGCACTCGAGTGGGCCTTCGGCTTCAAAAGCCCATATCAAGGAGGGACCGTTATACAGTTCGCATGCTGACAGTTGTTGATCTCCCAACATTGAAATCTGTTGAGATTTGGGGCAGAGTTGCACGTCTATTTCGTGAAGCGATTCTTGTCAGCCGTCGGTGGAGCCGTTCCTTCAGGGTCTTTTTCCGCCCACCCCTCTGTCAGAGATCTGTCTCCCCCTCCCCGGATTCTTTATATTCACGGTAAGCTCTTGCGAGGATTGGGTGCAAAAATCTGAATTTAATTTCTGCCTCGGAAACAGGGCTGTCTTAAGAGCATCATGAGCCCCCGGGCCAAGTGATTTTTCTGACGCCCCATCAGACAAATTCTCGAAAATTTCAACCATATTTGATTTTTGTGAGGCTCCTTCTTTTCTTGAGGTACCCGGGTGGGCCCATGCGTTAAGACGGCACTGCTCGGAAATGCTGTGACCCATCTCACGACCGCCGATTACCAAGCCAGGTTCAAAAGTCACTTAAATCGTAATAACCTGCCATTCTAGCACCAGAAACCGATGTAACAGCTTCCCTAGCTGCCCATTGTCTTATATAGGCGCTACTGATCGCATCGAATTTACGTTGATTGGTTGCATTTTTCTTTTATTTGCGAGCGCTCATCTGCACAGTTTTTTCGTCATTTGAGTGTATAATACGTACTAAAATAATTTGAGAGAAAGGTTGCGCTTATATAAGAATCATGAGAAGAACTAGAAATCAATAAGAAATATTGAACATGCTTACGAAAGTTGTACGAGTGACGGGAGTCGATCCATTGTATATGAAAGCAGTGGATAGCAGTATCACAAACGACGCTATCATGTATCCAACAGCGATAAGGAATAGAGGCAGGAATTTCGGAAAAATGGCACAATAGTCGTACATGTATGAAAATATTCCAGTAATCACAATTTCAATCAGCTGCAGAAGGAAAAATTAACCATTTGTTATTAATGTTGTACAATAAATCCCAATTAGTGTGAAATTGCTATTCATCAGGGCTGGACAAATCTAATCCCCGTCATTCTCTGGGCATGTAAAAGATTTTGACCGGTCACGCATTTTTTTCAACTACGTGATCGACGATAAGCATGCAAAGTATTGTTTCGGGGGCATATGAGTTTTTGTTTTAGATTTGTCCTGCCCGTTGCACTGGTTCATTGTGAATGATTGTTGATTTCGAAACTATCTGAATAAATAAAAACCATTGGTCAGAATGTTTCGAAATTTCTCGTGAATACCCACGCGAAGCAATGAAATTTTATTTCGGGCAGCGGTTCCTAACCCGTGCTCTGCGGAACACTTAGGACTAAGATCTCTGTGGCGAAATTTTTTCAAATGAAATACCGGATCACATTTGCGCCTCGAAGCGGGAAAACCACAGAAAACCAACTTCAGTGTCACTGCACTACACATGTGCGTTATTATCATCTTAATCCGTAAACATATTCAGGACTTTTGACACATAACTCAAATTTGTCTATGCATATTTCTTGTCAATTAAGATACTGAAGTTTTTTTGTTTTCTTTTGGCCTTTGATCTTCTTGAAGTCGCACGCAAAGTCATGACAGAAAAAAAAAACTAGAAAGATAAGTTTATATACATGATTGACAAATAAGGAGCTAGTTATCTTTAAAGTTACCTTCCCCTGATAACAGATATGACACATATATATATATATATATATATATATATGTATAATTTTTATGATACTGACATAGAATACGCCTTACATTTCGTGTCTAAAGTGGGTCAACCAAAGGAAATATTCGAACTTTACAGAAATAACTTTCCAGTAAAAATCGAACTATAATTTTGAAACTAAATGCACATATGCAGGGTTATTCCATAACTCCCCTTGCTGCATTTTACTGGCGAACTGTTGATCCTAGAGGCATACTTCCAATCAGAAAAAATATTCTAATATCTTCTAGACCTCAGATGTTTCATTCGCGTTGCAAGGGGTTGTACAGTTACTAAAATACAATAATAAACTTTTTATACGGACACCCCTGTCCTCGAAAACCCAATTAGAGAAAGATTTTGCCCTGTTTTTCCTGAGGCAAACAAAATAAAAACAACCTTCCACGTTTCTAAGTGCAATATTCGCAAAGATGTTTGAATTTAAAAATTGCAGAAAGTTGGAAAAAGAACAGCATAAATCAGGGAAAGAAACGTTGACCGTTAGTTTATGCTGTTCTTTTTCCTATTTTTTTCCTCTTTTTCAAATTCGAATATCTCAGCGAATATTACATTTAGAAGCGTGGGATTTTTTTTTTTTTTTTTTTTTTTTGTTGATCTCAAGAGAGACAGGACAACAACTTTCTGATTTAAACTGCAGAAATGGTTATATTTAAAATTTAATTTCAAATAAGATTAAGTCAATGAAATCTCAACCTTTTTCTTCTTTTCATGAACTGAACAGTTTCCTTTATTTTGAATAAGTTTTTATTCAGTTAGATTGATGTCATGGTATTTTATCATGCGCGCAAGCTGTTTAAATGCATTTTTTTTTTGAAAATTTACAGTAAATTAGGTATCCAAGATATGTTAAACTTTATAACAACATAGGATAGCATATACAATCAAGAACATGTATACTAAATTTGAAATTTGAAAATTACTTTTTTAATGGTTAAATAGTATTTTTAATGATATTTCTATTAGAGAGTAATTTTTCACCATGTTAAAGATATATAGATGGAAAAGACACTCCCCTTAAAGATTTATAGATGGCGTATATAAATATGAGAAATAATGATCGAGTACTAATACTTAATTGTAATCGACACTATTAAATTTTATTAATATAGATTTGTGAGAAACTGTAATGCATACAAGCCACATAGTGTAAAAATTTGTTCATGTTATAAATAACTTATCTTTTTCTGTAATATTTGCTTTACTGAACAATACACACAAGGTGTTTTGGAAATGACTCTCTAACTTTGGAATGACTTAACTCGGAAACAGTGGAAAGGTGAAACTAGCAGTTATTACAAAAAATACGTTTCATGAACAGACCTGGAATTTCAATCACACCCGTTTGCGGAATTAGTTACAGCTTTGGATAATATGTGGCGCCACAGTCTCGCTGTTATGTGTTTTAAATAGTGGAGCATATTGCCCTCCGCAAACACGGGTTGAATCAAAAAACGATGGATTCCATATTGTCGCCTTGCTTAGCAATGGCATGACAAAAATGAAGAGTGGAGTTTGAAGCCCCTTTTCTGCAATTTCTCTTGTACAATGGATGCATATGCCTTACAGATGAAATGTTCAAGCTGATACAGAGTTTGGAGACTCTTTGCTGTAAAAAATTACCATTAAATGACCCCACAGAATGAAATAAAAAGACTGTGGTACTATCTAGTCCACAATACACATGCATACTCATATTGTCGTATAATGCTCACGGAAATGAAGGTGCTAAGCGGGATAGCATGAGTGGTCCCCTAATTGTATATATCCCCCGGTTATCATTTTTTTGCTTTTTCATACTATAAATTAACTACAAAAGGGGCCCGTTAAAATATCTGACCGAGGGGCCCGCAAAGCCTCTCAGCCTGGGGGCCCCGATACAGGATGTGGGGTCCATGATTACCAATAACTTCTTTTAGCTTTCGGTGATCCTTTAGTGCAAAATATCGATTTTATTAGACACGTTCAGAAGAACGAAAACACGTGACGAAGTCAAAATTAAATTTAAAACGATTTTGAGCCAAATATAAAAACATATCGTTGTAGCGGTTTCAAAAATCTCCTAAATATATTGTTATAGACGGATTTATCGTAGTAAAGGAAATTGTTGTATCGAGAGGAGTTCAGCATTAGACCTTGGGCAATTCCCAAACAAAATTTGAAAAAATATCGTTGTAGAGAGATTTATCTGTAGAATCGAGTGTCGTTGTTGAAAGGTTTCGCTGTATTTGAAATTCTAGGCCTGCCCGTCAAACGTACCACTTGCTTCATCTTTCTATCTATTACTGTTTCCGAGTTGCGTTTTTTTAAAGTTGCGGGGGAGGGAGTTCCTTTCTAACACGGCGTATTTTTCAAGCTTTGCATAACTACAGCGTAAGAATTAAGTAAGATTACGTGATTATAACATCAAGGCTCTGGCCATTCACTGACCGTCAAAAGAACATTTTAATCAAATTTTTTCCAATCACGTTTTACTTCAATTCAGAATAGAATGAAAAGCATTAAACTGCTAATAACAGTAAAAATGATAGAGCTATTAACATTTATAATTTCACAGCTGTGGATTTCGATGTGTACAATTATATAACAATTATATCAGAACAAATATATTCAACTCACCAGGTGAACAAGCCGTAATAATGTAGTTGGCGTTTTCAGTTCATCGATGTTCAAGGTGAATGAGATGGAAGCGGACATTTTTCCCGTATGAATGAACCCAATATGTACTCACGAGTAAAGACCAGGTGAAAATCAGCTGCTTCTGAAGGAGTTTCACCTCTAATTAAGAAGTTGATGTGAACACCTTCAAATAGCATCTGCTTTTCGGTTTCGCGTTATCAAAGTTTTTGATAAGCTCGATTTCAATTCTATTCGACTTTTGTCCATATTTCGTCGGATAAGGTTCATATTTATTTATTTTTGTATTAGATTATACGCGTAGAATTTTATGAGGTAAAGATTTGGGTGTAGTATCTCAGGTTGATAAGATACACGCCCACTGAAACTAACGATGTTCAGGTGTGCCACCGTAGACTAAAGATATAATATTATTCTAACTCTGTGTGTGTCACGAAGTTGATACCCACTCAGTCTACCTTTTCTCTGGAACAGAAACGGCGTCAATACATTGGCAACAACATAGCTCGTTGCTACTGTAAGAAAGCACCATAAATGGAATGGCGCACCAACCTCTAGCTCGGAGACGTGGAAAATAAAAAAAACAGTTTAAAATCGGTTATGAATTTTTTCTTCTGGTCTAATTGTCTCTAAAATGCAGAAAAATTTGCTTCAAATTTGGTACACGTTTAGGCCGCATAAAGGTACGAAAAATACCTATCTTGCGGAGATAGATTGCTTTAAACATTGCGGAATTCTCAAAAAAACACAAAAAAAAAAGATCATGAATTTTAATTTTTTTTTGCAACTGCTGTATTGATGCAGTGTAGAAGTGATAAGGAAGTGTTTCCCAAAATGGGCAATATCATCCCCTTGGGGTTATGAAATTATTTGGGGTGATGAAATTATCCGTTGAAGCTGAGGATTTAATGTAGGATCGATCCTATGGGTTAACTTGAGTTGGGGGACGGTGAGATTTTTTTTTTTTTTGAGGAGGCGATGAAACAAAAAAAAGTTTGGGAAACTGTGTATTAAGGTATCCATGAAAATTAATCTCAATACATTCGGAATGAGATGATCTCGCAACTTCCAAGAGAAGGAATTAACCGAATTATATGGAACTCACAATATGAGGTTTTTGGTTTTTTAATTCCTTGATTTTTTCCTAAAAATCACACATCATTTTATATTTCAGATAAGATTTTTTTATATTAAAAAAAACAAGTATTTTTTTCCCTTTTATAACAATGGAATTTTCGAAATTCTCTGTTTAATCCGTTTTTCAATATTCTTTGGCAGTTTCAAAAAATATCACGGCACTTATACCAACACCAGTTTTACTATAGATGGTGTTGCCTAGACCCATCTTGAGATGCGTCGGTTGCACCTCTAATTACTGTGGCATATTGGTTGGAAATCACAAGCATTATCACTACGTTTAATGTGATCACCAGAGCCAGGATTAGCCTATATGCACTGAAAAAGTGGCAAGAAAGTGATAATTTTAGTTGTTTTATTGGGTTCCGAGAAAGGATGAAGAAATCACATCGATGATCGCGGCATTAAGCATTAACTTGTATCCGGCCCATGGGTCCGAGGCGCCCAACATTTGCCGCCATCTCCATAATACTTCCAATAACGTCACGCCTATGGTTTATGGGAGTAAATGTGATGTAGTAGCAATACAGGTTGTACCAAATTTTTTGCATAGCGGATATTTTTGCAACTGTTGACTTTACAAAAACACATACTTTGAATTAAAAAAAATTTCCAATGACGTGCGGTTACTCAAAATGTCTAAACAAGCCTTTTTCGAATGTCTTTCCCAAGGGGTCGCATACATGAAAAAAAAGAGAAATTAACTTTTTATGCACACCCTGTGTGCTAGAACTTCCAATTACCGAAATTTAGACCCCCCCCCCTTCTGAAAAGAGCGGGATTATATAACTTTTAAATTTTTAGCATTTCTCGCAAACGATTGATTGCATGGTTCACAAATCGCGAAACGAAGTGAAATTCAAAGTTGTAAAAATGATTTTCAAAAAATGTAATTGTTATTATTGTGAATGAAAAAACAAAATGGTGGAGTTCATTCTATTTGTGTACATTCCCTAAAAATGGAAACTTATGAGAGTGGGATCAACATTTCAATAATTGAAAGTTTTAGCACACGGGGGCAGTACAGAAAGTTAATTTCTTTATTTTTTTATGTATACGACCTTTTAAGCAAATTTTGAGACTTTAGGTGAATGCACGTCATTTGAAAACATTTTTGTAATTGAAAGTATACGTCTCGAGCCGGGCTGGACAAATCTGAAACAAAAAATCGAGGAACCAGAACAATATTTTAGATGCCAAAAATTGTTTTGTCCGAAAGAAATGCAAAAGGTCCGAAATAATGCTTCTTTTGAATAATGCGACCCTCTTTTATGTTATCAGATATGCTGCTATAATTTTCGAACAATTTGTGCTGCTCTCAGCCTGCAATTTCGTGACTACACAAAGAAAATGTTAGGCACCAAAGCAATTTTTTAGTCGTCATGTCGACCTGTTCCCTGGGATTTGTCCAGTCCTGGGCTAGAGTGAACGGTTGCAGAGATATCTAATTTGGAAACAATTTGAGACAGCCTGTATAAATGAAGCGTCTAGAGAGAGAAATCTATTGACGTAGTTGAACTGGACATTTAGTTCCGTTTGTTGGAAAAAAAAAAAAGGAAAAAGGACAAGACTATCGGGGCTCTTCGAACAGCTGTAGGGATTTGTAAGCAAGATACTTTGTTGGCTTGTTTCCCAAGTTCTGCAGATAAGCAAGCGGCGGTATCTTGTGTTAATTAACTGTACTTCTAAAGGATTGATTTTTTTAATTAATTTATTTATTTTATCAGTTGTTTCATTTCTGTACCTTTTCTATTCATCGGAACTTCGTGGACAAAGATAATATTTTGCGATTCAACCGAAAAAGATTTTTTGCAACGTGAAAGATGAGCAACAGAAAAATGTTCAAAATTCTTGGAAAAACCCGTTTCAATTTCAACAACGAATACAAGGTTGGGATTTTTATTTTGTTCTAGTATCAATACATTTCCATCGTCCATAATTTCTGAAGCGTTTTTCATTCAAATATCTTCAAAAAAATCCACATCAATCATTTTTAAAATGTGATCAAGTAAAAGGTATGCATCCAGAAATTACATATGGCAACCGGAAAAATCTTCAATTTGGCAGTTCAACTTGACGCAGCACGCATTGCGAAGAATGTGCTCATCGCATATACAAGGGCGTTCATTATGCCCAAGCTCTGAAAGAGAAATGAAAATGTACATGTTAGATATGTTAAGATAAATTTGATAAATCCCATTATTACACATAATAACCGGTTATTATGCCTAATTGACAAATTTAATTAATTAATCTTCAAATTTATCACTTTTACTAGTGATAATGCATAATACCCACGCGTCGTTGGTGAATTTAGCAAATACAAAGAAAATTATCACTTTTATCGGTGATTAGACATAATACCCAAAAGCCGCGTCGTCAGTAAACATGATAAATCGTACTATATGATATACTGTACATCAGGCCCGTCGTTTGGGGGGTGGGGGCCTTTTGAAAATACACTAAAAATGGTATATATAAATATATGTACATACATTGAGCACATGTGCTTTGCCCTCTCCCTGGAAAATGTTTGCCTTCCCCCCCTGGAAAAAGTTGAAATGACAGCCCTGTTGTACATGATAATTCACACATGTATTGTGTCATTATATCGAGATCCGACTATATTCATCACACATACAAGATTCACTTGGAATTTTTTTCCTATTTATCAAATTCACCAATTACACTAGGGTATTAAGCATAGTCACAGATAAAGGCAATAAATTTCAAGTATTCATCAAATTTATCAACGACGTTTGAGTATTATGCAATAACCGGTTGTTATGTATAACAATAAATTCATCACATTTACCGTAACATACACATATATATATATAAATTTATTTACGTACAAAAATTATAAGCATTAACATGATTGTCTGATATTACGCACATTCGATATAACACTGTTTTTTACACTTTCGCAGTTGCCTAACAGAGGTAGAGCATCTAATGAAATAGATGAAGCAACCGAAAGCTAATTAGTATACGTAGGAATCGCACGATATTCAAATACGATGGAAGAAAAGATGTCACAACTTCACAATGGCATGGCCCGTGTAATAAACTTGGACATGGGGAATTATTAATTCTTGATGAACCCAAGGATTATCAAGGAATGCACCGATGTTTTGGTCGACCAAGTCACTCAGATTTTTTGATTGCAGAGTGAGTGAAGGAGTGGGAGAGGACCAAGTTGTGTGTCCAATCTTTAAGGAAAAGTAGAAAAGAATATGCATCTCTTAAACTTCAGACACGCTATCCCACATTGCTGAAATTTCCGAGGGCGATATGTCGGGGGTGAAATTTTCATATCCCATCAAATTGGCTGTTTTTCTTGACTTCACAGCTGCAAAGTTTCTAATGAGATTTTCATGTTGTAAATTCGAAGCAATGTCACTTTCAAATGAAAGTACTGAAAGTTCTGTAAGTTCGGCTTGACCCAGTTCAGTTCTTAGGGAAGACTTTGCTCCCTTGAACAATTGCTTATGGGAACGTCATACAATTTTTTAGAGCAGTCTCAATATTTGGGAACGTTGCTCTAATGTAAAAAGTTATGCAACTTTTGCAAAATTTAAGTAGGGTTTTCGATTCCCTCTTTAATTGGAAAACATTTCTGAAATTCTTCGGCAAAATCATCATTCGAATCAATATTCAGTGTTATAATATTGCTGGAACACTGTGGCTTTGTGAAGGACTTCTGTACTTCCTCAAATACATCAAAATGTTCTCTGACTGTATTGTATGAAAGGGAGGTAAATGACTAAAATACAAAAGAAAAAAATGTTTGTACTCCTGAAAATTAGTAGGCCCTTTGCGAATGCCCCGTTTGCCTATTCTATAAACAAGCCCTGAAATTGCACGATCCCAATGATTCATCACGTTATCCCGAGAAGTAATTTTTTGATTCGATTCAAGGCAATCGCATTTCGTTTGAATTCAGACATGGATTCCGGCCCGAACGCATCAAAGAACAACCAATATTGAACTTTATGACTATGGTACTTATGACACATGATAGTACTTTCTCTGGTACCTCTCGATATAACATCTCTTGATCCGCAGAGTATTTGGTTTCACTATGTTTCGGGAGGGAAAAATGGGTAGAAGCCGTTGTTCACAGAAATGCTGAAGAACACCTCAATTAAAAAAAATAATTTAATTATTGTTGAAGCATTATTAAAAGAAATAATTTCGGAAATTGTTTGAAGGTAATTTCAAAATGAAAAAAAAAAACCGATTTATACTTGATGAAAACTCGTGATTATACTTTATAAGGAAATAATTTTAAAATTAGTTTACTGAATGAAATAATTGCAGAAAAAATTTAAATAAAATTAAGAATTTGTCGGAAAAAATAATTTCAGTGTTATTTCTAATAATTTTAAATACCGGTGTATGAATAACTTAATGGCCCACGGACTTCATGGAAAGTTTTAATTCGGCCACACAATTTCTGAAGGAATGAAGATCCCTGGTATAATCGTATAGCTTTTCATCGCTGCTTTAAACAGTTTACCAATTTTAAATTACCATCATTTGAATAACGAAATAAATAAACAGTCGAACAACTTTGAAGCGAACTCGCTTATTGCGAAATAAATATTTCTTTACACGAAACGTATAACAAGAAATTCGGTTAATGGGAACTATTAATTTATTGAGACCCTTAGGTTTTGCATCAATGAGATTCGACTGTATAATGCACGAAGATGTATTATAATATTGTTACTAACTCCAGCTGCTCTAGTCAGATTCAGACATTCTCTATCCAAGACTATTCCTGCAAATATGAAATTATTCGCACCAATGATGCACGCTATTCCTGTGGCAAAGAACAGCACTGTTGCCAATAGGTTATGCAGTAAAATCTGAAAAAAAATGAACAAGAAATAAATATATAAATAAAATTATGATTTCAGAAATTTGTGTCATCAATAATAAGATTAAAAAATATCGGGTGGCAATAAAACACTAAATGATACCTTGTAGTCTTAACTCAAAATTTCCTTACTATAAATTTTTCAATATTTCAGAACTATTCCAAGTGAACTTTGATCTGAACCGTCGCAGTAGCCGAGTTTTCTTGTGGATGGTGCATTTTTTACACTCCTCAATTAAAAAGGGTTTATATAGCCGAACTTGGTTAATTCGAAGTCCGAAGCCACTGTTAAAAAAGTTCGAATTGTACAAAATTCGAATTATCCAATTAATCTATCCTGGATCCGGATCCGTGAAACGATTGCAAATTGCAACTTAATCATCAACATTCACATAGGATAATATTTATCGATCATTAAAATTTCGTCATCGGCTACGAAACTGTTTCAAAAATTTTAATAATTTATAATTATAATAATAATTGATCTTAGCTGCTACATTATTCTACTGTTCTGAATCAGCATCACTAGAATTTCTCGACCATGCTCAAAGCCTGATTTACGGAAACGGTTATGATATTCCTGAACTGTTATGATTATTCCTGATCACCCATTAGAAATTGTTTGCTTATCATTCTTATTCTATCAAGGAAATATACTTTTATTAACGTATGTATTACAAAATTTGTACTTTCTGATACTTTCCATACTCTTAATGATGATAAAAAAATTCAGATTTTGAATGGTACATCTTTTGATCTATAGGTCCAACAACAGATTCAGTATTCAATGGGTACACGTTCTCAATGCCCTCCAGCTGAACAATGTTAAAATTGACATTAAATTACCAAAGAAACAGTAGAGAAAAACAGAGTTTTCAAACTTTTTATTTGTCTTTGAAGATTTAGTTTTTGGCAACTTCGTCTCTCGACGAAAGCAAAGTCTGACTTTTCGTAGAATTTTTCTCCAAACTAAATTTGCTCATACAGAAAAACCACGATTTTTTCCCTCCAACTTCGAATCATCCAAAACATCCGAAAAAAATTAGAACTAAACGGAAAATTTTAACATTAAATATAAAACTCTCAAGAGGAGTTCCTAAAAAAGTTCGATTTATAAATTCTAATTAACCACGTTTGAATTAACCAAGCTCTTCTGTGTATAAACAGTGACGAGGGAAAAAAACAAATTACTGCTTCCATGTTTTCAATTAACAACTGACGCAGTGATGAAAACATCGTCACGAAAAATTTCCCTTTGCATAAATTTCCCCCACAAATTCAGAACTAATGTGCTGCCATCTATCAGTAAAAATATCTAGTCAAGTATCCTGTACTAGAAAAAAACGATGCACGAAATTTGAAATAAATCAATTTTATTTTTTTTAGTTTTATGAACTTTTAAAATTTCTTGCAAAGACCAGAAATTTCCCACATGAACCAATCTTAGCCAATTTTACTCACGAATATGGGATATCTCCTACGAGCTGCCATTACTGAACTGATGTTTCAATTATGCCGAGACTGCACAGCACCTAGAGATAGAAGGCCTCTGCACGCTGCTTGTGACGTCAGTAAGTAGTCCATTTTCCCTCAGTAGAACCCCTTTATATACGACAGCGTTGGGGGATATGAAGGCGTCTGATTCCTCAGAATATTCAGGGAAAAAATTCCCTGCCCGTGCTAGTATCATCGTTGTGCAGAAAATAAATGATTGGGCTCAGAATTGGCGATTTCTATGCCCGACTTCCAATCACTATGCGGTATTTATGAGCCAATCAGGAAGATTCTACGCCAAAATAAGAAGAAACGAGATACGATGCTGTGTTTCAAAATGTGGTAAACTTGATAGGAAGTCTGAATGACGTTTATGGCAACCCGTGCGAAGCTTTCTATCCATAGGAGGTGCTGGATTGCATCGTCCACTGTACTGTGGTGCTACTAGACGCGTAATTTTTTGAACGACCCTCTTAAGTCAAGTAGAATTTATTTATTATGTAATGATAATAAAGAAAATAACATTAAAAATATCATAAAAAACACATAGATAAGGCCAAAAACAAAAATTATAATCATTTCATGAAATATAAAATAGTTTTTGAGAGATTACTGAAATTCCAATAAAATAAAATGAAATAAAAGCAAAAAAAAAAAAAAAAAATAAGGCAAAGAAAGAAAATTTTTTAAATAGCTTACAAAGCTAGTTTGTGTTACAGGAGTTGATCCATTTCTCGTGAACACTGTCGACATCAGTATCACCAGCGAAGTGATTAAGTATCCAACAACGATCAGAAATAGAATTAGTGGTTTTGTATAAATGAAGCAATGGTTGTACATGTATGAAAATATTCCAGTTATCACAATTTCAATGACCTGCGGTAAAAAGACAAGAGGAAAAAAAAAACCTTCTTTTGTCATTACAAAATCAAACAATCATATTTACTCGGTTACAAGCGCATCTCTACAACATAAATAGGTTAGGGCCATACATATACTCAGAACACGAATTCCGGCACGTTGCGATTCGTTAGAAACTGTAGAGGAATGTGTACGAGTTTCATGTACGGGTAAGTAGTAGTAGTTACTCGGTTATGACAACACCCAGGGTCACAACTACATACTTTGTTACCCGGGTAAGCCGGAATTTTGGCACCCCTTGCATGTAGAAGAAGCAGTTAAAGGTTGAATTCGGCTTCCATTCTGGTCCAGCGCCCAGATCACCAGAACCGCCCGCTCCCCACCCACCTAGTTGTGGCCCTGACGACACCGCGGCAATAACGTGAATAAAAGTCAGTTTCGGTTGATGTCTCTGTAGAGAGTAATTTATAAAATTATACAACACACAATGACTAACGATACATAATTTCGTATTTACGAAATACAGGGCGTCCCGTAAATTCATTAATACTAGTAATAATGTAGTTTAAAAAAAGCTCATAGAAAATGAATTCCGCATTCTAACACACCAAATGAATTAGAAAATTAAAGTGCGGTTTGCAAAAAATTATTCTCACAAAGAGGGATTTTTCGATACAAAATATGTTCAAATTTTCGTCGATAGAGGGTGCCGCACGATAATCCGGCAGGAGTGATTGGACCTGAACCTTTCTTCGAGCTCTTCTGTATCCGGAACGTTCCTAGATCTTCAGCCGGCGATTTGTGGCTTAAGTAAAACAACTTCACCAAAAGTATCCACCTACGTCAATATTACAATGAAAATTACTATATAAGGGCCAGTGAGTGGAAAGTTCTGCGTACACCCTGTATTTTACAATACTCTGATTTGCATATTTCAAGTGATTTGCTTTGATGCAGTGCTGTCTATTGAAAAAAATATTAAATCATCTTTAAAAAATTTTTTTTTCCGAAAAAAAAATTCCCCTTCGTGAGAATAACTTTTTCGCAAACCACGTTCAAATGTACAGATTTCACTTTTTAAGTCAGCCACCTCGTTGGGCAATTTGCCTGTTGTGGCGTTGTATTTGTATATTCATTGTATATTCATTATTTTTATGAATTTTTGAACTACTATTTTTTCTTCTAATTTATGTGGCACCATGTAGTATAATGATTGATGATCTTGTTTGGAATTATATTAGGAATTAATAGGAAATGAAAAATTATAAATATTAGTTGTAATAGCCCTGAGAGCAGATTTTTAAAGTTTCTACTGACTTTCTGCCCACCCTGTACCGGAGGAAAGCGGATTTCGTCACATTCGCTAATACAAATGAATTATAGTCTTCGTTGTAACAAAATTTCGCAAGCATTGATTCGGAAGAGACCATTTCTAACGCATTGATGAATGGATTTCACTCCCAGCAGGTCCCATACAAATTCTAAAATTGATAGTGAAATGGTTAAACCTTCCTTTAACTCAATTTTTCAAGAAAATCTGCAAACGTTTTAAAAAATAAAGCAAGTTTTCATTCATTGAATTCATTTTTTTTCTTACAGAACTAGTTGTGTAACCCTGAAGCATGATTTACAAACTTCTACTGGATATAACGATTACATATTATTTGTTGTAGTGGATTTTTTTTCCTGAGCTCTCAAAATGCAACTACATAAACAAATACAAATTCTAAAGTGACAATAGGCAAATTGCCAACAAGGTGGCTGCGAAAAAATAAATAAATAAAAAGGAGGGAAAAAGAAAGACAATATAAAAAAAATACAATTATACACATAAAAAAATAATATATATATATATATAATAATATGTCCTGACCGATTCTTCATCGCCGAGCCGAAACCCCTGAAGCTATAAATATCAAATTTTGTCAATAGTGTTGTTTTATGACGTAAAGAATCAGTAAGAAAAATAAGTAAGTTTTCCTAAATTCGACCCCTGAAGCCGAGTTTTCCTAGGAGTAGAACTTGTGCGTCGTGTGCAGCGCAAAAACGCTGATTGGTTAAAAACCTGAAATTCCGGTTTTTCACCAATCAGCGTTTTCACGCTGCGCGCACTGTAGAAACCTGCTCCTTGGAAAACCTGGCTTAAGGGGATTATAAGGTGGTTCAAAGTTAAAACATCACGATAGATATCACGCCAAGCTGAAACCTCTAAATCTATATTCATGAAATAAGGTCAAACGTTTTGATTCATGACGTGAACACGTACGTTTTGGTTCAACGCGTACACCGACTTTCTCTCCCATAATCCTTTGCGCCGCGAAACCTACTGTAAGCTCCTTCGTCAGCCATCTTGAATCAACCACTTCCGTTCAACCCACGTAACCAGTTGACGACTTCCGGAAAGAAGAGGGGGATTACCGGCATAAACTAAACGTCATGTGAATGGTTTGTAGCGAAAATCCCCGTTGCCGGGAATTTTTCGGGATGTTTTATTGCTCATGTGATGCGAAAAGTCTTGTACACATTTGAAATATTAATAAAAATTTGGTTTGGTTTGCACCAAAATACGAAGCACCCCTAAAAACGAAGACGACATTTTAAGAAACCACACGTTATTTGAAAACTTTTTGTAACTGGAAGAATACTTCTAAAATCAACGGTTACAGAGGTAGTCCTGTGGACAAACAATTTGAATCAGGCAGCCCCGAATTGTTTGCATATCAAATATCTTTGCAACCGTTGACCTTAAAAACTTTCAATTACGAAAAGTTTTCAAATGACATGCAGTTACTTAAAATCTCAAAATTTGTTTGAAGGGCCGTGCACATAAAAAAATAAAGAATTTTTAAATATTATTTAATTGAATTTTTTTAAAGTCACTTTTTAAATATGTTTACATTGGATTAACGCAGGTGTCGGGGAGATATGATCGAAGTGTTCAAAATTTTCGACGAGATGGATAGGATGAACCATGAACTATTAGTACACCGCCAATCGACTGCTTTTACTAGGGGATACCAGTATCGATTGGTAGGGGACAATGTAAGGTTATGGTGTCGCAGGGAATTTTTCTCTAATAGGGTTGTTAATAAATGGAACAACTTACCCCCGGAATTAATAAATTGCAACACAATTGATAGGTTAAAAAGAAATACGATAAACATGTTGGGGTAAATCGAGAAGCTATTCATTCTTAGAATAAGACAACCATAATATTCTTTATGGGCATTGTATATTTTATCATGTTTATATGTTGTTCATAATTTTTGTGATTGTGTTTTTAATTGGGTTGCTGTATTTTTGAAATATATGACATCCGTATCTGTTATGGGCATCTTTTTCTCAGCCACCTCGTTGGACATTTTGCCTGTTGTGGCGTTGTATTTATGTCTGTAACTTTTATGCAGTTTTCGTGTACTAAAACTTCCAATTATTCAAATGTAGATCCCACTTTGAAAAGTAATTTGCAAAAAATTTCATATTTTTAATGAAATATTTATCGAGGCATTAAACATACAAAATCGCTAAGTTTGGCAACTTATCACTCTGATGGCAAGTTTCATAGGCTCATTTACCATTTTTAGGGATTTAACACGAAGAGAACGAAATAAATCATTTTATTTTTTTATTCACAAAAAAAGAGCAGTTAAATTTTTTGACCTTTATTCTGATCATTACAGAATTTTTACAACTTTGAATTCAATTAATGTTTCACGATTTGAGAACCACACCCTAAATCATTGGCGACAAATGCTGAAAATTTCGAAGTCAAATATCTCCGTTAATATTGCATCTAAAAATACGCAATTTTTCATAAATGATTTCTCAGAGCCGCATTCACATTTCATTAACTGGAGATTTTAGCATTCAAGTTCCATATAAAAAGTTAATTTTTCTATTTTATTTATTTATATGATCCCTTGGAAAATTTAAGACATTTTGAATACCTGCATGTCATTGTAAAACATTTTCGAATTGAAAGTATGTTTCCAAAGTCAACGGTTGCAAAACGATTTGGAACAATCTGATAGTCATTGACTGCTTTATAAGTTTAGTGTTATTTAATTAAAAATTTTTATTCGAACAAAGTATCGAACTCACCAGATGAGCAACTCGTAATAATGTAGTTGGCTTTTTTATTTCATCGGCGTTCAGAGAAAACGCCACGGAGGAAGACATTTTTGCCGGTATATTTGAATGAACTCAATGTATGCTCACAAGTAAAGATCTGGTAAACGTCAACTGCTTCTGAAGGATTTACGCCCCTAAAAAAGAGGTTTATATAGACTTTTTTTTTTGAAGACAGTATTTTACGATTTCACGTTATCGAAGAAATCCACGCATGATAAGAAAGATGTGTGTTTTCATCACTGTGTGTCAAATCATTGTGTTTTCTTTCCATTCTTTTGTTCCATTAGATAGCGTTCGTTATTTCGTTTTTGGAAATTTGTACATCCCAGAAGTTAAATTAACACTAAAAGGCCGGACAGGGTCTGTCTGACCCTGCGTGCTCTTTCTGCTCCCATATCTCAAGTAAGAATATACCAAAAGATTAGAAAATTCTTGACTTTTCTCCAATTTCATGTTCTTATTGGACACTAAAGCTTTTCCATTGTCTTTCTTAGCAACTGAGATACCCAGAAAGACGGTAGGGGGGGGGGGGGTCACACTGACCCTCCCATATTTTAGAACACATTCACCGTATAATACAACCAACGTTGTCGCAATTGATTTTGTGAGGCTAAAATTCTTCTGATAGTCTCTTTGTGAATCTAATACGGTATAGGCCACCAATTCGTGACTCTTTTTTTACTTTTGTTCTTATCTGCAGATGTCGGCCAGCAGGAGTCAGCTTTTGTTGCTAAGTATTTTTGTAATTTTTTCCGATAAATTGTTTGTTCTGCAACGTAGAAATATCCAAGTGCTCATGATTGCTGTAGAAATATCAAAAAGACGTAAATTAACCGAAGAGGAAACTTTTTAAAAGGTGGCAAAGATTGGGTGAGAAAATCTCAGAAGCAAGTGGTGGTTATGATGAGAATTCTGAGCAGAATGAAAACTATATCCCAAGCAAAACCTTTGTGATGTAAGCAATAGATGGATGATGGATGTGTGTAAATCAGAATGAAATTATACCCCCAACAGTGGCTCAGTGATGCAAAATTTAATGCTACTCGAAACAGTGAACGCAAACCACATTGAAGCCACAAATGAAAACCATGCCCTACACCCAAACGTCAACTGATTTTCATAAAAATCCGAGATTTCCATAATATCTCGTCTATCAGTTGCGAAAAAACTGCTGCCGATGGAAGTGTATGAAGTATTGTGGGCCTTCCTCGTCAATAATACGTGAAGGATTCCAAAATATTTCACCAGAAATTCATTGCTTACAGATACTGATTCAACATCACTGGAATTATGTGAATTTCTTCAAGCTTGGTTGAAACTCTTAATAAATAACATCATGGTCATGGGCTTTCAGCTACAAAAAAAAATAAAGCAAGATCACACTCGTTGATCTTATTCAAAACCTAGAGGCGATGTAACACTTAAATCCTATCGGAAATATAGACAATACAAATCCCCAGTCTCGAGTTTACTTCACACTGACGCACATCGAAAGAGGTCGTGTGCCCAGAATGTTTTAAAATCTAAATGATAATAAAAAAAATATGTATTAATAGATCAATGGGTTTTACGCACTAATTCTTTGTCTATCATATAAAAGTATACCATTCTCTAAAATATTAAAATATTCAAAAATTGCCAGAAAAAGCTATGGGGCTACACAGACCTATGCCCGTCTTTATAGGTACAGTCCTCCGACCCGTGTTTCTAGTGTGAAAAATTTCTAGTATATTACAAAGGAGGCTTTGGTAGTACTCCGATGTGTCACTCATGTTTCAGGGGTTTTTTTTTTGGCATCAGGAGATACAGGGCAACAACTTCCTGATTGGATTTTGTGGCACACGGGGAGTGTATATAAAAAGATGATTTTTTATTTTAATTTAATTTTTATTTAAAAATTAAAATTATTATTTAATTTTTATTTTCTCGTTTTACGAACACTTTTCTTATCCCTCAGATACGTTTACATAGGAACTATGCCACAGACCTGAAATTCTTTTATAAAGAAATTTCGTTATAACGAAGTGATTTCTCCGTTCTCTTGGAGTTCGTTATAACGGGATTTGACTGTATACCTCTAGGAACAAAGGTTTGCCAGTAAAATACCATACCCCCCCCCCATACGCGTACGCAGAATTTTCTCAGGGGGGGGGGTGAATTTCTTTTCTTCCCGGGGGGGGGAAGTGGAAATTTTCCAGGAAAAATAACACTATAATCTTGGCCCCCCCCTCCCCCTCCCCTGTTTGCTATGCATCCTGTATACAAGGTGAATCCAACCTATTCTGCCAAACAAAATGGGGCGATTGCCGAGCCCAAGGGGCAAAGGTGAGAACACAATAAGGTACAATAATAATACAATTAAATACAAATTGACAATACACAAGACCGGTATGACGTAAAGGCAAGTCATTTATATACATGTATGTTATGCGACAAAATTTATACGCCGATTCACAGTGCTACAGATAGGGGGGGGGGGTACAAAATCTAAAGGTATACAACACTGTACAAAGTAAATACAAAATGGAATTCCATAAAAACACGGCAATAACGTTACAATGCAAACGTTTCCCGAAACATAGGAATGTCAGAAAGAAGTATCAATATTTTGTACAGGGGCCGTTCAAGTATTACGTAAGCAAATTTTTAGCTATTTTTGACCCCCCCCCTTGTCAGCAAAACACTCACCCCCCTCCCCCTCCTCGTCAGCAAAATTTCGTCATCAGCTCTGCCCCTCTGAATCCTAACTCATATTTTCATAAAGGGTGGTTGATGACGTAAGCAATACCCAAACCTCCCTCCCCCCTTGCCATCAAAAGTCAGCAAATTGGAACCCCCCCCCCCATCGATGATGACGTAATACTTGAACGGCCCCATATGAGACTATCAGAATTTCTTATGAAGTGTGTGAAGGATTTGTTCATTGTAGGGGCTTCCAAGTATTTTATTCTACGTATAACAACTGCAAACTTTGAATCTCAGGATCACATGCTGCCAAGTCTCTGGTATCCTTTCACTACAGAAAAATGAAAGGGTATTCATTTCCTTATTCACTGCCTTCTCTTCCTTATTTATTGCCATTACTCCACCATTCACAAACGAGTTCAAACCGAATGTTAGTTGGGTGAAAACCTGTTTTACATGAATTTCCCAGTTTTTATCGAGCTAATTTTCCTGGCCACAATTCGTTTTAAGGAATTTTTTATTGGGGAAATGGCCGAGTTTTGGATTCGTGATACGTCACTTTGTATGCTTTGATCTCCCAGTGATTGAATGATAAGGGAGATTAAGTACGGATAATGATCGGGTCCCCTCACTTGTTTTAGGAAAGTGAAGCCTCTTTCACCCAAAATTCGCCATATCGAGTTTAGCCAGTTCGGAGGTCGACCAGACGGTAACGCCGAACATAGCAGAGATTAAAGTTAAACTAGAACATAGTCTAAAGACCAGTCAAGAAGCTATCCATATTTAGATAAGACACAACCATAATCTCTTTTAAGGGCGGTATATTACATATTATTGATTATTACAAGATATACGGAAGACTGGATGTTGTGAAGATATTTATTATTTCAGATGTTTATTTTTTAAGGAAGGAAAAAACTCATCTCTGCCTCCACCGGGAGTCGAACCCGGGTCCCTCGATTGCCGGACGAGTGCTCTGACCACTAAGCTACAGAGGAGATAGAGATTTTCCTTCGCTAGAGCGTATATATGCCGAACGGAACCGTGCATCTCGTCCGGCAATCGAGGGACCCGGGTTCGACTCCCGGTGGAGGCAGAGATGAGTTTTTTCCTTCCTTAAAAAATAAACATCTGAAATAATAAATATCTTCACAACATCCAGTCTTCCGTATATCTTGTATTAACAAGTGGAGAGCGACATTCATGTCATATTGATTATTAGTTTTTTCTTTTGTGAATATGCTTTTATATTGGCTTGTTGTTGTTGCATTTCGTTATACATTTATTTGACATTCATATTAAAAAATATGGGCATCTTTTTTTTTTTAGCCACCTCGTTGAGAAGTTTACAAATACAAACAAAAAGGCTACAATTGGTAAAGATAAATTATATGTTGGGGACCATAAAACACTAGTATAGAAAGATAGAGGCAAAAACAACTTTCCTTCATAGGGTCACAGTAAAACTTCGCGATGATGATATATTTCTTCCATTTGCATTTGAATGAGATACCTCGCCCCTGATCATTAAAGGGTTAATGCATTCTATACTGAGACTTTTGTGCAGAAAATTCCCTCAAAAACAGAACCTTTCAGGGCGGGAAACCTTATTCAAACTCTCTTGCTTTCGTCTCGGCGAAGTTAGTTTTATTTTCACATCTTCCTGTCAAGTGGCATAAGGCCACAGAGAGTTAATACGTCCACATCGATGAAAGTTAAGGATCCTAATTCATAACACCAGGGGTGCCGCAACTAGGGGGGGGGGCAGGTGAGTCTGGTGCCCCGGGGGCTGGACCCGAGGGGGCGCGAATTTCACTCTCTCTTTAACCCCTCCTTCCACATTACAAGTGGACGCCAGAATGTGTACTGTTCCGAGCAGACCAAGTATTTAGTTGCGGCCCTGCGTAACACACTATTCATTCCGATGTAAACTGCATCGAATATGTAGACCTAATTTTAAAAAATGTACTAATTTATCTCATGGCAAAAGATTTATAGGATGAGAACTCAAAAATATAAAGTACTTGGAGAGCTGCGAAGTCCAGAACTATACGGATCCTTTTAGGTAGCCGCATCACAACTGTGACCTGTATCCAACAGTTGGGAAGCTTTCGCTATGTGGCAATTATTGTAAAATGTTATGAACGGGGAACAAAACTTTAAATAAATATGTACTTATCAGAGTATCAACAATGATGGAAATGGATGCCTCCTTTGTTGCATTTTCCACGTTTATCTCACGCATTTTGCGTTTTTTAGTTTTTCCCCTTTCGATTATAGCCACGTGTGAAGGAAATTCCTAAATTCCATAAAGCGTTGACGTTTAGGAAAGGAAATGATTACCTGGCTGAATCGACGTTCTTGTGGAAATGCCTTGGAATGTCTTTTGGTTGCGCCGCTGCCGTACAAATGGAATATCATCAACTTGAGCCATTTCAGTGGCGTCGGCAACAAGTACTGCAACATTTTGATGTACTTGATAGTGACGATCGTGTTCTTAGTATACACTGTCAGGTTACTGAGCCACTTGGCTGGAACTGCAGATTTCTCCTCTCTCATGGCTCGAGTAACTATAGTAAGTATTGGGAATTACGATATTTTCTGGATCCAGTTTTTTCCTTTTTTTTCATATTTATAAAATGTGCGGTGTAAGTACGAAATCGAAATGAAACGTATAAAGTTTCCGGTATTGCAAAAAAAAAAAAAAACCCTAGAAATATATTCAGTATAAGTAAAGTAGTGCGCGATAGCAACTAATCCTTATTTTTGTACGCAGCTGGTTCTGGTTCTAATGGCATCGTTGCTTTTGTGGCGAACCCTTCTTTACCTCACTTACAAGGTCGTGGGTCGTTACTACCCCGTGGTGGTTTTATGCATGGAATGCCTATTTGTTTACGCTGTTTGCAAGAAAAAGAAAAACAACGAGGAGCAGGATAATGAGTCCACTGCAGAACAGGCATCTCGACGTGTCATGCCGGCGAACGCGTATCTTCCACGAAATAGCTCTCCTTTCGTCGTCGAGCAAGGTTCTCTTCCACCAGTACCAGAAATTAGGTAATAAGTTGATTTATTTGAGACTTCTGTTTCAATACTGTATTTGAAATCAATCGCTATCTAACCTCTTTACGATGGTAATTGGAACACTGCAAATGCTTCATATATCACAATTTTTATATGCATATCTAAACGTGATGCGTAAATTAATTTGTTGCTTTACATGTTCTCATACACACAATACCCAAATTACCAATCATACTGACATTATAAAAAATACAGTAAAATCCCTCTTTTGCGGACACTTTTAAGCCAAAAAAATTGTAAAAAAGGGGTCTTATTGAAGAAATTCGGATGAAGCGTATTTATTATTTAGCCCCCAGGGCCGTCTTAAGTGCATCATAGGCCCCCGGGGAAAATATATTTTTCTGAGGCCCTATTAGGCGAATTTTCGAAAATTTCAACCAGATCTCATTTGTGTGAAGTTCCCCCTTTTCTCTTGAGGCCCCGGGTAGTGCCAGGGTGGGGCCCATGCCTTAAGACGGCACTGATTTAGCCGTAATAGAGGGGTGACCGGGAAAAAGGGGTTTTGTTGTATTTTGTACAATTTATAATGGTTATTACAAAAAGCGTGTTACTTCATTGCTCTTAGACGAAAGGAAAAATACTACTTAGGTTTAAGTTTATCGTTATAAAATAGAATCGGGAACGTTGCAGAGAAATGAGAAATTTCAATGCTTAGATAGACCTTTCCAGCTACTCGTGCATGATCAAATAATAGTGTTGTGCTTGAAACCTACTTCGATATAATGATGTATCATTAAAAATTTCAAATGATATTTGGAAGTCATTTTTATTGAATGATCATTATTAGAGCACGGGAAGTTCAAACAAAATGCCATAAATGCCTATTTTCGAACTTTTTTTGTTGTTGTAAAAACGCCTTTTTTGAATCTTTTCCTGTCATAAATGACTATTTTAACATTGTTTTAAGTTTGTTTGTGAATTTCAAAGGCCATATATATATATATATATATATATATATATATACATATATTCTTTGGAACTTGGGTATTTTGAACATGGAGAACTTCAAAAGACTTGAACGTGAATTAGGCAAGCGCCTGAGAGATGGAAAACTTAGTGTTGCCCTGCGTTAACTTAATTTTTTCTGAACAGCTTTGTATGAGAGAAGCTGAGAAAAATTTAGAAGTTTGTTTCTCCTTATAACATATCTTGCTCATGAAATGGACAGCATTGTATATGTATAGATGGCCGATCGCTGACCCAAGAGATCATCAGTTGACGTTTTGGCTCAGCCAAGCCGTGCAGGAGTTGAAAGGGTTCTAGCCCTGAGGACCAAATTGTTTTGTACTCCACAAATGCATTGCAAATAACCATGGCAAGTTATTTTATGTATATTTAGTATTCGATTGAACTAACCAGAGATGCCAGGAGGGTCATGTGATAGAGGAGCTCTGCTATTCGTTTTGAAAATAATGGTTATTATAATCTGTAATTGAAACTAGACGGAGTAAGTGCAACCAATTTTTAACCAGTTTTCAGACACCTAATATCTAGGCTTTCAGTTATTTTTTCTCGCGGGTGTCTCGCGTTTCTCCAGTTATTTTTTCTTTTAATCCATTAGTTATAAAGGTCGTTTTTTATTGCTTCTTTTAAACCATTTTTTGTACCCAAACTTCTGGGTATCAATCATTATAATCGTCGCATCACAACAATATTCACCACTTTTTTTCATTTTAGAAGATATTATTATAACTGATATTATAATAACCGATTTTTAGCAGTGAGTTAAAATTATTTTGCTGCTATTACACAAAAATGTTCTAGGATATTTTGCTTGTCAGAAATAAAAATGTTTTGAACAAACTCACATATCGTTAGTCCTCAAAGTAATCTCCATCGGCATCCAGCATTTTTTTTGCAAATGTGCCTCCAGCTGCTCGCGCAGCTACAGTCACCCTGGCGATAAAAATCGGAAATCATCCAAAAATTCATACGTTTTTCCAGGGGGGGGGGTTGCAGTATCGCAACTAGATACTTGGTCAACAGGGACAGGGCCTGGGTGTCTCGAGGTTGCTCCAGTCGGGGAAAGCACATATTTTGGCATCCTCTTGTAATGTTGAAGGAGCGGTTGAGAGGAAAAACTTGTGCATCCCCTCTGTTCCGGCGAAGAGGGCACCAGACCCGCCTGCCCCCGACCCCAAGTTGCGTCTCTGTCAGGGTTCCAGGAATACCAAGCAGTTATTTGGCTGGAGTACACTGTGTCATCATTTATGTACCCTTCCAGGCACCGCAAGAACTTTTCGTTAACAGATTTTCACTTTCATTCCCTGGAAAGCTCGCTTGGTGGAGAAATACTTTGCAAATGAGGAAAACCTACAGAAATCACTTTCCTATTCTTTGCGACAAGACCAATAGTTTTAATTTCCAGGGCATTGCAGGCACGTTAGCAATAGGCACTGGATGCTGATTGGGCTTACCTCGGACTAAACGGTGCGTAAATTTTACAATACTGTGTGCTGTTATTGTTTACCTTATAAAAAATTTGTTTGTTTACCGTATGAAAAACTTTTTCGTTTACCTTATAAGAAACTTTTTTAGATCTCATCCTCAAGTATACTGTATTTTAACGAGCAAACATTATGAAGAAAATAACAAATATTTATTGCAACTAAACACGATAATAAAACAGAAGGAAAATAAGTTAGATGAGCAGCGAGAAAACACTTGCAAAAACTTTTTTGTTACCTTATAAAAACTATGCATTAACGTATTTATTGCAGGGATTTCCGCCTCTATTCTGGATACACGTTTTCTTCATCGACGATCAACTCCATACCTACTTCGCAGAACCACGTCATTCCGCCATCCACGGCTAGTTCCATGTCTACATCGGGGAACAACGACATTCAGTCATTTTCATTCAGCTCCGTGTCTACATCGGGGAATAACGTCGCCACTCCATCGTTGGGCAGCTCCATATCTACATCGGGAAACAACGTCGCCACTCCATCGTCGGGCAGCTCCATATCTACATCGGGGAACAACGTTACCTCTTCATCATCGGGCAGCTCCCGTACTTTATCGACGATCAACCCCGAATCTGCTATCAGGAAAAAGGTTACGGTTTCGACGATATCGACGAATGACATAGTTCACCCAGGGCTGACTCTCGAAAGGAATGAACAACAGTCTCCCTTGAATAGGAATTCCTCGGGTCTTATCGATGAGCATCCCCCAGAAACGACCGACATCGTTCGTCCACTGATCGAAGAGTCTAATCCAACGCCAGTACCATAACCAAACGTTGCAGCAGCGGCGGACGGGACACCGAGTAAAGCAACACGCCATGTTGACAGTTCAGGTCGTGAAACAAGGTCTGGAAAAAAATATTGATCATATCCCGCTTGGAGCGTCGTTAACTGTACAGTAGTTTTTACTTTTCACGGATTTTGTTCTAGATATTTTTTAGACATAAGGAAGAATAAATTACAGAGAGTTAAGTTGAAAAAAAAATCATCTATCTGTCTTTATTACCTTATTTCTTCTAGATCATGGGTTTTTAACCATTTTTGGCCGCGACCTAAAATTAGCAGCACTATCAAGTTCGCGACCCATAGGTCCATTTTTAATTTAAAATCCTTTCTAGATACATCTGATTACAAAAATTTTGAATTCAACGGTATCAAGGGGCCTCCAAATTAATAATAGCTTTGCGACCATATTAGGTACTCCTGCTCTATATATATAAGCTAATAATGTCGTTAACATGGTCATAATGAAAAAACAGGGTATGATAAAAGTGCACAAAGCAAATATTTGTAATAGAATACTTAACACAATATAATGCACTGTAATACAAGGTGGGCAAAAAGCCCGTAGAAACTTTAAGAATTCATAAAAACCGAAATGGAAAACGATTTATGACAGGGGGAAAAACCTCAAAAAACAGCCGATAGGAGGTCTTCACTCTTTTTCGAGTCACGAGCGCTGCCTATATTCATCATTAAAAGCAGAGCAACATTTCAACATGTTTGACAAACATGGATGAAACTAAGATACAGTGGATCCTGCTTATAACGTTTTTCAAAATACCCTCATGAAAAAAAAACGTTATAAGCAAGAAAACGCTTTAAACGGGAAATCTCAATGAGAATCAGTTTTGGATCCACGAAAATAAGTCGTCCTATGGGAAAACGTTGTAAGTGGAAACGTTATAACCATGATCGACTGCAATTGTAATCCTTGAATGCAATTTCTGCAGGATGTTTAATTGGGACGTTGATTAAGTGCTCGCGAGTAGGAAATCTGGCACAAGCTTTGGGCACTCTTGGAGCTTTAGGGAACAACAGATTTAACTGCCTGATCTGTACCTACAACATTGAAAAAAACAGCAAACCGTTGCTTAGTAATAGAAATTAATGTTCGCAGAAAGTTTCCTTGAAACAAGGAATATAAAAAAATAGATAAGAAACATCAGAGGACTTTGTGAAAAGAAAAAGTATGTGTCTGCATTTAAAAAAATAGGAAAAAGTGATTATGCTAGAACACATTAAAATTAAAATTTTTTACAATCCAAAAATTGTGAAAAAGTGTCACATAAATACGTAAATACAGTGTAGTTTGAGAATTCATAAGAATTGAAGGAATTGGTTTACTTGAACTTCTTTCTGATGAAGAAGAATAGTTTGAATATATTCATCTACAGAGGGCACTGCACGAAAGCAAATCATGTTAAATATGCAAATCAGAGTTTTATAAAATGCAGGATACATGATTAACAGCTCATTTCTGAATTTTTTCAGTTTTCGGCGTTTACATAATGTTTCCATTGTGATGTTGACATGGTAGATAAAGAACTATTGATGAAGTTGTTTTACCTCAGCCACAAATCACTGGTTGAAGCTTTACGAATATTTTGGACACAGAAGAGATGAGAGAAAGCTTCCGGTCAGGAATTCTCTGATTTACTTTCGTGCAGCCACCTCTATCGACAAAAATTTGAACTCTTTTTTTTCTCCCGTACAAAAACAAATCCCCTTTCATGAGCACAATTATTTCTCAAACGACGTTCAAGTAAATCAATAAATTAAAAATGATTATGAATTTTTAGCCTATTTACGGATTTATGGGACGCCTTGTATATATTTCGATCACACCTCATATTTCATTATTTAACTCAACAAACCTTCATAAATCTGAGCTGCAAATTTTGTTTAAGGTTTGCTTATATACTTGTCAAGATAACAAAAAAGTTCAAGGGAGAGAGAGAATTTTCCACCAGAAGGGTGGTTTTGATACCATCATCTTTCAGTGCATGTGTGATTCAGTATAGATGGATCTTTATTTCACTGCTCTATCTTCATTCGTTCACGAGTTATAGGCACTTTAAAATCCCCCTATATTATGACATATGCAGTTCTTACAATCATTTTTTACCTCTCTGAATCATTTCGGGATGCCTGGGAGCAGAAAGAATGAATATTTCAGAAAAATGTAGAGCACGGAGGGAATTCCAAATAAACTTAAATAACTCTTGAAGTATGGCACATACAGGCATGGGATTTGCATGGCGGTATAGTAATATGGGTACGCACAGTATAATAATAAAGATTAGAGCGCCACCTGGTGACAAATTCAGAAACTTTTCTGTACTAACTTGAAATTCAAGGCAGATAAATAGAAATTTCAACCATCACATGATAGAAAGATAAGTAGTTGCTGATATATGTGCATGAATTGTATTTAACGAACATAAATTTATTGAAAATAGTGATTTGTACCCGGCTAAATGAGAATAGGTTGTTTCACAATACCTTGTTCGTTTTGCAGAAGGAAATGCTTGATTTTTTTCGTTTCTCGTGGCATTAAATTCGACTGCAGCCACAGTAGACACGATATTGTACCAAAGTATATTTATTTCACAACATGTGGAGTTTTTTTCCAATTTCATCATTGTATTAAATATTATTTTTTAAATAGTCTTTCTTCAAAAATGTAGCTCAGCTCCATTTTCTTCTCGAATGCTACGTTACAGAACAAATATTTTTTTGTTATCGTATAGTTCTCGGTGGCTCTTTTTTTTACTTAAGTTTTTTTAAAAATATGTTGAAATATAAAATGTTTTTGTACAGGATGAGTCACAATAATAACATAAGTGACTGGCAAAACGAAGTAATTTGGGTGATCAAAAAGTCATAATGAACTTATTGGTGTATCTCACAGCACTGTCAAGCGCGTTGATCGTCAGTAGAGACAAACGCATTTGTGATTCATCATTAAAAAACGTGATAATCGGGTTCTAAGAAAGCTCACCACAGCTCAGTATTTTATCTTCCGAGTACCAATCATCTCATAACCTGGCATACATTGCTGTGAATTCTCAATAAAGGACCAAATCATTCATCACTTTTCAGATCGTACATTGAATGTTCATGCATGAAATGAAAATTCAAGGGATGAAGTAAATGCCTATGTATAGGGGTTAGATTTTGCACATGCGTATCTTAATTTTTATCTCTCTTGGTAGATGAAACATGAGATGCACAAGATTTAAGCTCGAAAATGTTTTTTACCCAAATATTTTGAAATACTGCCTGATAATTAAATCACGATATTTGTGGATTAAACGGTTAATAATCGTAATATTCGTCTGTAAAACATGAAAATAATTCATTTAGCTCTGTACCAAAATTTCAAAACATGCTACAATACCAAAGAAAAATATCGAATATTCATCGGTAGCATTTTTAGTCTTCGTATGAATTCTAGACTACAAAATTATGACTTCAGCACTTCGTCAATAAAATTATGTTCTCATTAAACTTCTAAAACATGCATATTGTGCCATTCACATAATATCATATTTAGATAATTTGCGTCTGTCCCAAACCTAAAGTTATCATTTTATATCTCGGAAAAAAGATATACGGAATGTGCTTTCAGCAAATTTGAAGAGACAAAAAAAAGTTCATGAAAATCTTCAGCTTGCAGATAGGTATACTCCGGAATAAATACCTATACCGTATAAAACTCCGTTTAACAGGCCCAAGCCCTGAAATAGAAATAAAAAGATATGGTTACGCGTATAGTTTGTGTATGTAAAATCATTTGCACATTTTAAGTCTATATAGAGTTCATCACGGCAAACTGTTTATTTATTTATTTTACTTACAGATATTTCCTGAGTTCATGTCTTATACAGGATGTCCCTGAACTCATGGGAAAGGTAAAATACACATAAAGAAGCATTTTTTTGTATAGCAATGTGGGGTCGGAAATTAAAAGTGTTGGCGAAGAAACGTGAAGTACTGAGGAAATGAAAAAATCTTTTTATTTACATTAATAATTACAGTAAGTGCTCAAATGTGCAACCACCAACATCGATACAAGCCTGGCACCGTCTAGCAAGTGATTGGCGTAAACCCTGACGAATAATCCGACACAGCTCATCCCAAAGATTCAGAAACCATCAAAAAGTGCACTTCGAAAAGGAAAAAAATTTCTTGAAGAAGAGGGTGGTATATAAAAAGTTTTGGAATCACTGATGTAGACAAATTAAAAATACAAGAGACAAAATAGCATTATCTAAAGAAAAGTGATCATCTTGCAATATACAGCGAAAAACCTCACATAACGGACATTTTCCATTAGTGGACACCTCCCGTTAATAGACACTTTTTTTTAATTACATCAACGGCTTCAATGTATTTCCCGACTTATTAACGAACAGTACCCGTTAGCGGACAAAAGTTTCGGTCTTAAGGGTGTCCGTTGTCGAGAGGTTCTATTTGTGTAACAATATTACATGTACGGTGAAACCTCCATAACTGACGCTCTCCTTTAGCGGACACCTCCCGATCAATGGACATTTTTTTTCAATGATGTCGCCGGGCTTCAATGTATTTTACTATCCATTAACGGACACTCCTGGTTAGTTGGCAAAATTTTCAATCACAAGGGTGTCTGTTATCGGGAAGTTCAACTGTATTCAGTTTTGTTGATTCACCATTTAAAGTAATTTTTTTACATTTCTTAACTGTATTTGATAAATTAAAAATATGTGTATGTGTGTGTGTGTTTTTATACAGTATTACAACTTACTCCAACGGCCATCACCAAATGTAGACAAATCGGGAAAAAATTGTATGTAACTGCTCCTCCATTCGATTGTGCACCTATTAGACTAGCTACGGCCGCACTCAAAAACAACAGCAATGCCAACCAGTTATGCACCAAAATCTAGAGAAATGTTTTGAGGGTGAAAAAAATACACGCATATACCGTAAATAAGTAGAAAAAATTCAGAAATCTCTCCCATTTATTATAAGATAAAAATTAAGTCATCTGAGAATATATATATATATATATACATGCCGAGTGTCTTTAATTAAAAATTGTCGTGCTCTAAGCTGTCTGCAGCCTTATCAACCTATCAGAAAATTGTGAAACTTTTGGAATGTCTTCATGAAGCAATGGGTAAAATTTTCAAAAGCCCGTCACCGAAAATCTCTTCAAAGCTTTTGGTGTGAATTCCCGTGTTCGTGAAAAAGTTTCACCAACAAATCACGTTCTCGTAAATCCAACACCATACTCTCTTTGGTGAAGGAATTGAAATGGAAATAATTCTGCTGGAGATATTTATGTGTATTTCCATGAAGATTTAGCAGTTTAATCATGTATATTTAATAAAAATTGGCATTTGTGTACAGCAATTTGAATGGAAAACATTCTATTGTGGTGAATGCAATAAATTGTGCGTTTTTGCTCTCAAAATCTCTCTCTTCCTGGCCCAAAGCTCCTGACGCGTTTTTAAGGACGGTAGTGGCAGAACCGGGAGTTCGAGCAACCACAGGATTAATTTCGAGATCAAAATACTCAAGCCGAACACCCGCACGTCTAAAAAACTTTCGACGTCCTCAGTAAAGCCTGTAAACAGCTCAGAACATGCCAATTTTAATTATAGACGTGTTTATCTCGCAGTGTTCTCCCGAGACAACATATAAATAAGGAAGAGAGAAATGTAAAAACTCCTTTTTTTACTTCATTTAGGACTAATGACTAACGTAGTGTGGACTAATTTATTTTTCTCCACTCCACTTGATTATCCATAGTATTTTGACATATAGGCTAATTCCTGCTTCTTCAATAATTTTACGGTGCCGCTACTTTACAATGCGCTACAGTACTTACATACTACTACTACTTTACGATACATGCACCTCGTACACATTCCCTCGCGGAATTTCTAATGAATTGGTACATGCCAAAATATGTGTTCTGAGTTTATGTATGGCCTTTACATATTTATGTTGTCGTAATTGTGCTTGTTTCGTGTTCTGCTGGTACGGCCATCGGTATTCCATATTTGGAAGTGAAGATGGTAAATACAAAGGTTTTTAACAGCTGGCTGATGCGAAGAAATATTTTGGAAAGAGAGAAAGAGAGTTCAACTGCCACTGCGGGGAATCGAACCCACATCCTTTCACTTTCCGGGTGAACGCACTAGACTACATGGGCAACAAATATCTCAATCTTTCCTTGGAACTCGTGCACTGAACGGGACCGTACATGGACGGTCGGACACAATTCAGGCTAAAGCTCACAATTGCTGACGATGCCACCAGGTGGCGACTTATACGTTGCCCTTGTAGTCCAGTGGTCTAGGGCCTTCATCCGGAAAGTGAAAGGACGTGGGTTCGATTCCCCGCAGGAGCAGTTGAATTTTCTCTCTTTCCAAAGTATATCTTTGCATCAGCCAGCTGTTAAAAACCTTTGTATGGATAGCGGAGAGTGACTTCATCCTCGGATAAGATGGTGAATGCTTGAATTTTCATGTTATGTAAGTATCACGTTGAAGGTCTGCCTGTTCTGTACTTATACACTGAAAAGAAGACTTAAAATTATTTAAGAAGAAACGCTGTAGAAATAAATATTATTTAATTAGACGGTTATACTAATCAAAAAGTTATTCGTATGACTTCTCTATAGGCCTTGTGAACTAAGGCACTATATTAAAATGCATGAAAAGGTGATTCAGTATTAGCAGGGGTTCCCAAACTTAGATCTATGGGACCAATCTTACCCATTCGAGAAATCCACGAATAATTAAAAAGCAATCAGATAACCCTTTCAGACTCTAGTGCCACAAATATGTGGGTTGCTTTTCTTGTTTTAGAATTTTTTCTTTTGACATGAAGTTATGCCCTGACTTGAAGGATTGTGTAGGTTTCGAATTAGATATATGGTGAATATGAACTTTGGCGGCTTTCATCAGAGGGCAGCACTTGAAGTTGAACTTTCAGGGGATTTTTAAGATTACTCCCAGGAGAAAGTGTTTCCAAAAATAGTCTGATTTATTGCGTAAAATTTAGCAATAAAATTCTGGGAAGTATTATATGTAAAGACAAATATACCCTGTACCATCTTGGCTAAAAAAACTTAATGAAGTGAATTACTTTATGACAAAAAAATGAAGATTTACTGACATCTATGTTTTTAATGGGTTCTTTTTTTAAGTATCAAAAATGAAAAAAAAAACATCTTAAAAACTCCAAAAAATGAATGCTCGGAGTCTGAAAGGCGTAAATTACGTTATACATATAATACGAAGTTAAATGTGATACTGCATTTACACGAGCCAGGAAACCTACGGATATTAATTAATAGAATAGACCACCGCACCAAACAAAATAAATGTTTTGGGTTTTTTCAATAATTTTTGTATTTTGATTTAATTAATGTTCTTCATCCACTTTCGGCCCATAAAGGAGTATTTCTAGTTTTATGAGGCTCGCAAAAGTATTTCTGGGAGAAGGATGCCTCATAACAAGCCAAAAATTTTGTGTACTCGTGGATTTGAGAATCTTATAAAAAGTAAATTCATCAATAAATTCGGGAAAGAAAATCGTCTTACAAATGTCGTACGAGTAGCAGGAATCGTTCGGCTCTTCACGAACACAGCCGATAGAAACAGCACAAACGACATTATCATGTACCCAGTGGATATCAGGAACAAAGGCAGGTATATACCAAAGATACCGCAACTATCGTAAATGTATGAAAATATTCCAGTCAATCCGATTTCGAGCACCTACAGAAAGAATAGATGAGTAAATACATAAACATATCATTGTGTTTCTTCAAACGTGTGTCATATCGATGAAAATTCTTCGCTATCTCCTGAAGCCAAAGCTTCAAGAGATAGGAGCAAGGACTTCCGAATTCGTGAACGATTCTGCGATAAGTTTTTAAGCACTATATTAATAGAACATGGAGCATGCGTAGGCACTTACAGAATTTGGAATCTGAGGGAAATCGGAACAGACTTTAGAAGCTCAAGAAATCCGTTTCAACAAAAAAATTTTGAAAATCCTTGGCATACGGAATTGACATTTTTATTTTGCTGTACAATGATAATAAACAGAAATAGAAGGATTTTTTAACATTAAGATAATAAAAATCCCGAAGATAGCTCCGGGCTAAGTAGCATTTGTCTAGAACCGTCTTAATAGCATTATAGGTAATAGGCATAATGTGGTTCAGGCAAAGTGATTTTTGGGTCCCCTTTACCTGGCTAGAAGTTCAATAATTAACATACTTACTCGCAAAAATTGTAACAGGGGATCTCATCATTATCATGAGGCCCTTCTGAACACGTGGACCACGAGCAGGACCAGAATGTACCTACGCGTTAAGACGGAATTGCTTTTTTCAAGTGGAATTTGAACTTTGAAGGAGGCGGAATTTCGAACCAGATGTTTTGTATATACCTGCTCTCATGGATCACATCTTCAGTAGTAGAGAGAAAGAGTGAAATTTCAAAAAGAGTAGATTTGACTACAGTCCATTCTTATTCACACTAAATATAAATTCACGCGAAACGTGTTTAGTCCGTCAAACATGAGAAATTTTAGCATTTTAATGAATGACACGAAATTCAATTTATATGTATATACATATACACGTACCAAAGTTTGCATACGATTTCATGTTAGCGAGATTCAACTGTACAGTGTTCAGGAGATAGTTATAATTACAAATACAACTTCCGTAGGCGGAAAAAAAGGAAAAGATATGGAAATAAATCATGAGACTCTCACCAGATGAACAGCCAGTAATAACGTAGTTCTAGATTTCAATTCATTTCCGTTGAAGGCGCATAAGACAGTGCTGGACATTTTTTCCCTTAATTAAATACAGGCTTACGGGTAGCGGTTTGAATTAACTGCGTTCAAGCTAGTCCAACATAAAGTCAAAAGCTATACAGTTGTCATCGAGTTGACGTTGTCAAAGCAACATACCTCTGATGTTTACGACGCTGTTATGATTTTGTTCAGATGAGGAATGTTTCTCGATTATGTTAATTTCCGATTTCAGCATTATTATTTTTTCATTAGATACCGTTAGGCGATGGTGATTGATTGTAGGGGATTTTTTTTCACTCATCATTATCTCTCAGTAGCGGGCACCCATGGGACAAAAATTTGATCCACTAACAGGGATTGTCCATTGATGGATAATGAAGTTACAGTCAAGGTCTATTCTTCAAGATTCAGGTAAAATGTCCATTAACACGAAAGTTGTCCGATAACGGGGAATGTCCGGTGTAGGAGGTATTTATAACTACACTGAAACCTTAACATAACGGTACTCTACGTTCATGGAAAAAAAGTCGTTGCAGAGGGGTTATCGTTATTCGTTATATCGTGATCATCAGTCACCTTCAATTATAAGCTGTTATCGGCATCTCTTCTAAATTATTTAGAAGAGACAATTATTGTCGTCGTTAGTGCCACCATAAAATGCATTAAAAAAATTTATTAGCAACAAAAAATTGTTATTAATCAGTTGATCAATAAAATTCATTTAAAGAGTTATTTCACACTGAAAGAGGGTTGACTGCACATTTTTGTGTAATACACACACAACAGCTTCACGGCAACTTCATTTTCGGAGAGAAAATAGCGCAAAACACCAATGTTACTAAACCTCCTCGAAAGAACAAAAACTGGTGAGGAATTTTAAAATATGTTGAAAGTGTTTTTGAGTTAAACATAAAAAATATCGTTGTAGCTGTTTCGAAATCTTCTCAAAAAATATCGTTACAGAGAAATTTATTATATAAGGACATCGTTATAAAGTATATCGTTGCATGGAGAGGAGTTTAACATTAGACTTAAATAAGATTTGAAAAAAAGATCATTGTAAAGGGATTTATCGTTATATCGAGTATTGTAGTAGCGATGCCACACTGTATTTCAAAAAAGAAGCAGGAACTATTCATGTTTAAGGGGAAACATGGTTGTTCAAGTGCTTCAAGTCTTTCCTTAGGCAAATTGACATCGAAAATAGATATCATACTATACAGGTGTCTTGTAAATCCTACAATTCAACCTCTATCTAATCAACCGTCCGTTATAAAGGGAGGATTTCAATTTAAAAATGCTCAAAATGGGTTCAGAAATCACCCTGTACCAGTTCTGAGAGCGAAAATACAGCGTGCCTCAAAATAAAACATCTAAATTTTTATACGCTCCTCCGTCTTATAATTTCCGATAATAAAGTTGCTGCCCTGTCTGTCCTGAGGTGAACAAAAACAATCTACTTTTCTGTGTGTGGTATATGCTGAGATATTCGAATCAAAAATCGAAGAAAAGTTGAGAAAAAACAGCATAAAAATGAGAAAGGAGTGGTGTCCGTTAGTTTATGCTATTCTTCACCACTTTTTTCCTGATTTGTGAATTCAAGTATCTACGAGAATATTGAATATAAAAATTGAATTTTTTTTGTTGGCCTCAGGATAAATAGGGCAATAACTTTATAATTGGGTTTTTGAAGACAGGGTGTCCGTACAAAAATTTAGAATTTCCTTTTTGTTTTGTGAAAATTACATTTTCACTCAAAACTGGTACAGGTGATTTCTGAACACATGTTGAGCAATTTTTAAATGGAAACTATACTTGTACAACGAATGGTTGATATGAGATTAAAAACGACGAATTAGGACACCCTGCATAGAGATACTATTCTTGGGTGGGTTGACAGTTCTTGGAAAAAATAGCCGATAGGACGGGAAATGAAAGACAATTGCAAATCACGGTTAATTTAAATGTATTTCGTGAAAAAGACACGTTGAGCAGGTGAATAGTTATATTCGTGGTCACAGTTATGAGTTATGGAAATAATCTAAATTCTTGATTTCGATAGAGAATAAATATTCGAGTGAGCTTGGTTGAAAATACTTCGGGAGAAAACAGGACATTTTTAATTTGAAAAAAGTTCGGGAAAATTGGAATTACGGCAATGATATGTAAAGTACGGGCCATATGGTCACGCTGAATATATAGCGGGTAGATCGATATGGTGAGAAGACTGAGATATCGATAGCGTTCATACTGTACAACATTTGTTTACAAAAATTTAAACTTGAATTTTCGTCAGAGCGTACTACAGGCTAGGTCTATCTAGGAAACTGTTTTCGTTCATAATTGCGATCATTTTCTATGGAAAAGTTTTCCCACTTTTTTGATTCAGTAATTTAAAAATTTGCATTCCCTTAGTTTGCTTAATTATCCACGTGTTTTATCACGCAAAAAGCCATTGATAAAATTATCGATACCTACAGCGATGAAAAAAAAAACACCATTGCTCAGTAATAGACGTGACCAGGGCCACAACTAGGAGTAGGAGCAGGTGGGTCTGGGACTAGGGGTGGGGGGCTCGAATTCACCCTTTGACTGCTCTTTCTACATCACACAAGGGCGCCAAAATGCATGCTTGCGCCGTCTGACAAAGTATCTAGATGCTGCTGCCTTGAACGTGATTCTAACACAGGGTTTCCCCTTTGATGTCGCGGACCAACTACGGTGAATGTCAAGGTTCCGCGGACCCCATGTAGAATCATAAAGTTAATTTTGACGCCCTCTCCCTCTCTGAAATCCAAAAGTATTATTTTTTAAAATTTGCTTATCAGAAAAAATTGAAGTAATAAATTACAATTTAACAGCAAAAAATGTGTCATTCGTGCAATGCTAGTAGTAAATGAAAAAAAAACCTTGTGGACTCCTTTAAGATTACTCATGGACCCCACGGGGGTCCCAGGTTGAAAAAAAAACTGCTCTAGCAGAAAGTTTCCTTCAAACGAGAAATATTATAAAATAAATCAGAGGTATAAAAAAAGACTACTTTGTGAAAAAGAAAAATATGAGTCTCTATTGTTCAAAATTAATTTTACTGTAAATAACGTGATAATAATGGGAAGAATACGAGCTTCATATCCAAAAATATGCACTACATAAATAATCATCTGAAGTTTCTAATATAAATCATAGTTTTTCAAACATATTTGTCTCATCGCAAAAAGTTCCAACCGAGCACGGCCAGAGTGTACCCATGCGTTATGACGGACGGCATTGCTTTTGTCCAGTGGAATTTGAACCACACGTTTTGTCCATACCTGTTCCTACAGGGCACAGCTTCAGTAGTAGAGAGAGAGCATAGTGACAGCAAAAAGAATAGATTTGTCTACAGTCGACAACCACTGGCCCAAAATACAAATTCACGCGAAAAAAGTCCTCTTGATTTCATGTTAACGAGATTAAACTGTGCAGTGTTCAGGAGATAACGATAATTACATGTACAACTCCCGTACATGTAACAAAAAAAAAAAACGGAAAAGATGCTGAACTAAAACATATCGTCTTCACAGAAAAAAAATCTTCCGATTGTCCTTCTTATCAAGCCAACCCACGGGATTCCATGTTTTATTTAAAACGTCTATCACCCCCTCCTAAAGGCAATATCGCCCATTTTGGAAAGCTGATATAAATAATCACACAAAAGTGATTATTATCTGAATAACACTTTACATCTTATCTGACTCAAACCTTGATAAATCTGAGCTGAAAATTTTGTTTAATGTTTGCTTACTTGTCGGGTTAACATAAAAAAGTTCAAGAATTTTCCACCAGAGAGTTTCTGATACCATCATCTTGTGGCGCATGTGTGATTTAGTGTTGTGTATAGCAGGATCTTTATTCTATCACTCTATCTTCATCCGTTCGCGAGTTATATAGGCTCTTTAAAATCCTCCAATATTAAGTATTAAAAGACATGCAGAGTCTCTTAAAACTATTTTCTACCTCTCCGAATCATTTTGGGATGCCCGGGAGTAAATAGGATTGATATTTTATAGAATAGTAGAAACATAAGGAATTTCAAATAAATTTGAATAACTCTTGAAATATGGCACATATAGTCATGGGACTTGTGTGGTAGTACAGCAGTATGGGTACATACAGTATGGTAATAATGATTACAACGCCACCTGGTGACTAATTCGGGAACTTTTCTGAACTAACTTAAAATTTAAGCCAGATAAATAGAAATTTCAACACTTCACATGATTAGAAAAACATGTAGTTGCTGATATATATGCATGGCTTGTGGATAACGAACATAAATTAATCGTAAAACATTAATTTATGCTCTTTAATTAAACACTGGCAAAGAAGTCATTACACGATACTTTGCTGCTTATGCACGAGCAAATGCCTTGATTTTCTCGTATCTCGTAATATTGAACTCGGCTGTAGCTATAGTCACGGTATTGAAACAAGAAATATTTGTTTCACAACAAGTGGAGCCTTTGCTAATTGTATCGCGCATGTAATATTATTTTTAATCTTATAATATTATTTTTTAAATAAAGTCTTTCTTCCAAAATAGAACTCAGCTCCATTTTCTTCCCTCTCATACTAGTCATACAGAAACATTTTTTTTAATTATTGTACTTGATTTCATCGAAATTCCTGCTCAAATTTTTTTTTAAATTTTAAATTAAAATATGTGCATTTGAACTCTTAAAATATTTATTTTATCATTTATATCATTCGTCTATTTTTGATTAAATATTTTTTTATGTTGATTAAAGCATGAGTACGCCCTGATATAAAAATTATAAGGAATTGCTTTCATTCTGGCAAATGTTACTACGTCTGTAATAACTTACGTAAAATGGAAAAAACTCTTTTTTTTTAACTTAAAATAAGGAAATTGCCTTTTCTTCCGAAAACATAGAAAACGATTCGACTAAAGAAAATATCACATATTATCACAATTCAAGTAATAAGAAAATTCGTTTATATAAAATTGCAACATGAAAATTATTCATTTGGTTGGGTACCGAAATTTTAAAACATGCTGCAGTACTAAAGAAAAATGTCGAATATTCATCGGTAGCACTTTTAGCCTTCGTACTAATTCCAGATTAAAAATTACGATTTACATCACTTTGTCGATAAAATTATATTCTTGTCGAATATTTGATACACGCATTTTGTGCTATTCAAATATTATCATATCCAAACATATCACATGCCTGTCCGAACGCGAGAGTTATCAAAGAAAAAAAAAATCACGGAAATAAGATACATGGCATCCATTCAACGAATTTGAAGAGACAAAAAAAGTTCGGAAAAATCTTCAGGATGCAGATAAGTGTACTCCGCAACTAATACCGATCCCGTATAAAACGCCATTTAACACGCCCAATCCCTGAAATAAAAAAGAAAAGATATGGTTATATATATATTTTTTACGTATAAAATCATTTTCATAATCTGGTAATTAGTTATACCAACGAATTTTATAGCAGAAAGCATCCGCGCGAAGCTTTGAACTCACTGAAGTCGTCCATTTCACTTATAGCCATTGGATATAGCAGTACGACGTATGCGAAATCTTTACTTTTTTTGCAGTATATTCAATAAATATAGGTGGAATGGGTGACTTCAGTGACGTCACGAGCTTCGCGTCGAGGCCTTCTGCTATAGAAGGTGTTGACTATACACATTAAGACCATTCCCTCCCATCATACCAAATTGTTTTTGTTTTCTTTTTGAATGGATTTCTGAATTTCATTTATTTACTGATGTTTCTTTTTATCATATTAAAAGAAAAATCTCATGGCAACAAACATGGTGAAGTTAAAAATCTACTGCCAATCTGACTTTTATCGTAATCTATGTATTTAGAATTCTTATGCATGTTGCTTGCTCGATATGGATAATCAAAAGTTTCATTTTAGCTGATTGGTATTACATTATTATATTTTATAAATGAAAATAGTGTAGCTCATACTTTTGTGAATATTTCCTGAAGTTTATGGAGATGATGATTTACGTGAATTACAGTTCAACAAAGTTCCAAATCAAGAAAAAAATGCAGTCTAAATATGAGGATTGAATTGGGTGACATTTTACATCAAACTACGATGTTTAAGAAGAAATCTAGAAAAACTCATAATTGATAGTGCTAAATTTAATAGGGATTCCAAAAAGTTTTAATAAGTAGACTTTATAAACATTTAGTGAAACTAGGAAATTTAGTGAAACTAGTGGCCGCGGACATACGAAGGTTGGAACCACTGGTGCAGACACATTAAGACGAAAAAACAATGAGGAATGCCTAAAAAAAGGTATTTGTTTCGTGTAACGATACTCCATTACGTGTGTTTACCGTATTTTTGTTGATTCAGAATTTGATTCAGTATTTTTGTTGATTTTTTTTATATTTTTTAAAAATCTCCGAAATGTATAAATTAAAAATGCATGGTTTTTATATACAATATTATAACTTACTCCAACGACCATCACCAAATGTAGACAATAATTGGTTGTAGATTCTCCTCCATGCGATCGAGCTCCTATTAGACTAACCACTGCCGCACTCAAAAACAACAGCAATGCCAACCAGTTATGCACCAAAATCTAGAATAATATTTTAAGGGTGAGAAAAATATGTGCATATAAATATGAACAGAATTCAGAAATCTCTCCCATTTATCAATAAGGTAAAAATTGAAATCATCTGAGAATATCCGGAGGCGTAATTACGGTTTTGCCACCCTTTTATCATTCTAGTTAAATTCAATTTTCTTGATTACTCACTCCCCGAATTAGCCGCACTGCGCTATAACCCACCTATTCCTGCCCTCTCGTAAATATGCCCGTGTTTCTAAATCCTTCTTTTGGTCATCCACTTGATGTTTGCATACTCTTTTTGTCACTCATATGCTTGCATACTCTTTTTGACACTCACATGCTTGCATACTCTTTTTGTCATTCACATGCTTGCATACTCTTTTTGTTATTCACATGCTTGCATACTCTTTTTGTCATTCACATGCTTGCATACTCTTTTTGTCACTTTTTGCTTGTTCACATTTTTAGTCATTCACATGCTGGCACACTGTTTTAGCCATTCACATGCTGACACACTGTTTTGGCCATTCACATGCTGACTCAGTGTTTTGGTCACTCACATGCTTGTACACTGTTTTGGTCACTCACATGCTTGTACACTGTTTCAGTTACTCACATGCTTGTACACTGTTTCAGTTACTCCCATGCTTGTACACTGTTTCAGTTACTCACATGCTTAGGTCACTCTTGTTATCATTCACATGCTTGTACACTGTTTCAGTTACTCACATGCTTAGGTCACTCTTGTTATCATTCACATGCTTGCACACGCTCTAGGTCACTCTTGTTATCATTCACATGCTTGCACATGCGTGACTGTTTTGCTCACTCACGTGCTTGTGAAAACTCTCTTGGTCACTCACTGACTTAGTCTCCCGCTTTCTGGCAGAAGCGGATTCGTGGTTATAAAATTTTGCCGCCCTTCTCCTATCATGTACTAATTTTCTTAGTCACTCATTCCTAAAATTTGTCGCCCGTCGGAACTTGCCACCCTGGGCTATAGCCTTCTAAGCCCCTCCTATAAATACGCCACTGAGAATACCAAGTGCCTATGGTTAAAGTAGACGAGTTCTGGGTTGTCAACAGTATTAGAAACCCATCGAAACATTAAGAAACTTTTTTGAAATGGCTTCATGAAGCAATGGGTGAAATTTTCGAAGTCCCTTTTGAGACCGGAAATCTCCGCATAGCTTTTGGTGCGGAACCATCGTGTTTGTGAAGGAGTTTCACCAGCAAAGCACGTTCTAGTAAATTCAACGTCATACTCACTGTAGTAGTTCTCTCACAGAGAAATATAGAAATAATTTTTCTGGGAATTTTTAGATGCTATGCCAGGAAAATTGAGCAGTTTAGTCACAGATGAAAAAAAATTAGCATGCAACCAAATTAAATAAGTATTATACGCCTATTTTTAAATAGATTAGTTTCAACAGAGTTGTTCTTCATTCCACGATCGGCCTTCGAAGGAGTAATTCAAATCTTATAATGAACGTAAAGGTATGTCACGGTGAAGAATATCTCTCAAGCCAAAAACTTTGTGCACCCATCCATTAAAAAACGAAAAACTCATAAAAAATAAATTAAGCGGTAAATTAAAAAATAAATAAGTAAATCGTCTTACAAATGTCGTACGAGTGGCAGGAACCGTTCGGCGCTCCACGCACACAGCCGATAGAAACAGCGCAAACGACGTTATCATGTACCCAGTGGATATCAGGAACAAAGGCAGGTATACGCCAAAGATGCCACAGTTATCGTAAATGTAAGAAAGTATTCCAGTCATTACGATTTCAATCACCTGCAGCAGAAATAAATGAATTAATAAACAAATGATATGTTTCTTGATTCGTATACACGTCGATCGAAATTTATCTCTCTCTGTTTCTTACAATATTTTTTTTATTCAACAACACCATCCGGTACAAACTTGCACAAAAAGACAAAAACAGAAACACAAAAAGCATGAATTAGAAACATTCACTCACTAGAGGACCCCAACGGTCCAATAAGTCAACAGTAAATAACCTACTATCTGTAAATAGCAACCATCATAAATTTTTGAAAAATTAATTAATTGATGGTTATGGTTACGGAATTAATTTTACCTAACATCTTTTTTCTTTTCTTAAATACAAAGTAACAGAGTAAATTATGTGTACAGTAACATCCTGTCTTTGTGTAATCACTTATTACATACATATATATACATATATATATATATATATATATATATTCATGAAAGAACATGCAAAACAAAAAAAAAATTATCCCTATTAACATTATGCAGGAATTGTAAAGATTATGTATGCATAAGTAAAATTGTCAAATTCCAAAAAGTAAATTTCTTACGATATAATATAATATTTACAAAATACAGTAATTATATCCATACTGTGAAAAAATTACATTCGTTTTTTGTTACTGTTATCAAACCCCCTAAGCATCTGCATTTATCGCATAATTGCTTCATAGTTTGTCTTTTGCAAATGAAAAAATGCTGAAATTGGAGTTCAAATTGTGCTATTCGTAGGGTAAACTGTGCGAAATTTAGTAGTTTAGGAACAATGTAAAAAAAATGATATTGTTAAATAATGTTTTATTGACTTCTGGCGCCTGATAAGTATTCTAATATCGAGTTGAAGTTCTATAAAGCATAATGTCAGGGATTTTAAAAGTATTAGGCGAATTTTTAATGAAATAGGGGGCAAGGACTTCTAAATTTGTGAAACGACTCCGTGATAGGCTTTTTTAAAGCACAGCATTGATAAAACATAGAGCATGGAAAGGTACGTTCAAAATTTGGGATCTCATGTATTCATGTTTTAGAAGCTCGAAAAAGCCACTTCAGGAAAAAGTTGTCAAAACCCCAGGCATTTTCGTACTGCAGTGTCAATTAAACCTATAGAAGGATTTTTTTAAACAAAAATACAATAAAAATCGTTGATCGTGAAGACAGTTATATGCAAAGACAATTCTGGTCCAATTAGCCTTTGTCTAAGGCAGTCTAATAGCATCATAGACCATCAATGCTGTTTTTTTTGGGTTTTTTTGTGGGACCCCTACCTGGCTAGAATTCAATGGCCTCGGAGCCGGGGTTACTGTGAGTGCTGAGCAACCACAATAATTTGTAGCACGGGTACGAGCACCCCAGAAAATTTCCTACGCAAAGCTCAAGACGAGCACCCACAAGTGCGAAACACTTCCGACGCTACTGCTAGGAGTACCTGCCTATATATAAAAATTAACATACTTTACTCTCGAAAATTATAACCAGATCTGATCATCATCAGGAGGTCCTTCCGGGCGAGCACGGCCAAAGTGTACCCATACGTTAAGACGGCATTGCTTTTTTCTAGTGGAATTTGAACTTTGAAGGAAGTGGAATTTTGAACCAAAAGTTTTGTCCACGCCTGTTGTCACAGGGCACATCTTCAGTAGTGGAAAGAGAGCATAGTGAGGGCAAAAAGAATAGATTTGACTGCAGACTACAGTCGATACTCACTGACACAAAATACAAATTCATGCGAAACATGTTAGGTCCCACCAAAGTTGAAAACTTTAACACGTTAATGATTTACACAAAATTCAATTTACGTACAAAAGTTTGCCCTACAGTCCTCTTGATTTCATGTTAACGAGATTAAACTGTGCAGTGTTCAGGAGAACTATAATTACATGTACGACTTCCGTACGAAAAAAACGGAAAAGATGGTGAATTAAAACATGAGACTCTCACCAGATGAACAGCCAGTAATAACGTAGTTTTAGATTTCAGTTCACTTCCATTGAAGGCGCATATGATGTAGGTGGGCATTTTTCTCCCCTTAATTGAATATAGGCTCACAGGTAGTGGTTTAAATTTAACTGAGTCCAAACCAGTCAGAATTTTATGCAGTTGTCATCGAGCTGACGTTGTCAAAGCAACACACCTCTGACATTTACGACACCGTTATGTTTTTCTTCAGATGAGGAATGCTTCTCAATTGTTTCAATTTCCAATGGAATACATAGAAATTCACTTTTTTTTCCCATCAGCTACAGTTAGACAAGATAATTAGTTAGATGATTGAATGCAGGGCCGCCCTTATCCAATGCGGGGTCCGGTGCGAATTTCGGGGTTCCTTAGCCCCGATTTTATATATTTTGTGGGGGGGAGGGAGAATCGGGCATCCAAAGATTCATGCATCAACACAGAATATACTGGAATGCTGAAAAATATCTGCTCACCAATGAAAATTCAGAATTAATGACAGTAAAAATCCCAGAATTAATAAGGGAAAATCCCAGAAGTGATAAGATTCCAGAATCAAATCAGTTGAAGCTCAGATACCGTATTTAGGCTACAACGAAAAAAACTGTATTTTTGATTTTTTATAGATATATATATTTTTTATTTCTATTACCTAAGTACGAGCCCCTTCACCAAACTGCAGGGCCTGGTGTGACCACACTTGTCGTACACTCCTAAGAATGGCTCTGATTGACTGTAATTGTGGACTTCCGATCTGTTGAATCGTAGTACCTCTACAGACGTACGCGGGAGGGGGGGGAGGGGCATGACTTACTGTTTATTCACCCATTTATTACCTCTCTCTAGCGGACACAGCTGGGGAAAAAGTTTATCTACTAACATGGAGTGTCCGTTGATAGGTACTGGAGTACAATCAAACCCTATTCTTTTCAGGATCCAAATAAAATGTCAGTTAACATGAAAGTTGTCCGCTAACGGGGAGTGTTCTTCATTGGAATGCATTTACGAGTATAAATATTTAAAAAAAAATGAAACAACCGAAAACTATCTGTATTTGAGGGCAACAACATTTAATGCTCAAGTGCTCCAATGTTATCTTCCTAATCAATGGCTAATTGGATCCTAAACTAACACCCCCACTATATAAAAATATTTCTTTCCATAGAAAAAATTGCTAATCGCTAATTGTGGATAAAAAATGCCAAAGGGGAAAGAACATCCACAACACCAATGAAGAACAAACTGCAAATCGCTGTGAAATGAAATGTATTTCATGAAAGAAAAGCGTTCAGCAGGAGGAGGCGGATTTTGTCGTATATATGTGAGCTACAAAATTTTTTCCTGCTTTTCTCGCATTCAGGACAAATTCTTTAGACCCCTTATTCCAAAAATTTTTCGCCTTGGGCTACAGACCGCTTCTGTAAAAACACCTCTGTCTCTAAGTCACTGATTACTCTTTGACCTGGTCCCTTCATTCTTTTAGTCACTCACATCCTGGTTCTTCACTTTCTTAGTCAGTCCTTTGGTCACACTCTCTAGGTCACTAACTCTCTAGATCACGCTTTTGGTCGCTCCACCTCAACGACCTGGTCCTTTGCACTCTAGCACTCTCTTTCGGTCACTAACCGAACTGCCCACCCACACTCTAGGTCATGGGTTTCTAACTGGTGTTTTGCGAAACGCTGGGGTTTCGTGACAGCTTTTTTGGGATTCTGAATGATCAAACACCATGGAACCCTTGAAAATCCCGGAACCCGGCGAGCTTTCGAAGAAGAAAACTTTCTTGTTACTGATACTCGCATAGCTGTCCTTTGTTCAAAACCCTAAAAAGTATGTGGCCTTGTCAATTGTTCGAATTTCCGCGTGGAAAAATGAGGTATTTGCGCAAGCCACACCTAGTATTTAATCACAGCATTAAATATCAGCTTGCTCAAAAAATCCTGCTGAGCTGAATAAAAAGTTTTAATTCGGTGGTACCATGAATTTTCTTTTATTTTCCTGATATAGTGGACATTTTCTCTTCGATTTCATCTGCACACAGACCTGTTGTTCACACAATTTCGATATCTATGCGGAATGAAAAAATATCATGCTACTTTATACGATACGGGGAATTTTTTTCTGCCCAGCAAAAACTGTATACACGGGAGCATCCTCAGCAGTGTTCACTATTACGCATTCAGATCCGGGATTCAAGCATCGAAATTCAATTTCACTCTTCCAAATTTTATTGAGGAGTGTAAGCACTCCTTCAAACTTTATGTAATTTTGTTAATAGAGTTGTTTCTCTGTTTTCCATTTAAAAAAAAATACCCCTTTAAAATTTTGAAGGAAATGAAATTACTCTTTAAAATTATTTTTTTTGGATAACAGATTCGCAATCATTCTTAGTCTCTAAACGTTCATATTTTGTAAATTTATTCACTATGAAAAAAATGGTACCTTTTTTAGTCACTTTTGTCCATAACCAACGAACGGGTAAAAATAAAATTTTATCAACCAAAATATACCTTTTAGAAAATAACTATATAGTACAGTATGCATTATATTGAGAAACATCATTAAACTGGAACCTCTTCTGCCACCTATCAAATAAAAGCACTACTATTATGGTTCGAATTGGTGACTGGTTTTTGAATAATGCGCGGCATGGACAAAACAATATCGTATGGTAATAGTAAATACTTTATTTTCTAGAAGATGAGAAAATTTTATTTTTACCCTTTTGTTGGTTATGGACAAACATACCAAGGAAAGACACTATTTTTCATGGTGAAGTTTACAAAATATAGACTTCAGAGTCTGAGAGTGACTGAGTGCTTCCGTGTACATTAGAGTTGTTTGCTGCGCAGAAAAAAATTCCCTATATTGTATAAGGTAGCGTCTTACTTTGTCATTCTGCAGAGATATCAGAATTCTGGATGAAGAGAAACAGGTCAGTGCAGTTGAAATAAAAGACAATGTTCCCCCATTTGGAAGAAAACAATGAGGCACGTGTGAAAATAAAATTTTCCTATCCCAGCGTGCATCTCGCAGCTCATCATGTGCCCCCCCCCCCAGGTGGGGGGGGGGGGCTCCTCTGTATAGAATTTATAATTAAAAAAATAAAAAAGATTTGTCCTGGGCCTTCGTGCTAGAGCCCTGCCAGTCCTGCCCTTGCAAGCCCTTGCTCATGGTGCTCACTTAAATCGTTAAGAATAGATGCTTGATTGCATACTTACGAGATATTCATCGACAGCAAAGATTGATGACCACCCTATGAGTCAATGATTAGTGTCATGATTAGTTCAGTTATCAGAGCTCTTGTACGGTAGCTTTTATTCTAGTGATGGTTATAATCAAAGTTCTTTATTCATAAATATACCTCCCAATAGGATGACAGGGCTTCACCCTCTGAGGTCCCCAGCACGAGTTCAATCGGGCACGGTATGTAGACCCACATCTCACAGTAGGGCACCTAGGCTGATATCATTGGTGCCCATCCCGGTCAGACTCCTCTCAGGCCGCTTCTATTATGAATTTATGGAGTGAAAAACAGAAAATGATGAGAATCATCTCTGGCTTCAGGGCAAGAGCCCTAGCCGATGCTTCCCCCCTCCCCCCACACACACACACTTGTAAGGGCATGCGGAGACGTCAGTTGGATAGGTGTTCCACAATAAGATCTTGCACAATGATTTATGACAATAAATATGTATATTAAGAGCAGAAACGTACGCAGGAGGGGGGGGGGGGATTGGGAGACCTGCACCCCTCCCAAACCAACCAAAAATTAAAAGAAAGGTCCAATATTTCGGTTAAAAAATTAAAATATCGGAAGCACTTTTATATTGCTTTTCATATGCAATTTTAACCAATTTCTGTTAATTTTATTGCTTTAGGAAGAGTGCCTACTCAAAATTTCTCAGGAAGACAATTTTTTATGCCCCCGAGCCTTTTGTGTCCGCTCCAAAGGTCGATTCTGCGTGAACTCTCCCTGATCAAGAGGTGTGTGTGTGTGTGTGTGGTGACCAATCCTTGATGATAAGGAAAAAAATTTCTTTGGTTGAGAGCAAAGAAAAAAAAGAGAAATTTTTCGCAACCAAAACTGTTGGCAAAATCCGCCCCAAAAAACCGCCACCCACCAAAGCCAAAATTTTCTCGCTGAACCTTAGGCACGCTCGCTGAACCAATATAGAGCCTGCTCTAGAAGGTATTGGCTGAACCAACACCCCGAAAAGATAATATAACGGGTCTTATCTATAGGGGGTATAGGCTGGACCACTGAGATATACTTTACTTATAGCTCAGTGGGCTGGGCCATAGCCCACTAAACAATTAATGGGCTATTGACACAACTGGATGTCTAGTCGGCCGTGGTTGGGCCCACCGAAACTAACCCCGCCAATCTGGCAACTCTGTAAACCAGCCAATTTGGCAAAAAAAACTGCCTATTTGGAAACTTGCTCCAAATAAAATAAAAAAAACCCTACTAACCGACTCGACTCATTAAGCTGCTATTTCATTTAAAAAATAAAATTGTTTCTCCAACGTTACGTATGAGCATTTTCGGAAATACGAGTTACTGTGGCAAGATTCTCGTAAAATTACGGAAATGTTCCACAATATACGGGTCGTATAGTCACCATATGTATATTTATCGATGTGGCGAGAAGACCAACCTGTTGACAGCATTTGTATTGTCCAACATTTGTTTACTAAAATTTAAACGTGTGTTTTTGTTTATCCGTTTGAAAAAGAAGTTGTTTATCCGTGATTATTTCTTTCCCAGAAGTTTTCCCATCTCTTGATTAAGTGTATTAAAAAGTGTGCTTTCTCCGTCATGTAAACATGCGCTGATTCAATTTCATATTTGTAGGTTTGCTTTTCGTGCAAACTTGGTATTAAAACGAATCATGTAGAGATGGCTGACCTGGAAGTTTGCAGGAAGAGAAAAAGAGCTTCTTTCTTCCACAGAATCGACACTCTAGTGAAACAAGTGAGTATTTATTGGAAAACGTGTGCGAGACAGCTATAGTTTAATCCTTTTTTTGGCGAGAAAAATGTCCGAAAGCATGACGAGAAGGCGCCAAGAGTGAAACGGAGGCAGGTTTTCCGTCGTCTTTCAAAGAAAAGATAAAAAAATCGCCAACACATCGCCGAAATGGGATAAAACTATGGCTGTTAAAACGAGGAAATAAGGATAAAAAACGAATGATAGAAACAATACCAAAGAAAAAGGAAAAGAAACCAAAATTTTCTTAGACTAAATAAATGATTAAAAAAAATCCTGGATCATATACAGGATTGATAAGGGAGCAATATATAGGACACTCTTGATTACCTGGCCTGTGCTAATCCGGCGTTTTTTTGGTGGGTTTCCTTTGAACATACAAGAAGAAAACGTGTCACTGTATGTACGTGCTCAGATGTTTACGTTTATTATTTAAATGGACTTTTTCAATTGACTTCCAGTAATACAGTGATTTCGATAATCCACTAAACCTTGGTCTGAGGTCAGGGAGAGTCTACTCTATTAGAAAATGAATAAAAGGGATATAAATGAAAACATGGTTTTTCTGGATATTAACTCTGGGTTTTAATATAAATCTGGACTTTTAAATCTTTTGATGGTCAGAGCAAAAAAGCTCAGGGTTTGGTCAAAAAGTCTCTGGGTTCAACAAAAACATGAATAGTGGGATTAAAACTGTAACGCTATAACGGTTATTCTACAAAATATTAATAAAAGTGGAAATGTGAATGTGCAACCTAGGACAGCAAAAATGAGACATTCAAACAAGAAAAACAATGTAACATTTTGAGAAAATGGTGTATATGGTACAATGGGATGAACTAAAGAAAATTAGCTTAACCAGTCAACTGTCCAATTAATTTCTCCGAGCGTTACCCGCAGTGTCCACTTTTTTTTTTAAGATGCGTGTGCTTTTTTCCCTTTTCTTGGAAGTTTGAAATATTAAAATATTTTTTTATAGCATGTTTTTTTATAGCTCGAATGTGTCGAGACATAATATGGCACCCCAAAAGGGGAGGGGGGGGGGATGTCATAATGTCCTGTGACTAAAAGAAATGCTGTTAATGGATTTATGTGGAACCATAGCAGTTGAACCTTTGCTAAAAGATATATGAGTAATAAAACAGATGTATCTTCGTAAGGGAATCGGAAAAAAAATAGCGATGAGGATGCAGCTTTGCAAAACATGACACAGATAATAGTAATAATAATCTTAGACCTGGAAATATAATTGTCAACTTCATCTAGTGATGAGATAATAAAGTAGAAGGATGGCTGTACAGAGATGGCAGCACATGTATGACAAATTATTTCGTCATATCTGTGAAAAACATAGAAAAGTCTTCATGTCTGCAAATGGCGTCGTAGGCAACACCATTACGTATTTCAGCGACGGCAAATGCTGTCTTAACCACTTGACTGGTGAGAAAGACCGAAAAAAGTCTGCGCGTTGGCAAATGCTGTCGTAGGCACCAGCATTACATATGGCAGCGACGGCAAGTGCCGTGGTAACCACTTGACTGGTTAAAACTGGTAGCAGACTCACACAAATGAATCAAACACCATAATCTAGTCCATAGTTTCCCAAAATTTTTGTTTCATCGCCCCTCTTGATCAGAATTTTTCCCTCTCGCATCGCCCCCCAACTCAAGTGAACCCATAGGATCCTGTGTTAAATCCATAGCTTCTATCGCCCCCCTGGACCATTACATCGCCCACTTTGGGAAACACTGCTCTAGTCTTTACAAAAGCCTATTATTACTAGTGACCTCTATCAGTCACTTCTTTCTTCAGATAAGAATCAACAATAATAAAAGGAAATGGAAGCCTAAAAGTGGAGAAGAAAATATTCGATGGATATAAAACTCTTAACAGAAGATGAAATGGCTGACCAGAAAGAAAATCGCCAACAGGATAAAAAGGAAATCGTGTCAAAGAAAAAAAGGAATTACATAATAATATAATTATATATAGCTGTTCATTACTATAAATAGTAATAAAAATGAAAAGGGTGCAATGTTACAAGGATAAATTCAGAAAGAAAATGAAGGTATTAACAAGGACTTCTAGTATCAAAACTACTACTAAACACACCACACATGCATCTCATCCACATTCCTATACAGAATTTCTAACAAATTGGTTCATGTTGGAATGTGTTGTGAACTATATGTGAAGTTTGTTACTGTGTAATGCTTGGGGGTCATTCAAGTATTACGTCATCATCGATGGGGGGGGGTCCGATTTGTTGACGTTTGATGACAACGGGGGAAAGGGGGTTTGGATAATGCTTACGTCATCAACCACCCTACCCTTTATGAAAATATGAGTTAGGATTCTCAGAGGGGCAGAGCTGATGACGAAATTTTGCTGACAAGGAGGGGAGGAGGTCATAATACTTGAATGGCCCCTTGTTATATGTAGTGCTGCCATCTTCTAGCAATTTTTCTAACTATGAGTGAAGTGTAATGTTATACTGCCAGACTGAGACTACAAATGGGAAAAAATAAATAAATAAACAGAGAAAAAAGTTTTAGCCAATTCAAGCATTGTGCTATTATAACTGGTGGCACCTATTTGTGACGCCATCTTAAGAAGACAGAAGAGAAAAGACCACCAGTATAATCATCATACTGTTGGTCCATTATAGCATAATGGACAGGAAATTGCAAACCTTCCCGCCAGAAGAGAAGACCAAAAAAACTTCCTAACAGAGAAGGAAATAGCTGACTGGGAAAAAAAAGTGCAGACAGAGCACCAAAGAGTGCCACATAAAAAGAAATAGCCAAGAAAAATGCCAAAGGAAAAAAGGACCAAGTTATAGTATTCCAAACTTGTTGAGACAATTTTTTTGCACAGTTAAGATAATGTCTTTTGTGTATAGGTACACAATACATTCCCTTTTAATTAGGGCCGTCTTAACCAGAGCCACAACTTTGGGGGGAGGGCCGCTCATGTTTTTTTATGTTCCTGTCATTTGAAAAATTACATTTTGATCTTCTATTTCAAAGATAATTTTCTGAAAATTAAAAATTCTCGTTCATTCTTGTAAATCCATACAAATGATGCCATTGGCCATTGCCAAGAGGATTACCCATCAATCTCTTTTTCTTTTTTAAAAACTAGAGTTAAAATCCTGGTGAATAGGTGTAAAAGCAAAGGAAAAGAAAAGACTGACTTTGCATATGAAATTTCAATCTAAAGGGGAGATGATTTATTGTGCAAAAATATTAACAACATGTTATGCATGTTACCAAAATGCAGATTTATATCACAAATAATAATTTGTTTACTGCTCTTTTTCATTTATCTGCAGAAAAAATTGCTGAATGAACTGAACTCAAGTAGTTCTGAAGTGAATGGTACGTTCTTTTCATTCATTGAGATTTTTTACTAATTCATTGGAGGAAGTAATTAAAGAATGTCTGTAAGATTGTTTCCCCTATTATTTTGTGCCATTATTTTGATTTTCAATACACATTTTATGAGAGGAATAAGTTTGGAACATTTTTTAAATATATTTTTTAAAATGGATAGAGCAGAGTCTCTATGTATTGAAATTATCACTTTAAAACTTGTATTTCGATTAAAGGAAACATTCCTTTTCGGATATTATTGCTTATGTGATCTCAGAAAGACAGGTTAATTAATCTCTGCTGGGAATCGAACCCTGGTTCTCTTGCAAACCAGGCCAGTACACTTACCTGGAGACTAGTTAACTTTTCTTTCTGAATTCACTTCAGCAATAATATCCAGAAGAGTCCCTTTCCTTAATGTATTGGTCTGAGGAAAACCATCCATTATATAATCATTTCAAAATTTCCTTAAATAATTTTCAATAGTTTGCAAATAAAATTATTTTTGTGTGACTAATTTTTTGACGGAACCAAACGACTTTATTGTGTGAAGACAACTGCAATTTAATATTAAAGTTTCTGGCAGCTTACCTGTCCTCTTGCGCATTAACTTTCATCCAAGAATTATATTTCAATACAATTATTAAATTACATTGACCCAATTGTGCATCTTGATATCAATGTTTTGTTAGTTTGGAAAGTTACCACCAGAGTTGGCAGGTATTTGATGCATGACAGTTTTTGACAGTTTAAACTGTTTCATCAAAACCCTCCGTCAAAAACCGAAAATATTTCTTTCCAATATAAAAATTACATTTGAAAATACACACATTCATTTCATGTAATGTTTAAAATTACTACGTAAAGCTACACTTTAAGCTACATAAAAGTGAGTTTTTGTTATTTAACATATCTGTCAGGTAAAAAAATATATATTTGACTCCATTGAAATAAGTTTTTGACCTTATTAATACTCAGTTAGCTTTTAAGGTCAAAAACCTAACACTAATTTCCTATCATACACATTTTAAAAAACAGCTAACAGATAAACAGCTCTATTTCGCTTAGTAAAATTTAACACAGGCAATCAGTTTAGATAAAATGGACCATAAAATTATACATTATCTCTGTTCTAGAGTCGAAAAATTCAAAATTGTGCAAAAAAATTAATATTTTGTTTTAATTATTGTTATAAATTAGTGTTTAAAAGTAAAACATTGTAATTAATGCAAAAACGTTTTTCATGTTATATACCTTTGTGTTCAAAATATTATCCAAAAGCATTCATTCATGTTTTTGACTGTTTAAACTAGTTTTTGACAGTTTAAACCAGTTTTTGATATCAAAAACCCAACCCTGGTTACTGTGAGTGTTTCTCATCAAAATGTTTTATACTGATGTATGGCCATTCAAAAATTAACTGTAAAATTATATCTACATTTCTCTACAATGAAGATACATTTGGAAGAAAGTCATCTCACCACAAAGCTGCGAAGATACTTCTTCGGGTTTTGGATGATTTTGATCATGCAGAGCATAAGCTGTTTCTGTCGGAAGAAGAGAAGGTAAAATTTTTTTTAAATTCTTCTCTTTTTTTGATATCTTCAATATAGTTGCAAGTGTTATAATACAGAGATTGACAAATCAAAAAAAAATAATAATAATTAATAAATTTAGGTCCAGTCAAGTCTCTCAAGAGCCTGTCATGGTTTTTTGCTTGAAAAAACTGTTCCAAATATTTTTTTTACTTTTCTTGGACTTAATAACTTCTCATCTAAAAAGACATACTGAAACAAAATCAGAAAATTTTGTCATCGTTGCACTCCAGTTTAGCAATCACAATTAGAAAAATTTGGGAGCCCAAAGATAAATTTTGTAGTTGCCATGGCGACCTGCACTTGGGATTTGCCAATCTCTGTTGTAATCATTTTGTAAAGTTCATGGTACAAAGTGAAAATCCTATAAAATGATGCACTCTACAACAATAATCTCCTATGTAATAATATTATTTTTTAGTCCTGATGCACTTTTTATATATTGAATATTCCATCTATATCCCTTTCAGACCCTGGTGCCACAAATGTGTGGGTTACTTTTTTTCTCTGTAGAATTTTTTCTTTTAGTCCCAGGAGTCAAGCCCTGTCTTAAAGGATTATGTAAGGTTTTAGGAGAGGTAAGGTTTAAGGATTTGTAAGTTTTGAGTTAGAAATATGGTGAATATAAAGTTTAGAGGCTTTAATCAGAGGGCAGCACTTGAACGTTCAAGGGATTTTTAAGATGGCTTCCAGAAGAAAGTGCCTCCTGAAAAAGTGTGATTTCGTTTGTAAAATTTAGAAATAAAAGTCTGGAAAAAAGTTTGTACGAAGATGAATATATCTTGCATCATCTTGGCTGAAAAAATTGAATGAAGTAAATTATTTCTTCACAAAAAAAATTTAAAATTTAAAAAATAAATATTTGCTAGCATTCATGTTTTTATTGCATTTTTTTCAGTATCAAAAATGCAGAAACATTTTGAAAATTTAAGAAAACAAATGAATTCTCTGATCTGAAAGGGCTATAACAGTACATTTTTCTTGTCCCATGAGTATCATTATACCTAGAAGTGTGTTTCACTGTATTTGTAGAAGGGAACATTGCTGATTTGATTTATCACAAAACAAGGGTGGGGGTCACATGTCACTAAAATTTCTGTTGGTCATATATATTGGGATATTTGATTTTTCTATTTTTTTCCAAAAAAATGGAATGTTCTCACAGTTTTGCTTTCTTAATGCTGCTTACATATTTTTTAGGGAGAAAAAATATAAGCCTGGTTATGTTGCTCCTTTGTTTATTGATAATAATGTTACTTTACGGTCATGCTCACTGTTGAAAATAGTTTTGAAATTATCTATGAAGAAATTTTTTTATACAAAGCTTTTTAAATTTCTTCTGGGCAGGTTTATTTATGTAATGCTTGCACAGTCGTAAAGTTAATGATGGATTGGAAATTTCATTATTCTGAATTCTATGCAGAGATCTGTGCTATTGTGAGTATCAGGTTTTTCAAAAAATTATGGTTATTTTTAATCTATACCAGAATTTTCTGGTAATATAATTTAATAAATTATAATTGACTGGCATCTTTTCTATCATTTTTTGTTGCTCAAGAATAATATAATCAAGTTTTTATGACCTGTTTGACTAATTGAGAAAATTATTCATAGGTTAAAACATTAGTATTTTTGGAATAATCCTCTAAAACTCTGGAATTCATTCTAAAATGAATGAAATTATAGTTTGTTGCAGTACTGTGTGAATAATTTTTAGTAAGGTATTGTTTATAACCAACCAAACCCGACAAATCCTAGAAGAAATTGGTATTGGTGCCTAAATTTTTCTATGTGAAGTTACTAAATTGAAATAGGAGGACCAGTGCCGTAACTAACCATTCCTGTGCCCTGTCCAAGAATTTGCATTAGGCCCCTTCTGGCCCATTCTTGCGCACAGACAGAATTGCCTATTTAGGCCCATTCTGAGCCCCTTCCCCCCCATCCAAGTGGGTCCTGTGCAGGTGCACCTGCATAGTTATGGCACTGCTGAGAACAGTACGCAATTTTTGAAATTTATATCAGTGTATCTATAAATATCAAAGGCATGACACAATGTTCTGAAAAAGATAAAATAAATATTATTTTTTACCTACGGAAAAATGTTTGGGCACCTATATAAAAAAATTGTTCTAGTCCCTAGATCTTTTTGTGACTTGTCATGCTATAATAACCAATGTCTGAGATTTTTTCCCTGAAACAGCATTGCATTAGTGATGCAAAACATTAGTGGTAATGCGAACAGCTAGTTTTGAAAGTTTCAACCATGGCATATTTCATCACACATCTATTTCTTATGAATATAATTTCTATAAGGCGCATGTGTGGAAGTAGTATTGATTTTAATTTTGAAAAAGGATTTAATTTCTTTCAGGAATATCTACCATTGGAATACATATGGGTGTTGCATACTGTTGGTATACTACCATTTGAAATTTATGTAAATAGGTGAATAATTCTTTTGAATTTCTTATTTATATAATTTTTGATCCAGCATCTGTGTTTCCTTAGATCAGGGATGGCCAAAAGCTGGCCACATGAGGTCTGCGAGGTGATTTTGTGTGGTCTCTGACAATGGAAAAATATTGTATTTATATTAAATTTGTGATCATTATTTGAGCTGTTGGTTCCATCCAGTTTCTTGGTTAACAAACATTCATTACCTCTAGTGATGGAAATAATTTACTATTTTTTTCACCACTGCCTTTTCACATAAATTGCTCTTGAAGTTTTTGTTTTTGGCATTTTTTTTAATTATTTTTTCTCCCTGTCCTTGGGCCAGTTGCCTTTTGTATCTGAAAGTGTTCAGGCAAACAAACCTTGTTCAGACTGGATGCCAACTCACAGTGGCACCTCAACCGACTAAGCTATGCAGACACTGGGCAAAAATGTGCCATATTTGATAGTGGGTTCATATTGTGCCATTGACCAAGGAACTTCCACACAGAGACACAATAATTTCTAAAAATAAAGAAACATTTATCTCTGAATTTTGACATTGCTCATTGCACCAGACTGTCACTTCTTTAAACTGAAAAATCACCAGTATTCTGGTTAAAGAAGGTAGCTTAGGGCCCTTTCACACGGAGCGGATGCGGATGCGGGTCCGGAAGAAGTTTTAACAATTGGAATATACTGCGCCTTTCAGACGAGCCGAAAAATCTCCGCACCTAGGAAATGTTCATGCGGGTCCGGACGTCGTCCGCATGTGTCAAAACCTAAGTGCGGGCTCCGCATCCGCACATAGAAGTTTTGACAATAGGTTTATTCGGAGCTATTCAGACGATGCGGATGCGGAGCGAATTCGTCTGCATCTTTGGCTACTTTTTGAAGGTGATTTTTCACAGAATTTTTTTAATTATTTGCCATAATGATAAAATGACCATCATAAAACACCATATGATGGTCCCTGCTCATTAATATAATGTACCTACATACGTCTATCCCTTTGTTTCGTTCTGAGATTGAGATATAGCAACTTTAACTGCCTTTTGTCCATACTTTACAATTTTATACAATAAAACCTGCCAACAACGGCCACTGACGGAACAAAAATGATAAGCCGTTCTGTTCATTACGAATATTTAATTGACTAAATACTTTAATAACTTTTAAATTTAATTTAAAAATTTTAATTTTTTTCTTTTTAAATTTTTTAAATTATTTAAAAATATAAATATCTGAAATATTATTTTAAATATTTGTCATTTTTTTAAATTTTTAATCTGTTAATATTTTTAAACTTTAAAAAAAATACTTTTATTAAACAACGTTATCCCCGTACGGCGTTCACTCAGGGCCGGATTAAGTCGTTTGAAGACCCTAGCACTTGAATATTTTTGGTGGTTCCCCCTATACCTACAAGTTTATTTTACTCGATATTCAGTCTATAAACTTAAAAAATGAAATTTTATATTTCAGAAATGACTAATCTAAGGATGGGATTTCACTCTAAAAGATTTATGAAAGTTATTTTATAAAACTTGAAAAAAGCAACTAATAAATTTATCGGTTGCATTAGATCAAATGCAACCGATAAATTTATTAGTTGCTTTTTTTTAAATAATTGTTATAAAATTTTTATAGTGTAATCCGGCCGGGATTATACTATAAAGTTTTATAAAAGAACTTTTATGAAAGTTGAAAAATTCAACCAATAGGCGCATCGGTTGCATTCAAGAAAATGCAACCGGTGCACACACACGCACACACATTTTGCATTCAAAAAATTCAACCAATAAGATAATATTGGTTGAATTTTTCACGTTTTATCAAAGAGCTTTTACAAAATTTTTATAGTGTAATCCCGGCCTAAGGCTGGTATTACACTATAAAACTTGAAAAATGTAATCAATAAACACATCTGTTACATTCGAGCGAACTAAACTGATCGGCCTATCGGTTGCATTTTTCAAGTTTTATAAACTAACTTTTATAAAACTTTTATACTGTAATCCCGGCCTAAGACAGAATTGTGATGTGAATATTTCTAAGCACAGACATTTTGAACGTCCCCACCCCTCCCCTTTTTTTCTACTTGCAAATTCTTTGATATCTCCTGAATTTTTTTTTTAGGAACATATTAGTTTCGGATGTTTTTGGATTGGATTTTTCGAACATTGGATGTTTTTGGAATTTTTCTTTCATATTTTTCCGGAAAGACAGATTTGTTTTCAAAATCTTTTGAAAATATTTTAAGACATTTTCTCCCATCGACTACTTGTGAGGATCGGAATGAAGATATCTTTATTCCCATATTCTATGTGGCTCTAGACTAAACCACCAAAGAATACCTCTAGGCTGCATATGGGCACTGAATCAGGGGTGAAGGAGAAAAACAGTTATAAAAATTGCGAAAAAATAGTTTTTATGCACGAATTTCAACCTAAAGATGCGGGCGAAACACCCGCATCTTCAGTGCTCGTGTGAAAGGGTATGCGGACCCGCTTCCGCATCCGCGTCCGCTCCGTGTGAAAGGGGCCTTAACTGCAATAGCGTTGGAGCTGGGGTAGCTCCAACGAATTACTGTGGGTTACTCCAACGAATTACTGTGGGTGCTCAAGCACCCACAGTAATTCGTGGTACAGATCCCAGCAATTCACAGAATTGATTCCAAAATTTAAAAATTTTCTACATGAAGCCCAAGACTAGCACCCATGGGTTTGAAACACTTCAGATGCCCTTCTCACATATAAAGACACGCTTTGTTTGTAAAATGAATGTATTGAATGGAATAATTTGAGAAGAAACTGCAATTAATTTTTGTTGCATTGCATCTGGCTGAGAGCACAGCCAGATGAGGTGAAGTTTTTTAAGATAAAAAGAGGAATCCAAAGCCCTAGGAAAAGTTAAACAGCTAAATTGCCAGTGTTTCACCATACACATCTGCAAGTTTTCCGGGTGCTGCTTATACACCACAGTGGTGCTCCTGGTGCTGCCCATGGCACTGCAGCTGACCATAATGTTGCCCTTAAACAGAGAGAAGTTGGTCACCCCTCCTTAGATAATGCTTTAGTGCTAATGCTGCAAATATAAATTTATGGTAAATACAAATTTCTGGCAATCATTAATATTAAAATTTGACGAAATATTTTGTTTCTTAATTTTTTTGTATCATTAGAATGATTATAATCATTGTGGTCGGCTGAAGTTGGTTTTCTGTGGTTCCCAACTTCAAGGCGCAAATGCGAGCCGATCTCCCCGTTAAAAAGTCTCGCCACAGAGAGCAACAGTCCTGCAACGGTAAATCATTCAGCCATAACACTTCACTCATAGTTAGAAAAACTGGGGGCAGATGACAGCACTACACATAACAAGCATTACACAGAAACAAACTTTACGTCAGGTTGCACTACACGTACACGCACATTCCCGCATGTATCGATTCGTTGGGGGTTTCGCGGGGGCGGGGTGCATGTGTGGTGTAGCAGTAGTAGGTAGGGCCTCCAAAAAATGGCTCGGGGATCCATGATGTTCTTAAGTCAGCCACCTCGTTGGGCAGTTTGCCTGTTGTGGCGTCGTATTTGTATTTGTATTTGTATTTATAATAATATCAATCATTCATGCCAATAATCTATAATCAGTTCCTACCAATAGCATTGCAAGAAAACTTGATAATTTAGATAACAAAGTATCAATCAAATATATGTGATGAAACAAATATATTTAGCTTAAGTTGATCTATATAGGATATATGCACAGTATGAAGAATTTTTATTGCTATATTTGAAGCTTCAGCTTATGTATTTCAGGACATCTAATTTACCAGGAGTAGTTTCCTCACTGAAGAAGAGTATTGTAAAATTATGTACTACATGTTATGACCAGTCATCAGTAGGAAGAAGCATGTCTTTGGGTAAAGTTGATGAAGTCTTTGTGAATTTATTTTTGATCCATTTTGTAGTGTGATCCTAGGTGAAAAATATTAATGATACTAGATAATAAATTTGTGATGATTAAATCTCAAAAATTATTTAAAATGAGAGTATACATCAAAGTACAAACGATCTGATATAAGTGACATTTATTTTTAAAGTGGTAGTCTTATTTCAGTATTTTGAATTGCTTCTAAATTTTTTTTTTTTGTTTGAGTTATCAGAACTTTGGTAGTGGTTATGGTATCAATTCTCCAATACATGGGAAATACAGATTATTGACTTTTTTTCATTTTTTATTTTGATATTTAAAAACAAACAGAAAATATTAATAAGCATAAATGCAATTTATTTTTTTCTTTCAGATTTCTTTCAAATAGCTGTGATGATGTCTCATTCTTCTTCTGCCAGAAATACAACAGAATATTCTTCAAAGAAGGTATTGGTAAGTTGTTACAATATTTTAATGTTCATCTTACTCTTCACAGTGATTATTATTTATGTAATTTTTATTTCCAATAGTGCAACTGCTTTTAAATGCAAATGTTTTTGGTGCTGAATTTTGTATACAGCAATAAATCAAAATGATCTTGGTGTGACGAAAATAATAAATGATAATATTTTTACAAGATATACAGAAGACTGGATGTTGTGAAGATATTTATAATAAATATCTTCACAACATCCAGTCTTCTGTATATCTTGTATTAACAAGTGGAGAGCGACATTCATGTCAGATAATATTTTTGGTGTTTCGCAAGCATTCTCTCAAATATTACTTTGTAGTGATATTTCTGCAATACCTGCATGTTTTATCTGAATTTCGTTATTATTCTTAATACAAATGTAGACATGTTCCATCAAAATCATTGTTACTTTACAATTTATGTACCTTCCAATAGTCTTAAACATTGTTTGACAAATCAAAAAAGTTTTTTTGGCCCTAGTCAAATTTTTTTGGAGCCAAATATTTTTTTCAGGGAAATTGATGAAAAATTAATAATAAATAGTATAAAAAAGATGTTTTTCATTTCCATTTTACTATATTTGAAGTTTTTTTTTAATGCTGGTAGACATGCTGATGTAGGTTTAGAAAATGTTTCATTATTTTCAGACTTCAATTTAGTAATCAGACATTAGTTTTTATTCAATTTTTTAGTTTACATGGTAACTTTTCACTTGTCAAGCCATGGTCATTAACAATTTAAATGGTTGTGGATTTCTTCTGCATTTTCATTTAAGATTTTACTGTATGCTTTGCAATTATGTATGTAAATTGTTGAATTTTTTTTCGCTATTTAATATTATTTAATAATATTATGCTGGAATAAATATTTATGTGAAATTGTGCATTAGTTAATGATTAAAAATATTCTCAAATCTTCAAATTTCAGTTGTGCAAGAAGATATTAGAAAATGTGATTGAAAGTGAGTTGATTTATTTCAGATAAAATATCTCACTTAAATTACTGACTGGCATCATTTATGCTATTGTTTGTAAGAAATAATTGTCAATTTTTTGATTTTTCGTCATAGTCTGATGTAATATACTTGTTTCCTTGGCTAGGTATTATACAAAAGTCTACTCAAGGGTTTATGCAAATGTGAGTTATAATTTTTTGTGTATGTATTACATCAGTGTGCATATTAATTTTGCTTTACATAGCAATTTGCAATTGTGCCAAATAATATCATTAAAATAATCATGAGAAAAGTTTCTATAAACATAATTAATGTGTTTTAGTTTTACTTGAAAATTTCTAGTTCTCAAAAAAAAAAAAAATCATCTGGTCAAAGTACATCGTTTCCCATTTTTTTTAAACTCAAAATTTCTTTACATTCAGGTGAAATTAATGTAAAATTAAGATTTTTATTTTCAAAAGGTAAAATTATTTTTACTAAAGACATTGCATTCTTTGATAATTAATATATTATGTGAACTGTTTGTGCTAATAGGAAAAAATCATTTTTCTTTCTTTCACACTTGCAGTTGCAAGACAGCTTTTTTCAAATGGGAGCATAGACTGTTAGAGCATGAAACAATTGAGTCGTTCTACAAATTTTGTTTGAACAAAATCTTGATTAACAATCCAACTACAGATGGTAGGACATGCATTGATTTTTTCTAATCCTAACCATTCAACTCATATATTTGTATCTCAATCTTTTCTGCGATCATTTTGTGAAGATTTATTGACCAATTGATATTTTAACTTTTATTAGAATTTTCATGGTAAATTTCTGACTGTGAGAGCTAATCAGAGCTAAAACATACAGTTTAAAGCTGATTCGAAGACAGCTGTTCAAATGCTTCTGTGTCCAAGTTGAGATTTAAACTGTAGGTTTATGTGCTAACAATAATGCTGCACACCATAATAATAATAATAATAATAATAATAATAATTCATTAAAATACACTAAAATACATATGGGTTGATAATTTTTGATAAAAAAATATCAATAAAACTTATATAAAATTAGAAAAAAAAATGTCTATCATACATATATATATATTTTATCAAATGAAAAACTTTTTTGTAGGATGTTTGCTAAATCATGTTATATGTTCTTACACATTTCTGTAATCTTTTATTATCCAGTAACAGCATGCATTTTAATTGCAGCCTTGAAGTATTTTTCTATGGAGCTTAGATCTGATGAATGGTTTAAAGAGAGCCTACAGGTTCTCATGGAAAAAGTAAGGCTTTCGCAACAATTATTTATATATTACTGCAGCAGTATATATAATCTCTACTAACAATCCTGATGTTTTGAACTTACAATCCTCTAATTGTAGGCAGGAAAATATAATAGATAAAAAATAAGAATGATATCTGTTTTTCTTTCCTAGTTTCACAATATTTGTTTATGATATCCATATTTATTACGTACTATTTGTTTTGATTTATTTATAATACCAATGTGTGCCTTTCCTGGAGAACTAAACCATTCTGTTGCTACAGCTGCTTTAATCTCTTTGACACAGATGAATGTTCTGTAGACAGTTTTCAAAGGAAATGATGTGGTAATATTGCCACACAAAAGTTTCATTCAGGTTTTAAGAATGTTCCAACCTATTAATGAAATTATTAATATTTTTGCCCTTAATTTGAATCAGCAAGAAATTGTTTTTTGCATATAGTGTGAAGGACATAGTGACATCGTGTCTAAGAAATAGGAATGAATTAAATTACTTATATATATCTGACATTGTTCATTCAATATAAGACCTCATACATGCATATATATATATATATCTGAATATGCAAGTTAACAAGTCAAAATTGGACCTTATATTTCAAGTCAATCAGACTTCCTCATAATGTATCAGCAGGGGAAGCTCTCCAACTTTTCTTGGTGAGAGAAAAAATAGAAAATGACCATTTGTGTGTAATAAGCCATAGATCTCAGCACAATTAGCTCTTGTGTGCAACTTATATAAGTTGAACATAATTACAACACAAAAACATATTGTGTTGCAATTTATATAGTTTATGGCTCTGCCAATTTTTTTTTTAAACACTTGAACCGGTTTAGTTTCTTCGAGTTACAATTTGAATGGATTTACTTGTAAATACAAAAATGTGTTATAGTAAAAAAAATTGGAATTTTTTGTGCCCTGTTTATAATTTTACTAATTCTATTAATTTGTTGTAATTGTGTAGTCAGTTATGAATAAATAACTCTGTCTATCAAACAATCAAAAATGTTTTGCATTTTTCTGACTGAGAGTTTAAATACAAACAAAAATAACATTTTGATTTGGTATGAAATGACTAATGATAGTTTTTGAAGAAATTCCCAATTATATCTGTATGTGTGTGAAACTATTTCTATTTTTAATGCAGGTAGTTCGAGGTCTACGACCAGAAATCTTCATAGCAGTAGTTTGCAAAGTGATAGAGTCAGAAGTTGTTAATTTGGAGTCATTACTTTTGTGTTCTGCTGTATATACAACATGCAATGGACCCAGTACTTTATTATGTGAGTACAACATAAATTTTCAATGATTTTTCTTGTATATATACAGGGTAGTAAGGAAAGTCCCTAGGCCATATTTTCTGGTGAACTGTTGATTCTAGAGGCATAGTTCCAATTAGAAAAAGTACCCAAATAACATGTAGACATCAGATACGTCATTCATATTGCAAAGGATTGCATAGTTATTAAAATAAAAAACATTATCTTTTCACATGGACACTCCATCTTCAAGAAATTATAAAGTTGTTGTGCTGTCTCTCCTAAGGCCAACAAAAGAAATTCCACATTTCTAGGTGCAATATTTGCTAAGATATTCAAATTCAAAACCAGCAAAAAGTTGGAAAAGAACAGGATAAATGAGGGAAAAAGCGTTATTGTTAGTTTATGGTGTTCTTTCCCACCTTTTCTCTGTTTTTAAATTCAAATATCTCTGCAAATATTATACTCTGAATCATGGGTTTTTTGTTGGCCTCAAGATACAGGGCAACAACTTTCTAATTACGTTTTTAAAGACAGTGTGTCCTTTTAAAAAGTTAGTTTTTGTATTTTAATAACTATACAACAATATAAACGAGGTATCTTAGGTCTACACATTACCTTACTACCCTGTATGTATCGCAAAAGTAATATTAGGTTGAAAGTGTTTAAAGAAAATTTGAGTGTTGATTTTGCTTAGTAAAATAAAAGCATGAAACTCTTTTATGATTAAACAAAAAAGTTTTTTCTCCGATGCTGTAGCTAAAATACGGGAAATTCTGCAACTTGCATTCAAGAAAAAAAGTACATTTATATTACATGCTGTCTTCATTCTGGTGCGTCATATTCTTCAAGTGAAGTACTCTGGCACGATTCACACATATGCTAGTTGGTTCAAGGTTTGTGAAATTAAGTGTTTGAAATGTTTGTGGGCTGTTCATTTATTTCTTGTTTTCATATTCTATCGTTCCCCCTTACACCAGAAACATGAATGTACAAATTTTTTTACCAGCTGCTTGGATCCACTATTTTGCCAGAAGTTTGCCAGAAATGAGAATGTGTATCCCTATTGAAGAATCCTAAAATGCAGAGAACTAACAAGGTTCAAATCAGCGAATTCAATTGATTCTTAGAGTCTTGATATTTAAGAATTATCAGAAATCTTCAATTATCAGAATTCAAATCTCTCTGCATGCTTGGAAATACAGATATTTCCAGCATGCTGGTCTCTCTCAATGTCTTCTGCCGTGTCGGCTAATAAGGTTGAAACACTTTAGGAAAACAACATCCATAGAGTGGCATGGGTTGAGTAAACATTCAAATGCAATTCCCCAAGGTTTTTTTCCCAAGAATTTGCACATTTATTTTCTGGCATGGGAGGGGGGGGGGAGATGATATACGGTTTTTATATTTTTCTTAGAATCCCAAATGATGTCATTATTAAAAGCAAAATATAGTTCCAGGATAATCGAAAATCCAGAGTATTTATTGCAAAAATAAACTACATCTTTTATACTGTATTCTCCCAAATTAGCCACCATGCTGAAAATCAGCTGATGCCAGCTTTTTGAATGTTACAGTCTGGTCTATTCCTAGTATTCCAGGAAGAGTGAGTTTCAATAAGGATCCATATAAAAAAATAAAAGAAAATAAGGATCACATGATATGTTCCGAAGACAGATATTTAATCCCACATTAAAACTGAATAAATGCATGAATCTGAAAAAATGTAATTTTCACCATGGTGAATGTTTTTTGTCCAGCTGTTTCATAGCACTAATGCAAATTAAGCATCTACTTATCGTTCCTACCTAATTATTTGCCCGCTTTATAAAAACTACAAATACACTATTGCGTTTTGCCTTTTTTTGCATGTTCAGAAATTGAAGAGGATATACTCTCTATGTCGTTCTTTATTATAATATTTTGCAGTGTGCAATTCTTGCCGCTGTGGTGGTCGAGTGGTCATAGTGACGGACTCGCATCGCGAGGATCCAGGCTCGAACCTCACCGGTGCCACAGTGGTGGTCGGCTGAAGTGGGTTTTCTGTGGTTTCCAACTTCAAGGCGCGAATGCGAGCCGATCTCCCCGTTAAAAAGTGTCACCACAGAGAGAAACAAACCTACAACATTACAAATATTCTATCATTACACTTCACTCACAATTTGAAGTATAGGTGGCAGCACTGAAACATCAAACACTCAACAATAGCTACACACTCAGACTGTTAAGTGCACTTACTTTGTTCCAGACTCTGCCACGAAGCTGGGCTGGAAGAGATCTCGGCAAAGGGGGTTAAGTCCAGTGGCACAGCTCCTGGCGTTCATTCATTCAGTGTGCAATTCTTTAGTTTTTTTCTCGGCTTATTCAAATATTAAAAGCATGATCTTTCTCTCTCAAAGAATATAAAAATATTTCAAAGTCTATTAATTTTTCCATTTAGCTCATCTAATCTAAGAGAAGGAATTTGCTTAGTGTCTAATTTGCAATAAACCTGGATTTACGATAGCAAAAGCGACCATAAAGCTATAACTATCTTAACAGAGATTGTAAAACACAAAGGATCTTAAAATGCAGAGAGCAGATGAGATTCAAATCAGCAAATTCAATCGATTGTTTGAGCCCACATATTTAACAATTTTCTGGAATCTGTCACTCGAATTTCCCGGCAAGAGTGACTGGAGAATATAGGTATTACTGGCATGCTAGTCTCCCTTACTATTCCCCCTAATGTGATATGGTATATTCCAAAGTTAAAATTTTAGATTTGCTTGGCTGAAAATAAGAAGAGGGAGAAGATAGAAAGCTAAAATTTTGCTTAGGAAATTACAGTATACTTGTTGTAACAAGGTTGTTTTTAGAAAACTTTAATAATTTATAAGTCTTTGATTGAGACCAAAATGAATAGATCACTGGTAATTGGTGTGCTACATTGAACATAGCTAAAAAATAGCTTCCTTCTAAACTTTCATAAAACATAATATATGAGCATAATAACAGTATCTTATTTTCATTATAGACAACTTTTCAAGGTGCATCAACTTTGTGGTTTTGTGGGAAGGAAGAATGTGAATTCTTTCTTACATTTTTAAATCAAATAGTTCCTCATGAACAGGAAGAATATCTGAAGGTATATATTTTGTTTTGCTGAAAAAGATTTAGTGTGTGTGCTTACAAATTCTATGCTGACCACTTTCCTAGATTTAATAATACACACAGATGTTGCTCAAGTAATGTATTCAGCGTGTTACTGATATTTCCTAATAAGCTGTCACACAACATTCTAAACCCTTCAATCGTATTTATTTACTCTTTTTTTAAAAACATTGCTATAAGTAAAAGTGGTGAAATAACTTTTTGATCAGGAGGGGAAATTAAGTATGATTGGAAGAGTGGTGTTGTGTGACAACATATTAAGAAAAACCAATTAACTGAATATAGAAGAGCTTGACAAATCAGAAAAAAAATTTACGCAGCAGCCAAATTTTATAGCAGACAAGCAGTTTTTTTTGCAAGAAGTAGGGTCTTAAACAAAGTGTTTTTTCTTTTTTTTTATACCTTTCTGGGACTTAATGACCTTTTCCTGTGTTGAAAAACAGTTAATTAAGAAATCAAAAAATTTTGAGCCATCCCAAGACTTTGATTTACTTATAGTAATCACATATGCAAAATTTTAGGAATCAATACAGATTTTCTAGTTGTCATGGTGACCTGACACTTGGGATTTGTCCAGCCCTTGAATGTAATATATGAGCAACATCAGAATGTATTGATATAACAGCAGTAATACTACAGCGACGTACACAGTGGGCACTTGTTATGATGACCCCCCCTGACTCCTTGCTCCATGGCAAACAGATGATGTTATATTAGGATGTTTTTGTATCAAAAGTTTGAAAACAAAAACTAGTTTTTTTCCCTCAAGACAATTCTATATTTGATCAGAATTGAAAAAAATACAGGGTAGACGAGAAGTCCTGGACACATGAAAATTATTAACAAATCATTGTATGATTGACATAAAAAAGGTGCTCTGTGTGCACTAAAATAATTATCATGCTCTAGAGTTTTTTAAACAAGTTAAAAAAGTTCAAATTTCATTCACAGGTGGCACTGTAAAACAAAAACTCAATATATCACATAAAATGCAACACAAACAATTCACAATAAATGTTTATGACAATTTGCATAACATAAAACTACCATATTTCTCTCAACATTAGCTCCATTCCACTTGTTTAAATGGAGGTTGAGCTAAAAAGGGTTCTCATATTGAAAAATGTGAGAATTTTATTTTATGCAAATTGCCGCTGTGGTGGTCGAGTGGTTATAATGCCGGACTCGTGATGCGAGGATCCGGGTTCGAACCCCACAGTGGTGGTCGGCTGAAGTTGGTTTTCTGTGGTTTCCAACTTCAAGGCGCTAATGCGAGCCGATCTCCCCGTTAAAAAGTCTCGCCACAGAGAGCAACAGTCCTACAACGATAAATCATTCAATCATAACACTTCACTCATAGTTAGTAAAATTGGGGGCAGATGACAGCACTACACATAACAAGCATTACACAGAAACAAAACTTTACGTCAGGTTGCACTACACGTACACGCACATTCCCGCATGCACCGATTCGTTGGGGGGTTCCGGGGGGGGGTGCATGTGTGGTGTAGCAGTAGTAGGTAGGGGCTCGGGGATCCATGATGTTCTTAAGTCAGCCACCTCGTTGGGCAATTTGCCTGTTGTGGCGTTGTATTTGTATTTGTATTTGTATTTGTCATAAACACTAATTATGCACTGTTTGTGTCACATTTTATGTGTTATTTTTTATTTTTTATCAATTTATTATGTTTCGTTTTGCAGCACTACCCGTTAGTTGAAGTATGAACTTTTTAAAATTTATCATCATAAACTCTAGTCTATGATAAGTATTTTGGTGCAAACCATGCCTTTTCATATAAGTTGGCTGCTTTGTTATTAATTTTTAAAATGTGTCCAGGACTTCTCGTTCACCCTGTGTAATAAATTGTTATAATGTAAGCAGAGTTGTGATAAAAAGGTATCTGGTTAAAAAATAATAAAATTTGATAACTGCATGCTTGCAGTCAGGACAGGAACTAGAGGGGAGACAAAAAAGGCAACTGCTTTGTTCAGCAAATTTTAGGTGGAAAAAAAAACACTGTCACAAAATCGTTGAATTTAACAGCGGTAGCCCTCACAAAAATCCTAGTTACATCTCTGCTCACTCTTACATACATCCAATTTTCAGTCCAAGGGTATCACATTCTGCTTATTTGAGACAACATGCTTAATGATTGCAAATTAAAAAATATTAGAATCTATTCAAAATAAATCTGCCTGCTTCATTCTTAACTGTTGGTCATCCTCTGCATCCGTCACTGAACTCAAGCACCAACTCAATATGCAACTGCATTTCACCCGTAAACATATCTGTAGATTAACTTTTCTTTTCAAAATCCTTCATGGCCATTGTCATATTGACACTTCCAATTTTCTAACTCTAGCTTCGTACTTTTCAAAAAGAATTAACCATTCACAAAAATTGAAACCCATTTTTGCATCCACAGATTGTTTCAAATTTTGTTTCTTTCCTCAAACAATAACCGATTGGAACAACCTCCCATCAAACATTATTAATTGCACAACAGTTTCTGATTTCCTTTGTAACATCAATCGTCTCTGTCAAACTTCACCACCACATTCCCTTGTATAGGCTTTGGCCAAGAAATATTGTATAAATAAATAAATACTGATTTTCACCATGAAAACATGTCAGCTTATCTGTACATTTTTTCCTTATGTGAAAAAATCGACTCTCTATAGAATGACATGTCCTTATGTTGTGTCACATTCTTTTATTCCCTTTCTCAATCCGGATTCCAAGAAACCCCTTGACCACAAGAAATGGAGGGAAGTCAGTTACACCCAGGTATTTGTCACACATTCCATTGTGTCCTTCACCCATCACAAGCAGATTAAACTAATTTCTCCAATATCAAAGGTCAAGGTTAAACAATTTTTTTTAATTTCTTTGAAAAAAGACAAGATGGAGCAATTCAGATGTTTTTTTGGATTGATTGATCTTTGTAGATTTATTTGTTATTCTGGTTGTTGTAATGGAACAGTTGCAATAGTTGGTTGTTATAACAAATTTTGACTGTATAGTGAATTCCTCATTATCTTTGCATCTTTCTCCACAGGTGCAGGAATAATTGTTCCACCACTGGTTTTATGTATTTAAAAAATATACATTTTATGTTTGTCAGACATCATTATATATACCAGTTTTCTTGACCCTGTACTTTTGTCATTGAAGGTCCATATTGAAAATCCCCCTCATGCAGTCGCAGATTGCCAGGATCTTGTCACTGTTTACATCACCTTGGCCAAGTCTAAAATTATGGATTCAAAGGTAACAGTTACATTTTCAACTTTTATTTTAAAGATATAGATTAATGATAGAGTTTAAAGGTTTGCAAAAAATAATTGTGTTTTTTTCAAGTATATTCATCTTGGAATCACCACACAAGATGTAGTTCAAGTCATCAAATATATACTGCCATAAATGTTGAATGACAAAGTAATTTTATCATACCTCTATTTACATCTAATAGCATGTCGATGAATGACCTTGTATGGCATTGAAATTTGCCATTTAATTTGCAATTTCTGAATTAGGAATGTAATTTATTTTTTCAGTGCATTCATTACATTAATATAATCGAACAAAATAGATTCGAGCTAAAATATATTACATACACACAATTGTTGTCATTTGTTTTCAGAAACCACCCAAACTCTCTCTTGATAAGATGCTGTCAAGTTTTGAAGCTACTGGGAAAATTCCTACTACTGTTTTGGAAGCCAGGTAGGTTCATTATACAGTAAAATTTTTTGAAGAGACATCTATATTGATTTTAAAAAAATTGACAGGCATCCAGCCCAAAGGATCTGGTATGAATTCCATTATTATTTTTATTATCCCTTACATATAAAGAAAAGCCCATAAAAAATCTTGGCCCTGGAGCCCGCTGAAAATCCCAGCCTATGAGCCGAATTGCAGGATTTGTAGGCACTAACTGCACCAGGTCGCTAAATACTAAAGCCATAAAAATTGATCAAAATATGTTGACTGCACATCACATCATAACTGTCTATTAAAGCCCTTCCATGGAATTCAGAAAGACTTTCATTATTCCTGATAAAAAAATTAAACAATAAAAGTATTTAAATTTTCTAGGGTTTTTTAGATGTCTGCATTGGGCATGTGATTGAAAAAAGATGCATGCTCAATCAAGATTTTTACATGCCTCAGATATGTTAGGCAACAGATTTATCCAGCTCTGCTAAAGCGACTGGAGAAACATATCATTATAAAGGAGTTATCATTATAGATATGTAGCACATTATCACTATAAAAATTATATACAACATGCACTAACAGTATAAAAGTGCATCGAGACCAGAGAGCAATATCGTTACAGATGCTGTTATTGTTATAGAGCAGTTTTAAAAACTTTTTTGTTCTATTGGAATTTCTTCAGTGATTTTTTTCTCTCATCGCGCCTCCCCCCAACTCAAACAAACCCATAAATTCCTATGTTATAACTGTAGTTTCTATTGCGCCCCCCCCCCAGACCATTCCATCACCCAATTCGAGGAACACTGTTATAGAGGGTATAGTTATGCAGTGGAGTCTCGGTAATTCGTGGGAATGGGAGCGAGACTATCTCAGATTATCCAAAAAGAGAAAGAAACAATTTTTTAAGTGTGGGGAGGCGGATATACTCCTACCTATATTATTCTCAATTTCAGTGGCTTAATTCATTACACAACTGCCAATACCCATAAACTCTGGTTAAGTGAGGCTGACATACGCTCCAGACCACATAGGGGTGCAGATATTATTGTTATTATTATTATTTATTTATTTTTGGAACAAATCTCATGCTTGGCGAAAAAAAGTTTTGAAAATGAATTTTGAAAAACTCTAGCACCGTTGATTATATGAAACCTCAAAGTTTTGAGATTCAAATTTGAGACTCCACTGATCGAAACTCCACTGCAGCATTTCTCAAAGTGTATGTCATGGCTCCCCTAGGGGCATCACAATGAGCTGGAAATGTTGATGTGTGTCTATTTATGTTTTGAAATGGTTGTTTTATGAATGCACAATATCTGCTTCATTATTTTAGAGAGGCATATATGACCATGAATAGAGCAAGGGAGCTGTGAGTGATAAAAGTTTGAGAACCACTGCGCTACTGTATAGGATGTTGACTGTTTCCTATGCTGCACTGCTTCTTGGAAATAAGCTGCTATATTCAGGAACTTGAGACTGTTAACATATATTATCTTTGTGCAGAATATGTCGAAAAAAATCTCATATTTTCTAGAAAGGGTTCAGTTATTAATATTAATTATTCTTTCAATTTGGTTTCTTCATGACTTTTTTGAGGAAATAAATTAAATTAACAATTGTTTGATTTCGATTGAAATGAGATAAGACATTTTTTTTGCACTTGGAAGTTATTTTATTTACATAGCATTCCTGGTACCCTAGATATAATGTTTGTCATGTCATGTATGGAGATTTCTAGTACATTCTACTATTCTAGTAACTTTATCTTTTAAAAAAATGTTTTAGTGTGCTGCAAAAACATCATTATTTGACCAGTTTCATACCATTGCTCTTAACTCCTCGTGTGGTAAGTCTCTGATGATTTCCTCTCTCTAATTTTTTCTATCATTTGAAGTTTGTTATATTGCATTTTTAAATAATTAAGACATGCAACTTCCATAAGCATTTCATAGTTCAATTAATACTGAATGCTGTTTAAGTGCCAAAGGGGATTTGCTTATCTTTATTTCAATAGTTTCTGCGTATTTTAAGCATTAGAGCTTTTTTTCCCCTTGCCTTTATGTTTAACCCTTTGACACCCTGGTGCCACAGATGTGTGGGTTACTTTTCTCCCCACTGTAGAATTTTCCTCTTTTGACCTCAGAGAGTTATACTCTGACTTGACGGATTGTGTAAGTTAGCAGTTAGAAATACTGTGAATATGAACTTTGGAGGGAATGCCGAAGGCAACACTGAAAGTTAAACTTTCAGGGCGTTTTTAAATACCTAGCTTCCAAGAGAAATCACCTTCAGAGGAAAAGTGTGATTTCGTACATAGAACTTAGCATTAAAATTCTGGAAAATTTTGTATGTGAAGATGAATATACCCTGTACTATCTTGCCTGAAAAAACTTGAACGAAATGAATTATTTATTCACAAGAAATAGATAAATAAAAAATTTTAAATTTGAAGAAAAAAAATTGAAATAGATTTGCTGACATTAATGTTTTTAATGCATTTTTTGACTATCAAAAAATGCAAAAACATTTTGAAAATTCCTAAAAATTAATGCTCAGGTCTGAAAGGGTTAAGCAGTGGCACCTCAACATATAAGTTTAATTGTGTCCAGCAAATTACTTAAAAATCTTGTTTCTTCAATGAAAACTGCCATAAAAGGAGAAAGTAGGGATCTGAATTTTTTTCACAAAATAACTATGTATAAAAATTGAATAGCATGGTACAATACAGTGCTGCCTCCTCACAATTTGGCATTAATATGTTCAAAAACACGCATTAAATTGCAAAACTTTCAAATTGTGGGACAATTTTTTTCTGAGCAATCAATCAGCATTTTCATTGGAAAAAACAGTAATAATGTGATGTGTGGAGGTAAAAGGCGAAAAATTCCCTTTACAGAGTTGCGAAATAAAGTCTCAAAAGAAGAAAGAGAGCTCAAATGTGTTTCCTCTATCTACACAGCGATGAGATAGCTCACCCTGGTACATTAAGAGGTTAAAAATAATACACAAACACATAAACCAAGCTTTCATTTTCTCAAATGAAATTTTCTAACCTTATACTTATGCCTTTTAGCTCCCAGAATTTCCAGATACGAAGATGAAGTTTATTCAAGCTCTGAAAAAGTGAGATTACTTCTGGCTCTTGTGTGAATTAATAAACATCGATATATGAATGTTATAATGTAAATTGTAATTTTTTTGTTTTTAATCCCTTTTGCTTCAAATATATTTTATGTTTTACATATTAACACACTTAGAGAATATGAAACACCCCCCCCCCAAAAAAAAAAATATTCCTATTCAAATATAATTATATCAGGGACTTCTGTATAGTTGAAAATTTGATAAAAAGAATATCGGAAGAAAGCATTTCAAAAATATGGAATTAGATGTTATGAAGAACATTCAAATGTGAAGCAATGGCATGCTCATTTTTTTAAATAATTTTTAGCATCATTTATTTAATAATTTATAAAATTATATTTTTGATTTTTCTATTAAATGAATTCAACTATCATATATTTTTATTTTGTATTAAACTTTTGATTTTATAGTCTATTGCATTCATTTGCAGGGCTGAAAAAATTCCAAAGGAGGCATATGACAAATATGAAGAAAGCTGTAAGAAAGCTAAGTTTCCAGATGGTGTGAATTTTCATTTTTTTAAAAATATATTTTGAAAAATTACATATTAGAGTTATCATTATCAGGTTTCTTTATTATCATATTTGATGAAAGTTTCCTCTCTGGCTTCTGCATTTATTCAGGTGGAAAGCAAATCTATGAAGGGTCTATAGTAGATAGAGGTTTTATGGACGTGACAAAGAAATTCAAATGTGAGCTCAAGAAATTTGGAAAGACAGGTAATTTTTTCCTTATCCTTTTAAAATATGTTGACGTTGTGTTTTGTCTTCAATATTCAATGCTTTGTTCGTGTAAGCTTCTTTTGTAATTTGAAGTGCTTTCAGAATTAGAATTTATAATCACACATGTTACTGAGTGAAAACTAGTAACTACTTGATCCATCAAATACGTAATACAGGGTGGCCCAGAAGTCCTGACATGATTTGAAAAAAATCATTGAAAAAAAGCTATTAAAGATAGAGACAAACGGTTTAAAAGCATTTGAAAGAGGATTTCAATTTTTTTTTTCAATTTACCATAAAATTTCTACATGTGTCCACACCTTTAGTGATGCAGAGGATGATTTTAAAGCAAGTATAGAATTTCTAGCCATGTTATTTGTGATGGGTTTTACAAAGAAAGAAGTAAGGATGAAAGTAAAATGAATATAAGTAAAAAAAAAAAAACTGAAACATTTTCTTTTAAATGCTTTAAACAGTTTGTCTCTATCTTCAATAGCTTTTTTTTAAAGCATTTCTTTCAAATCATTTCAGGACTTATGGATTACCCTGTATAACAGCTACTGCATTACAAATTATATTTACATTCTCAATTGAATTTTGGTAGTTATTTCATATAAAATAAAGCTGAAAACAATGTTTTTCATTTTGAAAAACTTTTGTTTTACATAATAAGTTTCCCCCTCCCCCTTACTTTTCCAAATAGATCCTATTCTGATGAGGAGCATTTTTATAGAGTTTCAGAGAAATGTCCAACATCGTCTGAAATCGATTTGCAAAAGTGGTGCGAGTGCTTGTGATGGACAGTCAATGGATGAAGCTTTTCCTCATGAACAGGTTTGTTGAGATAAAGTTATTTTATTGTGTGTAGTATACCAGGAATTTTCTAACGTTATATTGTCACATCACCCTTGAGAATTTCTAATGCAGTATATTGTAGGGCTGGCGAAATCCCAGGCTCCAAGTCAAGTGAAAAATTGGTATTGGCACCTAAAATTTTCTTTGTGTAGTTACTAAATTGCTGGCTGAGAGCAACGCAAAGGAATCACTCTCATGAGTTTATTATTTTTAATGCAGTTTTATCTCCAAAAATCGCATCATTTGGAAATCACTGTGCGATGTTACCACAATGCTTGAAATTTATAGCAGCATACCCGCCAACATGAAAGAGGGTCACTGTGCCCGGAAAAAGTTAAAAGAAGCATTATTTTGGACCTTTTTCTTCGGGTAAAAATTTTTATCCTGCCTAAAATTTTTTCTTGTTGAAAGTTTGTGATAGAACTAGATTTTTTTGCAATTTGTCCAGTGCTAGTATATTAGAATACCTCCTCTTAATTTTTAGGTGCTTCATCAGCACTCTCTAAATTACAGTGCCATTCGGGTTAGGAATCATACTCTTATGACTTTATTATTTTTAATGCAGTTTTACCTTCAAAAATTTCACCATTTGGAAATCACTGTGTGATGCTGCCACAATATCACATGCACGATTACACCAGAAAAGGTAAATTATACTTCTTGTCTGAAGTTTATTGTCAAAAACATAGCTCTTCCATCTCAAGTTTTTGAAGTTACAGGCACTATTCAGTTTTATAAATTGACACATTTTTATGGGCTTGTACTCTTGGTCCTAAACAATACATCTTTTCTATGAATGTTTTCCCAATTTTCTTTTTACAAATGTTTCAAGAACTTATTGTACAAGTTCATATCACTCACAATTTGAAACATAGAAAAATCAGACATACTAGATATGCACTCAGACTGTTCAGTACATACAATTTGCTCCACCCTCTGCCTCAAAACTGGGCTGGAGGAGATCTCGGCAATCCAGCAGAAGAGTCCTGGCATTCATTCATGTTCAAGTTCTTAAAAACGAGCATTGGCTATTTTTGGCTTTTTTAATTGTTGTATCATATCATCTGGTACATACAAATTATTTTAAAAATATTGAATATGGAAAAACAACCAAATTTGTTTAGTGCTAGTTGTGCCTTTAGTCCCTATTTCATATTTTTCTAGTATTTTGCTAATTAAAATGCATTGTTATTATTTCTAATATAGGTGATAAAGGAACTTGTGCAATGCTACTGCTATGCTCAGCTTATGATATCATTATCTACTAGATTTTCATTCAACTGGGATTTGATCCACGAACTTTCATTTTCAGTTTGTCTACGTTCAAGTTTATTAATTTTCCTGAAAATGAAGTTGCAAACTCATGTAAGAGATGTGTTAGGTAGTTTTAAATTTTGACTTATATGATGATTTTGTTATTGGGCAGTACTCCAATCCAATATATTTTATTCATTTAAAAAAATAATTTCTCCTCAATGCTTCAGGATTCTTTTTTTCAATGTAAAAACCAAAATGTTTCATCACAACACATGGAATGAGCAAATATTCACTTCAGACATTTTTTGTATATTTTTATTTAATTCCTTAGTTTTATTTACATTGGTATGAACCAGTCATTTTGACATCAATTAATCAATTCTTTTTTATTAAAGTTGCCAATTCTGAATCATTTATTCTGCTGATAAAATACAATAATTTTTTGTTTTTTTATGATAATAGAATTTGCTTTCATTGAAAGCTCAACTGGATTTTCTTTTGTTGTAAAATTTTATTTTTGGTTGACCAAAATGGCTTTTTAACCATGGCCATGGATTTTGATTACATGTTTTTTATCCATCACAACTATTGTGATGAAGTGACAAGCTCTTTCGTTATTAATGAAACATGAAATGTTGTCATTATACATGAAAGGGCTTTCCTCAGAGCAAATATGGCTATATTTTTTTTACCTGGTAAAGTGATCAACAAATTCATGTTTTACATATTTTTTTCGAATTTTTTTTAATTCTCATCAAAATTTCTGCTAAAAAACTTATGACATCAGTCATGGGATATCTGACTTTTTAAAATTTATTTGTTTATTTTTATGAAATCTATTTAAGCATGATGACATCACGACTGAAGAATTTGAAGGACTTTCTTCGCTCCTAGCAAAGATAAGCATGTCAGACCAATTTGAGCAGGGTGGGATAGCCAATGAGATATTCGATGCAACAACTTTGTTTACTGGAGATGACATAATTTTTTTCTCAAGGTAGCTTCAAGCTTTTGTTTTATCTTATGTGCTTAAATTTTTAATATCAGACAGCAGTGTGAAATGAATTTGGAACAGCAATTTTTTTATTCATTACTATTCTTATAGATTAGCATTTCACTATTTGAAGTTCATCTTGCCTGCAAAAATTCAAGATTTTTACCACCAATCAGATTCGTGGCAGAGGCATATTCCTGAAAGCTTATCAAAAAAAGTAATTTGTTCACATTTTCTTCAGTCACACAGAATATTTTTGAAGTGTCTATTTTACTTCCCCACTTTTAATCAAAATAAACTTGATTGATTTGAATAAGTTCTTACACGTTTTTCAAGCACCAAATATTTTATTTTTTATCATTAATAAGATTAAATTAATGAGATTAATCTATCTTATTAATTTTTTTTTATTTTGAAATTAATAAGAAAGTTTTTGATTGATCATTTACTAATTTCATCAAGTACAGATGTTCAGAGATTCAACCTTTGTGTATATTTATTTATTTATTTATTTATTTTGTGATTTTTTCTTTGTGTTTAGTTTCAATTTGTTGTGCCCAGACTGAATCCCTCATATAGGGAGCCTGATGAACGTTCTATCGAAATAGATGAATTGTTTGCAGAAACAAACAAGCTTCTGGAATATATTCCTCTCAGTCACTCACACTTATTCAAGAAGGTAATGGCTAAATTTACTATTTTGGAAAGGTAGTAAATAGAGAAAGGGGACACCATCAATATATACTGAATATACTAGTATATCTACCTTACTGCATTTTCCTGCGTATAATCCACAAATTATATAACCACTACATGTATTTTTTTTTTCCAAGGGGTTTGAATTTTTTGTGATAAAAAGAAAAAAAAAGATTTTTAGGTGTCATGTAGATGTGTGTGAGTAAAAAAAAATCAAAATTTTTTCCTTTCCTTAAGATTACAATATCAATAAATGAAATTTTCCCATGCAGATTACAGTAAAACTTCAATTAACCGTCATCGTCCAAGCCAAGGCTGTGATGGATAACAGAAATCTCTTAATATATATGTACAGTAACATGATTTCACTGCGGACTTGGGATGAAAATGAAAAGAAAATCCTTTAAAAGTGAATAATGCATACATATTGTATTTAATTTTGCAAAACGATCAATACAAACTTCATTATAACGTCAGCCCAGGTAGTGGCAACATTGAAAGTAGCGTCCTTCAGGTTGTATCCTTTCTAAAATACTTTGACAATTATGGAATCATCAGATGAAAGCATTCGATAAAAGCTTTTCTGTAACGTTGCTTCATATTTTCAATTACGCCCTGGTTCATAGGCTAAATAACTGCAATTGAAAGCCGTTGTAGTTGAACCCAAAATTGTAAAAGAACCGCAGCTATATGCGTTTCGGAACTATATGAAGTTCCTTCATCAGTAGTCGAAACAAAGAAAAAAACCTCTTTATAGCAGGAGTTACTCACTGTTGTATAGACGAAAGAGTCAAATTCAAAATGAACTGGCAACAAAAGAGTAGAGGAGGAGAGTGGAAAAAGTAAAAATGGCAGAGCCAATGGCAAACGAGAATGCGATAGTGATGCTGATGGAGAAGAATAATTATTGTGTAGAAACTGTTGCCAGATTTTTGAGAAGGGTGGTGTGCTAGTTAGGTCTTTGACCAACTGGTTTGTGTTTTTGTTGATGTGGAATGATTCAAAGAAGTCCAAGTCAGATGGTGAGGGGCATTTTTGAATAATTTTGGCAGAAGAGAAGTCAAATTTATGGTCAAAGGACCAGCAGTGTTTGGCTATGGATGAGCGGTTATAGTCTTGGTTGGTTATGTATCTTCTATGCTCATTTAAACGGCATTTTAGGGCACGTTTGGTTTGACCTACATGTGATAATCCATGCATTGGCATGAAATGCTGTAGATGCCCCAGTTGTTGAGTGTGTCAATGGGATTTTTTAGTTTAGAGAAGCGAAGTTTATTGACGGGGGTGAAAACTACCAAAAAATTGTATTTTCGTAGGATTTTGTTTCTGCTACAGATGAAGGAACTTCATATAGTTCCGAAACGCTTATAGCCATGGTTCTTTTGCAATTTTGGTTCAACTACATTGGCTTTCAGTTGTATTATCTAACCCAAAAGGTAATTCATTTCTAGATAATTGCAGTTGTATTCACTGGGAGAAAGAGGCATGTTATTTTGCCATCATCACTTTTGAGTTCGCAAGACGGGTGTGTCAGGGCATTGTCCATTAATAGCAGTGCTTCTTGCGGCAACTGCTTTTCGGTCATATGAGCTCCAACTTGAGGCATGAAAAAGTTGTGGAATCATTCTGAAAAAACTGTTTGGCCCATCCAAGCACATTTTTGGGTACAATTGTGGGCACTTTTTTGGGTTCACGGCCAATGCATTGATATTTAAATTTTTGAAAGCACATGGTTTTTGGATTTACCAGTTACAAGCAAGGGTAATCTATGATAGCCGGTGGCATTTGTACAGACCGTAGCAGTGATATTATATTTTTGAACCATAAAACCTGGGATTGTTTTTCCCTACTTTTTATGATGATGATGGTTAACAGAAACTGATGGGTAAATGAATGACGGTTAATTGAAGTTTTACTATATAATGCTGCTGTAGACTATATGGGAGACTACCATATATTATTGCTGAAAGGATATAATACTCCCCCCGTCCCCATTAGTTTTAAGCTGTAAATGACAGTAATAGAAATTTCCTGTTATTCCACGTACCATTTGCCACAAATGGTATACTGTGGATGCACATTTATAATTATATTTTCAATTCCTTTTTAAGAGAGAAATGTGTGTCTTATTCCAATGGTTGCTGATAGAATTTGGTTAGTTTATTATTCATTTATGTACAGCATAAATTATGTGCCATTAGTGTATCAACTTTTTTGTAACCATCTTTGTAAACATGTATGTGTTTGTGTGATAGATTCCCTGTGCTTAGTGTTAGTTAAATTTTGAATAGATATTTTATGCACCTTGATGTAAACCACGATTTTTTCATTGTGGCTCTTATTTTTCTAATAGCTGTCTTTCAAAGATTGGATGAAATATGAATGCGGTATTGCAACATATTCTGACTATTTAAAAGATAGTGAAAGGTATGTTTGAAAAAATATACATTTATGAAGCAATACCAGTTAATAAGTTGTATTTGTATAATAAAGACAAAATTTTTAGAAATTTTTATTGTCTGCGTCACTATGACTGTGCCATGTTTCTTCTGAGTTGCTATGCCATGGTCCAGAGGTTAAAATACAAGATAATGCAGTTTAAAACAAAATATGTATTATATTCTATTCTTCTGGATCATGGCATAATTACCCAGAATAAACATTGTTTTGAGATATAAAATTCATAGAAGTACATTTTTGATATTGCTTTTAGGCAAACTTATCTTTTATCTTGCCTCAATAATTGGTGTTCTTTGCGAAACTGGAAAACTAGTGGAAGCTTAAATATTCTGAGAGAGAATTGCTGTGTTGTTTTGAAGTTTCTGTTATCAAAGAATGAACCTTCATCATTCATGCAACATCTATTAGGTGCTTTTCAGGTTAGAATATGAATTCACTTTTTATTTTTTACTTCTAATAGAGTACAAGATTACTGAAAATACAAGATACAGAGGCTACAACAAGCAGAAACCCAATGTGGTAGTTTAAAAGAGATGTCCATAAAAAATATGGATGTCAAATATAACTAAAACACAGCAACCTAAAATAAGAGCAATTATTATGAGAAAACAAGTACACACCAAAATAAAACGAATATAAAGAAATGATTATGATAAAATACCCAGCACATAAAAACTTATATTGTTGTATCTAAGTATGGATAGCTTCTCTCGATTTATCCCAATATATTTATCATATTTATTTTTGAATGTGTCAATTTTGTTAGAATTCACACAATCTTGAGGGTAATTCCATTCTTTCACAACCCTATTAGAGAAAAATTTCCTGCAACACCACAACCTAGAATTGGATCTTACCAATTGATGGTGTCCCCTTGCCAAAGTAAATTGACAATGAATAACTCATGTTTCATCCATCTATCCGGTTGAAAATTTTAAGCGCTTTAGTCATGTCCCCAGACATCTGCATTCTTTCAATATAAACATATTAAAAATAGCAAGTCTTTCTTCATAGCTCAATCCCTGTTTACCAACGAGAGCATTTGTAGCTCTTCTCTGTATTCCTTCAACCAATTATATATCCCTTTGTGGGTATGGTCTCCAAAACCATACAACATGCTCCAGGACATGATGAACTAAGCCCTAAATAGTAGAAGAATGACTTTGGGGGAATGCAAAAAGACCTTTTTTTTTTTATAGAATAAAACCGAAAATTCTGTTTACTTTCCAACCACAGCAAGACTGAATCTCATTTTTTTCCCTTCAGAACAATGTCATTGCTTTAATGAATTTGATTCTGCAATTTAGCATGAAATACTAAACAATATTAAGTAGAAAATGCAAATTTTTATCATCTATCACGATTTGGTAGCTTGTTCAACTCTTCTTGTTCTCAAGGTCTCTTTGCATTCCCCCTGAAGTCTTTCTTCTACTTTTTTGGGGCTTAGTTATGGGCCATTCTTAGAAATTCACTTAAAAAGGTCCTCAGCAATTTACACGAAATTTATTGGGTATAGAACTTATTCTGTCATTTTCTACTTATAGCCGCCCTGTCTCTGAAATTTTCCAGTTCTATATAAAAAATTTTCATCAATAGATTTGTTTAAATTCACTTGAAACGATTTTTTTTTTAAATGTCTTTCTCCTGGCTATCTCCAGCCCCTTTTTAATTTTTTTTTTTAAATGATTACTCTCTCTCTGTCTTAAAACAAAAAAGTTATATTCCTATTTTTAATAGCATTAAGCAATGTACTTTTTCATATTTCATCTTTCTTATAATTAAAAATTTTTTTTATCAATAATTTATAGCCAAACAAAATTTTTTCCCAGAATTTTTTTTATTTATAACAATATGAACATATCCACCATCGCAAGTAAATGTAGGGCCAAATAATCAAATTTTTTTATAGAAAAGGTGGAGAAAAATAGTCATTGAGATAGTTTTGTCTGATAATTAATAATTATTTAATAGATTAAACTCTTCATCATGAAAATAGAGACAAGTGGTTTTCATTAAATGTCTTATAGCTACTTTTTTTGTTGAGAAATATGAAATTAAAAATTATTTTTACTTTACCACACATTTTAGTCTAGGGGCTTCTATTATTTCTGAAAAGCAGTTTTTATCACTGTTGCAAAACACATGAAATGTCTTTCTCCTGGCATAAGGTAACCAGAAGGTGTGCTGATTAAGGTGATTTGATCCTAAGTTGGAGGGAAGGGGAATAAAAATGGGGGTGGGGGAATCAATGTTGCAGTCCATTTCTTGACTGCAACATCAAGCTGCAATGATGTTTCATCTGAATACTTTGCTTTGCTTTAAGAGTGCGAAGAAAAAAAATTGTTCAGAGTATCAGTGCTTGTCCTAAAACGAGGAGTGCTTGTTGAAAACAAGCTACCAAAATAGAAGGAACATGTTGCCAGTGTCAAGCATAAATATCAATTGAAGTGCTGAAACAGGCAAAATGCCACGTCAGGTTTGTCCATTTCTTAACATAGTTGAACTAAATTTTTTCAACGTCAAAGGTTGACATCAATTATATATATATACATATTTTATTAGAGACATTGGCTTTGATTAATTTAATTTTTGAATTTTCAATTAATTTAATTTTTGAATTTTCAATTAATTTAATTTTTGAATTTTCAATTAATTTCATTTTTAAAATTTTCAATTTTCATATGCTTTTAAATTCTAGTTTTTCTCATCATCAATTTTGTTTTAAATTTTTCACATTTAAACAATGAATTTTCACATATTTCATTATATATATACATACATACATACAGTGTTCTGTTAATGGACCAACAAACTCAGAAGGTTGTTAGTAGACATGAAGAGGAACAAAAATTGCAATGGGATATGGTGTTTCAAACCACGTTGAGAGGGTGAAAAGTGCAAAAAACGCATGCAGGTTTTGACATCCCCCTAGAACAAAAAAAGTACAATAATAACTACGAAAAGATTTATTTGATTAATTATTACCAGAGTTGTTGGAAGTGGTGGCCGCTGACGTCATTGCAGTCTACAACGACAAAAAAAATTCCTGGACACGCTCGAAAATATCAGGTATGCTTTTGATGTCTGCCGCAGCAATGACAATCCACACTATGAGATCCTCCAGTGTGTCCACGGGCATTGTGTAAATGAGTGATTTAAGGTGATCCCATAGGAAAAAGTTATATATATAACATCGAGGTGATTATGGAAATAATTTGCAGGAAAAATGTGCAGGATCACCATCATGCATGAACCACATACAGCTTACGTCAAATATGGTGAGCGAACTCACGAATGTATTCAGCGATCAACTGACATCCACCTTTCATCTCCTCTGGACTCAGAGCCTGCATGCATTTTTCTCAGTTTTCACACTCTCAACATGGTTTGCAACACCATGTTCCATTACAAGTTTTGTTCCTCTTGATTCTTAATAACAACCCTCTGAGTTTGTCAGTCCATTAACAGAACACCCTGTATATGAATATACACCCTATGTATAATTTTTTTTGACTAATTTAGGTCAGAATGATGCATATGTAAATGCATGAATTTGTGGATAACTATTTCTAATTTTATCTTTCTTTTTTTATTCTTCAAAAATCACAATGAAGGAAAAATTTGTGCATGAAAACAGTGAACTGTAGCTTGTACTCATTTACTTTTTTTGCTAATTTGAAGGATTATCTGCATCAATTACTAGATTGTGCTGGAAAACAATCTATAGAAACCAATTTTGATCCCTGGATGATTGAAGCATATTCTATTGCCAAAGAAAGGCTTTCTAAAAATCAGTTTCACCATGTGCATGTGAAAATTCTCACAAAACGATTTATGAGGTTAGTAGGACAAGAATTTTTTTTTTTTCTGTTTAACTTATTTCTTCCTGAACGTAACATATCTTTTAAACTTTCCAGTAGAAAACATTCATGAATCTAAAGCAAACAAAATCATTACTTCAGTTTTAAGAGTGTGTTATCCAATGAATTGTGTGTTTTAACGGTGTGCCTTTATTTGATTTGTAAAGTTATATTTATTGCTATTTCTAATTTGATTTCTCACAAATTTAAATAGAACTTTTCTATGAGTGACTGTAATTGTGCATGTTTATTATTTTTAAGTTTATGTATTGATTTGGATATGCTAACTTGCGATGCCCGAGTAATTTTATCAAGAAAGCGTAAAATTTACTTCAAACTAAAAGAATGAATAATTTTTTTTTAGATAAAATATAAAAAGCTATCACATGATTTTGTTAACTATATGTAGACCAAAAAGCTTTTGACAAATCCCAGAAGTGCTGAGTAGTCTTGGTGACCTGAAAATTGGCATTGAAGCCTGAAAGTTTCTATGTGTGATTAATATATTGGAGTCAAACACCGCAAAAAGTTTTATGAATATGTGTACTGTCACATAAGTATGGGGTCATCAGTCTTGGGAAAATGAAAAAAAGATTATTCTTTTATAATTGTTTTATTCTTAATACTTAGCTCCTAAGAAATTTGTGTGGGTCCCTAATTTTTTTTTTTTTTCATTTTTCTAGTCCTGGTGTAGATTTAAAAACTAGAGTAAGTACTACATCAAAAGTGAAGTAATGTTTTTGATCTTGTTAAAACATTGTATTTTAATTTTTTCAATTAACTAAAGGAATGATGATGATGAAAGGATTTTATTAGTTTGGCTGATATTTACTGCTTTCTATATTATACTTCCAATATTTTTCAAATACTTGATATTGTTAATTTTTTTATTTGTAGATTAGCATGTGATCTTCCACCATTTCTTCTTTTTGGGGACCTTCCTGGCATTATTTATGAAAATAATGGATCTTTTCCATCTGCAAACTTTATTAATACCCTGGCAAGTATCTGAATTTTTTCTTCTATTTTTGTTGATATTTTATTTTGATTTTAAAAAATGATTTTTTTTTAAATTATAATTTATTATGTCAATAAAAAAAATTATGATTGATAAAATTGATGCTAAATTAGCACAATAAATATTTTATAAAAATTCTTTAGAGAAATTATCTTGTCTTATTTTCGTTTTATATAGTTTCAAGATTTGAAAATTTTCCTTGTTTCTTAAAATAAGCTTCTGCACGAGCCAATAAGAAAAAAAAAACCTTGTGAACTTAATGTCACCAACGTATCAGATAGGTATAGCCAGAAATTTATTTTGGGAAGGGGAACCAAACTGCTAGAGTATAGTAGACAACCATGTGATTCCTTTATATAAAATAAGCCATTTTCTCACATTTCGAGTGGAACTTGACATCATAGTAAGGGGCTGTCTCAATGATAAAATTCAACTTCCATATAATATTTGTTTTACTTTGTTCTACAACCTTTTTTTCTTTCAAATATTTTGTAAACGGTCAATGTCCATTTTGATTACCTGAATCATAATTCAATGAACAGATTACTTGAAATAAAATATTATTTTCAGGATTTCTTTTGAACTTTATATTAAAAATAAAAATTTGTGTGCCCTATCAGAATAAATGTTGCTAGCTCCAAAATTAGGTTTTAAAACAATAAAACCATATCAAAGAAATACTTGTAATAAATTGTATGTTTTTTGTATTTTTTGTGAATAAACATGTAATTTTACATTAATATCAGAATCTCATATATAGTAACTTTTTTCTATGAACTATAATATAACTATGAACTATAACTTTTTCCATGAAACCATATAGAAACATCATTGGACAGAGGAAGGTCTTTTGGATTCAACCTCAACCTGCCTTTTTTTAAAAGTATGTCCTTTGAATTTTTCGATATAAATTCTCTTATACTGAGACTAATTAAAATAAAAGTATTGTAAAGATAGCATATATAAGAAAGCTGAAATTCATAGAAATTTGTTGTTTCATTTTATGAAAAGAAGTGATTGGGCATGTATATTGACTAATTATAAGTATGTTCCAATTGATATGATAGTGTTATAATGTATTTTTTTTTTTTAGAAATTTTCATAAAATTTGTTTGGAATTTTGCTTTTCTCTAGTTTGAAATGTTAACCAGGGAAGCATGAAAGGAATCTTAGTGGGTATGAGATAAAATATACCGTGGAACAACTTTTGATTCCACATGTAATGATTATTTGAAGGAGTGTGATGCCCATATTCCTAGATGCTAGGGATGTGGCCTAATCAGAAGGTTGAGAATCACTCATGTATATCAAATTACTGATAAAATTATTTTCTAATGTTTTATTATTTATTACCCATTAATACTAGGGACCAATGTGTGTAGACCCAAAATTGCAAAAAAAAAAAAAAAAAAAAAAAAAAACACACACACACACATGGATAAATGCATTTTGGAACTATGTGAAGTTCCTTCATCAGTTTGAAAAGTTTCTTCATCAAAGAAAGAATAGTGAAAATACTCCTTATAGTGGGAATTACTCACTGTTGTAAACAAACAGTTGGATTCAAAATGAACCTGCAACAAGAGCAAAGGAGGAGGGGAAAAAGAAAAATGTCGGAGCCAATCACAAACGAGAACACGATAGTGATACTGATGGCAAAAAAATAATTATTGTAGAAACTGTTACCAGATTTTTGAGAAGGGTGGTGTGCTCTAGTTAGGTCGTTGACCAATTGGTTTGAGTTTTTGTTGATGTGGGATGATTCAAAGAAGTCCAAGTTAGACGGTGAGGGGAATTTTTGAATAATTTTGGCAGAAGAAAAGTCAAATTTCTGATCAAAGGACCAGCAATGTTGGGCTATGAATGAACAGTTCAAGTCTTGATTCGTTACGTATCTTCTATGCTTGTTTAAACGTTAGTTTGACCTATATATGATAATCTGCGCATTAGCATGAAATGCTGTAGATGCCCCATTTGTTGAGTGGGTCAATCAGATCTTTTTGTTTAGAGAAGTTAAGTCTATTGATGGGGTGAAAATCATAGAAAAATTATATTTTTGAAAGATTTCAGCAATGCGTTGGCTGGTTTTTTGGGTAGAAAGGCAAGATCAAGTTTTTGTGTTCAGGTTTGGTTGCGGAAGTATTTTTAATAAGTTTGCTGTGTAGATTATCAATAAGAGAGCTGTGGTAGCCATGATCAACTGCTATTGCTTTTAGAATATTGAGTTCAGCTACAAGTAGCATTGGTGAGGAGCAGATATTAATTGCTTGATTGTATAGAACGAAGCATATTTTTGTGCCGGAGGTTGTGTGGGGGTAAAGAAACAGCAAACAGTTTATAAAAGACAGTGGAAGAGAAAGTGGGAAGAAAGTCTAAAAAGAAAAGTCTTCGAAAATATAATTTTTCTGCGATTTTCACCCCCCATCAATAAACTTAACTTCTCTAAACAAAAAGATCCTATTGATAAACTCAACAACTGGGGCATCTACAGCATTTCATGCCAATGCATGGATTATCACATGTAGGTCAAACCAAATGTGCCCTAAAATGCCGTTTAAATGAGCATAGAAGATACATAACCAACCAAGACTTTAACCGCTCATCCATAGCCCAACACTGCTGGTACTTTGACCATAAATTTGACTTCTCTTCTGCCAAAATTATTCAAAAATGCCCCTCACCATCTGACTTGGACTTCTTTGAATCATTCCACATCAACAAAAACACAAACCAGTTGGTCAAAGACCTAACTAGCACACCACCCTTCTCAAAAAACTGGCAACAGTTTCGACAATAATTATTTTTCCTCTATCAACATCACTATCACATTCTCATTTGTGATTGGCTCTGCCATTTCTCTTTTTTTCCCACTCCTTTACTCTTGTTGCCGGTTCATTTTGAATCAGACTTTTTGTCTACAACAGTGAGTAACTCCCGCTATAAGGAGTATTTTTACTATTCTTTCTTTGCTACTGATGAAATAACTTCATATAGTTCTGAAACGCGTTTAGCCGTGGTTTCTTTTTGAAATTTTTGGTCTACACACGTTGGTCTTCCTATTATTATCTCACCCAAAAGGTAATTAATTTCTATTATCCATTATTTCAGGGGTTATTATCAACATTAGATTTTTCTGAAAGAAATGGTGAAATGGAAAGACTGGATGGTGTAGTAACAAAATTGATTTCAGCTGTCCCGATGTTCATGTGCTCTGTGATTGTAAATTATGGATATGTTAAGCCAATATTTGTAGATGCAAAGTGCAAGAAGAGCAACCTGTACAAAACTTTGAAAGAAATTGATCATGTTATTTCTTCTGCCTTAAAGCAAGTAGTGAGATTCTGAAAATTGTAACATTACTAGATTTTATTGGGAAATATAAAAAATAAATTTTTTCTTTCATTACTGAAATCTAACTTTAGGCCAATACCTGAAGGATTGTGGTATAAGTTTCATCACATATATTGTATATCTAATGCAGGTCTATAATAAATATATATAAGAAAAATATGTTTTTCAAATAAAATATTTTAAGCATAAATTTTTCTTGTATAGAACTGAAAACATTTTACGTGAACTTCAAGGTTTGAAAAACATGGACAAATTATTGATTGGATTTGCTCTGTATCACCTGGATTTGCCAAGTATTGATTATGAAACTTGGCTTAACAAACCAGATTTTGTTGAGGTAAATAATTTATCTTCCAGTTATTATTATTTTTTTTTCTGTAATTATAAATTTAATAAACCTTCCCCCAAATAGATTTACAGTCTAACTGTGCTAAGCTATAGTGAATCCATCTTACAACTAACAATTTTTGATCCCATCTTATAGGATGTTTTCCTATTAGATCGGTATAACAAACAAAATTTCTTAGTCCCCCAAGATTCATTGTAATAGAGTTTGACTATATTTTTCCAAATTTTAATTAAATTTCATATTTTAAATGATTAAGCTGTGTTTATGAATTAGACTTTAGATGAATAAATAAATTTATAATCTGCAAGTTTGAATTTAACCGTCTCCCTTTTTTGAGTGATTTATCAGGGAGAAAAGACAGGTTTCAATAGAAGATTTGAGATTTTTTCAGTGATCATTTAATATAATAATCATTTTTATTAGAAATTTTGATATGAATTTAAAATGTGTCTCTTGAGGTAACATGCTGTAGTTAGAAAAAAAATTTTAATGTGTGTGCAAAATTTGTATGTGTATTCTTTTTGATTATGAAGTATTTTCTATCTGGACATGGTTAATGTATCAAAATACTTTCCTGTTATTGTGTATTCTATAATAGATTCTGGGGAATGCTATCATGTTTTATTCATCACTAAAGCTTTCTATAAATCATGAACCTGGGGTAAGAACTGTCAGTTTTTATTGTTTTGATACCCATTTTCAAGTGAATTGTGATGAAATCCTCAAATTAACCCTTAATCTACAATTAGAAATCACTAAACCCCTCTTCAAAATGCCATATTTTTTCAATAAAGTGGGATTTCTTCAGATTTTTAACAGGCGCAAACCGAGAGGTGTAGGGAAAAAGTTTTCCATCAAGAAATCAACATTACAAAATATCTAGGCTTGTCAAATGAGAGATTTTTATCGAGGCAAGATATATCATCATTGTCACTTTGAGGGTCAAATGATTTTTTTTAGCTGATAATATTTTTCATAGTCTATGGAAGCTGAAAAAATCTATTTTGAATTTTACTGCTTATACAGAACTTCAAAAATCACATATAAAATAAATGTATTAAGTAATATTACGTTCCAAATATATAACTACTTTCTTTGTGATTCAAACTTTGGATTGCAAACTTCAAGATAAATAAAAAGAAATGCAAACAAAACATTTTAACAAAATAGTGAAATCACAGCCACACATGCTCTCTACAACAACAAGAAGGAATTGTTTTAATTGGGACATCTATCAGCAAATTCAAAATATAAAATGAAAAGCATGTGTTCTCATTTTATGTGCATGATTCTGAATTTTTATCTTCAAGCTGGCTGCATTAATGAACCTCTGAAGAACCCTTTGCACATATTCAAAGCTAAGCATTTAAGGGTTAAAATAAAAAAAATTCACCGCAAAACATAAGCAGTATCTGAACTTTACTCCAACAAGGGAAATTTTATTTTATACAAACAAATTATATCATATTGTGAATTTTTTTTCTTACTACTTCAGTTATATACAAATAAGATAAGTATGAAAATAATTTGTGGTCTAAGATAATCTTATATATGTACAGGTTAATACCAGAAATATAGTGGCTGGTGTTCGTTTTGTTATTGGTAAAGAAATTGCAAGTTTTCTCCTCCCTTCCAACCATAACTGTTCTTACGTGAAAAAAGTAGTTGGAGAATTAGATTGGCATCATTTTCCTGCTGGTTGTTTGAAGTGAGTTTTCAAATTTTATTTCTCTTTGTAAGTACAGCAATACCTTGGCTAGCACAGATAATTTGTTCTGAACTCTTTGTTAGCCAAAATGTGATTTTCCATAGGTTTCTATGAAAAATTGTTTCATTTTTTCCAGAAAATTGTGAAATTTCAGCTTGCAATGCTACTCTGTTATTTGAGTGTGTGCATCCATGTCTACTGAAATATTCATTAGTATAATCCATATTTGTTAGCCGAGGTAGAAATATAGCAAAAAAATCTTTGTTAGCCATAAAAAACTAAAATGGCCTACCAAATGATTTACCATGATAATTATTTATTATTATGGTTTATTTATATTTTTATTTATTATAATTTTCCTCTTTAATTTTTGTGTAATTTGTTTTCTCCAGGCTCTTACTACAATCATTTCCCGAAGAAGAAATCCATACAATGTCCCATAGAACTCTGACATATTGGCTGTATCTCATTTTATCAAACTATTTTGCATGCAAAGAGCAATATGCAGGAACTAACCCCCATGTGCCAAGTTTCACATTTGATATAGTTCATGGAAGCATATGTAAAATGCCATATGGAGTAAGTTGATTTCTCGTGATTCCTCATTTTAAAAGGCTTTAAATACAAATACAACGCCGCAACAAGCAAAGTGCCCAACGAGGTGGCTGAGAAAAAGATGCCCATAAAAATATGGATGTCATATATTTCAGAAATACAGCAACCCAATTAAAAATGCAATTAACAAAAATTATAAACAATATATACACATGATAAAATATTATACAATGCCCATAAAGAATACTTATGGTTGTCTTATTCTAAGTATGGATAGCTTCTCGATTTACCCTAAAATGTTTATCGTATTTCTTTTTAAACGTGTCCAGTTGCTTTCACTGACTTTTTGATCTGAAAAATAATTAATTTTCAGGTGCTGGATGATGTTTTTTTACGTGAAGCAAAATCTAAAATTAATGGTATTCTGTATGCTGCTAATGGAGCTTCATTAAGAGCCATTCCAAAAGTATGATTGCTTTTTTTTTATAATTTCATATTTATATTGATGAGAAATCCTAAAATTGCTGACATATTAGACACTTTTTCCTAATAAACTATAAAAGAATATATGACCAGTATGTTGGCTGCTAGACGGGTTTAGGTGTCGATGTGCAGTCATGTGGGCATTTCGAGGATCCAAATTTGAATCCTATTGGCAGTGATGGTCGGCCGAAGTTGGTTTTCTGCAGTTTTCGAAGTCATGAATGGGGAAAATGAGCTGTTCTCACATTTGAGAAAGTCTCTCCGCAGAAAGCAGTTGGGCCTCTAACACAATACTTTCATGACACGAAAGTTCAAGTCCTTTTCATTTTCACTTCAAACATAGAAGACAGATGTCGACACCGGTACAACGTGGAAAAAAACATAATTCTGACAACAAATATTTTAGGGTCACACATGCACAACACTTTCGTGCATGTTATCAATTCATTAGAAATTTCCAAGAGGAATGATTGAGAGGTGCATGTATGGCAAAGTAGTAGCAGTAGTCAGATTTAGACTTGACCAGGAGTCAAGAGTTTCCAGAAGAGAGAAGCTTAGATGAAAAACAATTAACTAGATTGGTTTTAATTGCCATACTGAATATAATTTTTTAAAGGGTCTGTGGCCTTCATTGTACTGGGACAAGGTATCTTTCATCTTATCGCACAAAAGGTCTCTGAAACACAAAAAGTTAAGAACCTCTCTCTAGAAGGTAAACTCTCTATAGGTGAACTGATATTCAGTTATTCTGTAGTTTACATTTCTAATAAAAAAATGGTAGCAATTCTGTAAAAAAAAAACTTAAAAAAATGAAATTATTTTACTGAGGTGTGTTGGAAGATCTGTGATTGTCAGAACTATTATTATTATTGGTAGAGGGGGGAATATAAGATCTGCTGTTAGATGGCATAACCACAAAAAAAGGGCAGAATGTATGCGAGATTTATTTAACATGTTTTTCCTTATGAAGTTTTTTTAAGCATGAAAACTCAATGTAACTAATGGCTATAAAAGACACAATCAAGATAATTTCCACTGTTGTTTTTCCTATACTAGGGTCACCTGTCGACAATTTTCACAACTCTATCTCATATACATTCTCAGGGCCCCCACGCAAAAAAAATTAAAAAAGTAGGACAGGGAGGGCACCCCTCTCCCTCCCTCCCAGACAACATAATAATAGTGTAATATTAAAAAAATTACGTAAAAACATTTAAAATTTTATAGCACTATTTCAGTATCCTATAAGATTGACTCAAGCCAAAAGCAATTTCTAGCAACCACAAATAATTCTTTTCTGTGTCACCTCTCAATATAAATTATTCTTTTTTAGTCTCCCACAGTCCAATCTGTCAGCTCTCTTCGACAATGCACTACAAATTATGAAGACATGAAAGTTTTTCAAGAATGATGCTCTCTCGAGATCACTTTCAAAAGCACAGTGCAAATTACAGGGTCCAATGTAAATAAGTCAAGATGAACCACATGGTTTTATTGCATTGTCCATCCTTGTTTTAAAGGGCATTTCACTTTAGCGTTCAATGCCAGTGTCATCATTTTTGACAAATGAAGCACTCATTTATAGCTCTTTGCTGAGCATTGCAAATATTGTTTATGCCTCTGCATGCTCTAAAAATAAAGAAGACAATTGAATGTTATTGGGTATCATCAGAGTCACAAAACCTAGAATAGGCCTATGTACCCAACTGCTTTGTTACGCAAACTGTTGTTTCCCCCCCCCCCCCTCCCGTGCTCAAAATGTGGACTATAATTTTGAATGATGAATGTGTGTGTTAGTTAACTGTCCAAGACCATGAAGTAGTAAATAAAAAATTATTTTTTTCCATCCAGACAGAATTTTTTAATGACTACTCTACTTGTTGAAGCCTCAAACTAAGTAAAAGAAAAATTAATAAACCAAATGGTCCACATATACCCCCCCCCCCACACACACACACACAAATAACCTTAAAAACTATACTATTTCTGCTTTGACAGAATCCTTAATTGCAATCTACTACATTTGTATTATTTGGCAATATATCGATGATTCCCTCCTCAATTAAAATCAATTACACAAATTTTGTTGACAGGATTTGGTAAAAAAAATGGAACATTTTATCGAAAAGTGGGAGCCCAGCATTCTATATAAATATATCCACTTTCATCCAAAATGGTTGGATATGAGAGATTTTATTGTATCTTCATATTTAATATGTAGATATTCCATACATTAGAACAGTAATTTTTTTTTTTTTTTTTTTGCAGGAAATATTGAACAAGTGTGATGATTTCACAAAACATGTTTTATTACCTGAAATAGATTGACATTTTATATAAAATATATTAAGTACTTATGGTTATTTTTCAGTGGGAGTTGCAGACATGTGTATTTATTTTTAAATTAGCATAATATTGAGTGTATTTATCATGCAAATAAAGTGTGATTCAAAAACTTGTCCATCATACAAGATCTACATGAAACTGATGCTGTGATGTTGAATGATCTACTTGCATAACATTTTTATCACTTGCTTTAATAACTGAAAGAATTGAAATTACTAAATGTTGTAAATATATATATATATTTATTTATTTATTGAAACGTTAAAAAATATTCATAAAATATAATTCATGAATACATGAAAAAAATTGTTTTCAAAATGTCTAAAATCAATATAAAAAGGGCAATGAACTCACAGATTATGACTTTCAAGGCATATCATCTGCTGTAAGTGTCAGCAATTGATCTGGCCTTAATAAATCAATCAATTTATAGAAGCACTCGTAGCCTGACAAAGCTTTTTTGTTCCCAATCATTATGAGTTTCTTCTTAGCTCGGGAAATCGCCACATTCAGTCTCCGCATATCACCAAGTATCGTTGACACCTTATGAAGGAAGAACATTTGAGAAATCTTTGATGAGAAAGAATTTTTCATTTAATTGTGAATTTTATTGAAATCATTTTTCAACTACAGCTACATCGTAGATTTGTTCCTATGTTTTAAGGGATGAATTTTAGGGATGAAATAGATTAGAAAAAATAGTAATTGCAACAATTTTTCAGTATGAGACAGATTGGGTGGTTTTAATCTTTTGAGTGGCATATTAAGACCTCTCACCATCTTAAAAGCCTCTTATTTTAGCATTGACAAGCCTAGATATTTTGTAAAATTGATGTCTCAATGAAACACTCTTTCCCTATTCCCCCTAGGTTTTATTCAGATTTTCAGCAGGTGCATACTACTGCATTAAAAAATACGACATTTTTTGAAGAAGCTCTGTAATTTCTGCTGTGTCGCTGTAGTAGTAAGTTAAACTATACAGTCTATATTACTGTATAGTAGTATAATTAAAGTAGAAGTAATTTTTTGATTAACTATGTGCAGTAAAACAATAAATTATGTTTATTATAGTAAGAGTGTATAACCCTTTCAGTCCCAGATATGTCACTGTTCGAGAGCCTAAAAATTGGTGTACCTATTGGGTGTTGGTGCAGTATTGATGCTTTTTTGAGGAAAAACTTGATGGGACCATATTTGCATGGATTGGAGATTGGTTTGTTATGTGTTGCTAATCAGCAAAAATCTTAGCATTTTCTTACGCCATTCCTCTTTTAACTGACTGGTGGTTGTAGATATATCTACATACATGTGTACATACAGAAATATTTGTACTTTCCAAAGGTCCTGCACAAAAATCTTTTAAATTTTACAGACGAAGTGAAGCTTAATATCCATTAAGCTTGTTGGAAAAGATGTCCAGAACTATTTTGAAGGGTTCTTTTTGAGAGAAAGAGAAAAATTTATTTCAATAGCTTTAAACCGTTTTAAGTATATTTTTCACCTTGCCAGTCGGTTGAATGTAAATATTATGAGTGAAATATTCAAATGCAAGAAATCTGAAAAACCAATGAATAACTCACATTTCTTTCATTTGACTGTGCAGCATGATTCCTCACACATGATACAATGATGACATCTTTGTCTTTCCCTTGGTATTGGTCAACAGAATTAACTTCAATACTTGTAAAACCTTCTTTTTGGAGGGTCTTAGTAATGAGTTCAACTTGACATCTGTATGGAGCTATAACACCAACATCACATTGCAAGATTCCCAACTGAAAAATAATGTCAAACCCGAAAAATGAGTTTATTCATGAAGGAGGGAGGGAAAGCGCATGCACATACACATGTAAACATAGAGTACAAGATAATACAGTAAAACCTGTCTTCAACGGAAAAAATCTTTGTCAACTTATTAAATCTTTGTCAACCTATTAAGTGGAAACCTGTCTTTAACGGGAAAAAATTGTAGTCCCGTGATTTCAATGCCCAAAATACACATTAAAAACCTAGAATAAACAGAACCTGTCTAATACAGAAACTGAAAGAAAAATTTTACCCTTTAATGGAAAATTTCACACAAACACTTCGACTGTTTCGCAACCAAAGGATCATACAAAATATCAGTTCTTCTATTGAAATTGTTAATGCAATGACTCCTTGCCACCCACCCTTAGATTTGTAAATACCGTTGCTGTACTTGATGCTGTGGTTTTTGAAAAGCCCTATGTAGTGAAACAGTTGCTTTCTGAAATTGTAACAAAATGTTTTGGTAAAGCAGGCTTTTCTATGGGAGAAATCAGTGTAATTGTTAAATTTGCAAATGATATACAATGACTTACAAAATTGCATGCAAGCTGCTTTCCGTGATCGCAAGTGCAGAGCCCTAGTGCTGAAGATTGTATAAATATAGATGACAATATACAAACTGAACCTCATACGACAGATACTGACACCCTCGTTGAAAATTTCAAAGAAAATCATAAAGAACGTAAATGTAGTCATTTTAAATGAAGGTGTGGGGCGAAGTTTCATACAGATGCTATGAAAACCTAAATATTTAGTATAATTGTAGTAAATAATGTGCATTGCTTTATGTACATTCAAATTAATTAGTTTATTTTCAAATGATTTATTTTTATTTTACTGTACTTCAATTACATACGAGATCGTTATATAATTTTACACATTATGGCAATTGAACCTCTATTAAGCAGAAACCTGTGTTCAACAGAAAAAATCTCGGTCCCTTACGATTTCATTGAAGACAGGTATTACTGTATAAGAACTGATAACATACATTACACTAAATTAAAAAAATTTTCTAAAGTTTTTGTCTACATTATACAAATACAAATACAACGCCACAACAGGCAAATTGCCCAACGAGGTGGCTGACTTAAGAACATCATGGATCCCCGAGCCCCTACCTACTACTGCTACACCCCACATGCACCCCCCCCCCCCGCCCGCGGAACCCCCCAACGAATCGGTAAATGTGGGAATGTGCGTGTACGTGTAGTGCAACCTGACGTATAGTTTGTTTCTGTGTAATGCTTGTTATGTGTAGTGCTGTTATCTGTTCCCAGTTTTACTAACTATGAGTGAAGTGTTATGGTTGAATGATTTACCGTTGTAGGACTGTTGCTCTCTGTGGCGAGACTTTTTAACGGGGAGATCGGCTCGCATTTGCGCCTTGAAGTTGGGAACCACAGAAAACCAACTTCAGCCGACCACCACTGTGGGGTTCGAACCCGGATCCTCGCATCACGAGTCCGGCACTATAACCACTCGACCACCACAGCGGCAAATCAAAATGTGGTGCTCCACATTTTTAACCATTGGTACTTTTAGAACCCTCTATTTCCTACCATTGGCAATTTTTTCAGCAATTTTAGCAATAGTTGGTTACTTTACTTGTTTTTGACAGTTGCAATTTGCAACTTTACTTGCCTTTGACAACTTTTTGTTTATAATTGGAGATATCCCATATGGATCCAGATTTTGTCCCCCCCCCCCCAGAAATATGTAAGTCGAAGTATTTATTGTGTTATGTGTGTATTGATACTTTTCTACCAGAACAACTCTCCTGGGCCAGATAGAGCTCCTTGGTGGCCTGACAGCCGGAGGTTGTGCACCCCTGGTCTACATTAAAATTTAAAATGTGAAGAAATGATACAGATTTGGTGAAAAAAATAAATATTTGGCTTACTTTGATCATATATTTTGATAACAAGAGAACCAATCGATTTTCTGTCTCATTAGCAATTTTGCCACAGGTTTCATCGGATTTGTCAGTTGAAGAAAGTTCACTGGTATTCACAAATACAGCAGAATGCTCCAACTGGTTACTTAGCGCTGTTGACAACCATGTGCCCTTAATTGAAGATGTAATTTCTTGGTAACCTGCTAAGTTGAAACTTAGAACAGATGTCTCAATTTCTTCAGAACCGCATTTCATCAAACCACCATACACCAATTCACTGCATAAACGCATTATTTCCCTGAAATCATAAAGGAATTTCAAATGCTATTCAAAAATGATTAACTCCATTTGCACCATTTGATAAGCTGTTGTTATGCAACCATTTTTAGCATATATAAAAGATATAATCCCTCTGCAATAATATTTTTTCTTGATCCATTATATCAAGGTTTATCATTAATATATCAAGGATTATCTTGATATAATGATACAGGAGTATCATTATATCAAGGTTTCACTGTATATGGTTGAATAATGAGACTGTGTTTTATAAAAGCTTGTTTTAAATGCATGATTTATGTTTAAATAGTTCATACAGAATAGTCACTAGATGGTTTTACCTACCAAATTATTATTTTTTAAATTCAAAATCCTAACCATGTGTGGTCCTGTGTCGAGGTGGACTTGACATAGGACTACATCAGGAAACCATGGTATTTCATTGTTACAGCAGCACCTTACAATAATAGCAAGACACCTGTGAATTTTGCTTTTTAGACTTAAGCTATACAAAAACTGCAAAGGGACAAACATCCAGGGGTCTTCCTCATTGCAGGGGGGAGGCACTATTATGTACGAACTGTACCAACAAACTTCTAAACCGCAAAGGGTTAAATATCCTGCAGTATTTGTCAATTAATACTGCATATATAAACTTACTACTCTGGTTCTTTTTCTTATAATTTTCTTTAATATTCTGTCTGTATTTATAGTCTAAAAACATAGAATTTTTTACATCACAGTATTTCATTCAAGCAATGAAAAATTATTTGTAAGACTTATATCTCAAAGAATAAATGAAATTAAGTATGATAAAATGCAGTGATGTCTCAGCTAACAAAGATAATTCATTCTGGAACAGAATTCACATTCATCAGCCAAAATGTTATTTTCTATAAGTTTCTGTGGAAAATTGTTTAATTCATTCCAGAAATGGCCAAAAATTTAAATAAGTTCCATAAAACATTAAGAAGCACTGTAAAAAGTATATACAGCTGAGATAAACATCTTTTCACAGTGTGATGAATGAGAGTTCAAAAGGAAGATAAAACAAAATATCTTTTATTTTTTACATGAATACTACTTATCCATAGTACATGCACCTCATACACATTTCTCCATGGAATTTCTAATGATTATTTTACACTGTGTATGGTATTCAGTCAGGCTCATGAACCCAACTCCATGTAAAAAAATGGTGAAGATCGAAGTGGTGGGTTATGTGATATAGTCAGGACATCTTTCTCGCTCTCACACACATGCAGATTGAAAAGATACGTTCCTGGAATGTCTAACCATTCAGTTTGATGGTAAAAGTCTTACCGTATCCACTGAAATCATTCAAGAGACAGGTATTTTCTCTCTATTTTTTAATGCAGTTTCTCTGTGCTTGATTCTTCATTTCATATGAAATGGCTCAAAATCTTTTTAAAAGAGAGAAATGTGTATCTGAAAAGTAATCTCAAGGTGGAAATAAATTAATGTTGCTTAAGTACATAGGCAGAAATAAATTTGGAAGTCTGTGGGGCACGATGATGATGTCAATTCATATATACATTAGATCAGTTCACTCCACCTTTGACGCTCCCCTCGTATCTCCGCCCATGCTTAAGTAATAGTTATTCATTGGATTTCATTTTGTTTAGTATGAAAATTTAGCTCATGTGATGCATGTTTCATACTAGCATATGCATCCATGACTACCAAAACATTAATTAGCCAAGGCAGGAAAACGTCAAAAAAAAGTTAGAAAAAAATTGTAAGCTGAAGTATCACTGTACAGAGTTTGAATCAAATATCCCTAATTTCAAACAGTAATTAAAAATAAAAAATGTCACTTGTAGTGGTGATATTTAAAAATTTTGACTGCCTAACTCATAGAGTTTAGCAAAAAAATTTCTGATAGCATTATTATGAACACTGCCATTGTTCTCAGCAAACAAAGAGAAAAATAGTGTCACCATAGTTGAAGGTGCAAAAAAATTGTTTCGTGAAGATGTTAGCTTTTATAGACGGTGAACCTGATTTCTTCTCCAGGATATTTTTTCAGATGAGGCAACATTCTGTGCATCAAACACGGTTAATCCAATGGCAAAATTTGACGCTCAGAAAATCCCCATGCAATTTGTGAAAAGAAAAGAAACAATCCAAAATCAATGTGTATCATATGTTTTCACACTACATGGTTCTTGGGCATTTTTCATACGGACAACAAAAGGAGTGGAAGTGTACTGAATTTTTATACAAAAACTTTTTGAGTGTTGCTTTTTATTTACATACTTTTCTTATCCTTTCCAGCTAATACTTGTTAAGTGCAGGAACTGATCAAAAATAGGGACATTTGAACAGAACACTCTGTATTAAAAATTTATAAAAAATAATGACGATAGTGTTTCACACAAACCTGTTCATTCTATATTGCAAAACCAATTCCATGCAGTTTTCAGATGTTTCCAGATAAGAAAACAAGCTTTCTTGCATCCCTTTTGACCTGTGAAAATATATTTGACGTTTAATTAAAAAATGAATTTTCAACTTGTATCATTACTTCAGTTTTTGGCCTTTCAGCAATAATTTATCTCTGAGTTAGGAGCTATAGTATTTCTGAATAATCAGGTAGCAAAACAAATGAAAAGAGAACTCTGCTTCAAAATACCTGGCTTTTTCATTGATCACAACTGGTGGCAATTGCATTGGATCACCAGCAAGAATAAACTTCTTGGCATAGTATAAAGATCCCAGACAATCGGGTTGTGTGATCTGAGAAGCTTCATCAACTATGCAAATATCAAAATGCACGCTTTGTAGAACGGGATTGTGTACACTCAAACATGTCGTGCCAACAACCATCTGAGAAATGAAATATAAAATGACATTTGTTTTCACTGTGTTCAAGTAATGGATATTAATGAAATCTTGAACGTCTCATAATTCCAAGAAATATATCAAGTGGGATAAAAATTTATACTTATATTATATCCGCTATTAATATAAATTTTTGATAAGAACAGATTTTAAAACTTTGAAAAAATTTGGATACTCAAAGGCTCTTCAACCAGGAACTCAGATATTGTTTGGGGTTCTTTGAGTTATGACAAATAGTTCTTGTAATCATCTGGGATCGTAAGAGCTTTCTAAAACACAGATATTACTCTAAGAGCATCAATATGCCAGTGAATTAGAAAAGTGGGAAAACAGAAAATCTTAAGGAAAAGTCAGTCGATAACTTCATTATCAGTCGAAAATTTCAGTTATTCTAAACTGGACAAACATTTTAAAAAGCCAAAGTGATACTTACACATTTTTTTCCCACTAGTTTAAAGTAAAAATTTTTTAAATCAAAACTAATCTCCCTTACGTTAGAAGTAGGTGCATGAAACAAAAGAGGTGAATGTAAATTCACAAATTTAAAAAAAATGTGCGTTTTAGAAATTGATAAGTATACAGAACCCATATAACAAATTAATAATCATGAGAAAAAAATGTTAGGGGTAGAAAAAGATATAACTTTGAATCAAATATGCCATGTTGTCTTTTTTTGAATAACTTTTAATTCCTATAGAAACAAACCTTGGATTTCATGAGCTCAGACAGCTCATTGACTTCAGAAATTCCTTTAACAAGAACCTCAAAAGCAGATGAACGCACGTCAGGATGTATTTTAGACAACTGTCCCATCCTTAAAATGCTGACATCATGTTTTTTCAATCTGCATAAAATGTTATCCACAGCAGAATGCGTATGACTAGTTACGAGAACCCTCTGTCCTTCCTCCACAAGTAGCCTGATCATTGCCACTATGGTAGCAGTTTTACCTGAAGAAAAAGTACAAAGAAGTTAAACAAGATCATATTGTGCAAACAGAAAAGTAAAATTTTATTCACTTTCCAATACATTCGAATTTTAGTCTATGCACTACAATTCTTCTTTCTGTTAAAGTACAGTGGTACCCGCTTATAACTAGGGTTTTCAAATTTGCTCCCATTCTTCCCCCCCCCCCCCGGCTGGGTTTTTTTTGGAAGAAAATGTGTTGCTTTCAGGTTAAAATTTTATTTTAATGTTAGTTTATGTATATTCAAAAAATTGCTGCACAGTGCAGTGTTTAGAATATGTATATTTTGAATTAGATTTTATTGGGGGAAAAAAGGAGATGATTAATTTCTTGGAATCACAAACACACTTTTTTATAATTCTTCTGACTACCTTTTTTATATAAGCATCAGGGCAGGGTTGTTCGTTTTAACCAAGTGGTTTTTTTCAAAAAATCACATAAAAGTGGCCTATATATAAATATAATTTTTCCCCTTGAAAAACATCATATTAGTACATTATTAGCCAATATGTTTTATTCGTATCACATTTTATATTCTTGGAGTATATTTTGATGGTACATATTTAAATGATGTAAGATGATATAACTGGTTTTTCAAAAAAAATCTCATAAAAATGGGTTAATTTGAAAATACACTACAAATGGTATGTATATATATATGCGTACCTTTAGCACATGCTCTTTGCCGCCGCCCACCCCCCCCCCTCCCCGTAAAAAGTTCAAATGACGGCCCTGTCCCAAGGTGGACATACTGAGCACCTTTAATTTGGTTTGTAAAAAAACTATGATTAGCCATAGATAAAATTAATCTTAAGTGTCTATATGCTCAATATTTTTCGTAATATATGCATTTCAAATCAGGTGATTCTTTTTGAAACACACTGTAATATATGAATCACAAGTTTGGGGCATAGAATATGCCACTTACAAAAGTAAGACAATCACTCAAAAAACTCTTCCAGACAAAAGCAAATGTTCCCCAAGTGTTTCAAATCCGTCACCAAAGTAGTTCTGTGAGTGAAATTTAGAGTAATTTCTACTCACTGTGTGGAAAACAAAAACATACAAGATGAGTATATTTGAAAAGTGGTGGGCATGCTCATTCAAGAAACTCTGACGAGACATCGGGAATGAACATTCAAAAGGAGAAAAGAATCCTATATCTACATAAGAAACACTTTGTCTTCAGCCATGGTTAACCTGGAAAAGTGAAAGCCAAGACGTTCTTTAATGGCCTGACTAGTCAACATTTTCTTTAAGAAAGACCACTAGCCCTCTTGAACCGTAAACTATGAATACCTACCCTGTTAGAAAAATCCCACTTACAACAAGAAAAAAAATTGATAATCTGCAAAGCTTGTTGAATATACCACAAACTATGCTGAATTTTACAACATGATTGTGAGTTGGCTGACATCTGAAGTTAAAATAAGAGAATATTCTGACTAGGCACAATAGCAAATGAGGTATTGCATATGATTATTTTATTTCTACAAAATATCTGTAACTGACCAAATTAAACTTCAATGTTATTAAAAAGTCAGTTTTGTTGATTTTTACCCCTAAATGAAATTATTAATGTCATAAAAATAATAAAACAGTGTTGTAAATTTATTTTTCAGAAACCCCATGAGTGCAGAGAGACTGGAATTTTTTTTTACCCCTCTTTCTTTAACCTTAATGAATATATGAATATATCATGCTTTCATTTTATGTATAGAACGGTCCTTCACATTGAGGAATTTTTTCGTAAAAAAAAATCTGTTTTTAGTCAAGTTAAACTGTTTTTCTTGATCATCTCAAAATTAGAAATTCTGCACTTATGGGGTTTCTGAAATGTATGCTTCAATTTGAGTTGGGATCATGAAAATAAGTCACACTAAGCAGGATAGACTGTATTCAAGCTATGAGGTGTATTCAATAGTACTTGCACAATGCACTTATTAAATCTAAAATACTCAACAAAATGATTATAAAGTTGAAGAATTTTCTATTTTTGTAGTAAGAAAAAAATATCCACCTGTTCCAGGCATTCCTTTCAACAGCATATATTCTTTAGCCATCAGTGCCTTGAAAATAGCCTTGCGCTGCAGCTTATTCAATGATTTGAGTATCGGCCGTGCTCTGATGGCGATTCGTTTTGACATGGCCATCACAAACTCTGGGGATTTCCTATCGATTATCAATTCTCTTAGCTGAGTCTGGATTGGTTCTGGTACCATCAACTTCACCAAATTTGAAAAACTGGTGCTTCTTGCTGTGGTGGAAATTGGTTTATCAATTCTGAATAAATATCCTGCATATCTTGTCAGCTCTTGAATGTTTCTGTGTAAGTAAAGCACAAGGTTAAATAGCTTTAGCTCTGTGAAGTTATTTGGAAGTACAGTTGACAGCTGTTTTTACAAACCTGTATGACATGAACAATTAGTTCGTAAAAGGGAAAGACGTTCAAATAACAGGTATATTGTTTGGGATCAAGAAGTTTGTAAAAATGTGTGGTTCATAAAACCAAGCATTGACGCTATTTCTTTTAAGTAGTACCACCTTAACACATGGGCCCACCCGAGTGCTTCAAGCGCAGAGGGGCCTAAGAAAAATGTGAGATCTGGTTAAAATTTTCAAATGTAAGCATGCAAATTTGTGGGACCTGCCTGAGGACCCATGATTCTCTTGTGATGGCCCTGATTAACAGCTCAATTAGACTTGCTACCATTATTTAAATGGTTAAATTTAAATGATGGTTGTATAAAATGGTTAATGCTATGTTTGATTTACAGTAGAACTTCAGTTTTGATATCAGTAAAGTAATGATATCTCTTTTCTTCAGTGGGAGACATTTTTTCTTAAATTAATTTCTTTAATAAGAGAAATAATTTAAGTGTTTGAAAAGCATGTGCATATGTACTGAGTTTCCAAATACATAAATGTAACCAACATAATTATGCTCCTGGAATGCGTACATGTTGCTTCATTGCACATTTAAGATAGATATGTAAAAAAAATTTAATGAAGCATTTCACCTTGTGTTAAAACAATTCAGTTTCCACCAATGTTGGACATCATTTTAAATTTATTCCGATTCGACAAACATATTTACCTCTCAACACTGACTTCAATGTGATCTGGTGAAATCTTGGCAACGTAACCTGTAGCCAAACCAACTTCTAAGCTATTCTCTTGGTTGCTTATCACTATGTAATCGCCTGGCTTTATTCCAGTGTTCTCAAGCCTAGATTTTATGGGAGATTTTTCCGACCTGAAAAATGTATGGATGAAATCATCTCCCTCTCTGGCTTGCTGAGTCAGAGTATCATCTCTAAGCACCATGTTGCTGAAACAGAAGCCATTTTTTTCACTGCAATGAAATATAGAGACAAATATTAGTCAACATCGAAATGATCATCAGAAGTGAAGAAAACGTTTTCATAAAATTGAATGATTATCACTTATTTTTGCTTTTCTTTGCATTATTCAGCTTGTAGGTTTAAAATATACAATTTTGATATATATTGAATTATCATGTATTATTTGACAATGGAAAGATGGTCTATGACCTTCATCAGGAAAAGAGAAGGGTTCATTCTTCAGTAGGGAGAAATGGAAAGGAAGGAAGAAAAAACATTCTTCAGGGTACCTTTTTTTTCCACTGTTTCTCCCTACTGAAGAATAAACCCTTTTTTTGTGATAAAGGTCATGGATGGTGAGAGGTCATCTTTCCGTGGTCAGACAATACTTGAGATGTGAATCATCTTGAAACATAATTTATCTGAAAATTTTGATAAATTACTTGATTTTTTCAAGAACATTTAAACATTACTAAGATTAGAATTTTAAATATCTTGATGCAATCCAATGCGACCTCAAAGAACTTCTAAAGCACCTAAAAGTGTTGCGATTTACTGGTTATGAATCACAGCCCTATTACTATCTTCAATATAATTTTATTTAGAAGACATACAAGGGTTGTTCAGAAAGTAATGATACATAATGTATGCCAAGAAAAGTAATGTTTTATTGTTCATGTTGGCAATGCTGACTTTGAACATAATCCTTTAGCTTCTTGTTCATGATCATCTGTTACTACTACTGTGAGTCTGGCTAGAGTAGCAAATGTTTATAACCAGTGAATATGGACAAAGTAATTGTCTCTGATTATTGAAACAACAACATGGTGCTTTGAATTCTTTGGAGGTAGGATCAGTGTTGATGAATCCAAGCAATACTCATTAGCAATGGTTCATAACCATTCATAGAACCCAAAGAAATTCAAATTCTTGATTTCATTAAAAGGATAACTTCTGGAACATGATTTTCTGTTTTCTTGGATAGAGAAGTCATTTTTCTGATTGACTTCATACCTCCTAGCATCACAATTAATGCTACTGCATGCTAAACCTGCAATGGGAAATTCAAAACAAAAGCAGGGTAATGTTGGCAAGTGAAGTCCACCTGTTCAGGATAACACAGCAAATGTCACCAACATGTTTCACAGAAGATTTTCAAGTGATCAGTTCTAGATCATCTACCATACAGCCCTGACCAGTGACTTCCATTTATTCTAAAGAAAATCTTAGGGAACTGACCATGACAATGATGATAAAAAATGAAGTTACGGTATGGTTCCACTAGCCAGCAGTGGATTTCCATTGCACTTAGGCCACAAAAACTACCCACACCAAGTAAATATTGGAATAATGGTGGCAATCATGCAGGAAAAATAATGCATGAACCAGTGTCACACAAAAATGTTTTGAATAAATACTGGCTGTTGTATCATTACTTCTGAATAACTCTCGTATTTGGCAGCACCTCTCCAGGGAATCACTCCTCTAGTTTCTCAGAAATGAATGCACAATGCTGTAAATTGAGAGGACAGCATATTTTTATACTATATTGAAAGAGTTATTTAATATAATTGAAAACAGAATGGATACACACACTACTAGTATGTGTTATAGTGCATGTAATATGACAATAGATTATACCAGGTCAATGCATCTTCTCTCCAAAAGCATTTTCTGCTTGCTGTAGAAGTGGATTCTAAATACAACAGATAAGACCAATGGCGGAAGTATCCCAGTTGGTCTTTTGACAGATGTGCACTTTGTTCAGGAACAAATGTTGACATGGCATGCGATGGATCCGATACTGTCATTTGATATGCTCTAATGAAAGATGAGAAAATAATTTTAAACCTAATATTCCATTATAACACTTCCATTGATTTTGATTGATGAACTTTTTAATTTTGATTGATGAACTTTTTAATTTTGATTGATGAACTTTTTAATTTTGATTGATGAACTTTTTAATTTTGATTGATGAACTTTTTAATTTTGATTGATGAACTTTTTAATTTTGATTGATGAACTTTTTAATTTTGATTGATGAACTTTTTAATTTTGATTGATGAACTTTTTAATTTTGATTGATGAACTTTTTAATTTTGATTGATGAACTTTTTAATTTTGATTGATGAACTTTTTAATTTTGATTCACACACAAATTGTTTTGATACTTTTAAATATATTTCTGAGGAAATAATAGTGCTTCTCTGATCAATTCTTGAAAATTTTGAAACTTGAATGAAAATAATATACCTAATATACTTTGATAACACCTGCTAAAAGCTTCTGGAAATAATCACAGTCAAACCTCAGTGAGATAGAACCACATAATACGAAATAAATATTTTTCATGTTGGGTACAATCAAATTGATGTTTTATTGGTCAATGCATAGTCAGATTTTTAGTTTTTATTTTACTTCATAAACTTAACACGGTTTGACTCATGATCACTTTTTTCTCAAATTTAGAAACATAGTGAACACATGAATATTGTATGTAGAAATGTCCTCTCCACTTGTTAATACAAGATGAAGAAAAGTCATCTCTGCCCCCCACAGGGACTCAAACCCCGGTCTCTCTGCCTATGTTATTCATGAGCTATTAGTTCATTGTTGCCGCTGTCCATGTACAGAGCTTTTCAACATATATATATGCTCCGAGGAAGAAATATTCTTTGTTTCCATAGCTTAGTTGGTAGAGCACTCATCTGGCAAACGAAAGACAGGGGTTTGAGTTTCCATGGGGACAGAGATGAATTTTCTTCCTTGTAATCATCATCTCCAAAAATTTAACCAGTCTTTTGAGGAATCTTGACTTATGAATGTTATCTTTCATTACAGCTATATCAATGATATGGGGAAAAAAATTATTAGAGTTAAGAAAAGGTTTCAGCCTGATAATTTGCAATTCTTAGAAGTATTGAGAACTAGACTTAAGTTACTACTGTTTACATTAGCGATACCACTTATACCAGTGATGCGAATGGAAATCTGTATATGCTCTTGTGTGAATTTTGCCTCAAAATGAAAAAGTATCTTTTGAATAATTTTTGCAGATTGGTTGCATAGTTTGATGAAAGTTTTGAGAAAATGAAAAATTCCTTGTAAAGGTCAGTTATGTCAGTGGCCCTTGGAGATGTTTCAGGAAGGAGGGTCTGTGAGCTTGGACGAGAAAGCAACCAACTTATTATTTTTGCATTATTATATGCTGAAAAATATTATTCAGTAAAGGTGATGTATCCTTCATCTTATTGGCAGAGGGGCTCGCCAGAACAGGAAAGGTTAAGAACCACTGAGCAACGCAATAGAGTATATATTTATATGACCTCCATCTATTTGCTAGAACCTGACATGAGATTTGCAATTTAATGATGAGCATTAATGATTATGATACCTGTTGTTATAATCCTAATGAAAATAGAAAAAAAATTCACTTTTTTTTGCAATACTTCTACATTATTACATTAAACTTGATTACTTCTACATATTACACAAGGTGGGGGGGATTGAATCAGTGTCATATAAATAATGTAATTTAGTGTTTTCTGAATAAAAAAAAGGGGGGGGAGACCTTTGAAATATGGTACACGGAAAGAGATAGGAACACTTCTGGCACATCCTTTTGTTGTTGATTGGATCGGGTAAGTAACAGTTTGCAGACATGGCTTCTTTTGAAGGAGAACTTATAGTAACTCGTTCATTGTTCCAAGTGCTTGTGTAATGAGCCAACTCGTTCCTAAGTTGAATCAACCCCCTTTGTGCATTGTGATCAGCAGGTATTTCTCGCATCTGTACGCTTCCTTTCAAATAAAGAAGCAAACCATTTGGAAGTTCCTGAGTTCTGTCTTTCAGCATCAATGAATATAAGTTAACTTGGCCTTGATGCTCGGCAGAGAAATTTGGCATTCCAGTCTTCAGTTCTAGGGGCATCAACTGAAAACCGAATTTAAAACCATTCAAATTCATAAATGCATCATGGTAATACACAGAAAATTAGAGAGAGAGAAAAGAAGAATCAGAAAATCTCACAAACCTGTTCTTTTGAAAATCCTGGATGATCAACTTTCACAGTAAGATCGATTTTCCCCTTGATTCCATAGCGTGGGCACCATATATTATCTTCAATATCTCTAACTTCAGTGACCCTGATATTTCCAGGAGGAAACAATGCTTTATCTTTGGCTTTGCAATGCTTTGAAATCCATTCAGAAATGCTTCTCACATAAGGTAAAACATCCTGAATCAACTCTTCCTCAGTAATGCCTTGGCAGTACCTAAATTAAAATGAGCAAAACTTCTTTCAGTTAAATTTATCATAAAAGTATAATGGCGATTTCCTAACTTGATACCTACACAACCTAGAACTGATTTATTTTGATGTTCTGGTAGAAATAAGCTACTAAAATTACTGTTATTACAATGGCTGTACATGCACCTAAAAAACAAAATTCTTCTGACAGTTCTAACAAATAATATTACATACCAGAAAGTGTTAATTTACAAGGCTTGCACTCATTTAGTCTGTAGAGAGGATCTGTAACTGATGCGTAAAAAACAAAAGCCAGTGACCTGATAAATGGCTCTAATATCTACATAATTGCAGAGGTTTGCCGGGAACACCTTTGATGGTGTACCAACAACTCCCCACGGAGCCCATTGTTTGTCTTGCAACTTGATTCTGATCACATTATTCATGAGTGCAGCAAATCATTCAGGTAGGGTCATAACTAGGGTCAGTGTCATTTTTATCAGGGGGGGGGGGGCAAACACAATAATTTTGCTGTCCCCCTCCACTGGAAAAGTAGATTTCGTCTGAATGTCATTTCCCCCCAGAATTTTCTGCCAGGAAATTGTCCTTCTCCCATACCTTATGAACCAAGAACAATTCAGGCTACATAACCTATTGGAAATATCAGTCTTTGCTCAGCCTTGCCCTTCCCCAGTTATGGCCCAGCAGTTGTCTTTTTACACCTGTGGACCAGTAAAAATAGTTGAAAAATCTCACAGATTTACAGAAATGGGATAAATAATTCACAGATTTCCTAACAGCCATGGGAATAAAAACCAATATAGAGACAATATTTTATATATCCCTTTAAGATCAAGCTTGATTGATCATGCCGGTGAAATACAAACAATATTTTCAAAAATTTCCTGGTCTTATAAAGGGTTATTACATCTAACATTATAACAACTACATGAATTGGGAGAAATGTTTTCTTGACCAGCAGAAAATCCTGACAAACTAGCACCAATCCGGGCACTGACAGTTGAAGACCACTGGTGTAGACTAATTTTCACAGTATACAGGTTTGTTTGTGTTGTGCAATGTTATTTGTTCAGAAGTGCTGTCACTCATCTTTTGAATCAAAAGCAAGAAAAGAACAAATGAGTGGTTTTTTACTGGTGTTTTGGACATCACAATTCAGATACAGGGTTCCTAGCAACCTGGGAAGTCAGGGAAAATGTAAAATATTTGGCAAAAGTCAGGAAAAATTTCTGTGAAAGGAAATAAAATGAAATTCGAAAAACGAAAATGTGAAATTTGGGAGGTTAAGATTTTGAATTATATTTCTTTCTTCCAGAGTTTTTGTCCGGGGAAGTCAGGAAAACTTTTGAGTTTTGGTCAGGGAAATGATCAAGCAGATTTAGCTGAGAATCCTGAAGTATGACCTTCATAATGTTAAATAACAACTCATGGAGAGAGAGCTTTACTCTGATTATTATGAACATAATAAAATATTTTTGCATTTGAATGTATCTCAATATCATAGATATAATCAATTTTATTTTAATGTAAGCAATTTTTTGCATAAATAAGAATTACAATTTGGCAATCAACATTTAAATTTCACTATGAAATTGTAATTATTCTTTCATCATCACGAAACATTAAAACCATTTATATATTTACATGAGAACCAAATTCCCAGGATGCTTCATGATACGTATCAGCATATCTCTGATATGACGGTCATCGTTCTGATTCTCATTCACTGCCTAGGATGATGGAGAAAAACTAAATTGGACATCCCAAAAATCACAAACATTCTTAATAAAGCTACATTTTTTTATGTTCACATCAATTATGAAGTGAATTATTAAAAACTGAAACCTCACTTGTTGAAATAACTGGTGAACCAAACTACCGATTAACATGGCTTTGTTGTTTCCATCTCCCCAATTTCGAAATTTCTGACTCAATGCAGCTTTGCGCATGCAAAATAATGTTGACACCACAGCTGTACTTGAAATTAACAAATCCGGGTTGATCACGATGAAGCCGGATGAGTTGTCTACGACAGCACAGCCATTCATGAATGATGACAGCACATGAACATAGTCACCGGGGTGTACAATAGAGTCTGTCCTGAAAAAGAATTTAAAGAACCCTGTGTTCAAATTAATTCAGAACATTTATATAGATTAATCAAAAAAATTATGAATGAAGTGGAATAATTATGGCAAGAATGCTGTTGAAACTGCTGTATAATCCTTTATAAATTAACACAACGAGAGCAATTGGAGTTTTTGGTGACTGACTCAATAACATTTGATCCTCAGGCTCTATACTGGTAATGGGCTACTTAGAGGTTCTATCTCGCCTGCTGCAGACGTTTTTTTAAATAACGTGATCCTCACGTATTCCCAAGGGATCAGCATGATCCGTCCAGGGAATTTGTTAGTGTTAGTAAACATCCATGCCCGAACCGGGATATATTCAAAAAATAATATAGAAATTTTCAATTTCAGATATTTAAAAAAGTTTATTTAAGGGAAGGGGTGTTTTTTTTTTTTTGCACATGGAAAAATAGTCATGAGAATTTAAATTGAAATTTATTTAAAAACTTTTGCATGTGACATAAAATTACACTTATACAATAAATATACATGAAGTTATTAAAATATATCTTCAAACGGGAGAGAGAGAGAAATTTGCTTTAGGTTCTTGATACGTACATGCATATTCTAACATGTACAAATTTGTTAGAAGCTCAGCAAAGGAATACGGATGAATGCATGTGTGATTCAGTAGGTTAGCATGAGTGCTTGCAGGTTAAAAAAAAAAAAGACTAAAAAAAATAAAAGCTCTCGAGTACTCACCAAAACCCTCTTAAAATACATTTCATATAGCCAGTAGTTCCTCCAGGATTATCAAGAACAAGCTGAATTTCGTTGTTTTGAGGTAAACGGCTTACATCAACAACTTTGTATTTCACACCACTATTTTCATTTCGTGAACTCCTATTCAGAAGAGACAAAAAATTACATTCAAATCGAAATCAAATGAAAAACTATTCTTACTCGGTTGAATTGCAAAATTGATAAAACATTACCTACAGACTATGGGCGGTGAACTGCGATTCGTCTGCTAAAAGAGAGGAGGGACAAACGAGCCAAAGTGTAACATAAAACACCATAGCAACCCTGTCCTATGTCTGTTTTTGAGTTACGGTAGATAATGGGTTATGAAAGAGAGAGATAGAAATGTGTAAAATTTAAAAAAAAACTTCAAATTTGTGGTTTCTGAAAAGACCTACATGCAAAGTAAGCACATATTTGGGAAGAATAGAAAAAGTTCTATAAGGTCACAACCATTTTCATCAGAATATCTAGATTTAATGGCGAGCTACAAGCGCTGAAAGATTGACGAAGTGCAAAATCTGTTATAGTCAATTCTGTAAGCATCCTTATCCTTCTAGGACAATCTATCAAATTTGCAAAAACTTGCCCATTGCGCCAGCTTTCAAATGAGCTCACAACAAACCATATTCAGTCCAGGAGAAATTCAGTCTTTTGTTAGCAATACACCACTGAGATCAGTATTTGTCGAAATAGACATATTTTAGTAGTTTTTGACAACAATTTGATTTTGTACTTTGCCAATCTCTCAGCATTAGTGATTCACCATTAAATTTAGACATCCTGATAGAGGTGGTATCACCTTATAGGATTTTTTCTGCAAAATCAAATGGTTGCCAAAATCTATAACAGCCAATTCCGAATTTTTGTCAAATATCTACTTTGCAGAGTGCAGATTTAATTGATATAATTGCAAACAAAAGACTAAATTTCTCCTGAACTAGAACACTGATATGATCTATATCAGTAAGAGGTTCCACTGTTACACAGCAACAATAAGCTCATTCAAAAACTGGTGGAATGGACATTTTCTTGATAGAAATTTTTGCACAAACATTTAGCACGAAAATTGTAATTATAACAGACTTCTCACCAGAGATAGATTAAAGTCGGTTGAGTCAACAGTCACAAAAGAAAATATTGGGCCCCTTAAATTATAAAAAAAGGTGTGAAATTTGGGTTTTTCTGTGCCCTTTCAGAAGTTGCAGCCGCATGCGCCCGCCATTAAATCTGCCTCTCACTATAAACAATAAATATCCTAAACATTAGAAGTTCATGGATGGTAAATTGCAAACCACGCATGATATTGAGATTCTATTTATAAGCCATTATGTCTGACTAAATTTAATTTGATTTTTTTTATATATTTCAAATACCAAGCATGTGTGACAAAAATTCGGAATCCCATACTTACTCTCCATCTTCAGAGCAAACATCTAATTTCTCAAGCTCCAAATCTGTCATCCATGATAAAGATGCATCAAAATCCTGACAGCTGCTCGTTAGTTCACAATTCTCACTGTGATCGAGTTTGGCAGCAGCAGCAAGTTTTTGGTTGGGCGAATCGGGAGAAATTTTATGATCATGTTCTAAAATATCACAGACAGTTTTATTGGAAGATATGTTGACTTCACAATTACCATTTAGTGCTTCATTTGTGGCTTTAGGTGCAGATTTCAGAGTTATCTCACGCTCATGTTCACTCATCACAGATGAAATATCGGTACTTCTCAATGGGATATGTTTTTTTGAAGGAGCATTTTTACAAGATAATATTAGCGTCTCTGGATCATGATTAATAAGAGTATCAACAATAACTTTATTCTTATTTGATTCGAAGCAAATTGATGGAACATTTTTTAATGATGCATCAGCATGAATATTTTCCCGCAGAAAATCTTGCTTTGGATGACTAGAGCGATCATTCCTACATTCAAGAGATACATCACATATCTTTTTATCTACGGAAGAGACATCAAGGCACACAGTACTCTCGATTGATGCTTTACCATTGTTACATACAAGCAAAGAAGTTTGAATGATGTCATCATTTACCTGAGCATCCACATTTTCACTGATCTTGAGGTTTCCTAAGGCACATTCTTCATTTTGACTGGCAACGTCAATCAAACTTTCAGCTAACTTTTCAGAGGATTTTATCTCCTGAATATCGTTTTTGCTAGGGATCAGATTTTTTTGACGGGTAACAAAAGACATAAGAGTGGTTTGTTTGCTTTTATTCTCATTCGTATTAGAAGCTTCAACTTTTCGCCTCTTACGAAGATTTGATCCTCTTAAAGCTAGCATTTTTTTACAGAAAATAAAATCAAGCAATACAAAGAGTTAAAGAAATACAAATGATGCTTTCGCAGAAATGTTTCATCCTAATGACTAGAAAACAAGACTGTTGGTGTATCATGCATCAAGCTGAGCATCATCATCGATTGGGCAATTTTTCCTGAAAAAAGGAGTAACTAATGAATGACCCAAAATGAAAATTATTAAACACAATTTAATACAGTAAAAGCCTGTTATAATGAAAATGCCATATCACGAAAAAAATTCTCATTATATCAGACTTCTCATTGCTAGCCAATGCCAGATTTTAACTCTGTTAGATCGTAAATTGTCTAGAATGGAAAGGTGTCCTGATTTTTTCGCTATTAAACTACTGTTTTGAAAAAGGCTTTCCAGACACTTGTTTGTCCCAGTTTTTCCTCACGCAATCAAAAAACAGAATTATTTCAAACATTTTTTTAGGCTGAATTATTTCATCTTTAAATTTCAAACTCCATGCACGCCTTTTAATAGAGAACAGTCTTGTGTAGGTAGTATATAGGATGTTCCCTAGGGTGCTACAAATAGCGCTATATACAGTGCTACAAAAAGGAGAAAATTTTAACAATAACTCCCAAGCAGAGGAGCTGACATAAAGAAAACATTGGGGTAGGCTGAAAATTGCTGGACACACCGTATATATGGGACTCAAAAGTGTACACAGGAGAGGGAGAGTGCATTGCACTGTTTTTCCAGAATTTATTGGGTGGAGGGGGGGGGGCTCAAATGGCCTCAGCCATCACCTCCTAGACATAGAAGGCCTCTGCACTGTTTGCCATAAACGTCATTCAGACTACCTAGCGAGTTTGCCACATTTTGAAACACAGCATCCTATTTCGTTTCTTCTTATTATAGCATAGAATCTTACTGATTGGCTCACAAATACTACATATTGATCGGATGTGGGGGCATAGAAATCACCAATTCTGAGCCTTTAGTAGAGGTCCATAAAAAATCTGATCAGGGGCTCACCAAATATCCTAGCCTATGGGCCTCCATTGCAGTATGTGGGGGGGGGGGGGAATCATGCATCACTGCGGGTGGTAAATGGTGTGAGCATGTGAACTTGGCTAGCTTTAAAAGATGAATAAATCGGATATATGAATCAAAAATTTCACATAAATTATGTCATAGTTATACATTTTCAAGTTTTGAATAATAAATTAAAACAAAAAAGGGTAAATCTTTATCTCTATAATGGATTTAGTGCTGCTCTGTATACGAAAATTTAATTCTACCATTCGAGACAAATAATCAAATCAAATACTTTACCAAGCTAAGCTGATGGATTACATGATTAAAACATGAAAATTAGAAATTATCGATTTTAATTAAGAATGATTATGATAAACAAAGAAAATTGCATACACAACTAACCAAAGGAACGTAAACAAGCTTTTTCCCGCCAGTCTACGGATGTTGCACACTTAGGCCTTTGTAATGTACGTTAGAAGTTTTTAAATATTGATTTTACTGTCATCTGTTGATGATGGTAAAGAACACTTGAAAAGGTACACTAATTCACGGAGAATTGTTCATGAATATTGTGACCATATGACGCAATTTTTTGGAACATTTCCATGTTGTATAGGGTTACTAGATTCGGAAATTCCCAAATGAAGACGCAAGTTTCGTCACTTTAGTAACAATTTATTTACCTCTGTTCGCAACAAATGTCACCACTATATTAAAAATTTCTTAATTAAATTTAATTTCTTAATTAAAATTTCTTAATACTTTTTAAAATCAAAAGAGAACTTTTTTCTATTTATTTCGGCTTTTGACATAGGGTTACCGGATTCCGAAACTTAGAAATGAGGACACATGCACTTACGCACTTGCACTTTTGGTAACGCAACTTGCATATTTTCACAACGGATGGCGCCTCTGTACTAACAAAGAACAATTTATTTCCAACTAGAGTGGTGATTCTCAACGTGGGGCCCACACTCCACAAGGGGGTGATTTAATTTTTGGTATGGGAGGGGAAATTTACGAATGAGGTTTTTTTTGAGGCTATTGGAAATTTTCAGAACTCCCACCATTTTTATCTCACTTCAAATTTATAATTTTTGAACAATTGCTTGATGACTTCTTTCAGTTTTCTCTTCATGTCTTCATTGGAAGGGGTTTGACCTAGTGCTCTAATGTTTTGTGTTCCCCAGAATGTTTCCCTATACAAAACAATATTCTGTATATAGCAATGTAAAAACAATGAGTTCATTTTTTTCTCATCCTATCTCAACCCCCCCCCCCCCCACAAAGTCTCTCCGAGGACCTCTGGTTAAGGACCACTACTTTTGACTGAGTAAATGACATTTTTGTTTCCCTCAACGTGAATAGGAGTTTACTTTTTGTATAACAAGAATTAAAAGTGAGACGTAGGAAAGGGACAGGATTAAAGGGGAAGTAAAGGCCTTGTGTGGCATAATTTAAGGATGCAAAGCAAAAAATTTTCAATAACAAAAAAAAACTTTGTTGTGGAACTACATGACGTTTCACGGGAAAGTGGGACGCGCCCTCAAACACACACAAACACACCTCCTGACAAAATTGTGAGTTTTACATAAGTATAAGTTGTAGTGCTGTTTCCATAAAAATAAGATCTGGTAGTGTTATTTTGAAAAATATGTGAAAATTGGTAGGTTTGTATTTCCAGCCATGCAGAAGGGTCCATGATGCTATTGAGACCTTACTGGTCCAGTGCACGGCAATAGCTGTTGCACATTTTTGTTTAGTACGTGATGCACAATATTTTCCAGCTGGGTTAATCTTTATCTTAATTCTTCTTGTTTTGTGGGGGGAATATGAAACACCTCTATTCGGGTGCACATGCTAACAAACACCATCATTTTGTCTTGGAGCCCCCCACGTGCGTACACCAGTGCTGATACTGAATGTAAAATTGATTCTTTAGTATCCTACTGCAGTGGTTCTCAACCTGGGGCCATATGGCCCCCTTGCGGTCCTGGGATATTCTAGGGGGGCCGCGGGAGAAAATCAGAAGAAAGATGATCCACGACAGGTGGTGAAGGGAGTCATAGAGAGCTGTGAAGAAAAAAAGCTTTAAAAGTGAAACATGGTTAAAAAATATTACTACTTTCAGAATTCATCAGATCCGTCCATAGAACCAGGGGCATCTTAACCCTTGGGTCTATGTGGTCATGACCCGGGTCTTCATGTCTATAATGGAGGGAGAGGGACTGCACTATATGGGATCTAGTACTATGATTTTCATATGTAAGAACAGCTTACATGTGAAAATCATAGTACCAGCTTAGTATGGAGGGCTGCCAGAGCAACGGTTGATGTGTTGGGAGAATCGATTTATTGTGCATGTTCGTTGGATAGTCCCGTATTTTACACAGACCTTTTTTTACCATATAATTTGACTCCTGGGAGAGATGATAATCCATCATTTGAATCCGTGGCTATAGCCAGGATTCTAGAGATTGACCTGATTTATTTAAATTTCATTTTATAATAAAAAAATAGAAAGTATCTCACTCTTGGATGAGGGTAGAGGAGGGGGGGGGGCACGATAAAGAAATGTGATCCGTCGGGGGGCCATGAGCTGAAATAGGTTAAAAAACACTGGCCTACTGTAAAGTCATACATACACATACGGAGTTACGATCGTTTGTTTAACTCAAAGACAGCAATTTTTAACTTTTTGTGATCCAAGGACTCTTTGTGCCAATAAGACTAAATCCAAGGAACGAACCCCTTTGTTTATAAGATGAAGGACCCCCTCCCCTACCGAACTTTACCGAATAATATTCAGCATATAAAGGTGAAATAACAAAAAAATTGTTGTCTCATCGAAGCTGACGGATCCCATGAAACCTTTCTAAGGACTTCTGTTTAAGAACCACTGCTTTAAGATACGAGTTTCTTTCCCCCCCCCCCCCCAGAACCAAAAAGTTTATATTTTCTTAGTGTAAACCAGTGGTATACTCTGTCCCACGTGTGGTCCACCGTGGGGTTCCATCCGGATCTTTAAACAAATTTGACCGAATTAATTCTGCGTTCATTCGTTCCTCGGTTTCTGAATTTCCAGATTTTCAATCGGACGGATTACTTTCACATTTGAAAATCGAAATACGAAAAATTGGAGACGGGCGTTTGAAGAAATATTTGACGATATAGTAGATCAAAAAATAATTTAATAAATAAACTATAGACAACACAGGAATATGTACAGAGCTCATTACAAATATGAGCGAATAATCATTAAAAACACGCCATCTCAGGTGAATGCGAACAATTGGTATTTTGTCGATGGTTTCAGTGGCGTAATAATTAAATGAAATTGATCCTTCCCTGTTTCACACGATTTAAGCAGGGGTAAAATTAATCTATCTTCCAGACCGTTTATCCGAATTTTCTTTCGCTAATGTTCAGAGCTGGCGTAACTGCCGCACAAGCATCTACAACCCCTAATAGGCATACATTTCCACCGGCATCCAGGCTCTCTTTGGCAGCTTCTTCTGTACTCCTTGATTTCAGCAGGTTCTGGAGGTTGTTGACTGCGTGATGTGAGAGACGACCTGAAATGTCTACCGCTGCTGGAATCAGCTGCCGAAGTGTCACACAACTAGCAGGAAAAGAATTTAAAAATATTATATTCATATAAAGACATCTTTAAAAAAAAACGTTTAACATCATTTTAATAAAATGTTTTACAATGTCTAGGCCAGTGATTCTCCACCGGGAGTCACATGGTCTGGTCCGTCTTATCCCTTTCAGACCCGAGCATTCACTGCTTGAAATTTTCAAGATATTTTTGCATTTTGACACTCAAAAAATGCATTAAAAACATAAATGTCATCAGATCATTATTTCTTTTTTTAATTCTTAATTTTTTTTGTGTAGAGAAATAATCCCCTTCATTCAAAATTTTTCAGCCGAGATGATGCAGGGTGTATTCATCTTCACATACAGTTTTTTTTTCCAAAATTTTATTGATAAATTTTTATGCAATAAATCAGACTTTTCCAGAAGGCACTTTCTCTTGGAAGACATCTTAAAAACCCCATGAAAGTTTAACTTTGAGTGCTGCCCTCTGATGAAAGCTTCCAAAGTTTAACTTCGAGTGCTGTCCTCTGATGAAAGCTTCCATTTTATTCATCATAATTCTAACTGAAAACTTACACAATCCTGTAAGTCTGGGCTTAACTCCATGAGATTAATTTTTTTTTTTCGACGGTGAGAGAAAGCAACCACCACATTTGTGGATGCAGGGTCTGAAAAGGCGAACTACAGCACTCCAGAAAAAATTTTGTTTTGGGGCCCTGCAACTATAGGAGATTCTCAATCAATTCATATATTTACTCTCCGAAATCATTGTACCTAATTTCATTAGAAATAATATGGTTTACAGCCGAGCCGTTCTTAGAGGTGTGCGACAGGTGCGGTCACACCTTGCCCCGCACTCACGCTTAATTGTTGGAGGCTCTTTCATCAATTCTGAAAATATTTCTTGCATTAATTCTGAATTTTCACCAATTCTGATTTCTTTCTTCCGTTAATCCTGATGAATTTCGGAATTATTTTTTTCATTAATTCTGAACTTGGTGTTGCGATTATTTCTTTCTATTATTTTTAATTCATCGGTTTAAATATTTATTAGTTTTCTGTTTAGTTAAAATTAGTTTAAAATTACAATCAGTGTTGAATTTTTCATCAATTTTTGTGTTAATTTACATTTAGTTGTGCGTTTAAATTCTTTTGTATGTATATACAGGGTGTCTTGTAAGTGGTAATGGGGCCTTTATCTCATCAACCGTCCGTCGTAGAGGTATGATTCCAGTTTAAAAAGTGCTCAAAAGGCGTTCAAAAATTACCCCGAACTAGTTTTGAGAGTGAAAATACAATTTGTCACAAAATAAAAAAATCGAAATTTTTATTTGGTTCTCTCGTCCTCTAACTTCCAATTAGAAAGTTGTTGCCCTGTATCTTCCCAGGTCAACAAAAAAAATCAAATCCAAGTTTCATGTACCATATTCACTGAGATATTCGAATTCAAAAACAGAGAAAAGAATAAATGATGGAAAAGAGCGTTGTCCGTTGATTTTTGCTGTTTTTTCATAACTTTTTTCCGATTTTTGAATTCAAATATCTTGAAAATCTATTCAAATATCTTAGCGAATGTTACTCTTAAAAACGTGAACTTTTTTTGGTTGGCCTCAGGAGATACAGAGCAACAACTTTCTAATTGGAAGATAGAGGACGGGACCGCATGAAAATTTAGATTTTTTTATTTTGTTGCACACACTGTATTTTCCCTTTCAAAACTGATACAGGACAATTTTTGAACGTCTTTTGAGCATTTTTTAAACCAAAACTACTTCTACGACGGACGGACGGCTGATGAGATAAACGTCACATTAGCACTTACAGGACACCCTGTATATATTAGCATTATTGTACATTCTGAAGTAATAGATGCCGATTTGCCCCCCCCCCCGCCCCGAAACACATAAAATCTGGGCAAAGAAGGTCTTAAAAGTTTTTGTGGTCCGAAATTGTTGAGACGCTCCTCTGGTCCCACCATTATATTCGCACCGGCCCCGCGTCTGGTAAAGGCAGCCCTGGTCCATTGGGTAACGAAAAAACATTAAGAAATATTGCTCTAGATCATTCGTTAAGTACAGGGATTTTTCCAGAGTATGAGAATTTCAACTTCACTCCGCTTTTCCCATCAAAATTAATACAGAATCGGTATTAATTATGTTATACAGTATGTTAAGGCTCAAGGCTGATGTCTGGACACTCTGGAAAGTGGTGAGCCACTTCTGATATTCTCAAGATTGCAGATACTGTCCACTTCACGAAGTGATCGACCAGTTGTTGGCCACTCTACAAAGTGACTGGACCAGAAGAGTGATTTCTGGGATGAGCGTGAGCTTGGATGAGAAAACAGTAAGCTTATGTTTTTCCATTATATATCGCCATATTCCTCCGCATTAGCCGGCATGCCGAAAAACATCGACGGAGACTAACATGCTGAGAAAACCCGTATTTCCCGGAAGTTCACCCGGAATCACAAATTCTAGAAAATTCTTAAATGCTTATTCTAAAGATCCATTAAATTGGCTGAATGCATACCGTGATCCTTATTAAACCACTCTTTTTCCATCATGCCGGGAATGGACCAGACCCCACATTAAAAAATCTGGCGTCCCCCGAGTTTGGCAGCATGCCGGATAATGTGAAGGAACACGGTATTTTTAAAGGGGTCGGCAACTTCATTTTAATGACACTAGCGGTCCGCGGAAAATAAGAGGTTAACCCTAGCTGGCCTAGACTTAAAACACTGAACGAAATTTTTAAATCTATGTATTTTATTCGCTGTGTTATCGACTAAAAATAACATCACTACAAATTTTTACCATTAACTCGGGATTTAAAGGCTTACAAAATACTGTTACTAGAGCATCCACTATAAAACATGGTATTTCAATTTGGCAGTTCATGTGCGTTTGACACATAATGTCCCATTGACAAGCATTGCTTTCGATAACAGGCAATTATTAACTCAGTTTTATTTGCGATACACGAAATGAAAGAAAAAATTATCAGGCATTCAGCCGGGACCGCCAATTGTTGACATTATAACCGAGTTCCACTGAATTTATGATAAGTTTCTAGATAGATCTCTTGAACTTATGAGACTTGAAGTTACAGGACACATTGTTGTATTAAAATTCATTTGGAGGTTGGATATCGAATGATATGATTCTGCAGATGCAGTTTACACGAATACGCTGTGCATTTTTCATTCAAATTGTCTTATATTGAAGAAAATAATGAGTTCACTTAACTGAAAAGAACCGAGGGGGAAATCATGGCGATCTATAAATGGAAATAGTGATATTCACTCAACGAGAAGTAAATTCTGCTCAAATTTTTCCCATTTATTTTCACTGATTTCATGAAATTTCGAGATTTAAAATAACGTGTATATTAAAATATATATTCGGTGAAAGGCATGCGTGATTCTAATTCTTTTCTAATTGCAATAAATATATATTCATACTCAAATCATGTCAATAATACCCCCTAACGGTGTAGATAATGCCACAACACTAATTCTCAACTTTAACAACTCTAATAACACATTTAATACACAGTCAGCGTCAGAATTAAAAAATAAATATTACTGGCCTTACGGACCAGTGAAGACGAGAACCCACTGGTCCGCAGACATCATGACTTGTCCGCTAAACGAAATCTGTTCCTCTATTCTGAATATAACGATAATTTATTTTCCTAAATATATTATTTAAAAGAGTGATATACCACCAAGGGGTGCAAAAAGCCCTACAAAACAATTAGAACTGCAGTCAAACCTTATTTGACATTTTGAGAAGAAACTCTGCAGAAGATATTTGCTTCCAAGAAGATATATACCGAATGGTGTACGAATATTCAAATTTCAGCAGTAATTAAGAGATAATTAAAACAAAATACAAATGTACGTCTTTATTTTTATTTTATAACATATTCAGCAAAAATATAATGACTGAGGATTGGTGATTCTCTCGTAGGAGAAATTCTTCAGTGGAAAGGATTTTCCACTATTGATCCCGCGGACCACTAGAATTTTATTTTAGTTGGTCCGATTGTTTAACCAGTGGTCTCGGACCAGCGAACCACTAATGATTTCGAACGCTGACAGTAATAGAAAAATGTAAAGGTAAGGCTTTTTACATAGGATTTTTGTATAGACTTTCAATAAGGATATAATTGATTAAATGATTACAATTATGCTGAAAAAAAATAACAATTTCGATAATACATGTTTAATTTATGCGCGTTAACATTTATTTTTCTGTTTTTGATTTTATTAAACCAATTTCAATTTAACCATAATTTTCGGAAATAAAAATTTAAATAAGAAAGAAAAAAGGTTTCAGAACACAAACACCGCATATTCGTATAAGCACTGCATCTGTTAGGGGGTTTAGTGAGTTCTGCTATGCCGGTGAAAGGGTTAAATAATTAGAGATTTCTAATTAAGAAGCTAAGGATTATATAAGCCTGGTTCTCCGGCATAATTCATTGTCATCGATAACTTTGTGATTGTGACAGTGTCACTTCTAGTCAGACTCGGGTAGACAGATACTCGGTTAATACAGTTTTTTAACATTTCCGATAGGAAAGCAATGGGTATTAAAAAGTCATGTTATACGCATCACCATGTAGACAGCAGGAGCTAAAAGCAATATTTAAATCAAAGTTAATACGCCTTATCTTACTGAAATGACCATGCTCATACCGACAGTATTTCTGGATTAAATCTTCTTGTATTTAATTTTATAGCAAGCATAAAACGGGAGAAAAAAAACAAGTTGATAGTACTTACAAGAGAAACCAACACACCGACGATTATCGCGAAAACCAAACATTGACGCAGCGAAGCCATCTCACACGTACCGAGAATATCCTGATGTGGGAAACGTAAGAAAAACAAGAGCAACACGTGCAAACGCACTAGCACAAGACTGCGGATAAGATATTGAAGTTGGATAGAAGTAGGAAGAAAAGTTTTTGGCTATGATAGCTTCCCGAACAGCGTTTTAAATACTCGCGGACATCTGCATCAATTAGGCCAAGTCCGAAAATAAGTATCTCATGGTACTTGACCGTGCCCGTGAGAAGAGCGAGCGAAAAACAAGAAAGGTCGAAAAAAAGAGGCAGATTTTATTTCTGGAAGAAAAAAAAAAAAGAGATCATCTCATCAACATGAGAGGATGATGGCTTCTCGTGTGGGATGATTAAAATCTTCCAGACCTTGGGAGAAAAGAAAAAGATGTTGCTGATCTCTCATAGGGCTAAGGAGTTGAGAAAAGATATCTGGATGATATCATCTGCTTTTTTGACGGAGGGAACATTGAACTTTATGATGGAAAGTGAAACAGGAGATCACTTAACGTTAACAAAAACAAGATGCCTTTATTTTGTTTGTTTGTTATTTTTTTAATGGAGAAATAGATTTTTCTCTTATAAGGCCGTAATGATCTTTCGGCTTTAGGGATTTAAAAACAATCTCAAAATGTTTCCTCATATTGGAAACCATTGCAGTATTTACGGATGTGTAAGAACGTCTCAAGAGCATAACGGTCCCCCGGGAGAAGGGATCTTCTGGGAGCTTTTAGCTATAACGGAAAACACCAGCTTACCTATTTACGAATTCACTTTTCCGGTCAAAGTCGCAATAAGATTCGGTACCAGATAGCATTTTGAGAGAAGCCCCATGTGCCAAAAGCGGGAACCTCCTTAGTTGGGTTGATCACGAGAGGAGTAAAATATTCAGCTGCCTACAGAGCATCACCAGAAACAAAAATACACTCTATCGATCGGAACAGCCATCTAATTTGGAACACTCTCTCTGTAAAATGAGCTGTCAAATTGGAAGCACTGAGTAAGAAGGGTGAGTTTTTTGAATCCTTGGTCTAACAATTAGGTTAGACCAAGGCAGTGACGCCTTAGGCACCAAAACCATCTGCCTCAGTTGTTGCCAGGGTCGTCTTAAGCCCACCCAAGATCCTCGAGTGCTTAGTGATAATATTAATTTTGGTGCTATTAAATTTTCGTGAGCAGATATGCGAATTGGCAGGCAGGTACTTTCAGCTAGTTAAGGCCAAAGAACATCACTTTGCCAGATGGGACGTCCTGTCAAAAGGATGTGGCCTTGACCATGCCGGGGAGTAACAGATCTGAATTCTAGCTTGCCCCCTCAGCTCCTTATCTTGTCAAGGCGCAAATGCGAACCGATCTCCTCGTTAAAAAGTCTCGCCACAGAGAGCAATAGGCTTACAACGATACAATTATTCAATCATTACACTTCGCCCATAATTGATGGCAGACGGAAACACTACACTCAACCAGCATTACACAGAAACAAACTTCACGTCAGGTTCGCTGTACATACATGCACATTCCACCATGTTGAAAAGCAGCCACTTGCAGCATACTATGGGCATTTTCATAGAGGATGGGGCGGGAAAAAGGATCTCTCTCCTCCAGACCAGACCAGAATTGAACGTTTCCGTCGCTGCCCAGCCTTTGCAGGCTGTCTGGCGACTTACAGATCACCAGGGGTGGTATGAGAAGGAAAAAGACAAGTTTGTGCATGTGTGTAAGGTATGTAGTGTATGTGTGTGTGTAGAGAATGAATGAGCCAGGAGAGTATTGTTTACAAATCTTCGCGAAATGAATGCTCATCGAGATAAAACACAACACAATCGAAGAACAACGGGGAAATGTCTTAAGGGAAGTAGCTGATGATATGCTACCCAAAAACCCCAACATTATAAATATTTACATAATCGAGAGACACTAACCAGAGATGTTTGAGGTACTGTTGAACCGTCATCAGTCATATAACCATAATCAAGAACGTCAAAGAAAAAGTTATAATGAAGACATGACACATACCATCTCTGTATTGTAATAACATCAGTTTCAACACGACACGAACCCAATGCACCATTTTATGCAAGCGCAAATTATGAATAAATGAGAAAAATTATTAATTGCGAAAAAAACAACAACATATAAGTGCCTCTGAATTGCGATCACAGCATCCGCAATATCAAACAAAACTGACATTAGATTGATAAATTGTTTTGAAAAAAAAAAAAAAAAATCAAAATCATGAAAATGTTCTGCAAATTACATCAATTCGTCACCCAATCCACGCTCAGCAAGTCCATTGGCCTAGAGTGTGCTGTGGGTATTCTAGGGTCATAATAGACAATTTCTCTAAGATGCGGGTGTTCAGAAGATCGTAGCCTGTCAAAATGAGCATTGGCAAGCTCCTTGATATAGTCCAAGATTAGTGGTAAGTCAAGATCTTTACGGATGTTTTTTCCTCTCACATACCAGGGGGCTCTGGTAAACTGACGAAGAATGATGTTCTGCTGTGTCTGTAAACGTTTCATATTTGCAAGACTGGCATGAGCCCACACTGGGGCAGCATATGTCAGAATAGGACGAATAATAGTTTTAAAAAGAATTACTTTATTCCTCAACGTTAGCCTGGCCTGTGGGAATGTGATTCTGGATAGCATCCCAACTGCTTGTGAGGCCTTATTTCTTACGTACATCACCTGAGGAGAAAATGAGAGCGACTTATCTAGTATACAACCTAGATACTTGACTTGGAGTTTTCTTGTCAACACCGTATTGCCGATGTATATGGGAGTTCTTGGAAACATGTACCGTCTTGTGAAGAGAATATATTGACATTTTTGATGATTCAACTTTATATCGTTGTCTTGGCACCAGTCCTCAACGTCTTCAGTTGATTCTTGTAAATTTTCAATACATTTTTTCCCTTTTTTGTGATTGGTCAACAGGATGGCATCGTCAGCAAATAGACCAAGCATTCCGCGCTGAGGAGCTGGGAAGTCATTGATGTATAGCGCAAAGAGCAGTGGTCCCAAACAAGAACCCTGCGGGACAGACGCTCTTATTGGTCTAACAGTTGAGAGACAGTTGCCATTTTTGACTTGGAATCTTCGATTGGAAAGGTAACTGTTTAAAAAGATGATGAAATAGTCAGGCAAACCCAGGTCAATTAGTTTGGATAATAAGGTCGTGTGATTCGTTTTGTCGAAGGCCTTACATATATCCAGACAGAGAGCACAGACATGTTCCTTGTAGTTGAACGCAGTCATCACGAACTCGGTAACTCTGTGCAGCTGAGTGACGCAAGAATGCCCCCGCCTGAATCCGTGCTGCTCACTTCGAAGAATGCTGTTGAAGGACAGGAAAGCGTCAAGACGTGAAATATAGATACGTTCAAAGACTTTAGAAATGTTACTGAGTAAGCTGATAGGTCTGAAGTTTTGAGAGAAAAGTGGGTCAGTTCCAGATTTATGAAGAGGTTTGACAATAGAAAGTTTCCAGACATTAGGAAAATAGCTTGTCTGAAGCATGCTATTAAATATATTAGTGAATGATTTGAGGATAGAAAGAGGAAGATTTTTAAGAGCGAGATTTGAAATTTCATCATGACCAGAAGCTTTTTTAGTTTTGAGTTTGTTAATCATGCCCCTGATTTCGTCAACATTGGTCAAACCGGCAGCACCCATTCCGCGCAAGGCATCCGAGCGAACTCTATCCAGGAATTCTTGAACTTTTCCATGATGAGCTGAAGCAATACTTCGAGATTGCAGACTGTTTGGCATGAATTGCTTTTCATAGTTATCAGCAAACGTTTCAACAATCTCTTCATTTGTATACAACAGTTGACCTTGTTCGTTTGTAATTTTGTCCACCGCTGGAGATTTTCGTTTACAGATTTTCCACGCCTTCCACAATGAGCCATCGGATGCTGTGGCCTCCTCAATGAAGTGGGTGAATCTCTCATTGACATATTCAGTTGTTTCTTGTCTTATTTCCTTTTCTAGTCTGTTTAGAGTGGTTTTGTCAGACCGTCTTCTAAATCTTTGCCAGAGTTTTCGGACCCGGTTTTTTAGTCTGATTTTGTCCCGTAATTCTTCCGAAATGCCAAATCTGTTTTCTTTTGCCTTAATCTTCCTGGTAGAGGCTTGAATAGCTGTTTTAATTTGTTCAGTCACATCAACTACTGCATTTTCAATACAGTTCGTCGTCAATTCCGCTGAGTTCCACACTGGTAATGTTTCCAGCGTAGAGCGGAAGATTTCCCAGTTGGTAACCAGTTGATATGGAATATCCTTTGGTCTAGTTATATCGATGGTGAAAATAATAGGGTTGTGAGTTGAATTAAGTTTGGCAGTTGTTTCGAAAAAGATGTTGTGCCTGAAGTTTTTGGAGATTCCATAGTCCAGAACATCGGGTCGATAAAATCGACTAGTAGGATAATTGGTTGGAATGTTCGATGAATGAATGCACAAGCAATTATTCCTACAAAATCTTTCTAGAACTCTACCTTGTCTATTTGTGGAATGGCTGAAGAATGTAGGGCTTTTACAGTTCCAGTCGCCAGCAATTAGTACCGGATTGTTGATATTAACGAGATAGTTTAGGAGATTGATATCAACATGGTTATTAGGTGGTTTGTAAATTGCACAAATGGTTATTGGTGATCTGTTGATGAAGATGTTTACTGCCAAAGCTTCCATTTCAGTTGAAGAAGGAATCGAAAGTTTTTGGTGAGGAATGTCCTTTTTAACGAACACCGCAATTCCACCACCCCTTCCATGTAGACGGTCTTCACGTAAACAGACAAAATTAGAGATATTGGAAGTATGAGAAGGTTTTAAAAAACTTTCACAAACCAGTGCTACATCAATTTGTAGGTCATAGAGTAATTGTTTGAATTCTTGTAGTTCCTGTTTAAGCCCAGTGGCATTCCATGCCAGAATTTTCAGCGGTTTGCTGATAGTTGACACTGGTGTATTAATTTTTGAGCGCTGAAATAAAACCAATCAGAATTTGAATAAGGTTATGAGCCTTGTCTTCAGAAATGCCCATATTGACCAAAAGTTCTCGCACAACATTGGAAAAGTTCTCGATGTTGTTCTTCTGTGAATTCTCCACTGTTTCATTAGTAGTTGAAGACATACAAACTGAATGTACAGACGCATCAGTGACATCAGTTTCATCAATGACAAGGTAAGGTACTGGCATTTGCCTGTTTACAGAATTATTATAAGATTTGGAAAGTTCAGACGGCTTAACTATGTGATCGCCGAAAGAATCATCACGATTATTAAGATGTTTGTTGAATTCATGAATTACATCTGTGAAATTAATTCCAAATTGATTATTTTTGTAATCTAATATTTTCACTTGCTCGGCTTCGTTATACTTTCTGTTCAGCTCCTCGACCAGTTCGGCTTCCGTGAGATGCACTTTGCCTATTCCAAGAATATGTGGTCCCTTTAAGACTTCGTCTACAGAACGTTGTAATACCAACGGGATTGTACTAGCCTTGACCCAAGGATTTGACTCCGTTTTAGTAGACAACTCATTTTCAGAAAAGTTGTTTTCCCCATTTCTATCTCTTCCTCGTTCTAAAACTACGTTATTTCCTACGCTGCCTAGAAGGGGGAAATCTCGAAGCGAAGGTGGAAGCTTGGAGATGAAGGTTCTTCCAGATTCACCTGTGGAAGCAGGTCTGGCAGGGCACTTAGAATACGTTCCTGTATGAGGGCCTCCACAGAAGTAACACTTTATCTTGTTCAGATCTCCCTTAACCAAGCAGCTTCTAGTACTGTGTCCTTCTGAACAAAATGCGCATATGGCTTGATTATGGCAAAAATAACTTGTATGTCCGAATTTCATGCAGTTCCTGCATTGCAAGGGAAAACGATTTCCTCTGTATCTTTCAATCTCTATTGGAACCCCGTCGATGTCGACCAAGTTGGCAATTTCTTTAGAGTTGATCGGAACTTCCACCAAGAAGAGCGGGAGTACTCTTCCTGAAGTATAGTTTTTGAGATTGCATACTTTTATCACATCGAATCCTTGTTTTGATAAGTCATTAGTGATGTCAGAGTGGTTAACATTTGCTGGTAGACCACGTATTACGAATTTCAAGGACCTTTCACTATTCATTTGGTACGTATGATACTCGAACCTGTTATCGTCCAAGAACCTTGTGACGTTCCTGTGATCATTTTCACTAAATAAATTTAACAGAATGTTCTTCTCTGTCGTTTTAGACACTGGAGCAAATTCACAATTGTTTTTTATATCTCGAAAGGTTGCAAGCCAGTTGGATCCCCAAGAGGATAAGACAATTTGGGGTACATTAACTTTTTTTCGTCTTCTGTTGACTTGAGTGAATTCATCGTTGTCACCATTAGGATAATCATTGTCAATTCTAGATTCTACCCTACTCGGTTCCACTGAATCCGACTCTGCATTGCACTCTCCAACCCCACCTGAGTCTCTCACTGGACTTCGATGACTTGTTGAAGCGATTGCAAACTCATTTGTTGATTTATCTTCAAATATGGGGGTAGCAGTAGCTCCAGTGGAGTTGTTATTTCCCGTGGAGAGCATCACCTCATTTGCTCTTGTAGACATCTTTTTTGCCTTTTTTCTAGCTTTTGATCTCTGTGACTTCGTCAATTTTGGCTGATTATCTGGCTCGTCAGTTGTGACCATGGAACCAAGTGCTGGATCCGGTTTCTCTTTCGAGATCCTGGATTGAAGAGACGGCAGATAACGATCTGAAGTTTTTGCCATACATGCATTAGATGGAGGGGCCTTGGCAACAGTGATATTTTTGTTAGCATGCTTGTCACTTTTAGAGTTCTTGGTTTTCAATTTTCCCACGTTGAATCTGCTTTTTTCGTTGCCATTGCCTTCGTCAGGGATCACTGAATTTCCAGTTACAGATGGCAAAACTGGATTAGCCGTTGAATTAGATAACTTAACACAGTCGGAAAGTTCCTTGGTGATCCTATTTACTAGTGCCGGATCATCATGATCAGTATCAGTGTCAGAGTCCGATCGTTTTTGCTGAGGCTTATCACACTCATTCGGCACTGGGCATTGAGATGACACAAGTTTGGATAACACACATCTTTTCAACTTCTTTTTAAGGGCTTCATTATGCTTACGTGATTTACATTTACTTGAAATATGACGCTTTTTACTGAAACCATTGATTGAGGCCTTCACCAAATTATCAGATATGTTGGCATCATCATCACAACCTTCACTGATAGTAACAAATTTACCCAATTTCTCAACATCAGAATTAGGTAGTAGTGTGACATTATTATTCATGACAAGTTCTTTTACCAAACAATCGGTTACATTGACATCATTGATACCATGTTCATCATTACAGACCACATTACCCAGAATTATAGCATCAACAACATCTGTATTGTTAACATTGACTTTTGGGTTACTATTATCATTATCAAATGCTAGCTTTTCATTTACACCACACTTGTCATGATCATTATCATGAATAACTCTGTTTGATACATACATGGAACCATTAACTGATTTGATAACATTTTCGTTCGATTTGTTGATACATGCATCATGAATTAATACCATCTTAACATTATCACATGGTTTCATATCATTGACACTCTTTTCAAAATTAAAGTCATTTTTATCACATAAATATACAGAATTATCGATTGATTTGACACAATCATAAATATTATTTGGGCTGATTACCTTATCATTTATCTTTGAAACATTTCCATGCACAAATTCTTTACCTGTAGCAGAGTTTTTAACACATAAATTATCAGCCATTACCTTCTTACTCTTACGAATTGATTTAGCACACTTGGGACCAGGATCAGTTACCAAGTTTACAGGCGTTTTCTTAAAGCTGTTAGACAGCTTATGAACACAATCAATACCCTCAAGATCTCCAAAAAATAAACAACCTGTACTAATTAGTTTTTTGAGTACAGTATCATTGTTATGTGACATTTTGAACTCAACAAAATATGTTATAAGATTTTGCAATTGATCAACCACAGAACATTCATCACTAATGCCATCGTTACTCAAATCATACATGTTTTCAATCCAAGGCAGAAATTTCTCTGTCAGTGTCTCAAAATTATGATTCCCCTCGAAAACGAAACTCTCTGCCATCCGGCGAAAAGCCACAATTTCAGCGATTGCCGCCGGATCGGCATAGGGACAACGAAGGGGCATTTTAAGTGAGCACTCAAAAAGCAAAGACTTACCCCTGATGAGCCACGTCTCTGGTCTGGACCGGGTTTCACTTCACAACATACATATCTCACCCAAAAGAAACAACCGTAGATAGCGGAAAAACACAGATCGATCCGCGACACTGAAATACAAAACAGGTTGAGGGTTCTTTTGTCCACTGATGACCACAACTCGAACAAAAAGTCGATGATAGTCGAAGCCTCTCCTGGATTCACACTGTCAATGCGTGTCGTTGTTTCACTTTCAGCTGTAAATCCACGCTATCCAAGTGCATTCAGAAACCTATAAAAAGGGAAAATATGGGGCAGACGTATGCACTGGGGAGGGGGAAGAAATACTGGTCGATCACAGCACACACAAAGTATCACTGGTATTAGAACCAGCGATATTGCAAGAATCCATCTTGACTTGCACAGAAAGCCGTTGAAAAAACCGTTACGAACACCATTAAAGCGACGGTAGAAGCTGGACACACCCGAATACCGTAGTTACCAGGGATTATTGCCTCATAATGACCAAACAGGCGCACACACTAAAAACCACAACCGTGGATCTCTCTCCTGCAATTCGACTTGTCTATATAAGAATTCGTGCCTTGGTTTAACATTGAATGAAACGATAATAATTAGTTTTAGTAGTTGGCTTTAATAACGTTAATTTTTATTTGTTGTTTTATTTAAGTTTTTCCGTGATGAAAAAATATATAATTAATATTTCCTCTTTAAGAGTTTATTATATTTCTTATTATCTTTTAGACTGGACTATACAATTGAAATTCTTTGCACGCATAAAGAACATTTCCATAAATTCAACTCTATCTCGATTCAATTCCATTATTTTTACGGACCAAGGAAATGGTAGATGGAAAATAAATAAGTTATCATTATTAATTAGTAGCGTTATATTAATCTAAATACAGATTAGTTTTTCGTGAAATATTCGGATAATGAAAGAGGGGAATGTCAATTGAGAATGTCTATGAAAAGATGCGTGAAGGAAATGTCAGTTGGGAAAACTTCCAACGTTTAACTGATGGCCTTGGGAATATTCACACACCCTCAGTCGGAATGATGACCAAGATCGATAGCCACTACTTTTCTTTCAAAAGGTCACCAAAACACATTAAACCAACATAAATACATACCCATGAAAAGAACGAAATGGGTCATTGGAACGAAGAATAATAAAGCACACACACACACACCCTTGACTCCAGCTTTTGAGTCAAATATCGATTCCGATGCCCGTCTGGGAGTTCGAGAAATGTTTGCTTACCTCATATTAAAATTATAAAAATTAATTACTTTAATTTATTAATAAAATATATATATTTTACTTTAATTGGTTATTAAACTATTCTATTTTAATAAGTGTGTTTTCCTTATATAAATGGAATTAAAGTACGTACAGTACATATAGCTCATGCAAAGAAAATTGTTGATGAAAAGTTGGTGCTTTCATATACAGTAGACTCTTGATTATTCGACATCTACCCTTACTACTGGTGTACAAAACTAAAGGATTACCGACAAAATCCGGAAAATCTGAAAAAGTGCTCAACAGAAATATTACTACTGATTTTTTCAAATGTCTATCGCATTCGAACCTTACTACAGCGAGTTTGGCTTAAAAAGAAATCGAAAGAAATTTTTTGGCCCTATCCCATGTGATACTCTTATTAGAACGATTACAGTGAGCCAAATTTTTCCGGCCTCTCTAAGTTCGTTTCAAAGGAGTTAGACTGTTACAGGACTAAAAATTTCACTTACTTTACTCGAAGATTCACTTTATATCGAGCTCGGCACATGAACGGTGTAATTTATGTTTACAACCTATAATTTGATATATTTTTGTACTTAAAAAATACTATTTATAAAATATGTCCTTTCGATTATCCGATACATCCCTGTTTCCAGTGTGCCTAATAATAATCGGGTTTCCATGGATTTTTTTGTAATTTTTAAAAGTTTATAAATATAAAACTTCGTGCAGTTTGCGAAAAAAATACACCAGATTATACAATACTCTAACCTTGATGGGAAGGGGGTAGCAGGGAATTTCACGCACTAGATGGCGTTATTCGCAAAAGCATGGTCTCTATTTTTTATTAGAGGGAGGGACAGGAATGGATTTTCCCTTCAATCTGGTGTCAAACGCTATTCTCCCATTGTTGTTATGCAACGAAGCCGCCATGAGGGAGTTCGCATGACGCCTAGTTTCATTTGGTTTAAAAGGACTTATTACACGGAAATTAAAATTTAACTTTCATAAAAACTCAACTTAGAGATTTTATTTTAAACAACTCAATTTATAGAGTGGATGTTTTTAGGTACGTATATAACTTTTTTTTTGCAATTATAGTAGATTTCTCCCAACATTATTATTTCACCAAAAACAACACGTGCTGTAACAATTATTTTTGTAGTTTTTCATTTAGCTAGCAAACTTTGAGAACCTTCACGTCACTTTCGTGTGTTATTGTTACTTATTCTTCGCGTAAAAAAGTGATTGAATTCGCTCCTCAATAAATATTAATAAGCTGGAATTTTTTTTATCTAGTTATACGATGGATTTCTCCGATTTTAAAAAAAAGATTAAAGTGATTCAAAATTTTCAAATCTCTGAAATTCAAATTTTTGGCTGATTATGCTATTTATATCAACGAATTAATAGAAAATTGTTTTTTCATCAACTGACGAGACTAGTGACCTTCACAAGTAAAGCTGCATTTTTTTTAAATGTAGTATTAAATCATTTTTGTCACATCATGGTCAATTTATACGCATAATAGTAAATTAGACTGATATCAGATCAGGGCCGTAACTAGGATTTTTGCCACCAGGGGCAAAGATGATTGTGCCGCCCCCACAACATTTAAAATTCGATAATTTTATAACGGTGTTCTTTATTTCCATTTAAAACTGCCGCCCCCCTAAATTTTGCCACCCACGGCAGTTGCTCCCCCCACCCCCAGTTTCAGCCCTGATTTAAGCTTATTTCGAATGGTCTTGCATCCTTGCCAACTCATTGGATTCGAACCCAGACGGGAGGTGGGTTCATCAACCACTCAGTATCAGAATTATTTCCCCTTTTCATTATTATCTAGCAATTTATTCACGGCATTTCATTCAAAAGATATTTCATTTTCGAAAATGGGCTACACACGTGAATAATATTATGCTTGTAGGATTATTATTATGTAAAAGTTAGCAACGAGCAAAGAAAACAAGGTGTTTTGTTTCCCGTTTTCGTGCGGTACTTGTTCGCAGAGCTGTCGTTCTTTTTTTTTCCTGTTTGTGTGTTTAACATGTCCGCATTCAGCCAATGTTTTAATGGAACAACACACTCCAGAAAAAAGTGAATAATTATGAGTAAGTACACATTTCAATATGCAAATGAGGCATGGAGTAGTCACGCGTCGGGCTTCCGCTCCAGCACAATGACATGTCGTGAACATAGACGTATTTAATTTTGTCCGGATGTTATTATAACAGAGAATAAATAAATAAATATAATTTGAATACATTTATTTGCAGACTGGCTTATGATTGAGTCTTTACAACCACGGAAGCTGAATATTGATGAGTTCTATGCTTATCCGAATTGTTCCACGTAAAATATGGTCGCTCGTAAACAAAAAATCGCTCAAAACCCCAAAACCAGCAATAACATCTATGTAAAGCTAGGTTAGGCCAGCGTTTTTCAATCTCTGGGTTTCCCGAGATATCAAGAGGTTCCGCGAGAAATAGCAAATAGTAAATAGAGTGCAAATAGCTGTAGCATCGCTGCGAAGAACGGGGTTAGTACCATAAGCATCGAAACTGGGGGCTGAAATAGCCTCATCCCCTAGATTCAGGTGCAATAAATTTCGAGCCGCTTCCCCCCCCCCCCCAATAATGAATGATTATATGATGTGACTTACCCCTCCTACACAGGGCCGAAACAAGATGCTTGGTCACCCGGGGCAAAGCGTGCATTTTGACGCCCCTTGCAATGTTGAAGGAGAGGTTTCAGAATGAAATTTGCGCCCCCTCGGGTCTAACGCTCTAGGCACGAGACCCGCCTATTTGCGGCCCTTCCCCTACATACAGGCTGAAGTGCCGTTAATACGGGACGACTAGCAACTTTCAGCCCCCCCCCCCCCCAATGTTTTCTTCGTGTTAGCATTTCTGGTTAATACTGCATTTCAAAGGTCATAGAGCTTTACGTAAAAGATTTTGATTTCTGCATTTAATCTGAGGGCGCTGGACTCCGTGCTACCAACCGAGACGTATTTACGGGGGAAGGGGGGGGGGAAGCTTATAGCGGGCTATAACTCAGGATGGCATTTTCAGATGGGCGGTGAATTTGAGGAAGTGGTAAAAAAAATTAGAAGAAGCGGTAAAATTTGTATCCTACTGTAAAACAATAAACCCACCTCTGCCTAGGGAAACTAGTTCAGTGAGTGATCAAACCAGTGGCATAAAGAGTTTGCAAGAATGTTAGTGAACGAAAGAGTGTGTGAGTGTGGGAGGGACGAAAATTAATTAGAAATAAAAATTAATTAAGGAAGCATTAGTGTGACCGAAGAAAAGAAGTTACTTAGGGAGAGAGAGTGTAATGACGGAGGGAGGGGTTAAAGCGGGCTATAGCACAGCAGGGCTGCAAATCTGAGGAATGGGTGGTTAAAAAAATTAGACTAGAATGAGAGAAGGCTGCAAAATACGAATACAGTTAAATCCTTCTTCAATTTAAACCCTCTTTTACGGCAAAATAATGATTTTCTGTCTATAATAAAAGTATGCATTACAATTCCCTGATTATCCTGATTAACGGTCACCTTCCCTTATACGAACGATTTTTTTTTTTCACGTCACTGTCCGCGAAAGAGATGTTTTACAGTACTCGAGTACACCCGCGGCGTACTGATAGTTCACCTCCTTTTCATTATGTGAGCTCGATTTATTTTCTTATTCAATATAATCTTGTGTATTTAGAACAGGAAAAAAAACATAGAAAAGAAGCTGCGTGTGTGTGTGTGCTACTGCTGTAGCAGTGGCGTCACCAATCGGACACTGTTTTCAGTAGAGGTGTTTTCTTGGCAACGAGGACTTCTGAAGTTAAGAAAAATATATATATATAAAAAAACACGCGCTCACCGCTATGTGTCGCCATAAATAGATTCTCAACGAGATTCCAAGTAGATGCCGGTTTAAAATACATACATACAGGTGACGATGCCTTTCAAGAAAATCGCTGTGATTTAAAGGGATTATTATTATTTTTTTTTCTTTTAATGATTACCCATTGTGTGTGTCACCTGAGATAATTCCCGAGATTTGACAAGAAATATTGGATTTACGCCTAATATTTCGGGTTGTTTTTTTTTTTGGTAAAATGAGGAAAACGTGCATGTTTTTCATGTGAAAGAGAGTCGTTTGTGTCGTCAGTGATAAGATCTTTGCCTTCGTCGTTTACCAAATATATTGACAGAGCTGTGAAATTAACGTGATGACAGCTGTTTCTTTTGGGATATTATAATCGTTATCAGGTAAGATTTATTTGAGACAGTGTATGCAGATAATCTGCAGTAGGTGCATCATATTATTATTTATTTGAATGATTTTGTTGGCCCTTTTTTAATCAGTAGAACTGTAGCAAGGGGTTCCTCTTAGAATGCGTTTATTAGTGATTTTCGCTCAGATAGATTTCCATACAGCAGATCTATTACGGTCGGCATCTTCAAACTGTTGCTCGTAAGCACCACGGCGCACCCTGAAGCAACAAGAGTGATGGATGCTCATGCCAAATGTCTTGGTCGCGAGCTCTCAATCAACACCTTGGTCGAATTTCATTCAAGTACTACCGATTTGAGGCATACGCATGCCAAAGTTGTCATACGGGTGTTCTTCTGATACATACAGTGTTCCCCGAAAATAAGACCCGGTCATATATCAGTTTTTTTTACTCCTGAATGCGTTAAGGTGGAATTACACTATAAAAGTTTGATAAAAGATCTTTTACAAAATTTTAACAAAAACAACTGTAAGCCTATTGCTTACATTTGCTCGAATGTTACCGATATGCTTATTGGATTTTCAAGTTGCTTACATTTGCTCGAATGTTACCGATATGCTTATTGGATTTTCAAGTTGCTTACATTTGCTCGAATGTTACCGATATGCTTATTGGATTTTCAAGTTTTATAAAAAGACTTTTATCAAACTTTTATAGTGTAATACCGGCCTTGGGTTTATTTTCAGGCGATGTTCTATTTTTCTTTTATGTAAAAAAAAACTACATTTATTAAGGGAGTCCATTCATTTTCGGTTAGGCTTGATAAACTTTCCACGCTGATTTCACTCCATTCAATTTCCATTGCAGTCATTGATTTTCATGCCCAAATGGTCAACAAATCAGGGTCGCTTCCACAGTAATATAGGCTCTCAGGCATGTTCTAGCTCTTTTACCTGGCTAGATGCCCTGCCTACCAGCCAATCCATATGCTTTTTAAAGTGCAGAAGCTCATTATCACAACCCCATATGCACTTAGATCCCAGGACCATGCCTGGGTGAGCTCCATGCAATAAAAAACGCCCTGCCTTCCATAGCTTGTTTATAAGGCCTAAAGTATCAGGACTCTGGAAATGGACAGTCGTTATTCTGAGAATTCTTACATTGTATGCATTTACCTCTCGTCTAAAATCATCCAGTTGGGTATTTATAAATAATTAATATAAATACAAGTAGAAGTTTATATGTTGTTATTTATTTTCAGTATAAGCAGGGACGGGCTCAAGTATTTTGCGGCCCGGTGCAAAAAGCAATTGCGGCCCCTCTGACCATGCTGCTCCCTTGGTTGAAGTCAGTGTTGAATAGCCCTTTTAATAGGATAGAAGAAAATCGAATTTTTGCATAAGCAAGTGCTGAATTCGCCCAAGGCCACATAATATTCCAGGCATTGCCCCACATCCTGGAGCAGGCCCCTAGGCTGGGATCTTTTGCGGGCCCCTCATGAATTTATAGAGAGTTTGATGAATTTATATGGGTGACTGACCGGTCACTTCATATCCGGCCGTTGTCGGTCACCCAAGGAGGTTGTTTCGTCTCCTCGCTCACCAAAACAGCACTGAAGATGTCCATCGCGGTAGTGGATGAAACATCTGCTGAAAAACAGTTTGGAACACGGCATGACAGCCCAAAAAGTATGAAATTTATTATAAACTCCGGCCTTGGAAGTCTACCTTCACGGACGGGCTTAAGTATTTTGTGCCCCCCCCCCTCTGAATAGGAGTTTTCCAATACCCCACGGTGTCCATGGGTACTCTGGTGCCCGAGAATGACAGTAAAACTCCTTCGTAGACATAAAGAAATACCATTTGGTAATAAATATGGACAAAAGTGGCCGCTTCCCAGTGAAAAAATTGCAAGTGCGCCCCAGGCACTCGAAGATTTGGGGCCTCTCAGGGCTAGAAAACCGATTATCTACTCAGGCTCTCAACCTTAGAAGTCCCCTATCTTGGACTGAATTTTAAGCTATTGCTTTGCTGAGAAGTTTAAGTCAAAATGTAATCAAAACATTTTTATCTCCTTTTGCGGCCCCAAACATTTAGCGGCCCGGTGCGGCCGCGCCCTTCACACCTGCCTAAGTCCGGCCCTGAGTATAAGTGCTAATCACAATATCGATATGACAATATTAATGCAATTATTAAAAAATTAGATATTTTTTAAAGTTGCTTTCTCAATTTAACACTTTTTCCTATACCCTCTACTTTGTACCTGCTGAAAATCAGACGAAAGCCTACTTAATAAAAAAAGACATTTTAAAGGAAGTGCATCGATTTCTGTTGTGCAGCTTAAAAGGCTAACAGCATAATGGACACCCCCCTTTCGTGGACAGAAAATGTACTGGAGCTCTTACTAGACTGCAATATCAAATATCAATTGCAATTTTAGTTTGTAATTCCACACTATATATGAAGATAGAATTACAAACGGAACTTTAATGTTAAGACAAGGGTCAGAATAGCCCTATTTCTGGTCATCGCTACAAATTTTTGACTTTTTTTCAATTTTTGAATTGAAAAAAAAAAGAAATGGGGTGTAATTAGAACTATACCAGTTAAAAAGTAAATATTTTTCCAACTTCTTACCTATGTAGACCCCGAAATAAATAAATATTAATTACTAGCTTACCCGTCGCGCGTTGCTGCGATCTCGGAAGAAAGGAAATTCAAGGAAATGAAGGAAAGGGGGAAAAAAAATTCCCAGAAACCTTCGCGGGAGTGTACTCAACAACTTCTTAAAGTTTCATGGCGATCGGATAAATGGTGTAGTAATGTATAATAGTAAAGGACAAACAGACAGACATACATTCGTTTTTATAATGTAGGTTAATTGCGTCGAAAAAGTTACGCTGTAAGGTTTAGACAGGGTCTCGAAGTTTAAAAATACAGTAGAGTCTCGATAATCCGAGGTGGATGGGACCGAGGCTACTTCGGATGATCGATAAATTCTAATTATCCGACAAACAGTAAAAAGTGCTTCAAAAATGTTGGTTTTACTTAAAACAAAGAGACAAGCAAAAACGTTCTTATAGCATACTTATTGTATTTTTATTCTTGAAAAAGATATAGATGCCATAAGAATAAGATGTTAAAAATAAGATGTTTTAAACACTGAAGAATGTGAAAAAAGGCGTGAAGATTAAGACGATCAAGCCTTTCTCAATCTACCATTGAGAATAGTTCGGGAGGGGGATTGATAGTGACGCCAAGACACTGATAGCTTTCAACTAACTTTAACTGACTTTCCAATGATTTTACGTAAGCAAAACGGTCAAACTTGCTCCTTTTTCCAAATGACCCCCCGAAAGTTAAAATGGTCTACTTACATTCAAGGGAATCTTATATTTTATTATACTATTTACCCATTATAGGGCTGGGATGTTTCCTGGTTCTCTTTCAAAATGAAATTACTACTTGTCCGGAAACAAACTTTCGGGGCTCGGTTTTTCGAGACTGTATTGTAGCTCTATGTAGAATGTCTGATGTCTCCATTACAGATCTTTGGAGAATGTTTGTGGGAACGCTTTAAGAGTAAAATGTCCATGAGAATTTTTTATGTAGATTATCTCTGGGAATGCTGTATGACTTACAGCATTTTCAGAGAGAGTCTACATAGAGCTTTCCGTATAAAGCATCTTGAGAGACATTATACATAGAGTCTGCGTATATATTGTCTCTAAGAATGCTTACACGGAACGCTTTATGACCTCTATGAACGCTCTAATGTCTTGGCTGTTTTGCTCATAGAGCAAAAGTCAGCAAAACACTGACCCCCCCCCCCCGTCTTGTCCACAAAATTTTGTAAGCAGCTTTGCCCCGACCTCGTAACGCTCATTGAGAGCAGACAGAGGAGTACGTTGAGTTGGGGGGGGGGGCACGAGCTTCCTGTGTCCCCCCCCCCCCCCCTCCAGATGAGATCAAAAATTTATTTTAGTGCAAAACATTTTTTTGTAAAAACAGCAAAATATCGGAAGAAAACACTTTTATAACTGGACCGGAAAATTAATAAGATAATTCCCATCCATAAAACAAGTTCACTGTCCCACCCTCTTAATTTTAGACCGATTGCAATCACCTCCTCTCGCTGCAAGCTCTTAAAACACATAATTGCCTAGGAAATCCGTACCCACCTCGACTTGATTAACTTTTTCTTTCCTAACCAACATGGATTTAGATCATCGTTATCTGTATCTACCCAGTTAATACTTTTCATGCATGACTTAACAGACACCATTGACAAAAACCTTCAATCCGATATCATTTTCCAAGTTTTTTCTAAAGCGTTTGACAGGGTGCCCCATAACCAAATTTCTACTAAAACTTTCAAACCTTCGTCTAAATATTCAACTGCATAAATGGGTGGAGGCCTTTTTCATTAAACGCAGCCAGGTTGTCTCATTCAAGGGCTAGAGCACCCCATTTCTTCATGTCAAGTCTAGTACACCCCAGAGTTCGGTCCTCTCGCCATTACTATTTCTAATTTATATAAATGATCTACCTGATTCAATAATTGTGATATATCACAATCACAATCGCTGATGATTGTGCCATCTACAAAACAGTGTCCAATCTCTCCAACACAACCTTAACATTATTTATTCCAGGTGCTCAACCTGGGAATTGCCCCTCAACCCCTAAAAAATAGTTTTTTTGAAAGAATTCCCCACGATTACACTTACTCGATACACAATTATTTGATCTCTTAGGTTTCCCATTATAAATACCAGGGCATTATAATCGCTTCCGATCTCCGCTGGAATCTTCACGTTGATTATATTTTTAATAAATGTCTTCAAAAACTCTTTTTCTTTCGTCATAACCTGAAAAACTCCACCCGTCATGTCCGTCACCTGTGCTGCCAGACATATATAATCCTCCCTGCTCTCTTCTATGCCTGTGAAGCCTGGGACCCCCATACCCAAACCAACATTGACAAATCAGAATCTATCCAAAATAAGTCCACTCTCTTCAGTTTTAACTGTTGGTCTTCGTCTGTCTATATATCGGAGCTCAAGCGCCAACTCAATATTCAACCGCTTTCCTCTCTTAGACTTATCTCTCGTTTAACTTTTCTTTTCAAAATCCTCCATGGCTATTTTAATATCGACATTTCCAACCTTCTAATTAAACCCTCACATTTCTCTGTCAGACTCAGCCATTCCCAAAAATTACAGCCCATCTTCGCTTCTTCAGATTGTCACAAATTTAACTTCTTCCCTAGAACTATTATTGACTGGAACAGCCTCCCGCCAAATATTGCAGATTGCACTACGATTTACGAATTTTCTTGTAATATTATATAATCGTAATTTTTATCATACTCAACCACCATCCTCTTGTATAGGCCTCGGCCAAACAATATATATTGAATGAATAAATAAATATATTACTATAATCAATTTCTGATGATTTCAATGCTATTTGAAAGTATTTTCAATGCTAATAAACCAAAAAATTTCTCTTTTAAGAAATTCATTGTGCCTCCCTCCGCTTTTTGTATTTCTTCCAAAGGTTCTGGGCCGCGGCTTGAAAAATGTGTTAAAAAATGAATCTCGAAGTTAAAAAATATAACTTTTTCAAACAAAATCAAATTTTTAAAATCATTTCAAGCCGTAATTAAATTTCATAAATATATGAGTTGATCTTCGAGGATAACATATTTTTAAGAAAAAACGATCTGCGTAGCTTTCTGTACAAAAATATTATTTTTTAAGAAAGTTGTAGAGTTTCCCAATGGTGTCAGAAATTTGCGTGTTTTTTTTTCCCTTCAACTTTTTTTTTGGACATTTGGAGTAAATTTTTAGTTTAATCTAACGGAACATCCATTTTTTAGAGTAACTTTAATTTCTATTTGGTGAGTGCTTTTGGCGATAGAAGGCAGCACCGAGCTATATTTGAAACTTCAAGATAATTTTACATTGTGACCTCACATAACGGACTTAACCCCGGTAGTTTAAAATTTTATTCCCGAAATAACTCGGAAAACTCATAATCGATCTCATATAGCTTTTAACCCTTTAACTACCACATTATGAAAACTACAATAAGAAGAAAATTAAAGTAAAACCTCGATGAGTCGTCACCTCAAGTTATCGAAAAATTATGACGGCTTAAGCGGAGTGACGACTTAGGTGGAGTTCCGTCAGATTTAATGTGCAATGTTATGAAAATCGTATAAATTTAAAGTAATATGACATTTATTAAAGTATGAAGCAAAATAACAATATTAATAAAATTTATAGATTGCGAAAGAAAAAATAATAGCAATTTTTTATCTTTTTTATCTCTTATTACTTAAATTATTGTGGTGAAAAGTAATGTACACTTTGATTTATACTAGTAATTTTTAATTTATAGACTAACAGAGCAACTGTTTGAATAAGTAGCTTTTCTTCATAATAGAAACTCTCTATTGCACATTAATTTTACATATACATCAAATTTAATTTTAGTGTTTGAATTCTTCATCAGTAGTTCATGATGCAACTACAAAGTAATCTCGAACACTTTTGACTTGGTGGAGGGGCCCTGGGCAGGGAAAAGTAAACAGAAGACCTCAACTTGGGAAAGAATGTCTAATTTTTTCAACAAAGATATTTTGTTTAAATTTCAAGCCCTAAATTAGTAGAGTCCATGCTTTCTACGATTATTATCCGTGCCCGTTGCACTTTGACTTGATTAATTTGATTTTTCGATTTACATAATTTTTGATTTCCTTGCACTATATGTAATCTTTGACATCAATAAATTTTGGTTTTGCCGGAGATGCCCGGGGGCGAAGTGCTTACGTTGCAACTTCTTGCGACACAGCTTGGGTGTCTCGCGGTTTGTCCAGTTTCTCGAATGGAGCCCAGGCAGAAATGAGATCTAGCCTGAACAGTTCCCAACGTTACAAAAACCTTATTCGGCAAATGAACTTCCCCAGCGTAACTTCCGTTACTTAAACTGTTTCGTTCGGGTATATAGGATTTAATGGTGGCTTTTGAGCATATGACAATGCTTTTAACAAGTTCTTTTTTTAATAGGAGCCATAAAAATAGTCTGTTCCTCTTTCTCAAACTTTTTCATAGTGACGACTTAACCGAAATTAGCGACGAGTAAACGAGGGTTTAATAACATTGTGGTCTATGAGAGCCGGAAGGGTCTGAAGAAAAATGACGACTTAACCGGAGTGACGACTTATCAGAGTGACGACTTAACGAGGTTTTACTGTATAATAATATTATCAATAAAAATATGCAATTAATGACAATAATAATGATCATGTAAATTATTTGGTAGGTCATTTTAGTTTTAATTAAAGTGTGTGTGTGTGTGTGTGAGACGAGGCACATAATTTGGAAATCAATTACAACTTTGACTTTTCTCTTTTTTTTAAATTGAAATTGTTATTGGCATATATATATTTTAAGAAAAATATTATTAAATAATTTTGTACCTCTTTCAGAGATGAGAAAATTCTTCTATTCAAAAGTGAAAACTACACAATTCTTTTTGACAAAACAATTTTATTTATATGCAGAAATAGGTAAATGAATGTTTCTTTGCACACCGGTTGTTGAGTATCCCATGGTGGAATTTATTTCATGTTCATATTGATGCGTTTGGATTGAAAATAGAAATGCAATTTTCATGTAGCTTGTGTATCAAAAATCTAATTTTCGAAACATGTGGTAAAAAACAGAAATCCCGATTCCTGACCTATTTCATGCAGTAAAATTTTTATATAAAAATTAGAATCTGGAATCACTGAATATTTTTATTTTCAATAGTCATCAAAGACCAATTAATGCTGAAATGAATCATGTTCAAACAATAGATGTTGACTGAGAGGTCAGCAGGTCATGGCGTTCAAGAATCTAAGTTAATTACTAAGTTAATACTCTTCTTTTTAATCAAAGTTATTTCTATTATTTATGTTAAGGACTGCACAATGCTTCTTCCCAGAAAGCCTCTTGACAGCTCGACTTAATTATTCACTTCACAAGGTGACATCGAAGCAACAGCTCAATTAAAAACTGTGTCAGAAAATTCAAGAACACAAGCGGGAAAAGAAATTCGTGTCAATATACTGGACGGGAAGAAGAATAATAGTTCACGGGTATATAGCGGAAAAGTCCTTGAATGAGTCCCAAAAAAGTCCTTGATCCTTGCTTAACTAGGCCGTTCCTAGTGAAATGTGTTTATTCTGCTCATCCTATTTTATGTTTCATTTGCTGCTCGAAACAAACACGTGCTGCGATTAAATTTCAGCTTCGGGAAGACTGTTCGAAAAAAAATTAATCATTTTTTTAAATTTATATTTATCTAGTTTTTCTCCCCCGGAATATTTATTTCTCTATTATGTATCCAATTTTTTTTTCTCTGCGGTTTGGCTATTTATTTATTTAATTTTTTGCGTATTTTTTTTTTCTTTCAATGCGCGTGAAACAAACTTGGGCACGTTGCCCACAGAAAGAAAAAGAAATCTAAATTATCCTTTCACGTTAGTGACAGAGAGAGATATCAGTTGTGGGGTGAAGTGGGCACAGTGATGTCAGCTTTTTAAAAAATAAAAGAGAGAAAGGGACTCATAAAGCACATTTTCAATTAGGATAAAAAATTGACTTTATGGTTCTCAGGATATCCATAAACTATTGAACTCGATTTATTCGAAAAGGTGGGGGAAGGGGGGAGGGCTAGCTTTGCTTGTATCATCCGCTCTTCTCAAAAACAGGGAAAAGACTAAAATTCTGATGACACTATCTGTTTGATCAAAAATTAGTGGTGCAGAGGGATATTAAAATTTATACCCTTAAACGACTCAAAAAAAGAGGGGGAAAATTATCAATAAAATTTTGTAAGAAATAAATTCCTGAATACAAATATCCCCGCTTTTTGACAAAATATGCGTAAATAGTCAAATTTACGATACTTTACGATCAATTGTGAATTCTATCTTTCAAAATAATTTGTATATATATTACCAGTCGCGAGTTTTCACGTTCAAGTTAAAGCTTGTTAGTCAAAAAAAAAAAAATCTCTTTGCGGAATTCAGAAAATTTCTCATGGGAATTCTTCTCCGCGATTCTTTTCTAACAAGAATAGTACAAGAAAAAAACTTATGAGAATGTGCGGTGACGTGTTACGAACAAGTTACGTCAGTATCTATAATGACGCGTCACTGTGCTGACACAGCTGCGGCGTACAGTCATTGCTCGCGTGCACCATTTTGTCTTCACCATACACGTGTCGACTGGCATTTTTTTTAGTCAGTAATCTGTGCTGACCGGTACGTATTACGCATCGCCACCGTCAGCTCATTCTGAATCAGCTTCCACTACTGATTCCCAGGAATTAATTGAGTGTTTGGAAGTTTTTTTTGACACGCACTAGTTTGTGTTCGCCCGGTTCGAATCATCGTAATTCATCTTATTAAAGAGGTTTATTGGAGTATTTTTCATTCCTTTTCACATCTCTTGTAAACTTCTATGGATGTTTCACTTCATGGAAGTAAGTTTTAAAAATGACTTTAATTAAATTTTCATAACTCGTTAACATAGTATTATTCATTTTATATACCGTGTTTATAGTTGATTTCTATCTTTTCAAGTATTGTTCGATGATCTTGGTACTGATAGCATTTTTAGAAATTTGTTACTGGGAAGGTGATAACTATAAATAGTCACGTGTTTTTAAGAAAACAAAACATCAGTGCTGAAATAATAATAATTATTATCGTCGAAACTGCCAAAAGGGTAATGAAGTTTAGTTGCATTATTCAGATCAGTGATAGTTTTCTCGTTTCGTCTGAGAAGAGCCCACAGCCAAGCCATTGCGAAAGGGGGAGGAAGTCCTTTCTTTTTTTTTTCAAACCGAGCACACCTCCAGTCTATCGCCATTAGCAATATACATACTTTTACTTATACAAATGCCATCACAGGCAAAATGGCCAACGAGGTGGCTAAAAAAAGATGCTCATAAAAATATGGCTGTCAAATATAACTAAAATAAAGCAAGCCAATATAAAAGCATATATGTATCACTAAAGAAAAACTAATATTTATTACTACATAATAAAGACTAATAACTGTAGTATGCGGCTACATAAGCCCACGCTGTCCATAAGAAAGACTATGGTTGTCTTATTCTAAGTATGGAAAGCTTCTCGATTTATCCCACCATGTTTATTGTACTTCTATGTTATCTTACGCATGTACTTAACAGTACATGCATTTCTTTAACATTCCTCTGGAGAATTTCTAACGAATTGGTATAGTGTGACCACGGAAAGATGGTCTCTGACCTTGTCTTGTATGACCTCCATCACCAAAGAAAAGAGAGGGCTCATTCTTCAGTAGGTAGAAATACGGGGGGGGGGGAAGGACTGCAGCCGCAATCCTTGAGGATGTTTTCATTTTCTTTTTTCCCCCATTTCTCCCTACTGAAGAATGAATTCTCTGTTTTCGTTATGAAGGTCATACAAGGTCAGAGGTAATCGTTCCATGGTCACACTATACATGTTGGAATGTGTTTCGTGAGTGTATACATATGTGTGGCCAGAGCCGGAGCCAGCCATGAGGCAACGAGGCGTCCGCCTAGGGCGGCATGTTTACAGGGGCGGAATTTTTTTTGTAACAGATTTATTATGACGGTGCTTTCACTCTCGGAAATTTTTACACATCAAAATAATTTTGAAGGGAAAGTTCGAGTGGATAAATAAGTACAGGTAAATGCAACACTTTTCATTGTTGAAATGCTATTCAACTCTTTGCTATTCAGCAAGATCAGCCTTTAGAGGGGCACATGAGGTTTGGGGAGTAAGCACAAGAAATCTCTCAAAGAGAAATTTTGAACTACTAACATTCAAAAAGCACTTTAAATTAACAGAAATTGATAAATTTAACATATGATATAAAGGTACATTTTCATTTTTTACTAAAATATTTGTAAATCTTTTTAATTTTTTATCGTCTTGGGGAGGGTATGCCCACCTCCCCCCCCCCCCACCATTTTCTCTCTTGCGCACGCCTCTGGTCACAAACGTATGAACGCAGGGCAGTCACTTCGCTAGAATATACATACTACAACGTATGAATAAAAATGTAATAAATATAATACGTAAAATGTAATAAATTATAGGAAAAGCATCTTTATGTACTACGTGTGTATAGGCAACATAACGCGGGGAATTATGAATTTAAAAATTAGGAAATGAAGAGAGTGATTCTTTTACTTTCAATAAGTAAATTTCGTCTTTGGATTCAGAATAAATATATTAATTAATTAATTTTCATGTTTTTCCATAACAGTGAGTGAAAGCATATTCGTGACACTGATTGAATACGATTTTTCTTCAAATAATTTTTAGTAAATTGTGTGTAGAATTTTAATGCGTTATGTGATATGTATGTGCTAAATAGCTCAATTATTCCTTCGAAGGGTAAAATATTTTCCAAAACCCTTGAGAAAAAATGTGAACAGGTGCGCCCACTATATGGGACCACCCTCTTTGTTCAGAGCAGAGTTATTAAATTGATTCGATGTATGTTTACTCTTATCAGGACGTTTTTATTTAGGAAATTCTTTCGCGACATCTTAGATCATCATCGTTACCTCTCCTTCCCCCTCCTCATCCAAGGCGGTCGTGACCAACACTTTGGGAACCACTGTAGCAAGGTAATAGAGGTAAAGAAAAAAAACTCTTTTTAGAAAGTCGTATCTTAAGGACGGCAAAATATTATTCGCCTCAGGCGGCAGAATTTCCAGGACCGGCACTGTGTGTGGCCTAACGTATTTATGACGAAAGATCCCACACTCCCTCGTTAATACGACAGATATGGAAAACTGGCTGAGTGAGGAGATATCGATGTTTCAGGAAAGGAAAATTCGAGGAAGAGATGAATTCAGAGATGAATTTTCCTCTCCTGAAACATCGATATTTTTATCTATAAGAGAGTCATAGTTACTCCCGCGAGGGCACATCCAGGAAACCCAGTAATTGTTTAAAAACAATCTGAATCCAATTTTTCAAAAAAAAAAAAAAAAAAATTGTGAACTGTGAAAAATACCCAACTGCTACTAAATACTCTTTAAGGAAAAAATAATGTCCAATGTTTTCGTTCCACACATTATGTTTTAGTTCTATCAAAATTATTGCTGTAAATATGAATGTGGTTGAGATATGTAAGAGTATATACCCCTTTTAAACGGAATTATTCATTGAGTATAGGGAATTAACATTGCTCACTATGTTCCAACTTCAGGGCGTTTGAGAATCACCCAGCAATTGTCCGATTGAGCTAAAATTTTACACATATCGTGTTTTTTTTTGTTGTTGTTGATTGAAACATGGGGGAAGCTAAACTTTTAAAAAGTCGAAAAACAAGAGCCACCCTAGTGTTTATACATTGTTCGCAGTGAATTTGTACTAAATAGCTTCAGCCCACATGAGAGACAATATTCACGACTTATCTAGAATCGTGACCGAGCTGGCAAATATAGTAGTCGTATGGCATAGTCAGCCGTGCAACATCCATGTCGAAACTGAACCGTACACCTACGAACAAAGTCACAACCATTTGGCCATTGGCAAGTAACCCGGTAAAACTTATTTCATTTGGGGGGGGGGGGGAAGCGAGTGAACACATATTTTTAAAGAGAAAGAATTTCGTTTCTTCTCAACAGTCTGATTTTTTCATGAAATAACGTCAGAAGTAAACGCAAAGGGATCTCTCTTGGCATCGTCCCATGACATGACGTCTACGAGACGATGATCAAATTTCTTATCGGAGCAGTAAGCAACCATTTGCTCGGTGGTTGAGACAGCTGGCAGAACAAAAGCCAACAAACACGAGGTGTTTTGCAAGTCTTCAATACCGAGAAGCGCTAGGAAAAGGGACCTTATTTTTAAAGGGTTTTTTTTTTGTACCTTGAATTATTTGTACTTGAAAAGTATATAATGCAGTAAAGCAATTGATATCTTCGGTCCAGAAACTTTACTGTAAATTTGTATTTACAGGGTTCTGAATTCATCTTAAGGCAACTGACTTCCTACAAATGACGAATTTTTTTAAATTGTCGAAAAGGGTTTTATAAATTTATTTGAAAGAGTTTTTTTTTTTTTTTTTTGCACAGAATCCAAAACGTTTATTCCTATACATGAAATAAGTAAAAACAAAATTACGGCTGATTTAAATCATCTGAAACATCGGCTTCAAAGGCAACAAACAATTTTCAAAGGCGTGTTTTGAAAATTCATTTTTTTGCGTTACTTTATTCCATGCGGAACTAAATTTCCCAAAAACATTCTTAAAGCGAACGTTTCCTACGCTACTAAGATACGTAGACGCTACTAATAAGACATACGTAGGATAAACAGGGAAGAAGTGGATGGAAGAGCTTACACCCGGTTGTCGTGAATTCTACAATTGACATGTTTAAAAAAAAAGTACGATATTCACATTAGGATAAATCGAGAGAGGTCTGTTTTTTTTTTCTAATTTAAATACTCATATATTTAACACACAAATTATATCACAAAAATTTCAAGTTGGGAAAATAGTTTTATCCTTGATTTCAATCAAGAATAAAAATTCTAATAACCATCGTTGAAAATACGGGAAAATGTCGGAAGATACGGGTCATATGGTCATTTTAAATAGCGAATTCATTTTTCGTTTCTCCGTTTGAGAGAATATTAATACTATAATTCTCTACCGAGAGATCAATTTAAGGGATGCGTTTTCAATGTATGAAAAGTAATTTTCTCGCCTGTATCCGAAATGATCTACGAAACCTAAATTAATTAACCTTAATTATTTCTTTGTGACAAAATGTTTCGTCACTAAAAGATGAGAAAAGTCAGCTTTTTTATTTTTTTACGTTTTCTGTATTTTTTACTTTCAATACTTCATTCAATATTGCATTATCGGGAGCAAGTTAATGCAGACGAATCAAGGCAGAACTGGCAATTAGCCAATATGGTGATAATACTAATGCTTTGATGCATACTGTACATATCACCCATGGCTAATAATGATAATGACACTGTCAATCTGAGAAATGTGCATATAAATAAGTGATCTAAATTTATTATTAATAATACGTGCGCCCCTTTCTTCTATAATTATTTGATGGCATTCCCCCCCCCCCCGCACCTTTGACGCAAAAGGACTGGTGATATTGTATTTATCGGAAATAATAAAAACGATTTTCATGTATTTCCTGATATAACTGCTTATGCATATCAATGTTATCGACTCATTAATCATCTGTATTGTATGTGACAGCTTTTTTTAGCATTTCTCTTAAATCTGAGGCACAAACTTTAAAAAAAGGAGGTGGTAACTAACAATTCGACAAAAAAAAAAGAAACCGTTATTTGCACTTGAAGATAACAATTCCCATTTTTCATTTTCACGAGAGATAAGAAATTCTGATGTGAAAGAGCATCTTTCACATCAGAAAGTAAAGGTATGATAAAAAAAAATCAGAATATAAAGCGAGATGCGCGTAGATTCTTCTAGTAAACATGGAAAGTATCTAATGCTATCTAGTTGTGTAACTTTTGATTACACTAAAGTCAAAGTTCAAGAAGGAATGTGTTGGCCTTTCGAATACGCTCTCAGTTTGGGGTGGAAACCCCTTCGATGTCTGTTCGTTTTGGGTTGCGAAAGTAGGATTAATCCTCTCCATGAACAGAACAAGACGAGGTGAGTTTTATGATGAGGATATGATATCATGAATCAGTTCATGAGTTCGGGAAATTTCCAGGTAAAATGAATCCCCTTTCGTGTAGGCGCGTTGCAGTTTTTAGTGTTTAAAATGTTAGAGCAATGTGGTTCTCAAACTATCCCCACTTCGCGGCTTCCTTGCCATTACCACGTTCATCTGCAGCTCCTTGGAACAGACTGAAAAAGGACCGCTCTTCAAAGCAACGAATAGGCGGTTATCAATGTCGATTGCTCACCGAGACGTCCTCGACAAAGGTAGGCAACGTCTCTGAGAGCCGCGACGCACATTTTAAGAAACACTGCTGTCGCCTTACACTGTACTAGAAGTCTCTCATGATACGTCAGAAAGATGCAGCTCGAAGGTTATTAGATCTATTCCAACCTGTAAAATATTGCCGTTAGTTACATTTTTAGATCCATCATAATATGAATCATCAATTTTTTAGGAATAGTTGAATTAATTCAACGTAATTATGGCATGTACTCATAACATTTTTGAAAGTCTTTTGCCAATACAAATCTACCCAGATTATATATACAGTCAAACTCGATCATAACGATTTCTGTCGTAAAAGTACATACTTTTTATCATCTCGGTAATTTTATATCTCGGAAATAACGGAAACAATTGGTGGTTCGGTCTGATTCCTATAGAGAATAATGTTTAAAGGACCTCGCTTATTACGTCAATAAAAACGTACCAACCTCGGATATTAAGAAACATTTCTAGTCCCCTTTTGCTTCCGTTTTATTGCGTTTTCCCAAGAAATCCCTAGAAGTTGAGCTCATGTCATTGAAGTACAGTTTTTCTATTGATAACTAACATTTTGAAAATTAGATGTTTTGTCACTCTGACTCGCTCCTTCTCATTCCCATATTTTCTAGTAATTTTTCCTTCCCTGTGTTTTTTTCCTTCAACACACACCCAAAAACCTTATCTTTTTGATTTATGAATCTTTCCTAGAGTCGGGAACGAATTTGATTTGCATAGTCTATAAAATTGATACAATATTTTTTATTTCCGTGAAAACGAACTGCAGCATTTTACTTCTTGCCGAGGGTTACCCACAAGCAAACTCTTTGCATAATTTTTTAGCGGGAATTGGTGATACCACGTATCCTTATTTCTATTATCATTTTGTCACGAATCCTTATTTCCCGTATTTTTCTCGATTAGATATGGTCACTTTAACCATAACGAGAAAGCAACTTCATTGAGGCATTTGATTACACCTAATTATATTTTACGTCAATAGAGGCTTTATTGAAAACATCAACCTCTATTGTAATGGCATCTTCGATGTCATTATAACCGAGTATGACCGTATTTTGGGATTCAGTTATGCAGTTTATGAACTGCGTTTCCTCGGCACTTTGCCATATTATTCAATATACTGATAAATAAGTCGTTCCACACTCGTACTACTTCAAGGGCACTATACTGTTTGTAGATTCTTTTCCTATGTGAAGTTTTTTTTATAATTCTGAGAGGATAGGAATTATGAAAAGAAATGGCTAATGAGAAGACTCCCAGTCTCCAAAAAATTGGCACCGTTTACCTCTTTCTATCTGTCTAGCAACTGGAAATGTTCCAGGAGCCAACTAAGCTGGAACGAGGACGACTTTGTCTTTTCAATCTTTCAACCAATCCAGTAAACGCACGTATTACGTTTTATATGTACATCCTTTCTATTTTTTATTTATTATTTTTTATTGTACCAGGTAAACGGTTTATACACAAAGCAGTACGTAAAGCGTCAGAAGGTACCACAAAAAGAGACGATGTGTTTTGATTTTAATGCTTCTCCTCTGCCATTGAACTTATGCCAAAATGACGAGCACGAGGCAAATCTCGTGTGTTAAAGGTTTAATCTTACACAACTAATTTCATAGCTCTCCGTATTTATGACTTTTTTAATCTTAAAAAGGGGTTGGTGCGTGCAAATTTTCTAAGAAACACGTTTTTGAATTTTTCAATGTTCAAATACTATGAAATTTGCTGCGTCTAATTGTGTTTGAGTTTTTGTTTTACCAGCACTAGAAGTATTTTTAACATGTTTTAATATAAACTGCTAGCAGGAATTATATATGCTAATCTTTTCCATTGAAATGTTCTTTTCTCAAAACTGCGGGGTTTTTTTTTTGTCAAATAAGGAACTTTTTTTTTTTGAAACAACACTTGTTCGAATGTCTTGAAACTTTGTGTGTCTCTCAAACTAAGGTGTTACATACTTTAACGAGAATATTTCTTATTAAAATGATTTAAAGAAATTTCATGTGGCACAAAGTAGGAGTAAATTTCAGTGATTTTTGAAAAAGCTGCATGGTGTTGAAGTTAAAATTCGAGAAAAAATATCCAACGATTAAAATCCTAAATGCTCTTGTTAGATCATATGAAAATATTTGTAGTATTTTAGAAAAAAAAATTAAGTGGATAGAAAAGTTTTTAATGTTAATTAAAAAGGAAGGAGATTTTTCCCACAGGAAAGCCGTGATCGTGCATCAACCTCCTTAAAAAGAGCGGATACGCGGAAAAGCTTTTCCAACTTTTCTGCATGACAGATTTTGATTCGAAAACTCCTCAGTATTAGCTCTTAAAATCTGAATAATAAAATTTTCGATATCTACGAGAGCACAAAAAATTAACATTCTATTGTCAGCATAAAATTTGTATGGAATTAAAAGCCCTTCTCATGAAGTATCTTGCAGATAAAATAGGTAAAGTATGTTTTACAATATAATATTGTGTATTATGCAATGTACAGGGTGTCCCATAAATTCGTAAATAATTTCAGAATTCATAAAAACTGATCAAATTGGTTGAATGTGGTTTTCGAAAAAGTTATTCTCACGATATGTGACTTTCTTGGCACATAAAAAGTTAAATTTTTGTCAATAGATGGCGCTACACGAAAGTCCGACATGAGTGATTGGACCTGAACCTTTCTTCAATCTCTTCTGTGTCCGAAACTTTCGCAAATTTTTAGCTGTCAACTGGGGCTGTGGAAAAACAATTTCACCAGTGATGCTTTATACACCAATGTTGACTTAACAATGAAAACTTTATGTAAGCGCGAGCAACAGGAAAATTCAGAAATGAGCTGTTAATCGTAAAACTTGCGTTTTATGATAATGATAGGAACCGAAAGACACTCTTCGGTGATTTAAGCACATTGTTCCAGGGAACTCGGGTGCCTCCGGGAACCTCACCATTTATTAAGGTTGAAGAAGATATATATATATTTTCATGGGCAGGTGTCATTATGCACATCGCCAATAAATAAGTCTAAAATTTATGATCGAAAAATAGTGATTGAGGTAAATAAATCATAATTATAGATCACATAATCGTCGTAATCGAGAATGGTTCTTGAATAGTATAAAATGCGGGTAAAACGGTTTTCCCGCATTTAATGCTGTTTTTGCTCAACTTACCTTCGTTTTTCGAATTTGAATATCTCAGTGAACATTGCACTTGGAAACATGAAATTTTCTTTTGTTTCATTGGGAGAGACAGTGCAACACCTTTTTTTTGGGGTTTTTGGGCACATGCGGGACGATATAAAATTAAATAAAAATTCTTTAATACAAAATTATTTAATTTAATAGCCATACGACCCCTTGCAACATGAATGCCATATCTGGGTACTACACGTTATTTGAATACTTTTTCTAATTGAAAGTATGCTTCTAGGATGAAAAGTTCACCTGTAAATTGCCATACGCCCCGTAACCTATGCACCCTGTGTAATAAGAGAAAATAATAAAAATTACTACATTTGAAAATATAAAAAAATAATTGTACTTGAAAAATCCAAGTTAGAGCCACAAATTGTTATTTTCCATCTACACAAATGTCAGGAAGAACGGAGCTCATGAACACGAAGCTAAAGAAATAAGAAATCTGATAAGCATTTCTGTTTCCGGGAACTCACAAAAATTCATTTTGCATACCTCATTACCATCAGGTGAATTGTAATAACCCTACCCCTAAGAAAGCAGGGCTCTTAGCCCTGGGGACCAGCACAATTCTTTTTCTCATTATTTTTTTACGCTATATATTTACGATATACATCCCACCAAAGATCTCAGCCTAGGGTCTCCAGAATATGGGGGCCATAGTCGCACGATTCAAGTCATATTAGTGTTCAAATAAAGGGTTACTTAATAGTAGAAAAAGTAAATAAAGGATTAAAGACAAACATTTATATGGATTCAAAGTTCCTAAAATATGGTTTTACAGCTGCGCACTGTTTTCAGTTTCTCCACTTCACGACAAAACCCTCGAATAGATTTTTTTTTTTTTTTGGCGTAGCAGTCAAGTAAAAAGGATTTTCATTGAATTTATGAGTTCATTGGGTGAAATGGTGGTATAAAATTTCAATCTTTGCCTAGTTTATGAGGTTAGTCTCTTACTATACCAGAAAAATGAGACTTGTGTTCGATTGTTTGATGCTCGATACAAGAACGAAGATATTAAGGAGGATATAAAACGCTTTTGAGCGGTATCTGTGAACTTTATTTTGATTTGCGCGAAGTTAAAACATTGTTTTCCCCTCTTCCTTCATACAATTATTGATGCTAAAAGTATCACTAACTGCTAAAGTTTTTTTTTAAGAAGATCTTAGATAATAATTTTATTAGATGTTAACATTCCTCTATCATAAATTGTAGTAAATTTTTGTGAAATTAAAAAAAAAATCTATTATAGCCGTGGTTAGAAAACAGACATCGCTTGGTGCATATTCAAAAGCAGAAAATCGATTTATGATCAGAAGAGAACTAAATATTCGTTATACAAAATGCAATGGCCCCCTTTTTTTTTTAGAATTGAACTAGAGTAAGGCTATTGTATTGTTTCTTTCCGGGGGGGGGGGGGGGTTAAGAGTGGTGAGAACGACACGTTTCAAGAGTTGTGTCGTTATACTACGTCTAACAACAAATTTACAAAAACAAAAAAATTTGAAGCAAAATCGCGTGTCAAGTTTTGCGGTTGCTGCAGTGATGAGCAAATCTTCTATTTCTAGTACCTGGCCCCCTCGGCGACAACGTTCACTTTGCTAACTTGCATAAAACTCGATGATGATTGTTGGAAAAAGAAGAGTGTGGAGATGAGAAAAAAAAACCAAACTTTTTTTTTCTCTGATCTGTTTCTCTCACAAAGTCAGAGCACCCAACCTGCAGGAAGCAGAACAGAGTTGGCCGAAGCCAACTTCGGTGATAAGCCTGTCTCGAAGGCCACGTGCCGCAACGCGCCAACTTACATAGGATGGGAAATAAACATTCGAGGAAGGTAAGTCCTCAGTAATCAATCTCACGTGAAATAATCAAATGCATTTGAGCTTTCTTTTGGATATCGAGATATTTATCGCTGAGTTTATCTGCCGTGGGTTCTGTATTTGGTTTGTTGAGTAAATGCGACAGGTCCCGTACTACCCTGAACATTCGTCTTCCAATATTGCTTTTAGTTAATTTTTTAAAGTATAATTTGGTAGAATGAAAATGATCGAGAAAAATTCAAGTTCATGAAAAATAAATATTTGCCATTTTTTGGAACTATAAATGACTCTTCAGGTATATCGGTCAAATTAATACTAGTTTTAATTAGTTTGTCTATCGATCGCGGTGCTCAGGGTAGAAATGATTTTTGAATAGTGCTTCAGATAAAATGGTCCCGTCTAGTAACAGTTATGCTGCATTTAGTCAATGTATTGAATTATATCATGGTGGCTGATATCATTGCGAAGTCAGATAAAAGAGCATTTGTGTAGGAAAAGAAAATATCGACATTGAAAACATATTTCTGTGAATATTTGTAAACAGCATGCACATAAATGCACAAGCTGTTTTTCATAAAAGCATACCTTTTTCATAAAAAAATCATACCCTATTCTTACGTGAATGGAGGCCCTAAGGGACCTTATGAGAAAATCTGGCGAGGAGCCTTCATGTTAGCCCATGTTGGCGACCGGTGACTGGTCATAGTGAATTTAATGGGCAGTTGAAATTTTAAATAGAAAAATTCTACGTCATATGGCCAAAGTCGGATATCTGGCCATTACGTTAATTTTCAAGACCAGTCACCGACCACTTCGCGAAGAGATTAGTGTTTGAATAATCGAGTATATGTGTACTGTATTTTAGCGTTTATAAAAACAAATTGGTTCCCAAAAACATGAGGGGGTTTCTTATACATGGAGATAGTATTATAGACATATTTTTTCAACTTTTTTCTAAATTTTAAGCCTGGAAAATCAGGGGGTTCCTTATACACGTTAAAATTCTCACAGATGAACAATCACACAAGAGCTATACTCACTGACAACATATAATGACTGACATACACTGACATATATAATCACTAACAACAACGCAAAAAATCATCACAATTCCTTTTTGGCAACTTGTATGATGCTGTATTAAATAAAATATCACAAACATTTTTTCCAGCATTGTATTCACCTATTATTTAGGTCCTTACTTCAACTGAGAGAATTACCATACTGTAACATTAAATTACGGTACTTAAAATTTCTTCGCACTTCTCATTTACACTTCTAATATAAATATACAATTATCAATGTCCAAGATATTTTTCTTATCTATACATTATTTTATCGGAAAATGAAACCAATCGAAAAATCAATAAAAGAATCGTGAGCAAATGTATTTCAAATTACTCACACACAAAATTGACATTTTCCTCAACAGATGCACTAAATAATTATGACAACTATAATTAGGCATGCTACTTAACCGTACATGCACCTTGTGAACATTCCTCTTCGGAATTTCTAACAAATAGGTAGGCTACCTGTCGGAATGTGTGTTCTGAGTGTATGTGTAGTGCTAACGTATTTATGTTGTCGGAGTTGTGCTTCTTTTACGTTCTTGCTGGTGCTGCCACCTGTATCGCATATTTTTAAGTGGAGATGGCAAATGCTTGGATAATTGCGGTAATCACTGAATTTTAATTTACACTTGATTTAGGGATCTATGATACGTACGGGTGTACTTCTAGGTCAGTCTTTTCCTTAGTGGGTAATAGAATGATCCGAAGGGGCGATAGAAGCTTTGGGTATAATAAGGATCCTATATGGGCTAGCTGAAGTTGTCGGGGAGGGGGGGAGAGGGATGATAAGAAAATAAACTTCTGAAGGGGGCGGTGGAGCAAATAAGTTTGGGCAACTCCTTCGTGAGTAGTGCACCCTCCGTCAACGACGTAAGACAAGCCTTAGTAAGAACTCGTTCTCAGGTCGTATCAGGAGGCGGCGAGATCAGAATATTTCATACCTCAGCTGTTCATAGAAGAGTTTCAAATGTTATTCTCTAGAACAGGACAGAAGTCTAAATAGTTATAAGACTTTAAATAGTTATAATTATTATTAGTTAATTAAAAAAAATTATGTATTTTTTTTTTTAATCAACAGGTGACGAAGACGAAGCCGGAAACGAACGGGATCTACCACCACCCAGCGCAGCTCGAATTCTTGAGCAACCATTGTCCGATAGGGAACCTGGTCAGCAAGGTATCCATGACCACTTCTTACACGTCCAGCACGGAGAAACTCACCACGTCCTCGTCCAAGAAGATCGGTAACGGCAAGGCGACGACGGTCCAGCTGGAATCGGAGAAGCAAGAATGCGGTACCTTTCAACACGAGAACCGCAACTTCACTAGGAGCTTCAGCCTTAGCAGCACCTGCAGTAGCAGCGAGGCTGCCGCCGTCAAATTCGTGTCCACTGATAGAAGGTTCTCTTTGGACGATGCTCTGGACGAGAGCGAAGAGGTAAGAATATCAAGATACAATATTTATCAAAACTTCTAAAGCAGGGGGGCTTAGACGTATGACCCGCGGGCCATATGTGGCTTTCAAAGTTTTTTTTCATGACTTAATGACCATTTGCCAAAAATAGCCATTAAAAGCTGATTTAATAAAAAAAATTAATTAATTAAATACAGGTCTTTGCTGTATTTATAACTGAGATATTTTTACAGATTTACCAGTCACGCTATTCGATGCACCTTCAGGTCCTCTCAATAGGTTCTGGGCCCTGAGCCCAAAAAATTTGCCATTCCCGATTTAAAATATTTTCGGAGGGAAAAGTTGACATCCAAAAAAAGCACATAAACAGTTACAGAATTTCTAGAAATGCTGAAAAACACTTTGATGAAAGAAATAATTTCATAAATTATTGTAAGGAATAATTTCCAAACTATTGAAACGAATAATTTCCAAACTATTGAAACGAATAATTTCCAAACTATTGAAACGAATAATTTCCAAACTATTGAAACGAATAATTTCCAAACTATTGAAACGAATAATTTCCAAACTATTGAAACGAATAATTTCCAAACTATTGAAACGAATAATTTCCAAACTATTGAAACGAATAATTTCCAAACTATTGAAACGAATAATTTCCAAACTATTGAAACGAATAATTTCCAAACTATTGAAACAAACAATTTCAAAAGTAAGTGAAGGAAGTTATTCAAGAATTATTGAGAGAAATAAAGTGATTTCCAAATTAATGAAAGAAATTATTTCATCATTGATGAAAATTGATAATAATGAAAAATAATTAATTCTAGAATTACTGAAAGCATTAAAAAAATTGATATCAAAATTTTCAGAACTAGGGAAAAAGAAACAAATTCAAATTAATAAAAGAAATTAATCCTATTTTTAATATCCCCGTTCAACTCTGTTCCCGTGGAACCATCCGTTAAAATGCCACTAGAATCTAGATATCATCTTGCAATTTTAAATAAAACAGTGTGACTTGGTGGCTCACGGGCTCCATGGAAAGTTTTAGTTTGGCCCCGCAATGCCTTGCCCTAAAGAAATTTTTCCAAAAAAACAGCCTTCGGCCGGTCGTCCACTGGAAGCCACAATGAGCGAAAACAAGTCACGTGAATGCGCAAGCATACCATAGCTGTCTTGCGCAATCACGTGACTTCTTTCCACTCGCTGTGGTTTCCAGTGGATGACGGGCATAAAAACGTTATAACTATATTTTATTACCATTTAACATTTCGAATTTGATTAAATTCAGGATGATCCCCCCGTGGTCTGAGGAAATGGTTCTTTTCTTTCTAACAGGAGGTGAAATTGGAAAGGACATCATCCCTGGACCGATTGCTCGATGAAGAGCGTAACGGCTGGACTGGTTACAATCACCAACATCACCGTCTCCAGCGCGAGACGAAGAAGCAAGAGGAAGCGACCATGGGACAGAAGACCTCTTCCTCCTCCACCGAGGAGAGAATGAGGACTTTCATGCAGAAAAAGTACCAGCAACAGGAAGGAATGTCATCTTCCACGTCGTGTTTGTCGAAAATGACATTCTCCAAAGGAAGCTGCAGCTCGTCAAAGTCTTCGTCCCACTCCGCGCAGAACTTGAAATCAGACTTTTCTGAGGTGAATATTTCGTATTGTTAGTTGACATTATTCGCACTCACGGATGGCAAACACGTGTATATCTGCCTGTAGGCGGAACAGATTTTATATGCACTGATTTTTAGATACTGGGTCGAGTCATAAGCTTTGCAAAATTTGCAATCGAGCGCCTTTTGGTGGCCCTCGTATGCCATGTGCATGTTGTTCATTGCTTAGTTCCGGGTAAAGTCTGAGAGGCCTAAAGGTGAACTACAACATCGTGTGATTCGAGAATTTTTTGCTTGATGAATGATAAATTGGCCCCACAAATCAAGCCACTCGCACACAACAAAGAAAATTTTCTCAGATTGCAAGACCATCGACAATCAGCTAATTTAAGTAGGCCAAAAACTGAATTTCGAGGCTTTGATGACCGTCGCAGAAGCAAATCTAATGAATAGCACTTGGAGATTATCATCGATCCAGTTCGGCATCTCACAGCCAGTGTGGTTCGTCACCTTCACAACGACCTCATGAATTTTTTTTTTCTATTTTAAATTAAATCAATGAAATAGTACAAAAAAATATATATATATATATATTTTACTCATTCTAATATTCAGAGCAGGGCCACCCTTACCAGACGCGGGGCCCCATGGGAATATAACGGCGGGGCAAGAGGAGCTTGTCAACAATTCAGGGCCTCAAAAATGTTTAGGACCCCCTTTGCCCCGATCTTATATATTTGGGGGGAGGCAAATCCGGCATCTATTACTTCCGGAATGCTGATATATTCGGGGTGTCCTGTGAGTGCTAATGCGGCCTTTAACTAATCAACCGTCCGTCGTAGAAGTATAGTTTCAGTTTAAAAAATGTTCAAAAAAGCGTTCAAAAATGACCCCGTACCAGTTTTGAGAGTGAAAAAATATAATGCATCACACAAAATAAAAACATTCAAATTTTTATACGATCCCCCTGTCCTCTAACTTCTCATTAGAAAGTTGTTGCCCTGTATCTTTTGAGGCCAAACAAAAACATTTCATGTTTTTAAGTGCAATATTCACTGTATTCACTGAGATATTCAAATTCAAAAATCTTATAATAGTTGGGAAAGGACAACATAAATGAGGGGAAAGGAGGATTCATTGTCCGTTAGTTTATGTTGTTGTTCTTTCATAACTTTTTTCCGATTTTTCAATTCAAACATCTTAGCGAATATTGCTCTTAGAAACAGTGCCGTAACTAGGCATGTGCAACGGGGACACCCGCAGAGGACCCACTTGGAAAGGGGCCCAGAATGAGCTAGAGAGAGCGTAAACGCAAATAATTGCACAGGGCACAGGAAGGGCTAGTTATGGCACTGCTTAGGAACATAGAATTTTTTCTGATGGCATCAAGAGATACAGGGTAATAACTTTCTAATTGGAAATTAGAGGACTGGGGGGGGGGGGATGTATAAAAATTTATTTTGTTTTTACTTTGTTACACACTGTATTTTACTCTCAAAACTGATACAGGGTAATTTTTGAACGCCTTTTGAGCATTTTTTATACTCAAACCAAAGCTCTACGACAGATGGTTGATGAGATAGAGGCCGCATTAGCATTTACAGGGCATCCTATATATCCATCGAAAAGAATTTAAACGCACGGCTATATGTAAATTAACACAAAAATTGATGAAAAATTCAACTCTGAATGTAATTTTAGGCTAATGAGAATTTAAACGTTATGAATTAAAAATAATAGAAATAGTTCCAGCACCAGTGAACCATTAATGAAAGAAATAATTCCGGATCGTTGAAAAAAAAAATCATCTGGAATTGATGATAACCAACAAAAGAAGAAAAATTCCATAATTGTGATGAATATTCAGAATTAATGAAAATTATTTAAAAAATTGATAAAAATTCAGAATTTAATATATATTTTTGTTAAACCTTATTGAAGAATAGATATTTCGACACTAATTCTGTGGTGTTTGGTCAGAACATGATAACTCCAAAATCAGTTTTCAGATATGAGCATTTTTTTTCACTATCATTTAAAAAGCAAAAATAAAGCATACACACAAATACAAATGAAAATATCATACATTAGCATGTTGTTTAGCCGTACGCAAGTATTTGTGCATTTATCTCACAGCTAATTAGTTATAATTAGCAAGACTTACTTTTACATAAAAAACCATTTTTTGGAGATATCATGTTCTGACCAAACACCACAGAATTATGTTTTCTTATGGTTTTATTATGCATATATAACAACAAAAACATTCATGTAAATGTATGAAGCCATATATTATTTTTACTAATTACAAATTATTTTAGAAACAAAACCGTAAGTTTCTATATCAATCCTCAATCCTTCCTTTTAAAACGAAGAAAATTAAATTGGCTGTCTGAGCAGTGTTGCCTGAAAATAAATTGCAGTTCCAGGTGTTGATAGATTATTTTGAATGAATCACGAGACTTTACTTACATATTTCTCTTTGTTATCATGCGATCATGTTCGGCCTTTCAAATGTCACCGTTTCTCTCTCGTGAGATTTTCAAATGCCCAATGACAGCGCAAAAATATCAGTCTCTCTCTCTCTTTCTTTGATTATGATGATAAGCATAATTATGTAGCGACATGATTCGCGGAGCGCCATCATTCCACCTATAAGTCACAATATAGTTTTTTGTTTCACTCTCATATGATTGAATACAAAATAGGCAGGTTATCTTAGATTAGATTCCTTATCATTTATTTGTTCAGTTTGTTTCTTCTTCACGCTTATTATGATTTTCATGTTCGTTCGTGTCGGATTATTCCGAATACTTTTACCGTATTGATTCTGACTTGATGAAGAGAAAAGAACTGATTTTTCTTATCTTTACTTCCACTATGATACAAAAAAAATTTACATTCACATGTGCGATATATTCATTGGAAGGTCAGGGTTTCTAACGATTTCCCAGAAATACTGATTATCGTCATGTATATTTCTTATTTCAATATCATTTTAGTTTATCTCACTCTTATTTATTCATCTCTTTATTAAAATATCCTTTTATTTATGCATGTTAAGAAACGTTTTGATTTCAACAAATGATTATATAATCAACATTTTTTTTCGAATTTAATTCTCTTCATTAATTAATTATTTAAATTCCTTGAGGACAGCTGTAGAGTAAAATGTAGATAGGAATTTCACGAATATTTTAACCGTTTCACACCGACATAGCAGAAATATACTGAACCCTCTGTAAAATGCAATTAACTTTATTGTGAGGTTGGCTTTTTTCCGATTTTCAGCAGGTGCAAAGTAAGGAGGGGGGAGGGGGGGCTAGGAAAATATGCTTCATTGATAAATCAGCTGTACAAAGTATTACAAAGTATTGCGTTTGACATAAAATAATAGGGCGAGATATCTCGTTAATGCCAGTGAGAGTTTTAAAGGATTTTTGCTACCTCTTGAGTTGGTGTCTTTCAAATAGCAGAACTTCACTTGCGACAGCAGGTATGCACAACAAATAAATGTTTATTAATATTACTCACGGAAACATTTTGTTTTCTGGATATTATGCTAAGGTGAACTCGGAAAGAAAAGTCATCTTGTCTTCGCAGGGACTCGAACCCAGTCCCTCTTGCATAATGATTGCCCGGTATGCAATACCTCTAATTTACGCACATGAATATTTGAAGAAACTCTCAATGATTCTTATCTCTCTTCTAGTTTCTCGAGAAGAATATGCCTTCCTCCTGCAGTAAGTATCCGAAAAAATTCCCGACCCGACCACCGCCGGTACCGAAGCGTCTTCACGACAAGTTGGACGATGAACTGAAACTACTGGAGAGCGATGAGCAGACTCCCGAAGTAGAAGCCGCCCTGAACAAAGTAACATCAAGGATGGACGAACTCGTCACGATCCTGAAAACGTCCAACACTCGTTGCGAGATTTTGGACAGCCTGGATCAGATGAACGACTTAATCAGAAAATCCTGGGCAGTGAGTACACGTGGTTACGACCTCGGTTCCAGTCTGTGCAATTCCCTACGAAACCGGGGAGGTCTCGATGCTCTCATCAGGAACTTCAACATCGAGGACGAGGAGGTGCAGTTCCAGAGCGCCAAGCTACTCGAGCAGTGCCTCTCTACCGATAACCGGGCTTATATTGCCCGATACGGATTAGACAAAGTGGTTCAGGTTGCTTACAAGTGCAGCACCTCATACTCGTTGGACGAATCGAGGATCGGTACAGGAATCCTCGAACATCTTTTCAAAGACTCCGAGGCAACCTGCCAGGAAGTGATCCGACTGGGAGGCCTGAAAGCTATACTCTACGATTGCAGGACTAGTGATGTGGAGACGCTGAGGCACTGCGCGGCAGCGCTAGCCAATCTATCGTTGTACGGAGGGCCGGAAAACCAGCAAGCTATGATACAAAATAAGGTGAGTTCACAACTGAAATTAAATTTATACCGTAGATACGTTGTGAGTGAGAGTCTTGGCATTAATGATTTCTAATGTAAATTAAAGAAAAGTCACGATATTTGGTCGACCAAAAATTTTTGGGCGTTTCGGTAGGCATGATAACTCTCCACAGAGAGCAACAGACCTACACCGGTACAAATATTCAGTCATTACAATTCACTCATAGTTCGAAATATAGGTGGCAGGTGGTAGCACTAACAAGCATTACACATAAACAAACTTCGCGCTAGGTTAACAACACGCGCATGCACGCACGCACGATCGTGTTAAGAATAGGAGGTGGGCGTGATCATGACCGGTTGCGGCGAGTAATGGTGATACGAAATCGAAAAGCTAAGAAAATAAAATTTAAGAGAGCTTCTAAACATCTATAAAAGTACAGTTCAGTTCACAAACACTGCATGAACCTGGTGGAAGAAAATCTTTATGAATCAATATTCAGTGTGTGAAATGCTTCTGTAGCGCCACGGATAGGATCCATTTTTAAAGGGTCATTCTTCTCTGGTGACCTGAAACATGCATGAGACGGACTGATATGTTTTATCACATCCACAATACTCAGGGCAGCTCGAAACGAAAGTCTCGCCCGTACGATACGTTTTTCGGCAACGTTTGGCGTACAAAACGCTTCAGTTGAATGACCCAGAAAATTTAAAGATTTGTATTCTCTATACGTATGCATAAAAAATTACCAGTTTTCTCTTCAAATAATTTCATCCAATACATTACAGTTTTAGTTTTGCGGACAAAACATTTTTATACAAAGGTTATTGACACCTGGCTGATGCCAAGATATATTTTGGAAAGAGAAAATTCAACTGACCCTGCGGGGAATCGAACTCGCGTCCTTTCAGGGTGAACGCCCTAGACCACTAGAATACAGAGGCAACGAATATCTCAACCTTTCCTTGGAGCACATGTGCACTGAACGGGACCGTACATGGACGGTCGGACCTAACTCAGGCCAAAGAGCTCACAACATTTTTTACCCAAATATTTCTGCAATTAATATTTTCTCCATCACTCCTTATTTAGCGCCATTTGAGCGAACATCGCACAACCCCCAGTTTAATTCGTTTCGCTCCCATAAAAAATATTATCTGGATAATCATTTTCTGATGTAATAGTGCTTAACGTCTCGTAGATGTTTTTTTTTGTGTGCCTCAAGCAAGCTAAATTATTTAAATGTAATTCCAATAAATGACCGAAAAATAGCTGAAACTTGTCAGAAAAAATAGATGGTGCATCGATGATTTCTTAAAATTCTTTTCTTTCATCAAACACATAAACCAACTCTTTCAGTGGCGCTCCAGAAACTATTGTGAGCCCCCCCCCCCCCATCCTTATTAAATGTCATATCTTTCTTTAATAAAGTTTATCTTTCTCCCGATTTTCAGCTGGTGCAAAGTAAAGGGTACATGAAAAAGTGTCCTATTACGAAATCTACTTTATGAAACATCTGGGCTTGTCAATGCGAAGAGGCCTTTAAGGAGGCGAGCTATCTCGTCAATGCCGCTTGAAGGGTTAAAACGTACCTGTCGAAAAGAAACACTCGGAACTTTCCGGAGTACCTAATACGAGATAAAATACTACTTGAATAGATAACTGTCTTTACCGCAACATCGGCATTGTCAGGAAGTCGGTTTTTCTTCCTCGAGGAACACAAAATCTTCCTATACTGATATGTACGTATAAGTCTATTATTTTTACCTCATTGGTAGAAAAATCTCCGCAAAACTCCGCAATTTTTATTTTGTTGAAAGAGATACGAGACTGCTGTAATTGTTCAGCTCAAACATTTTCTTCTCAATATCATCTCTTTCGACTTCTGATACGGATTCCAGCTCTCCGATAACACTAACAAGTAGATTGTTTTACGAACTGATGTACTCGTATAACAATATTTTATAATAATAATTTTTCGAACCCAGACCCGCACAGTCAGAAGTTAGCTCTCTAACCACTGGACTGCCAGGGACCATCCAGCGGCAGCATCAACATGTTGTTTAACCGTACGCACGTATTTGCGCATTTACCTCACTTCTAATTAGTTATAATTAGCAAGACTTATAAGTTTATAATTGACCAAACACCACAGAATTGTCCATTGGTCCTTCGTATACCGTGACCTCAAACAATGGAAAAGGAAAGTGCCACAGCATACTTTTCTCTTGGTGGAACATTTTTCACACACACACACACATTCACTTTTTATTTAGTTTTATCAATAAAGTGCATCACGGAACTTCTCCTGACTGATTTTGAGACAATTTAAATACAATGGCAACCGGTTTGAGAAACATTGAGCTTTAGATATTATAACTTAATTGGTATAGTAATCTGAATTCACACTACAGTGGAATCTCGGTTAACGAATGCCTCGACTTACGAATTTTTCGGCAAATGAAGGTTTTTTTTTTTTTTTTTTTTTGACGTTTTTCTGCCTCGGCTAGTTAGTTGATGTATGTGCTGCCATAAAATAGATGCAACTTAAGCTAATCAAAATGAATCTAACGCGTAACTGTCACTCAAGCCAGATTGATTCATTTCCTACTTGGAATCGCTTTCCAGATACACCTCTCTTTTTCTTTCAGAAAGATTTTGAGCCATTTCATGTTAAATGAATGATTAAGATAGGAGAAAATGCATTTGAATAAAAAAAGTCTTAGACTTAGATGAATGATTTCAGAGGGGATACTGTAAGAGTCTTAATATCATACCTAACGCTCTCTAGACTTCAAAACACCTCACTCACTTTTTTTTTACTATGACTCACGAACCCAACTGCATAGCGTACATAACATAAAACAAAAAGATGTTCAGTTTCCATCTACCTTTAAATTCTCCTTCGTCCAATTACGAAGTTGTTAATCTCAGTCTCCTCTCAGTTTATTTTTTTTATAGTGCTTCTTAGTTGTTTAGAAACTTACTTTGAGATTTTGGGTCATACCTGGGATGAATCGAACGATTTTCCATAAAAACCTACGGGGAATCGCGTTTTGACTAACCATGATTTCGGTAAACCAATGTGATTTTGCAACGAATTATCTTCGTTAGCCGAAGTATCTTTGTATTATTTTGTAAGAAAAAAAAATCATAAATGATGACATCTCCTGGTGTCAATACTAAAACAATGAAGCATTGATGACATTCGAAGTTTCTTAAGGGGATCTCATACCTTTTAACATGGGGAAAAACTATGCCCTAATTATGCTTTAAAAAAACTCTTTAACCATCGATTTATTCCAAATGTTTTACACATGTTCTTGATTGTATGTGCTATCCTATGCTGGTATAAAGTTTTACATATCTTAGATAAAATCAATCTTTAATTAAAATTCAATTTTAAATAAGATTGAGTGAATGAAATCTCAACCTTTTGCTTCATTTCATGAATTGAACAGTTTCCTTTAGTTTTAATCAATTTTTATTCAATTAAATTTATGTCATGGTATTTTATCATGCGCGCAAGCTGTTTTTAATGCTTTTTTTTTAATTTACAGAAACTTAAGTATCTAAGATATGTAAAACTTTATACACACACATACCAGCATAGGATAGCACATACAATCAAGAACATGTGTAAAACATTTGGAATAAATCGATGGTTAAAGAGTATTTTTAATGATATTTTTATTAGAGCATAGCTTTTCCCCCATGTTAAAAGGGATGAGTTTAATTTTTTTTTATAAGTTTAATATCTTTCAAATTTAGTTGACATTTTTCAGAAATCTGAGAGGTATTATTATTATTTAAATATATACATGATGGGACGTTCAGAAACTCTTATTGCCTAGAATACGAGTAACTATAATGACTGGATAGTACGCAAAAGATTTATGGTCTTGATAATGGACCACAAAAAAAAAAAGGTTGCCCTGTTTCATAAAAAGTTTATGCCATACATATTCATGGGTATTGAATGATCATAAAATCGAATGTCGTGCTTGCTAGGTACCCGTCTGGCTGTTTCCTCTGGCTTTCCACAACGACGACAACATCAAATACTACGCCTGCTTAGCTATAGCGTCATTGGTAGCCAACAAAGAAATCGAAGCTGCTGTCTCGGCGTCTGGAACTCTAGATCTTGTAGAACCTTTTATTACCAGCCATGATCCGGATGAATTCGCAAAGAGTAACGTTGACTACTTCCACGGGCAGTCCAAGAGCTGGTTGGCAAGACTGGTACCCGTGCTCAACAGCAACAACGAAGACGCCAAGAGCCTTGCTGCTTTCCACTTTGCGGTCGAAGCTGGCATCAAAAAGAGGCAGCAAAATACAGCGGTGAGTACGAATGAATGTAATCATTAGGGTTGCTCTAATTAATCGATAAATCGGGTCGGTAAATCAACTAATTGTTAATAGCAGTTAAAAATTTCAGTTGAGTTAATCGACTCGATCAATCCCATTAATTTTTTTTTAAAGTTTGCGAATTTTGTTTGTGAATTTGATTTGTTCGAAAAAACCGATTAGATGCCTTACAAATTATGTTCCTATATACATGATATTTTGTATAAGTGACCACATTAAAAAAATATTTGAATCAATATTTTGATCAAATTTTTCGACAAGTCGATTCAACGGAAACTGATGATTTCAGTTTCAAATTAAGTTTGTTGAAATAGAAAACAAGATCAAAATTTATCGTCTCCACTAAATGAACAGAGTTTTTCGTATTCTTGGAAGAAATTTAGCGCCTCTCCTCACAAGTATCATTCGGGAGAAATTTCTAGGAAAACAAGCAACAGTATGATCGAAAGTAGTTTCGAAATCAGTGCATAACTTAAAATTACCGATTAAAAAAAAAACAACGACTAGATGTTACTGAAGTAAGAAAGAAATTACAGGTTTTGGCAAAATTATGTCAGCCTATTAAATTACTTCAAGCGCGAGCAGCTCTAATTTCTTAATTATTCTTATATTTGTTTACATCTGCTGAATAAGTGTTCGATAAAATATATTTTCATAGCATCTAGTGATATTATATGGTTACAAAAAAATATTCGAATAAATCGATTAAAAAATTTTTGATTAACCAGTTAAAAATATTAATCGATTACCAGCCCTAAGCAGTGATAACACTGGTGCCACGACATGCTTAATCCTTTAACCGGCGGAGCAGAAATCACTGATCTTTTTATGAAGTAGACTTTCTTCCGATTTTCAGCAAGTTCAAAGAAATAGGGATAGGGAAATTTCTTCCATTGAGAAAACAGCTGTACAAAATATCTGTGCTTCTGATTGCTTAAATAAAAGGCTTTTAAGAACGCGAGACATCTCGGCAAAGCCAGTGAGAGAATTAAGTACATGAGAGAGGAAGCTGAAGTTTAGACATTGGCTGGTCTACGTCATTCTAAAAACACTATACACTACACTGTACTTCACTTTCAACAGAACATTCTCACATTGCTAATTTGACCGAGATGGAACTTGCTAACATGTACATCTCTAGTAACGCCCACATATAAGCTGTAAGTATTAAAACATCCACAAGTGTTTCCTATCTCTTCGAGAAAGCAAATTACTCTGTAACAGCATTTCTCAACCTATGATCCACAGGTGGAAAATTTCATCTTATTCATTATTAAATTTGATCAAATTATTAAACCATGCGATGTAAAGGCTCAAATCAAGTATTAGACCCCACGTTTTGAAAGCTCATTGAAGTTTCTTCGGATGTTTTATTGGTCGTGAGGTTCATCGACCAGTTCAAAAAGGTATAGAAACCCTGTTCTATAGCGATAGAACTGAGTTGTGACCAGACCACTCATACTGATATTCGGTGAATTGTTCTGAGGACATCCGCAATCGCGTACCAAGTCCATAAAATTGCATTTTTTTTTAATACATAGGTTCTTTAAAAACCAGATCCATTTCATCAGTCTTGACATCTTGTGGCAACAGTGGTCTTATTTGTGAAAAAAAAAAGTGGCCATAATTAAACTTTGCCGATCTCTGTACTTCTCTTCTGAATAGATGGTAGTTATGCAGAAAAAAGAATGTGCCCGTGGATCTCGTCGACTGAAGGTGTATCATTCTCTCTCTCTTCCTAGTATATCTCCTCTCTCCCCGTTACATTCACTTTCATCTTTTCGATACCCCTTTCGCTCCTTATCTCTTTTGTCGTATTGATGACGAGATAACAGAACAATAAATACAATTTGTGGCCAATACCTGAGTCAAACATTCGTTTGATCAGAGAAGAAGAAGTTCTTTTGAAAAAAGAGATCTTTAATCTAAAAAAATGGCGGGAAAATTATCGCGATGTGTACACTTGAAGTTTCAAGACAGGCTATCATCCAGTTTATGTAGGGGCCTCATGCATATATGGGAAAAGATCTCAAAGGTAAGTCAAAGTGAAAAAAAAAACTCCCGTGCGTTTTACGATCACATCGTAGACGATGATTAAGTCTTCAATAGTTGTAAGATTTAGGCCACTGTGTGTGTGTTATAAGATATTAAATTTTAAAATGTATAATGATAGGAATATAAATAATAATTAAATCCATTGATCATCAATCAGTGGTATAGGATACACTCAATATCTACTCGCACTATGACGAATGGACTTTGAAGACCAAAACTTGTTGAACCATTTCTTTACGACACTGTTCCCACCGTAGGTAACGAAGAAAACTGTGTGAAATGTTCCGAATTTAGGGTTATCACTGGCGATTAACGAATGCGTCAATTGGCCCAAATAATTCAAAACTTTGCTCTTTTTCAGCATCTTACGTAATTATGTATTCATTTTTTAATGCTTCACCCCCCCCCCCCGAACTTTTATTTATTTATTTTTAAATTGAGCCTCCCAAGCAGAAACTCTGAGCTGATCGTTGAATTGGCCTTGTAAATTAATTATAGGCATTTTAGCCATTCGATAACTTCAACCTATTCAAAGGTGTGTGTAACACCACACCGGTGTGCGGCAAGTTGACTTACCAAGACCAAATTCATTTGTTAATTAGAATTTCGATGGGTTTAGTTAAACTATTTTATACATGCTGATGATACTGATGCCATGGAAACGAAACTGATGCTTAAAAAAATTAATCAATATTATTATGTGATAGCTTCATCTCCAGCTATAGATGGGGCTGATCCATCTTGCCAACCATGAAGGAAAGAAGTACCATGTAAGGTACAGATGTATTTCACTCTATGATTTGCAACAGCAAATGTTTATTATTTTCGCCAAATGGTGCCAACCATGAAGGAAAGAAATACAGATGAGAACTAGATTTCCTTCCTTCTAGAGATGGCAACAGCAGACGTTTGTCAGCGCCATCTGTAACCGCTGTGGTAGTCGAGTGGTCATGGTGACGGACTCACATCACGAGGACCCGAATTCGAACCCCACCGTCACCACAGTGGTGGTCGGCTGAAGTTGCTTTTCTGTAGTTCCCAATCTCGAGGAGCAAAGAACAGGCCTACAATGGTACAATTATTCAATCATTACACTTCCCACATAGTTCGAAAAATTTCTAGAAGATGGCAGCACTACTCATAACAAGCATTGCACAAACACAAACGTCATGGTAGGTTTACAACACGTACACGCACATTCCAACATGTACCAATTCCTACAGAAGTAAGTTCCACAGAGGAATATGGGCGACATGTATGTGTGATTTGGTAGTGGGGATCAGCTTCATTTACATGCTGTCAGCAGTATCATTATGTATAAGATATCCTCAGTTCAGGTCTTTTTTATGCCCTTTGCTATGTCCTTTTTGGATATTATCTCTTGACTTTCTCAAACGCTTTTTGTTCTACCCGAGAAGCTTTAATGTTCTCTAGAAAAGAAAAAAAACGCACAATCATTAACATGCATAGAGGGACATTCAAATATACAAATTGGTAGCAACAGAAATCAGTCCAATCACAAAAAGAAGAAAAATAAAGCAGCCCATCATCGCGCCTGAAAATTAGGATAAACATCCTATGAAAAGCAATAAAAGTATAAATTTAGGAGAAATGATTTTCGGAATATTCCCATAATTATTTGCAAAAAGAAGAACATTGCACACAGTAATCTAGTGAATAACGTTCTTTTAAAATACATAAAAATAAACAGACATACCATCAAAGAGATTAAAAAAATGATGCAATCTTGTATCATGATAATGTCATTTTCGCAAAACTCTCTCTTATCCAAATGATTCCAAATTCTTAAATTTTCGTTACTTAACTCTTCAATGCATCGTTAAGCTGATGAGCTACAACCGATTAATAATAAATTATTTCACTTGATTGGCATGAAGAAAAAAATTTCAATCATTTTCTTGAGTAAAATAAAATGAATTTTTAATTATAAAAACGTGTTAAAAAAATGATGGTAAATTTCCATGGTGAAACAGTAATTAAATTATATCGTGAGACCGTGTCATGAATATATAAAACTAAAAAAAAAACCCTCATAGACATATAAATTGCAAATTAAGCATGTAATTTAACTCAAGATTGAAACATATTTGAAAAATGATCAATCACCAATACAACTGAACTTTAATCAAATAATTCCAAGCAACAATCGATTACCATAATTAAATGATATCAGTTAATCAAACATATTCGATGCGAATCAAGACCAAAGGAAAATAATTTTGATATCGAAACAATAATTTTCTATTCAAAAAATTGCCACTTACCTATTTCGTGCCCAAGTCTTCTGTGGCGGGGTGTACTTATATGTTCTACACTATACAATTAATTCTTAAAACAACGATTAAACTTTAATGGAGAAATTACCCGACTGGTCCTAACACATTGGAAGCATGCCGCTGAGTGACGTTATCGAGAACCAAGGTATTTCCTGTTTGGAGATGCCTGTTGGCTAACGATGATCACATGGTTTGTTTTTCGGATTTCGACTAGGTGTCGCAGTTAGACAGTTGCTTCTGAACCGCAGTCAAACCCAAGGGGAAAAAACAGTTTGATATTGAGAACTTCAATAGATTAGAAATTAGTTATTCCGTGCATCGGCAAAAGGAAGCAAAGAAAAGTTATTCGTTTCTATGTATAATTAAGAGTAAATAAAAAATATAAATAGGAAAACGCTCTCGCGACAATTATAAAACGAAATACTCCTGCATTGTGGAAGGTTAATGACTCAAATACAAAAAATCATACATTTCGTTCTTTGTATATCGATGAGCTTATGAAAAATTTTAAATACTCCATAATCACCCTTTCTTGTTGAGAAATACATTCAATTTTAATCGGGAAACATTTGCCATATTGTTGATTGATATACGGTTATAATGATATTGAGTTTTTATTACACTGTATAAGGAGAAATATGCATCTTCTGATCAAAACAAAACTAGAAAAAAACTGTATCTTAATTTTTTCTTTTTCAAAATTTTCTGACACCGACGGCATAAATTCACTAATCAAAGAAAAACTTTAAAAAAAATCTTCCTATGAAAGTGATGAAAAAGCAAATACTATAAATATGTAAGAGAGAGAATCGTTGTTTAAAACAGTTTAGAGCAGAAAAATTCTTCAACCTACTTGCATTTGTGGACCGGTAAAAACTGAAAAAATGATTTGAAGACCAGTAAAAACTGAATAAATAGAATTACCGTTTGGACCCGAAAAAATTTGCGACAGGCAATATATATAAAAATATATAAATTAAGGAAACAATTTGAGGACCAGCAGAAATAGGTGAACAGAAGTAATAAAATTTTGAGGACCAGCAAAAATATGTAAGAAGAAGAAATAATTTGAGGACCGGCAAAAACAGAAGAAATGATTTGAGGACTGGCAAAAAAGAAATAGATAAGAGAAGAATTTTCAGACCAGCAAAAAACGAATCGCTTATCGGCATACCTATATCATATTGATGTTGGGGAGAGTTCTGACTTCTCTGTACCCTATTCATTTTGTGATTTATAAAAAAAGATATAATTTTCTTATGATCGTGCCTGCTTTTTTATCTGCCTGAGATTGTGCAATTTATTCTGTGGACAGCAGGCACATTCGTGGTCGCTGTGCTGTCGTGTAGGAATGCCTTGTGGACGTCCCAACGACGCCAGCATCCACTCAACTTCCACATTTTACGTTGAGGATAGCTGGAACACCAAAACCACTGTACCTTGGGAACCTCCCAAACTGCAGAGAAAACGTAAAGTGAAGACTGATAGGTTCAGGTAGACATGCAGTCCTTCAATAGAATTCGAAAAGGTGGGCGCTTGTGGCCACAATTGCGCCCGAATAAGCACCTGGAGAATAGCGCCGCAGCTCTGGCGGAGAACGTGTTGTCACCTTCAACCTTAAATCGAAGAGAACGTGGACTGAAGTTGCCAAAATGTGGGACAATGGTGAAGAGTGGTTCAGATATGAAGTATTATCGGGCAGGCGGCTTGCATCTAAAAGGATAAAGGGCGTGGAAATTCCCCAGAAGAAAGCGTACGAGGTACATACACGGATAAGTAGTAGTAGTAGTAGTAGGCAAAATCGTGAAAATTAGTAAAATGTTTCCCTGTGTGCCGATAAAGACCCAATTTTCAATTCTGCTGACCAACATAACTGATTGCAAGAGAAAGTAAGGCACCAATGTCTCAACATTCGATTATTTATTTCATTTTCTTGTTATCGACACTAAATACCATTTAAATGCGCGCTGACGAGTGAAAATCAAAGAAAAACGGAAACGAAACTATTGATAAGAAAAAAAAAAAAGAAAAAAGACACGAACCAATGTAGAAAAGAAATGATAAAAAGGGGAATATTTTTCCTCTTCAAAAGAGAAATCATCGCGTTATCAAATTGTAAAACAATACTTTCTTATGAGCTTTGCCTCCGATGAGCTCTTATCAGTTCTGTCGAGACAACGTTTCATGATCACGACCATAAAAAATACACTGCCATTTATTTATTTTTTTCTTCGAATGTGTTTTGGTAATTCTTTTCTCCCTATCATTATCCCACATTTAGGCATTTTATCTTAAATGCCTAATGTCATTATTATTACATTTTTTACGTATCTTTTTGAGGATTGTGGAGGAAAAAGGTATGGTTTTACGGATAGTTGAGGGGAAAAAGAAAAAATATCGGATGGAAAAGAAACGATAGATTAACGGTAATTGTTCTGGGGTTTTACATTCTATTTACCAAAAATATGTGTTTACCAATGTGTGATTCATGGGATTTTTTTTTTTTTTTTTGCATTTCTGAAGATAGTGCAAAGAGCTTCTTTTTTTTAGTTTAATCTTGCGGGTTGATAAAATTTGATTAAATTCAATAATTTTGCACGGGGATTTTCCAACATTGCATTTCAACAATCAAGTACGTTAAGAATTACTCAGGGTGCAAAGTCCTTATACAACTTTAATGTTTAACCCCTAAATGCGTATATCGATGGGAATTATCTTTGTCAGCCAAGATATCACTGTACTTACAAAGAGAAATAAAATTTGAAAATTCTTTTCAAACAACCAGAAGGAAAATGATGCCAATCTAATCCTCCAACTACTTTCTCACGTTAGAACAGTTATGGTTGGAAGGAAGGAGAAAACTTGCAATTTCTTTACCAATAAGAAAACGAACACCGGTTACTATCTTGCTGGTAGGAACTTGTATCAATAGGAATATCTAGTAGGAACCGGGTCTATAAATATCAGATCTTAGACCTCAGATTATTTTCATATTTACCTTATTTGTATATAACTGAAGAAGTAAGGGAAAAACCCTCACAATATGATATAATAATTTGTTTGTATAAAATCAAATTTCACTTCTACGTCGGAATAAAGTTTAGATTATATACAAAACATTTTAAAACATTACTTATATTTTGTGGCAAACCATTTTTGTTTTAACCCTTAAATGCGTAAAGTGCTTTGCAAATGTGCAAAGAGTTCTTTAAACGTTCATCACTGCAGTCGGTTTAAAGATAAAAATTTAGAATCACCTTTGCACACATGAAGTGAGGTTATATTCTTTCTGGTTTGTATTTTGAGGGTAGATTTTCCAATTAATGACAACTATTTGTTTGTTGCAGAGCATGTGCGTCTGCGATTTCGCTAATTTGCTGAAATGTGGTTTTTTTTTTTTTTTTTGCAATTCTTTCTGTTTTTACATTGTTGTTTGCAATACGAATTTTTTCCCACTACAGTTTGAATCACAAAAAAAAATATAAGTTATATGTGTTAGGAAAGTGATATTGCTTCAATACATTTACTTTATGTGCGATTTTTGAAGTTTTCCGCTCCTCCAATAAGGCCCCCACATAAGTCGTACAATTCGAAATAAATTTTTTAAAATAATTTTTCCGACTTTCAATACGTGTCATTACCTGAATGACATAGTGAATGCACCAAAAACAATTATCAGCTCTGAAGAATAAAATTAAGCAGTTGAGTGTTAACTGTTATTCGTTAGAAGTTCCACTGAGGAATGTGTGGACGAGTAGAGGTGAATGTGCGGTTTAGTATTAGTAGTAGTTATTAGTATTAACTATACGGATCATAGAAACATACACGGATTGAAAAATTATTCGAATTATCTGTAAATGTTGAACATGCCCTTTAATTTGCAAAAGCAGATATTAAAAATAATTTTTTTTTTGTACTTCTTACACATAAATTGTAATTAAAAATCATCTGCTCTACATTTAATGTGTCGAACTCAATGTATATATAAGTACCATTTTTCTAAGTACCGTTCTACGCACATCGTTACACAAATTATGTAACATTGTAAGGGGTGCTTTTCTGAAGCAAGGAAAGTTTGGTATTATATTTTTAATACACCAATATACAGAGTGCATAGCAAACAGAGGGGTAGGACTTTTTAATGGCGAACCGTTTGATCTTGGAGGTATACATCTAATTAGAAAAAGTAAAGGGGAAATTCGGGAAAAAACATCGTTAAATAAGGGTAAAACTATTTATTCATATTTAACGCTTTTTTTTTTCCAACTTTCCTCCGTTTATCGAATTCGAATATCTCGCTGAATAGTGCACTAAAAAACGTGATTTTTTTGGCATCAGGAGAGACAAGGCACCAACTTTGTAATTGGGTTCTTGAGCACAGGATGTCCGTATAAAAAAGCTAATTGTTTTTAATCACTATGCAACCCCTTGAAACAAGAATGACCATATCCGAGTCCTACACGTTATTTGGATACTTTTTCTAATTAGATGTATACCTTTAGGATCAACGGCTCGCCAGTAACATGCCATACCTCCGTTTACTATGCACCCCGTATAGTACCGAGTTCATGACTGCATCTGTTAATGTTTGTATCTCAAGCAAACAAAATCTTTATCCATGCCTAGCTTATCTCATATCTGATCTCTTAAAATGGGGAATTCTTTCACTGAAGCATGTGTGTTAAATGCGATGAAAAAATCAGGAATTTTCAATTTAAATAACTCTCGATGAATATTTTACTTATAAACATAAAATTTCTTCTATTCAAGTCATCAGTTGCAGGACAAAAAGTTTTTTACTCATCCCATGTATAGAAAATTTATTATTTTAACAGAATTTGCAGCTGCTCTCAAACTGAATGATATATCTGATATCTACACATTATTTGAATGATTTTTTCAATCGAAAATATGTTTTTAAGTTTGATGTGTGTGTGTTAAAGACTTTCTTTTCACTTATACAGTATACATACATATATGTTCTAAAGGCATATTCTTTATTATTTTCTAGCTTTTCCACGAGATAGGAGCAGTATGTTTTTTAAAAAAGGTAGCTGGAAGTCCCAATGCCATTGCTTCGAAGTTTGCAGTTAGAGCTCTGCAAGAAATCGGCGAAAAAGTACCTCACAAGTTGAGCCAACAAGTTCCATTATGGAATGTCGAAGATGTCATCGAATGGATAAAGCAGGTGAGTTTTATTAGTCAATCTCAGTTAATACGACCTCGGTTGTAATGACACCTCGGCTACAATGTCAGTAATTGACAGTCATGGCTGATTCCCCCATATAACGAGCCTCGCTTATAAAGGCGATGAAAACGCAGCCCACTCAAATACAACGACACTTTTTCGACGCTTTTGCTTCCGTAATTATGACGTTTTCTTAAGAAAAAAATTTTTCTAGTGCTAGAGCTGTCATTATATCAAGTTTTCTGTTGTTCCATTGATACGTATCCAATGGACCACTTTTCAATGAAGTTTAACTCATGATCTTTGCTAGAATCGGAGGTGGAGATAATTTGCATAATTTACATTATATGAAAAATGAATGTGGCCATATAAAATATATATAAAAATATTCATCCCACATGTGCATTATGTTCAACTTTATTTTCGTGAAATATACTCTAATTCCCGTCAGGTTTGATGTAGCTCGTTACTTTCCACTAAGAGGTTATTTATACGTAATGATTGGCAATTTTGTCGACAATTGGTAACATTTTTGGCCAGAACTAGCCAAGTTCCGTGTATGTGTGATCCGAATTCCTCGTATTTTCCTCACTAAAACATGATCATCCTGACCATAATGAGACAATAACTTTTTATAGCATTTGATTAGTACATTCGATTATAGTTTTCACACCAAAAAGGTCTTGGAAATGTCAACCTCGGATGTAACGACTTCGTGGAATCTCTAATGTCGTTATAACCGAGTTTGACTGTAATTATTGGAGTATCTACAGGTATATTGTTTTCTTTTACAATTTTCTTTCGATCCAATTTAAAACTGGCAACTTTATATTTAATTTTCATACAAACTGTGCTGTTCTGTATATTTGAGAAAAAAAAATCTGATATTTCATAGATTGGATTTTGCGAATATGCTTTGGATTTTGAAAACAGCAGAGTGGATGGGGATTTGCTTTTGAAACTCACGGAGAAAGAGCTCAAAGAGGATATTGGAATTAAGAGTGGAATCCGTAGAAAAGGGTATGCGTTTTCAAATGCTTTATTTTATGATAGTGTAATCGAAGAATTAATTACTTGTATTTATAGAGAAAATAACATTGTATGTGTGACTTGGTACAGTATACAGGCTGTTCCAAGTTGTTTTCCACACAGCAGATATCACTGCAACCGTTAACTTTAGAAATATGCTTCTAGTTACAAAAAGTTTTAAAATGAAGTGCAGTTACTCAAAACGTATTAAATTTAAAAAGGAGTCATATACAGGAAAAAATAGAAATACTAGCGTTTTATGTAGACCCTGTGTGCTGTAACTTCCAATTTGTGAAATGTAAAAAAATGTGGTTCTGAGAAATCATTTACAAAGAATTTTATTATGAATAAAAAAATAAAATAAAATGGTTGTGTTCATTCTATTTGTGTACAGTCCCTAAACATAAGAACTTTTGAGTCAATGAAAAAACTTGCCAGCACAGTGATATAACCCCACCGTCGCCATAGTGGTGGTCGGCTGAAGTTGGTTTCCTGTGGTTCCCAACTTCGAGGCGCAAATGCGAGTCGATCTCCCCATTAAAAAGTCTCGCCACAGAGAGCAACAGGCCTACAACGATTAATTATTCAACCATTACACTTCACTCGTATTTAGAAAAACTGGTGGCAGATGGCAGCACTACACATAACAAGCATTACACAGAAACAAACTTTACGTCAGGTTTCACTACACATACACACACATTCCCGCATGTACCAATTCGTTAGAGGTTCCGCAGAGGAATATGAACGAGGTACATGTGTGGTTTAGTAGTAGTAGTAGTAGCACAGTGATATATTGCCTACTCAGTGATTTTATATATTTAATGTCGCGATAAATACTGCATTTAAAAATATACAAAACTTTTTGCAAATGACTTTTCAGAGCGAATCTACATTTCAATAATTGGAAATTTTAACACACGGAGACAATATAAGAAGTTAATTTCTCTATTTTTCCTCTAAACTTTTTTTCTATACAATTCCCCTAAAATGAATTTTGAGATTTCATGTAACTGCACGTCATTCGAAAACCTTTGGTAATTGAAAGTGTGTTTCTAAAGTCAACGGTTGCAGAGATATCTGCTGTGCAGATAATGATTTGGGACAGCCTCTATTGTTTCGATATTGACCTCACGTCCTTCTATAATGTAAATTTTATGCAGATTCCTACGTGAGCTGGATCAGCTCAAGGTGAAGGCTGACTACTCTTCGTGCGGAACGTCCTCTCCGTACAACTTTCTCCAAAACATTGGAATAGAATATTCCAAATACACATATCCCATGTGTCAATACTCAATAAACATGACCAACATTTCCAGCGTCACCGAAGAAGATCTGAAAGAAGGTTGCGGTATCACAAACGCTATGCACAGGGGAACCATATTGCGGGCAATATGCGGTGAGTTGAATAGGTATAATCTTTATACAGAAATTATGTATGTGAATTAGGGTGAACCTTATTTTTCAACTTTTAAGAAGTTTAGTTCCCACCTCCTATCTTGTTTCAATCAAAAAAAAAAAAAAAAAAAAAGATCTGTGTAAAATTTCAGCTCAATCAGTACCTTCTGGCGACCCTTAAACACTTTGAAGTTGGAACATAGTGAACTATGTTAATTCCCTATAGCAGGAGTCTTCGACCTTTCAGACATTACGAGCCAAACTGAACTTTCCACGAAGCCCGCGGTCCACCAATTCATACCGTAGTATTCTCGGTTATTAAACAGGGTTCTCCAAATTTATTGAACACTTTTATTTACTCTGAATTTATTTTCTTCATAAAATTTTTTATTCATTTTTAAACAAATAAATTAATTAATTACTTTTATTCAATTAATTCTTTTGTTTTGTCAAATCTCAAATTTGTCCTGATAATTATGAAATTAGTTTTTCATTACTTTTAAATCTTCATTTTAATTATGGAATCATTTTTTTTAATTCTTAATTTTTTCATGACTTATTACAATTAGCATTTCTGAAACTACAATTAGCAATTCTGAAATTACTCTTGATAGTTTTTAAATTATTCTCAATAATTCTGAAATTATTTTTATCAGTAGTTTTGCAGTCGTTTAAAAACATCCGAAATCCAATTTCCCGGAAAAAAAAACTGTCCCAATTCGAAAAATATTTTACTATTCTACTTACTTAGCAGTAGAATACTTCTTTTATTTCTTAATTAATTACTTACTTCTCTCAGTAAATCTGTAACTATTTTTTCATTATCTTAAACTTTTCAACCCAATGTGAAATTACTTCTTCCATTAAGGCTTTTTTTAGCATGTCTGCAAATTCTGTAATTGTGTATACCTTTCGGATGCCCAATTTGGCCTCTCGTCATATGTAGCCTATATGAAATCATAGTCCTTAAAAACTGTTTTGGCTCGGGTCCCCCGAATTTATTAAGGCCTAAGGCCTTCTTAATGTATGTATAAAGTGCACAGGATTACTATTGAATCTGGAAAGTACCTCACAGTTCTAAATGCAGTAGCACAGGTTTCAGTGGCCAGAGGTCTTTAACGATTTTTTGATCTTTATACACGGAAATTATGTACGCATATTAGGGTGTAGACCTTATTTTTCAACTTTTAAAGAAGTTTAGATTTTTTTTTTTTTTTTTTGGAATTTAATCGTTTTTCTACGTAAAGTAGCCATTTTCTAAAAAATGGTTGAGAGGCCACAGCAAAAAGCTCGGAGGGCCACATTTGGCCCGCGGGCTAGTGTGAAGACAGACCTCTGTCCTATACTCGATGATTAATTTCGTTCAAAAGAGGTATACTCCTCCCTATCTCTCTCGACTGGTTTTTTTTTTCATTCTTAGAAAAATTTATGAGGACACACATCCAGGAAATCCCAGTAATTGTGTAAAAACATTCTGAATTCAATTTCCCAAAAAGTTTGTCTCCGAAATCTTCCAAAAAAAAAACCCCCGTAAAAAATACATTCTGCAACTAAATCCTCTCTTACGAAGAAATAATGTTCAGCGTTTGTTCGTTCGCATTATGTTTTATTCCGATAAAAATTATTTTGCTGCAAATGAAAATATGTTTCTCTTATAAAAGCTGTGTGCGTTATTGAAAAAAACCTAATATTTCTCAAACTTTTCGCATTATTTCAGATATTTTTCGAATCGGGACAGTTTTTTTTCTGGAAATTGGATTCAAATTGTTTTTAAACAATTGTTATGGTATCCTGGATGTGTTCTCATAAATTTCTCTAAGAAAAAAAATGGTCGAGATAGGGAAGATTATATTATATATTTTTGTTAAGTTTTGAAAAACATCTTTTATTATATTTTTATAGTGTTAATTCCGGCCTTACTGTGTTCCAACTTTAAAGCGTTAAAGGGTCGCCTCATAGTTGTCCGATTGAGCTAAAAATCGTGCACAGATAATTTTTTTTAATTTAACAGGATTAAGGGTGGGAGCAGCAAAAGTTCGGAAAATTATCTATATCTAAGAGACACCCTAATGAATATACAGTCAAACTGTTTCGAAAAAGATTGGAAAATCTGTAGTCAAACCATCTGCAGTTTACTGTTTTGCATTGATCCCCCCCCCCCCCCGTTTCCCATGTAGATTTTGGTTGAAATTGGAACTTCTTTTATAAACTGTAGAGCACCACTGTAGATCAGTGGTTTCTTAACCTTTTATAGCCCATGGCTCCCTTTCGGGCCATATTTTTTTCTCATGCCCCCCCCCCTCCTCCCTGTGCTATCCAGTTCCCCCGCCATCAATCCAGGAGGGGAAATCCTTCTTACATACTGAATTGAATTTAGTTATTAAAACTATATAAATTTATAATACAAAGAATTTTTATAAATAAGGTTTAATATTCGCATTTGCATCTTTGTATGAAAAATGGCAAAAATACATACTTGCACAGGGTAGTTACTTCGAAGAAAACACCAAATAAACAGTTCTATCTGTATTAATTCTTCAGTAATAAAATAAAAAATAAGTCTCGGAACTTTTTTTAACGTAGTAGTGTGTGTGTGTGTGCGCGCGCATCACTAATATGGACAGTATTTTTTTTTTTCATTTCTTAAACAGATCTCTTGAAAAGTAAGTCGGAAGGGATCGAAGACCGGTTGAAACCTCAAGAGTTGGATGCTTTCATTAGCTATAGACGAGCAACTGGATCGTGGCTTGCCAGGTAAGTGTTAATAAGTAGTTATTCATTAATATCCACGTATTTATGCATCCAGTTTGCTATTTATTTCGAGCATCCATTAGCATTAGTCGTAAATATGATTCAGCACTAATCTGCCAAAATAAGGATTCATCTCGGATAAGTAGTAGAGAAAACCGAAAAAAAAATAGCACACTGTAGGATTTCGTGTTGATACTAATGCATTACCCTTTATGATTTCAGTCTTTTGAAAGTCCACCTACAAATCCGTGGCTATAAGGCATTTTTGGATGTAGAGAAGTTGGAGGCCGGAAAATTTGACTACCATCTTTTGGATAGTATCAGGCGGGCGAGAAATTTCATATTGGTGCTGACTCCTAATGCGCTTGACAGGTGCATAGGAGATGAAAGCTGTAAGGATTGGGTGCACAGGGTAAGTTCGTATGAAACTTAGGTGTAGGCAATAAAATTTTAGTTTCATGTAATTTTTTCTTTTCTTTTAAATTAAACCTTCATTCAGAACTTGCGACAGATATAGCGGAACCGGACCCTTCGTTCAATATGGTCCACGCTATCGTATCAATAACGATTCTCTTCAACAATGATGTTTATGAAAAGCTAAATTATGTACGACATTAGCTTAAGTTATTTGTCCCGCAAACTGGGGGAAAACTATCTAAACGATTTCGAAAGCTCAGAGAGCCCAAACGATTTCGAAAGCTCAGAGAGCCCAAACTTTTTTGAGCATCTTTGAGTCCCAATTTTTATATATTTGGAATGTGAGAGATAAGTCACAGCTCCAAAAAAGACGCACATGCATTATTGGATGATTTAACGAAAATGCTTAAAAATATCTATACAAAAATATGAACGAACACAATTCCATGTAATTCACACATTAAAATTAATAAAACTTTGAAATTAACGGGAGAAATAATTCGAGAACACACTAATGAAAATTCAAAAGTGATGAGAGAGAAAATTGTAGAACTAATTAGAATTCAGTATTCATAAAAATTCGGAATCGATCAAAGAAATGATTGAAAATTAATGGGAGAAATCCTAGATTCCATGAAAATTTGGAATCGGTCAATTTGGTTCCTACAAACCTCCCAGGCTGGCTCATCCGCCATATTTGTGCCAAATATGACGCAAGTATCATCACGGCACAGCCAATAGCTGTTTCTAACTCTTCTTTTTTTCAATGATTAGACATCACTTTGGATAGAAAACTGGTTTTTTTTTCACTCTAAGATGAATAACGTTGAGTCAGCTCGGTATATTCCAGGCGCCTTAGGTCAAAGAAATAACCGAAAATCTATGAGAGAGAGAAGTCATTCCAAAATTCTTGAAAATTCGAGAATTTGAAGAAAATCCACAACTAATGAAAATCCCTTCGAAATAGTCTTCACCTAACACCATCTGATTTTAAAGAGGGTTCATAATGAAAACAATGAATTACAGTAAAACCTCCTCTAACGGTCACCTCCGAACAATGGCCACATTTTTTGGAACTGAACGCGTCCCATAGACTTAACATTACAAGAAACCTCCGAACAACAAGAAATTTCCGAACGGCCACTTTGAACATGGAATCAGGGGAAAAATACGCATATATCGAGATGAGAACTAATGATTTTAAAGTTGATTTTTAAGAGAGTTTTCCCGCTCCCCAGAACTTTATAGGGGAAAAAGATTAGGCATGCTTTCTACATAATGTACCTAAAAATGGTGCTCTCAAATAGGAATAGAAATGTCTAGGGTATTCATATTTTGAGTGGGATGTGTCTATTTTATTTATAAACAAGAATGTGTCAGCGCCTATGTCTCCAGCTATCGGATTGGACTTAGGAACGCCCTGGAAAGAAGGTCTAGTTGAAGGTTCAGTATGAACAAAGAACTACACTCGAATCCCGTTATAACGAACTCCAAGAGACCGTAGAAATCCCTTAGTTGTTAAGGAATTCCAAGTTTTTGCATTGTTTTTACGTAAATGCATCTGGGTATTAGAAAAGTGTTCTTTAAAACGAGATTTTAGGCAGCTAAATTTTAGAGACAAATTTTAGATTTAAATAATAATACTTTAATAAATAATACTAAATTTTAGATTTAAATAATAATACTTTAATAAATAATACTAAATTTTAGATTTTTTAGATCGAGATTTTAATCATCGTCTCTTGGTCCATATCAGCTTTTCTCTCTTGTTGTGTTCTACCTGAGTCCTGCAAGTCTGAATTTTAGGATGTCGTAATAGATAGATTAATCAATCATTTTAATACAGTTGAATCCCGTTTCAACGGATACCGTTATAGCGAAAATCTCGTTTTAACGAACACTTTTCTGATTCCCAGATACGTTTGGAACAATGCAAAAACCTAGAATTCCTTTATAACGAAATTTCGTTATGAATAAGGAATTTCTCCGGTCTCTGAGAATGCGTTATAACGAGATTCGACTGTATTACAGTATCAAAATATAATCATATATTTTTCAATATAATCAATTATATAATTATCGTAATCAGTTACAGAATGTCATTTCACATGCTATGTAACATAGATCACAAATTTTAGTTGTTTTGTTTTTTCCAGAAATAAAACTGCTACTCCCAATAACGGCCACCTCCCAATAGAGGCCACATTTTCACGGTACCGTTTGTGGCCGTTGTTGGGAGATTTTACTGTACTTAAAAATTAATTCACACACACTGAAAGAAAGCGCTCCCATTTCAGCGCATTTTCAGGATATGGGGGTGGGGGGACTAAATAGCCTTAGAGAGAAAGAAAGAGAGATCCTATATAGATGTATTTTTAAGACAATTTTCAAATGTACTATACACATATAGCATAAAAAATTATATAGTGAAACCCCGCTACAACGATACTCAATACAACGATAAATCCTTCGACAACGACATTTTCTGCATCATTCGCCTATTTGAATTGCCTATAGTCTAATGTTAAACTCCGTTCTATACAACGATATCCTTCACTACGATAAATCCCTCTATAACATTTTTTGAATAGATTTCGAAACTGCTCTTCCACGATATTTTTTATATTTAGCTTAAAACCACCACCGATACATTTTTTGATTCTTCAGCAGTTTCTGTTCTTTCGAGGGTGTCTTATAATAGGTATCTTTCGTACTATCTACCCTTTGAAAGAGTTAATGAAATTGCCGTGAAGCTACTTTCCATGTAGTGCAGAAAAAATGTTGTACGGGAAATTACTTTACAGGGTGAAATAACCAACAATTTTATTCGTCAACTTGTTTTGCTGTGAATAAACACTCATAAATGCATTTTATGGCTGTACTAACAACACCAGTTTTTCCAAGAAGAGATGCCAAAAAAAGCTTACATTTGACGGCACCTGATGGTAATGCTACCTCTCGATGTAACGATAAACTTCTTTACAACGATATTTTTTCTTGGTCCTCAGAGTGTTGTTATATCGAGGTTTCACTGTATATATCATTAAAAAATTTGGCATTGTACTGTGTAGTTATTCATCATAGTTATACATGTTTTATTCATTTCTTTCTTGTACAGGAAATCGCTGAAGCTATAAGGTGTAAGTGTAATATCATCCCCATCGTTGATAAGTTCCATTGGCCGGAAGCAGAGTCCTTACCAGAAGACATGAGGGCCGTCACGAAATTCAACGCTGTGACGTAAGTAAATTTCTTCTGAAAGACCGAAAAATCCCAGAACTAGAATAGAAAATTTGAGATGGCTTTCTTATAAACAGAAAAATTTAATATTGTCCCTTTCTCCAATCAACAGATGGAGCCTAGATTACCAAGACGCCTCAGTAGACAAACTAGTACGATTTTTAGGGGGAGAAACGAACTCTAAACCCGGTGAAATTGTGAGTTACAAGCCCAAAATTGCAGCAAAGCATGCATCAACGACTCCTCCATTGCCGCGTCGCTTAGACTGTGATTGAGACGAACGATAGTTTATGACTTCATCTCACCTGATGGAAGGAAAAAACAACTACTAATATTTGCCAGAAGGTGTTAAGACTGTGGCGTAGATCAAAGATACTCAAGCAACTGCTGTGAAGAAAGCATCAGCTATTCAACAAATTCGCCGTTTAATTTAAAACTGAAAAGTTTGAAATTTATGGAGTTTTTTCAATATCTTTTTTGTAAGCTTTTGCCCAGTGCAACCAAAAAATTAACCGAATTTTATTATTTAAAAAAAAAATTCCGTACTAGAAAATCACGGGCACTTCAAGCATACCATATTGAGGCAGAAGCGGGGCATGCAGCCAATCTCTGCTTATTGAACCATCTGTCGACGGCGCAGTCATAGCAAATAGATCGCTTATTTGACACCAAAAGCGAAACGTGTAGCTAAGTTCAAGTTAACTAATGTCACGGCCTGTTCTTGTTTTGCTTTATGCCACACCATCTAAAAATTTATATTAAAAACTAAAGTTTTCTTTCCATTTCACATTCCGAATAAATCAATTTGTTTAAAAAATAATAATAACACAGACGCCGACGAGACTTTCGAAATGCGGACTGTCCATATTGAATATGATAACCCTAACCGTCCATTTTGTGTGTGTGTGAATGGATGTAATTAAAGTCTGGAAATAAAAAGGACAAATTCAATTTGCATTAATATCAGGCGGGTCAAAAGTACATGACACATTTTAAAAATTAAAATTAAATAAACCGATTGCATGTGAATATGATCTTCTACAAGGGGTTTTCAACGCATGGGCTACGGGCACCATTTGGTCCTCGGAGCTTTTTGTCGTGGAAAGGCGAACATATCAAGAAAAATAGTTGAAAATATTGCAAAACGATTAAACGATTGAGAGGCTTAAAATCATTAATCCTAGAATTAATGAAAGAAATAATTATAAAATAAATGAAAGAAATAATTATGAAGTAAATGAAAGAAATAATTATAAAATAAATGAAAGAAATAATTATAAAATAAATGAAAGAAAGAATTTTCTAGAATAATAATAAGAGTAATAATTCTGTAACAAATTGTGGAAGCTCAGAATTAATGTGAAAGAAATAATTTCAGAATTTCTAGAAAAAATAATTTTAGAATCAGTGAAAAAAAATAACTAATAAATCAATAAGAGTTTTTAATTAAGAATTTTGTAATTTTTTGACAGAAATTATTTCACAATCAATTAAATAGTAATTGCGTGATTATTGAAAGAAGTTTCATTTCAGAATCATTTGAAGTGATTTCAGATTAAAATTAATCTCAGAATAAATTAATTTAATCAGTAATTAATCAAAATTGATAGTTAATAAAATGAATGATTTCAGAGTAACTAAAAGTCTTCAAATTTTTATTCCTGTTTAACTCGGGGGAAGGGGGTGAGGGGAACCAAATATCCTTCCATTAAGATGTCACTAAATTGCATTAGTTGGTGACCCATGGACTTCATGGGAAATTTCAATTTGACTTGCTGTGTCTGAAAGGTTGAAGACCCCCCTCCCCCTGAATTCTACTGCAACTCCTTGATCGTACATGCATCTCGTGAACATTTCACCTCCTGGAAATTCCTATTGAATTGGTACATGCCAGAACGTATAGTAAGTGTGTATGTGTGTGTATATATATGCGTGGCCTCAATGTATTTATGTTGTCAGAGTTAGACCTGTTTCGTGTTATGCTGGTGCTGCCATATGTCTTCAGTATTTCGAAACAAAAAATTACGAGTGCTCGAATTTTTATGTTATGTAGGAATCGTGTTGAAAGTCTGCCTGCTCTCTGCGGAGTATGGATATGATCTGCGGTGAAACGTTGATGTCACACGGAAATCCTGGCATCTACCGTTTTCCCCTCAAAATATGGAAGCCAGATGGCAGCACCAGTATAACACGAAACAAGCTTAACTCTGACAACTAAAATACTTAGGGTCACGCATACACTCAGAATACACGTTCCGGTGCTTACTAGTTTCAGGTAGATATTTCTCAGAGGAACGTTTATGAGGTGCATGTGCGGTTGAGTAGCAGTAGTAAAGTGTCATAACAAACACACCAAATTTTGTGCACAGACAGTGCTGTATCGCTTGTATTTGGTTGACATTGAACTGTGATAGGGAGAAGTGAATCACGCAAGTAATCACGATATCTATCACAATACATGTTGACAAATGAATGGACTGAAATTAAGAATCGTTTACATGTGGCTGGAGCTGGTAATGGTGCATTTATTGGAATGTAGGGGGGAAAAAAACTGTTTACGCAAAATTTTTGCTGCTTTTATCTTTGTTTGATGTTACACAGTGGCATTTATAACAATCTCATACGCCTATTGTTGATTTTAGCTTGAATTTTGAAATGTGTCACTGACTTTCGGCCTCCCCGTATATCACAATAATAATATATATATCAATAAAGACGTAATTTATAAATTATGATTGTGTCCGAAATTAAATGGCATCCATAATAAAATTTCAATTTGAGATAAGTCTGTAATCCCGTGCTTCAATTAGGAGGCAAGAAAGCTAATTACAGTACACGCAAAAATATTATCTGGGTTCTGGTTGTTGATCTACCAGAGTCCACTGCAGCCCACGATTACCAACTCAAACCTTTAATATGCGGTATCGATAATCTGAAATTATCACCCAGCTGATATTGCTTACTAAAGTCATTTGAGTTTTGTGATAGCATTTTTATTTATTATATAAACATCGAAAATGCACAATAATTTTTTTTTTTAATAACAAGTAATCGATGTGTCTGGTCTATTTTCCACTTCATGATCTGGCAAACTAACACCAAAACATTTTTTTTTCCCAAGAGGAGGAAAAAAAAAGCTTTATTGTATTTAAATTATTTAAATTGTGGCAGCAGTGCTGCTGCAAAATCATCATTTTATATTCAGCATTTTTACTTTGGGAAAAAAAAAATGTTTACCTTTGGCATTTTTGGAAATTGCTTTTTTTCCTTCTTGATTTATGTTGCCATGTGTGTGTTTTCATGTAAATGTGTAAAAAATATTTTTTATATTAAAAAAAAACGTATGTTCCGAATTTTAGTGTTCAGTTCTTTGTCTACATTCGTGTTCAGCCTGGCCCAATACGTTTCAAGGTTGGTCATAGGTGAAGTCAAAACCACACTCGTGTTCAGCCTGGCCTAATACGTTACAAGGTTGGTCATGGACAAGTGGTGCGACCGCTCTATTATTGGCAATGATCGTTGAATGTTCGAGGCTGGAATGTATTGGAACGCTGGTCTCTCTCGAAGAGAACGACTATGATCTTCCAACCCCCCCCCCCCCCCCACCTCAAAATTCAAAGAAGTCACCTTCCTTTACGATCTTCCAATCCGTTTGGCCACACATTGGTCGAAGAACGGAGAGTGTTCTGGTAGCAAAATAGGGCCAAACTGGGCCAGTGTGTAGCTAGCCTATGAAGATCGTATAATTTATATCGGGGACAGGAAAATATTTGCGAATAAATATTGGGCCAGGCTGTTCCTTGGTGATACAATGAAACCTCGCTAACGATACCCGATACAACATTAAATCCCTCTACAACTATATTTTTTCAAATCATATTTGACGTTGCCTACGCTATAGTCTAATGTTAAACTCCTCTCAATACAACGACATCCTTTACTTTACTATTATAAATTCCTCTGTAACGATATTTTTTTGGAGATTTCGAAACTGCTACAACGGTATTTTTTATACATATATAGTTGCCTCAAAACCACTTTCAATATATTTTTAATTTTCTCATCAGTTTTTATTCTTTCAAAATGGTTTTATAGTAGCATCGGTAATTCGCACTATCTACCCCTTGGAGCGCGGTAGCCCAGGTCGATGACATACTCGCCTAAAGTACCAAAGGATGTTTAGAGGTGTCGTGAGTTCGATACCCGGTTTGTCCTTGTCAGAAAACTTTCCTGACACAGGGGTACACAACAAAAATGGCGACATTACCGCAGAAAAAATTGCAACCACAGGGAGTCCCCCATCGAGGGGTTAACGCACCAACCTCTCAATGATCATAAAAAAGCCTGCCGTTCGGAATTGGCAATAAATTGTAGGTCCGGGTGGAATTAGTCCTCGTGTGCAGAAAATAACCGTGGTGCGACAAAAATTATCAATAATCTACCCCTTGAAAATGTTAGTGAAGTTTCCGTGAAGCTACTTTCTGTGTACCCCACGAGTGCTGTGCGGTAAAGTACTTTACAGGTAAAACAACTGACTGACTTTTATTGTGAACTACAGAATTTTTTTGATGTGGGAATAAACACTCACAAATGCATTTTATGGTGGTACTGACACCGCCAATTCAGAACAGATTCCAACAGCATAAATTTGACGGCGTCTGATGATGATATATAATGCTACCTCTCCATACAACAATAATCTCTCGAGCGCGGTAGTCAAGAGTGATAAGATACTCGTCTAAAGTATCAAAGAATGTTTGTAGAGGTGTCACGAGTTCGATACTCTGTTCGTCCTTGTCAGAAACTTTCCTGACACAGGGGTACTACAGTAACGGCGACATGACCATAGAAAAAAATTGCTACCACTGGGTGTCACATTAAGGAACTAGCGGACCAACTTCTCGGTGAGCATATAGAAGAAAAAAAGTCTGTCGAGTTCAGAATCGACAATAAATTGTAGGTCCCGGTTTAATTATCCCTCGTGTGCAGAAAATGACTGGTGCGACAAAAATATGATCGAATGATAACTTCTTTACAATGATGCACGCACCTATTTTCGGTGTTTTTATCCGGACTTTACGTGAATTCTTTCACTACTGACGGCAACATCGACCTTTGGAGGAGGAGGGGCACAAAAATTTTCTTCCCGAGACATTTTGAGTTACCACCCTTCAAAAAGCATTTAAATTAACAGAGAAATCGGTTACTATAGCATATAAAGGGCATTTTATCTCGATATTTTAATTTTTTTCACCGAAATATCCCACCCACCCCTAATTTTTAGTGTCGGCATGTGCCTTCCCCATTCCCAATCCCCGCGTACGCCTCTGACTAACACGATAACTACCACTAACTTTTTTAACCCCCATGAAATCCCTTGCATACGTTGTTGGTATTTCGAAGTATAAAGGCAGTATAACTACTTTACGGTTAACCAGACGACAGCACAAGTGTAGGTCAACTAGTTTTATCAAATATCTTAATAAAATTCTGTTAGACGTTTCGCCTCTGTGATAGCGCATTACATTTTTATATGATGTACTGCACCCCCGGGGCGCGGTAGCCCGATCGATAAGATGCTCGCCTAAAGTACCAAAGGATGTTTCGAGGTGTCGCGAGTTCGATACCCAGTTCGTCCTTGTCAGAAAACTTTCCTGACACAGGGGTACAACAAAAAACGGCGACTTGACCGCAGCAAAGAATTTCTACCGCAGGGAGTTCCCCCCCATCGAGGGGTTAGCGCGCCAACCTCTCGATGAGTATAAAAAACAAGCCTGCCGTTCGGAATCGGCAATAAATTGTAGGTCCCGGTCTAATTGGCCCTCGTGTGCAGAAAATGACCTTGGTGCGACAAAAATGATCAAATTGCACCCCCGCAAAGTGCTTCCCTAACTAATGCATGAAAATTATTTTTTTCTTGGCGGGTAAAATAAATATTCATTATTATGTATTAGTCATCATGTTTCACAATTGATATTTTTTCATTTTCATTGTAAGCGTATAGTGCAGACAGTATTTTAAAGTACCAAGTTAATTGATTCATTTTGTGAACTAAATAATTTGATTTTTGTGTTTTTAGGCTTTAAATAGAACTAAAATAACCTACCAAAAAATTTACACAATAATTACTTCATTTTTTCATAATGTCGTAATAAAAGGGTTAAAAAACCATCGAAATAACTTTCTACGGAGCCAAATCCATTTCTTTTTAATCGCCAAAGTGTGATACATACTTATACAGAGTATCCTGCAAGTCCTAATTTGATCTTTATCAAAACAACCATTTGCCGTAGAGGTATGGTTCTAATTTGATCATTTTTTAGCCGCACCACAGTTATTTTCTGCATGCGAGGGCTTATTAGAGCGGGACCTACAAATTATTGCTGGCCAAAAGGAATTTTTTTATATACTCACTGAGGAGGGGTTGGTGCGCTAACCCCTCGGTGCAGGAGTTCCCACAGTAACAATTGTTTTCTGTGATCATGTTTTGTTGTTGTATAAGTTATACCTCCGCATCAGGAAAGTTTCTGACAAGAATGTGTGTGTGTGGTGCTAATTTAAAAAATTTTCAAGATATTTTTTCATATAAAATTTTTTCAAAAATATGTTCAAGAATCTCTGTACCAGTTTCAAATGTGAAATCATAGACTAGTGTGCAATCAAATAAAAAGATCTAAGTTTTTACACCATTTCCCTGTCCTCTAACTTCCAATCAGAAACACATTGCCATGTCTTTCCTGAAGCCAACAAAAAAAATGTATCCATGTTTCTAAGTGGAATATTCCGAGATATCTGAAATCAAAAATCTGAGAAATTAAGGAAAAAAAACTAACGGACAATGCTTCTTTTCCTCGTTTAAGCTGTTCTTTCTCAAATTTCCTCCAAATTTTGAATTCAAATATCTCAGCGAATACTGCACTTGGAAACATGAAATTTTTTGATGGCCTCGGGTGAGACAGGGCAACAATTTTATAACTGGAAATTACAAGACATGGGGACTGCATAAAAATTTACATGTTTTTTATTTTACAACATACTATATTTTCCCTCTCAAAGCTGGTAGAGAGTGATTCCTGAACAGTTTTTGAGCATTTTTAAATTATAACTATACCTCAATGACAAATGGTTGATGAGATAAAAACAAATTCAAATAACTCTTGAAAAATGTTTTTAAAAATTTATAGATTAAACACAAACTACCTTACTATTTCTATAGGTAGCGTTTGAAATCATTGGTGGTCAGATGGTTGTTTCACCATCACGTGTCCAGTGCGAGCTCATCATTTGACAATGTGCTGTTACTCTATAAATTGCACATATTTTTTTATTGAATATTGATTAAGAAAATTTTTCCTATCAACGGTAACCAAGGTACGGCAATGCAGCTTTTATGGATGTTTGAGAACACCTGATGAAATAGAATTGGAAGAAACTAACGCATTCTCAACAAGCAAGGATTGGTTGTATGGCATTAAAAAACTAAGTTTCATCTTGGAATATAAAAAATACCAACTCCTACTAAACCACACATACACCTCATCCACATTTCTCTGCGGAACTTCAAACAATTTGATACATGTTGGAATGTGAGTGTTGTGAACTTGACGTTAAGTTTGTTTCTGTGTAATGCTTGTTATGTGTAGTGCTGCCATCCGCCATCAGTTTTTCTAACTATGAGTGAAGTGTAATGATTGAATAATTGTATCGTTGTAAGCCTGTTGCTCTGTGACAAGACTTTTTAACAGGGAGATTGGCCCACATTTGCACCTCAATGTTGGGAGCCATATAAAAAATACCTGAGGGACCAGACACATTTCATCTCGCATCTCCTTATGGAGATATTAAGTTCCACAGCCAGCCACCACTATGTGGGGTTTGACAACCAAGGTTCTTGCGATGAGGGAGTCCATGATGATGACAGCATAACTGAGCTATTGCTGTTATGGAGGAGGCACATTATAGAGTTGGGCCTTTTTGAAGCAAAACTTTGGTTTGAAAGAAATAAAAAGAAATAGCAGCTGTTACTTTTTAAAAAAAACCAAAATGATTCAACAAATAAGCATGCTTAGAAATAATATATATGGAAATAGTTTTTATTCAAAGAATGAATATGTAAAGTGTAGAGTTATTTACATAATACAGTACAAGAATTTTGTTCCAGGTATTGTTCTCTACAAAACTAATCTGTCAGCGCCCAGGTTAAAAATAAGGTTAATAAATTAAAACACCCTATTTCAAATTAAAGTAACTTACAGGCAAAACCAGTCATAAAAAATTGTGAAATTTTGTGGACGATATGTGGAGTGGTATGGGAATTTGTGTTTCGGGGTGGGGAATTAGTTGCACATGTTGCCACCAGAGGGCGTTTTATTAAGAAATACAGTTAGGCAAACATTTACGATTTTAACAATTGTTACTGCAACGAAACATTCCACATAATGTTCATCATTTTCAGATACCATGTGAAATCGCAAGATGTCATATTCCACAACTGACCGAAGTGATAGAGGAGAAATGTTCAGCACGCAGCGTGAAATGCTGCCTTTAAGGTCAAGTAAAGTTCTTGGATCGTGATGACTTACCTGATTATTCAAATGCCCTCAAAGCCAAAAATTGCATGGATTAAGGTCTAGGGATGCCATAGATTAGGGAAGCGCAGTAACTTCTCCAAGGTTGAGCAGTTATACTGCGGAATTGCTGTTTTGGTAAAACAATTTGACCAAGAAAGCGCAATCTCATAAACGTATCGTCATTGTGAGTAGAATACACATTGAGAAATAAGATCTCCACGAATGTTTTAGGTTTTATAACAGCTGCTGTGTGACATCACATAAATTTACATGCTTACTACAGGTATTCAAAGTGAAACACCCTCAGGTAGCGACATGTGCAACTACTTTTTTCCCCTCCGAAACAAATTCCCATCACTTCATGAAGTCCTGTACAAAATTTCACACTTTTCTGATGACTGGTTTTGCCTGTAAGCTAATTTAAAATAGGGCCTTTTAATTATGGATGCCCTGTATATCTGGCACAAAAAATTTATTTCTCGGGGCAAACTATTGAATTTGTTGAAAAAATACATTACATTTTTTTGAAAAAAATGCAATTAAATTTCCGTTGCACAAGTACACAAAAAAGCAAAACATGAAAGCATCTGCACAGGAATGTAACAAAAAAGTACCCTTTTTAATAATCGTCCATGCAAAAATTTTAAAAAAGAACATACATATATAAATTTACCAGTGAGAAAGAAAGATCTTGATTAAAAAAAAATTCACATTGTGTAATAAATATAAAATATGGTTTTTGATACAAAGTACTATGTTCCATAATAAGGCAATAAAATAATGTATCAACTTTTACAATGTACAACGAAAAAGTAAATACAACTATGATATTTTCACATCAATGCAACCCTCCTCTTCCATGTCAAGATCAAAAGGGGTGGAATTTGGATCAATTTTTTCACCATCGAACTTGAAGATCATTTTTTCAAGCGAAATGTTCCTCTTCTCTGAGTACTCTTTCATAACAATAGACATTGGCTCTAACTATTTAAAAATAAAATATAATCATACATGCTAGTCAATACAACACATTTTTAATTGAAAACGTCTTCTAACATACAAAAATTTGCAATGACAATGTATCTATATCTCCCTTAACTACTACTAAACTATACATGCATCTCTTGTAAACATTCCCCTGAGGAATTTCTAATGAATTGATGCATGCTGGAAAGTGTTGTGTATGTTACTAACATGTTTGTGATATTGCAGTTATGCATATTCTGCATTCAAGATCTACAGCCTAACACATTCAAGACCATTACTAAGTGAAAGTGACCAAGGTTGTGGCAAGGAGAGAATTGGGAGGAGGAGGGTCTAATCTTCCCTCCTGAAATGTTAAAAAGTTGCTAATTTTTACAGAATAACATGGCTATAATCGTTTTGTCACTTTCACTTCCCCAAAACATCAGTTATCCCTCTCCGAAAGAAATTTCTGGACACGGTCCTGAAAGTAACTATTCTTTTAATTCCCTTAAATGAGAGATATCCCCCATCACAAACAGAGAAAAAAAATTATCTACCATAATGTAGCTCAAAATTTTAATGAAAAAAAAAATTTCAACTTAGAAAAGGCAGCATTATAGGTACTTTGTGATGCAATTAGAATTTTCATTTATAGGGTATCCCTCACTTTACACTTTTTTTCTATATGATTTTAAAAAGCTAATTTCCAAATACAAGAAAAATCACAAATTGTAAAATTTAGCATGACATTTCATTTTAACACTGAAAACTAACTTGTAAATTGAAGACATGATATAGTTAAAACAACAAAACCCACTGGATTAGAGGATGTATCTCATACATAAATGTGAAAGTATGTATGTTCATTATACAAATCTACAGTTTCAGACAGATCATTGCCAGATTTTGCATATATACCAAACAGGACCGGGATTGAACTGTAGGCTACTTTAAAAGTTCATCAGAGCTTGGCAAATGCCCGAAATGTGTGAAAAACTCTCATGCAACAATGGTTTTGAGGCCTCAACAATCACTTTCGGAACATTTACTTTGGTTACAGTGGTTCCCACTAATGTGTTTCAGATGTGTATATGCCTTTACACTGGTTTGTCACATCTTTAATGCTGCCATTATAACAGTTTATTAATTTATAATGGTTTGTCACTTTTCCAATCCTCCCAGTAATTGAAGAAAACCCGGGAAGCGCTGGGTATTTTTGCTTGCCTATATACAGGGTGTACTGTAAGTGCTAATGCGGCCTTTATCTCATCAACTGCCCATCGTAGAGGTATAGTTTCAATTTAAAAAATGCTTAAAAAGGCATTTGAATAATATTCGCTGCACAAGTTGGACATATGATGTCATTAACAACAGAGAACAACAACTACTACGACAAAACAGGGAATAAAAATGTTCAACGCCAGCTGATGAACTCAATGCTTGCCTCAAATCATCAACACTCTGGCACACGAAGTTAAAAAATTATCATTATCCACCAACATGCGAGTTCAACTGCAAAATGACTCGGCACTGCTATAATTTTCACATCAGTTGATCAAACTTGGCAAGGGAAGTATTTCTGTAGACCCAATCACTGGACTGATTAAATTCCCAAATGGATTTTTCCAGTTGTTAAACTCAGTTCAAGAACTTGCAAACAGTCTTCTCAAACATTCAACAAAATCACCGAAACCATGAGTGGCTTTTGTGAGAGCGATTCTGGCACCGAAAAATAACAGTGTGAACAAGATCAACAAAAAAAATCCTAAAAATTATTCGACAGACTCCACATTTAACAAATCGGTTGACACTGTCACAGACAGTTCTGTACCCTGCAGAATTTCTGAACTCTTTGGATATTCCGGATGTGCCACCACACATCTTGACCTTCAAAGTCGGAGCACCTATAATGCTTTTAAGACACCGAGACTCTGCAATGGCACTAGACTCTGCGTGAAGAAATTGCACAATTACATCATTAAAGCAACGATTCTAACTGGGTATGCCGAAGGAGATGATGTCTTCATTCCACGTATCCCAATTATCACTGAAGAAATGCCATTCACTTCCAAGCGATTGCAGTTCCCGATTCTTTAGCTTTTGCCATGGCAATCAACAAAGCGCAAGGATAGTCATTAGCAGTGCCACATATCAAACTACTTGAGCCCTGTTTTTCACACGGACAGCTTTTCGTCGCCTGTTCGCGTGTTGGTAATCCCAAAAATTTGTACATCTACACACTAGATACAAATACAATACCACCACAGGCAAAATGCCCAACGAGGTGGCTGATAAAAAGATGCCCATAAAAATATGGATGTCATATATTTCAACAAAAAAAAAAACAGAAACCCAATTAAAAATGCAATTAACACAAATTATAAACAATATATACACATGATAAAATATTATACAATGCCCATAAAGAATACTTATGGTTGTCTTATTCTAAGAATGGATAGCTTCTCGATTTACCCCAACATGTTTATCGTATTTCTTTTTAAACGTGTCAATTGTGTTACAATTTACTACCTCCGGAGGTAAGCTATTCCATTTATTAACAACCCTATTAGTGAAAAAAAGTAAAGAAGATGGAAAAGCAAAAAATATTATGTATTATCCACAAGCGATTGCCTGAAGTTTTTAATTAAAATATTTAAAAATAAAAGTAATTTTTTTCTTAGTTGATGCTGAAATTTTTCTGATTAAAAAAATAATTAATAAGCTATACATATATAAAATTTTTACAGAGCGAGCAACGTCGCCGGGTATCAGCTAGTATGTGAGATAGATGTGGACAAAAGCATTCTCAATTCCCCTTATCTGAGTTCGTTAATAAACATCTTTAAATGTAACACAAAACGAATGATTAAATTTTAGGAACATTTTTGTTCAGCCATTTAAACATCTTTCAACAAAAATGACTGGTTTTTTTTAACACATTAACAATGCCATAAGAACTGATAGAAGAAAATAATTCTAATGACTGGAATCGAAGAATCTTCATAAGATATTCAAAATTCTCTGACTCGCTAAAACAGTTTTAGAGAGAGGCCAAGAAGTCAGCTCAATCTTAAGCTGCTTCATGAAAAGTCATTCTATGAGTCTAGGGAGCACAGATCTCACCAGAACCATCATGTGATTGAGGACTTCAATCACAAGTATGAAAATGTTAATGAAATAGTATTAATTAAATTCACAAAAAATGCAGCATAAATTAACAAGATTTAATTAAGATTTTAAATAATTCATTCATTCACAAAAATTTATTTTGCTGCTAGGTCTTTAGTTTTCTTTTTAATTCTCCTGAATTTCTATTATCTTTCATTCTTCTCTCTATCCCTATCTTAAATATACTAAATTTAATTCACTTTACATGATTATTTTGTGGAACCAAAATAATTATGTAAAGTGAATGATGATAATTCTTTCTCTTCATTTGACATTTTAAATGTGCATGGTAATGTAGAAAAAAAATTCTAACATAATTTCTAATTAAATATGTTTATAAATTAAATCCTTTAACATTTAATTTTATGTGAGATAAAAATAATAAAAAATAATATAATTATGGATCGAGTGTTATATGGCTCACCCTGTGAATGGTAAATGGAATTTTGAGTTTGGAGTCATTAGATTGTATCTTGATCTGCACATAATTTGCTTCGACAGTAGTATCAGAAGATTCCTCACGGGCATTCCATACGCATGAATCTGTTGATCATAAACCAAAGGATGGAATTTAAACAAAATTTTACATTAAAAAAGTGTCATTATATAACTTCACTTTTGATCACAAATTTTTTCTAATTTGGTTCTGGCATCTAAAAAATGCAAAATTCAAAGTTAAGAACAAAGAATCTCACCAAAAATATCACCAGATGTTACATTCAGCAACTTTGGGGTATCATCAAGAGTGACTATTTTATCCCTCAAAAGCAACATGATACTTGAAACTTCAAGATTATTCATTTTGGCAATTTCATTAAACACTTTCCCAAAGGTCTCATTCTGAATAGAGAAAAAAAATATGAAAAGATTCAAACTATAAATAATGTGTAAAGCACAAAGAGAAATGTTTTTTCTTAACCTACAACACATCTAGGAATGAGAATTCTTAGATACAGTCAAATCCTGTTACAATGAACTACAAGAGAAACCAGATAATCACTGTTGTAACGAAATTTCGTTGTAAAGGAATTTCAGGTTTTTCATTATTCTTATGCAAATTTATCTGGGGATTAAAAAAGTGTTCGTTAAAACGAGATTTTTTTAGCTATAACTGTATTCGTTAAAACGAGATTTTTTTAGCTATAACTGTATTCGTTAAAACGGGATTCGACGGTATAATTCTGATAAAAACCTGGGTTTCATTCCTAGGGAGAAGACTACAAACTTTTCTTTTTTAAGTCTCTCTCAGCATATTATCCAAAAAGTATTTTTCCTAAATATGTAAAATTTTCAAGGTTACACTTTAATCTATCTACATTTAATTAAAACATCCCAAGCTGCAAGAAAATATTTATAGGTGATAGCAGAGCTAGACTACTTATGGGAAAAAAACTAGGAGCCAAGCATAATGTTTCTTCAAGAAAAAATAATCCTAAAAAAATATTTTTTTGGGACTTAATGATCTTTTCCCATGTTAGAAGGCACATAATTATTATGAAATCAGAAATGGCATCCTTAATCTCTGATCTAGCCATCACATATAAACATTTTAGGCACCAATTATTGATTTTCTCAGAGATGCCACTGTACTTTAATTTGGGTATTAAAAAAATCTGGGTCCCTTTTGAGTGAAAGTGGGTCTCCTCTCAAAAAAAAAATTATCTTGAAAAAGGTATGCCCCCTTTCCCACAATTCAGTGGTATCTGTGAATTTTTTCCAGCATGCCCCAGGTCTTTTATCACCTGCTTATATCTCTTCATTGAGACAGAGCAGTGGGTTATGTTCTGGGTAGGAGAAGGAGATATCTCTGTGAATAAAATGATTTATTTCTAAAAACATGTTCTATACAAAGGTTCATTTACTTTAATTGTCTACTAAAAGGAAAAGCTTGTAAAGAAGCCCATTAATGAGAATTTAACATATGGAATTCCACGCATATAAGCAGATAGCTGCGAAAGTACTGTAATTTCCTATATGTAACCGGAGGGGAGAAAATCTGTAGGGGAGTAAAAACTCTGAAATTATCTTTGAAAATTCTGTACACGGCCCGTCATTAAGGGAAACTAAATATCTTCAACAACCCGCGTCTATATCAAAACAATACAGAAGTGTTTCTCAACCACTGAGCAGCGAGTGATTCATCATTTAATTTTTTCCCCATTCAATTCCCATTAGTCATGCTTATGACCAGGCCTTCCACTCGAAAAAAAAATACTCAACCGGGCAGCGAGCTTCCAAAGGTTGAGAACCACTGCAATACAGTACAGTATACGAAGTAGTAAAACCACTTTTTCAAGGTCGCACACGATTGTAATAAGACTGTGAAAAGAAAAAAAAAGTTTTTCTTTCTACTTTTTTCATCTTGGAACTAGGAAAGAACACATCCTGGAGGATGCATGAACCAAATTTTTATGCGTCCATTCCCGAAATTTCGGGTATTTGATGCATTATAGCACATCAATGGCATCTCTGTTTTCTAGTCCCCATGGCGACCTAGTGCCTGGGATTTGCCAAACCCTGTTAATCGGAAAACTTATTTGATCTAGAAATGAATTTTATGCATGTCACCAGTAAAAAAAAATTATAGACTTTTTGTTTTGAAACTCACTACTCTCATTGGTATTTTCAACAATTTATGCTGCCATCTGACTTTCACAACAATTTCTGGGTTAACTTCGTTATCACTAAAGCACTGCAAGTCTTCCTCGTCATCTGAAGAACAAGCATAGCTAGTGGGGATTGCCAACATTTCTTTCTGTTCCCTGAAATGTTCCCAAATGTCAATAATCAGTCAACAGTCACATAGATACACATCTGATGGAAAATTCATTTTCCAAATTCATACATAAGATAGAATTATCAAAATCACAGAAGTTTTTCAGCTAATCTCTTATAACATTGTGATTAAACAAGAAAACCCTTTCCCATACATACACCACGAAAAAAATATACAATTTCTCAAAACTAGGAATTAAAAAAAGAACTCACTCTTGCATCTTTCTGATCTTCCGCTCAATTCTATTTCGCACTGTTTTTGAGATGTGTACCTCTGTAACTGTTTCATCTAATCTAATATTGCATTCATCACTAAAAATATAGAGAGAAAAAAGAAAAATAACTATTGATAATCAATGAATTTTTTATACTACATTTGTTGTTTTTGTTAATCAGCATTTCACCATCTATGATTGAAGCTTACATAGGATTTACTTTATGTTCTGTATCTTTGAGAGTGATTTCCATGCTTTTCTTGTGATATAGCATACACAAAGGGTATGTATGCTTTGTGAACCCTGGGTGCATAAACTTTGGGCCATTTGAGCATTTTATCCCACCCACAAAGAAATTTTGAAAAATGAATTATTATTTCAAGACACACCTTTAAGGCAAGTATACATTAGAGCGTCGAATTTGTAACGTATGATCCCCTGCAGTGATTTTAATCTGTTCGTGAGTACATAAAAACTTCCTTTGCATTCCCTAGTGTTTGCTGAAAAAAACCAATTCCCAGTGGGTCCCATTCGAAAATCTCAAGAATCATTTACACCACCATACAAATTACTGAACAAACAATTATGAATGCTTATATTACATGATCCGAGTGCTAATGTATACGTGCCTTTAGATGCTTAGATTAAATATATGTAAATGAAATAAAATTATGTGTGTAAGAAATTAATAATTTTGATACAATGTTAACTATGAATAATTAACAATGAAATAAAAGAAAGTGTACATAAAGAAAGCAGTACATAGTAATTTCAAATCTATAATGAACTAACTATGCAGAATAAAAAAAATTTGCCAAAAGACATATTGACGAGCAAATAAGCTTGTAAGTTCGATACATATTAACTATGTTCATTTACCCTCACATTCACTATTTACTGCATTCATTTATCATTATCTATGAAAGACATGTTCAACATACTCATCTGAATTACTAGCACTTTGCGGAGCAACTACTGGTATCTTGGCAGTTATCTCAGCCTCTGAATCATCTGAAGATGTACTTCTGCAACAAAAAATTTCAATTTGAAAAATAAAATCAAAGCAGAGCAGGTTAGCATAAGTGAACAATAACTGATTATTTGATTATTTAGAAAAACCATGTCATCAACATAGGAAACACTGACGCAAGTCATTCAAATGCAAGATAATGTGCTATACCATAGTGCATTTTTTAGACAAAAAAGCCAGGAAACATCATGTATATCAGTGTTTCCCCCAACCTTCTTTGTCATGGATCTCCTGTAGCAAAGGCCAATGCACTTCGAACCTTTCCCCCCCCCCCTCATTGGATGAGAGTTAATTTCAATGACCCTCCCCCAGAACCCGAAATCCAAAATGTATTTTTTCAATATACATCATAAAAATTGATAAATTGATGTAATAAATAAACTTTACAGCAAGTGCAAATATTGAAAATAATTCCTTTGGAGTCAGTGTACAACAGGTTGGAAAACACTATATATACATGCACATATGATATATGATATCCTGAAGAAGTCTAAGGAGACAATTTCTTTAAAAATGGATTTGGTGCTTAAAAATTTTTCTTAATCACATCCTCTAATATGGACATTAACAATAATTATTAAATAATAATTATTCACTTAACAATTTATTCAAGAAAAAAATCATTGATTAATTTATGTAATGATTACTTAAATGATTAGCGTAATTATTTTTTACTGGTATCTAAGCAGCTATCTACGCTTCTGAATCATCAGAAGATTCTTCTTCAATCACTGGCAATGATTGTTTAAAACTTCTTAGTTCACCTTTTTTTTGTATCAGTGACTTTCTTCTTTCCCCTTTTCTTAGATGGCGCTGTTGATCCTTTATTATTTCCAGTGAGCTCTTCCACCAAGAATTCTTTAGCCAACCATTCCTCTAAATAATTTTAAAAATGTCTCAATTGAGAAATTTTATGAGAATGAAATGCATGACAATAATATTCTGAACATAAATGCATGACAATAATATTCTGAACATAAATGAATTTTTTCATAACTATCAGATAAAAAAAATTTGAATATATTCAAAACTCACTATTCATTCAAAAAAATCTCAATCGCAATTATGGCTTTATAATGACCACATGGGATTTTGGACACAGGCTTTAAACTACAAAGGTTTTTAACAGCTGGCTAATTTGAAGATATATTCAGGAAAGAGAGAAAATTAAACTGCCCTTGAAGGGAAACGAACCCATGTCCTTTCACTTTCCGGATTAATGCCCTGGACCACTAGACTACAAAGGCAATGAATATCTCAATCTTTCCTTGGATCTTGTGCGCACTGATACATGGACTGTGGGACCTCACTCAGGCCAAAGCTCACAATTGCTGACGCTGCCACCAGATGGCGACTTATCCGAGAATGATGCCACTCTCTGCTATCCATACAAAGGTTTTTAAAAGCTGGTCGATGCGAAGATACATTTAGGAAAGAGTTCTAATGCACATGAGCTCCAAGGAAAGATTGAGATATTCGTTGCCGTTATAGTCCAGTGGTCTAAGACATTCACCCAGAAAGTGAAAGGATGTGGGTTCGATTCCCCGCAAGGCCAGTTGAATTTTCTCTCTTTCCTAAACATATCGTCGCATCAGGCAGCTGTTAAAAACTTTCGTATGGATAGCAAAAAGTGTCATCATTCTCGGAGGCTTTAAACTCCTTCCCAGGCTCAATTTATCCTAGTTTGATGGTAAAATAGTATCAAATATTTTTAATGCTTATTTTTTTTTAGGATTGAATAATTAATTTTCAAACATACTAACAGAATCTACGTATAATTTTTTTTTTATTTGACAAAGCATTTTTTTTTTGATTGGAGTAAAAAATTATTTGTAAAGTTGACTTTCTATAGAAATGAAATATCTTAAGCAGCATTTAGGTATTCACATACATTTCCAAAAAATTGAAAATGTAGAATGGGGGACCCCATCTTGGGCAGCATCCAGTTTCATTAAACTTTTTATACCATGCATAAGCTGTCTTTTTCCATTGATGCTCGAATTTGATATTCTGTACAAAATTTATGATGTACTGTCACAATAGACTCACATTTAACAAATTTCAGAACACAGTAAGAAAATTTTTGTGCATCCTGTATATACCACTATCTGCTGCATTTAGCAAATTGCAAAAAAAATTTTTGAAGGAAAAAAAACAAGGGAAAATGCCTTTTGCTAGATATTTGTGCCATTTAAACTACTATTAGATTCCATAATTGAAAACTTGAAGTGGTTCTTTATATTGTGGTATGACACTTTTTGCTGTATTCGTAACAATTTTTAAAAATATATCCAAGGTTTTGAAACCCCCGGAGGAAATTATGTTACACCCTGTATTACATGCATGAATCAATGCCATGTCCTATGCACCCTAGGCATGTCGAGAAATAGATTTGTCCATACACTTCTAACTTAATTACACATAGAAAATTTCAGACCCCAAAAACAAATTTTCTAATCACCAGAAAAGGTGGCAGTTTGTCGTTGTTATCGTGTATGTCAATCAAATGCATGTTTTGAAAATGAGTAAAACAATAAATGAGAGATTCCATTTACTTTTCCGAAGTTCCTTCATTCGTTCTTTGTAACTCTCTATCCTATTCGTGAAGATGGCAGCCTCTGGCAAAACTTTGATACCCTCCAGATCTTCGTCATCAGACCAATTCGTAGCTATCTTCTGTTTTATTGTAACATTATCACCAACTACTGTCGCATCATTCTGTTTTTTTGTTGCGTTTGAAGTTCCACCTTTTTTGGCTTGGTCATCGGATGAGCTATAACTCCAACTGTCTGAACCACAGTTTATTGTTGAGTTGGGTTTGTTATCTGTTTTACTTTTCTTTTTAACGTTTTTGGCTAGCTTCTTACCTTTATCAGCACCCTTATGAGAACTTTGATGCTTCTTACGAGGGGACATTCCCAAAAAGCAATTACTGTCACTAGATGATGGATCGTCAGACTCAATCTGCATTGGTGACTTTTTTTTCCGGACTCTTTTCGTCTTCAGAGAGGATGCTCTATTTGAGCCAGTGGCAGTTGAAGTAGATTGTTGGCTATTTACTATAGTGTTGACTAAACTTGACATTTGGCTATTTAGAACACCAATAACACGTTGTAGATTAACTGATGCACTGCTTTGCAGAAGATTTGAAGCATTTAAACCACCACGTCTTCTTCCCCTACCTCTTCTGTTTCCCATCCTTGTAGCTGAACCTCTGGTTGCTGTGACACCAATAAATACGGGTGAACTGATCAGTTGAGCACTCTTAGGATCCAAATCACTCTTTGAATTCTCAAGGTTACGAGGAGGAAGAGTTTGAGGTTGTTCGTCACGGTCACTATCAGACAAGAATATAATGTTTCCAAAGCAACTGCTGGATGTTTGATCACTTGGCGACACAACTGGCTGTAAAGATGATTGAGATTTTTTTAATGCAGGATTCCCTCGAGTTCTTCTTGGAGCTGATTTCCGTTTTTTACCCTGTCCTCTGGATGGATGACCTGCGGGTGCCATCACTGCAAGCTGAGTAGGTTACCTATTCAATAATAAAATCAATATTGATCAGGATTTTATAAAGATTTCACAGAGTAATGAGAAAACTAAAAATAAGATAGTTTCAACTGGACATGTCAACTTTACTAAACTACATTAATCAACTTTGGTATTAATTTTGGTCACTGAAAATTATCCTGTGGATTTGAAGATGTGAACTATTTTTACATACATTAGAAAAAATAAGGTAATTTAATATCAAAAAATTTGAGTTCCATACCCATTAACATGTAACATTATTTATACTAGAAAATATACCCACTAGGGATTCCCAAACATTTTTATGTTCAAAGGAAGTAATTGCATACTCTAAACCGGGGGAGCACAACCTTCAGTGTGCGAGCCAAATTCAGCCTGCCAAAGGGTTCCATCTGGCCAGTGAAAGATGTTCCAATAGAAAAGTATCAATACACACAACACAATAAAATATCTAGAATGATCACATCTTTCACAAAAATACAGAAAATTGGGAACCATACAAGGCATTGCCAATTACTATTAAAAAAATTGTCAAATGCAAGTAGAGTTGTCAATAATTACAGCAAAAAATTGCTAAAGGCAGGTAGAGTTGCTCACTACAGCCAAAAAAAGTTTCTAAAGACAAGTGAAGTTGCCAATAGTAGCCAAAGCCATTTTAAAAGGCAAATGAAGTTGCCAATAACAGCCAAAAAATTATTAAGTGCAAATAAAGTTGCCAGTCACAGCTAAACAAAATTGTCAAAAGCAAGTAAAATTGCAAGTTAAAGCACAAAAAAATCATCAAACGCAAATAAAGTTGTCAACTATAGCTGAAATTGCTGAAAAATTGTCAATGACAGGAAACAGAGGGCTACTGCACATCGAAATGGGAGAAAATTCAATTACCTAAAAAATTTACATGTTTGGCAAATATGTGATGGATATATTTATATGACTATATAATTAATCACAATATATGAGTCATAATTGTCATAAATTATGTCATGACTCATGAAAATGATCCTAACTACTTTTATTTCAAAAATTTGAGTTGAGCCTTGTTGAAAATTAGGCAAGGAAAGTAACATTTTGTAAAAAATAGGGACAGCCAAACTCATGGAAAAGTCCAGTAAAATACGGAATATATGATCACCTTATTTTGGCCTATATACGAGTTTCTGGCTCAGGAGTGGCAGCGATACTGCATGTCTGACCTGCGGACTAAAAAGGTTGTGAACTCCTACTCTTAACCCTTGGTAATGAGATCAGAATTTAAAAACCTTGTAGCACTCCTATTCAATCTTGAGATACTTTGGTTGTAATTTGGTTAGAAAATAACACATGCTGTATCAACAATAGAATGTCTCTCGGCACCCCTGCCCCAACATTTCAGAGTGCCACTCAGCTTAGGAATCGTAGACAGGGTTCAAATAATTAATGTGCATGACTTGACATGTGTCGTGTTGACCAAAAAAAATTGGTACTGGAGCCTAAAATTTAATAAACCGGAGGCAAAAAAAAATTTTTGGAAATCATGTCAGCATGTCTGCCATGAGTGGTCTGAAGCCTACAGGAATTCCTCTCTTGATACTGAAATAGCATGTCTGCCAACACAAAAAAAAAAAACATCAGTCCCCCGGAAAATTGGGGGGGGGGGGATAACATTATTTTTTTACAGTTTTTCTTGAAAAAATATGCTTTGATCTTAAGAAATTTGGTCAGAGCCAAAAATACCTCATGATTTGTCAAGCTCGGTTAAAGAAACCTTAAAGAACACCAAAACCTTGGTTCACTTTATCTGAGCTAATGCGAGAACATCTCATAAAACTTATAACCAGCAGTGTATTTTTTGGAGAAAAAATTGTCTAAAATGTTTTATCACCTTATCCAAGACATAAGAGCAGAGCCACTACTAAGGGAAGGGCGGGGGGTATGTCTGGTCCACCAGGTGACTAGGAGAGAGCTTCAGAGTTCATTCTTTTTCCTATTAAAAATTACAGGGACGAGAGAATGCTAACTATATTACTACTACTTGACTGTACATGCATCTCATACGCATTCCTCGGCTGAATTTCCAAAAATTATACTGGCTGGGGACGGAAGAATAAATTTTTGTTTCAAGTTGCAGCCTTGTTCAAGAGAATCAGATTTCATGCCTATTGTTATTGACTCACTTCATTAGTAGTCACCCATAATAGGGTCAAGGTTTCGGGCCACATCAAACTGCTCAAGAACACGTGGGTTCAGCTGAATGGTTCAATGGTTACTGGTTATGATTATAATACCGAGCTGGATAAATCCCTGACAGCTAAAATATCAGTACTGCCGCCCAAGCTTCTCTTTGTATAGTTACTAAATTGCAGGCTGAGAGCAGCACAAAATGCTTGGAATTTATAGTAGCATATCTGACAACATGAAAAAGGGTCATTATGACCGAAAAAAGTCTAAAGATCCATTATTTATTTTTTACCTTTTTCTTTGGGTAAAAATTTTTTTGGTGCCTAGATTTTTTTGTGATTTGTCCAGCCCTGGATTAATGGTAAATATGGTTTAAACAATACTCATCTGTCATCACATATTATCTTATTGATAAGAATAATTATTATAATTTTGATACCTTCATTGTCTAGACTGCAAAGATTGTTGAAAACAATAAGAGTGAAGGTGCAATTCTCTGTGCAATTCTGATTCACAATTCTCCCCATTAGAAAGAAATGTGCACATTCGCAATTCTTTTCTTGCAGAATGCTGCTCAGCCCGATCAACACACACACACACAGAGGTGGCACACCCACTTGTCAAATTCTTCACAAAAACGTTGATGAATCCCTACAAAATCAAAAACAAAGGTGATAAAAGGTCTCTCTCTCACATAACCTTATTTTACTTTCATTCAAAAGCTTCCCGTTAGAGGAGCCTGTATCCACTCGTGATACAGCCATCTCAATAGCACCATGGATAGCAGTAATAAACCATGCAAAGTGATGTTCTAGGGCTCTACCAAGCTCGAAATAACTGTCTACAAATTTAAGTACTTCCTCTTGAAACTTGATGGCTATTGCACAGTCTCATTATCAAGATGCTCCCGAGTTGAGGTCAGGTCCCATGAGTTAAAATGGTTCTAGTTCCAAAACTGCAGCCTCCCCTTGTAAGAGGGGTTTTATAGCAGTGCCTGACAAACTGAAAAAAAATTTCAGGCACCAGCTAAAATCAAGCATAATTTTAATCTCGAGGAAAAGTCATTGTTTTTTTTACTTTACCAGGACTTTTATATTCTTTTCCTATGTTAAAAGACACACTGTCATGAAATCTGAAAATATTGTGTCAAAGATTCCAATTTAGCAATCTCATACAGAAAATTTCAGACACCATTACCAAATTTATAGTTGCTATGGCGACCTGGTATCTGGAATTCGTCAAGCCCTGTTCGACAGGTAAGTGGATGATGAAATCAGTAGCACTTATTCCTGATACATCTGGATTAGATGCTTCCCATCACTGGTCTTCGTAACACCCCCCCCCCTCCCCTCCCCAAACTATTTGGAGGCTTTTTCAATAGCGGGAGGGGTGTGTGAAAGAAGAAAGCACTCATTCAGAGGCAGCAACTGGGAAAGATAGGTTTAAGTCATACAGAAGTGTGGGGAGAAAGAAAGTCAAAATTTGGACAAGTCTGCTTTAAGAAGAAATATCAGAGCATAAAGGCCAGTTTTACACACGTCTAATAGTTGACTAAATTTTAAGTTGTCAAGTACTTTAAAATGTATGCAGACATCTCTTTCAAGGGCCATTTATATAGCATTTCGTTGTTTAGTAGATAAGTAAATTGATCCAGTTTTATTTTCTACTGTGGGTATGTACATGGTGCCGGACGTTTATTCAGCGTAAGGTGAAACAAAAAGTGATGCCACTTCTGTGTGTTCCTATTCTGAGAGTGCATGTGCATTAATGATAAGTGAATGTTCAAGAATTGATAAATTTAATTAGGACTACTATTGGCTACCATTGACTGTTGGCCCAGTTAGTAGAGTATAGAACTGTATGAAAGTTGGCCGCTGTGTGGTCGTGCGGGCATCATGCTGGACTGGACTCTTGTCCTAAGCATTGGTTTTCTGCAGTTTTCCGGCTTCAAAGCACAAATGTAAGCTCATTTGTAAAAGTCTCTCCGCAGAGAGCAGGCAGGCCTACAACACGATACTAACAAAATAAGAAAATTCAAGTATTTTCATCTTTACTTCAGAAAATGGAAGCAAAATGAAGAATGAACACGAAACAAGCGCAACTCGAGAATATAAATACATTAGAGCCAAGCATACACTCTCAGAACACACATTCTTCCTCTCGCTCTTTGGCATGTGCCGATTCGTTGGAAATTCTATAGAGGAATGTGTACGAGGTGCATGTTCAGTTAAGTAGTAGTAGTGCGAAAGTTGATGGTTCAAATCCCACGTATAGCTCTATTTTAGTTTTTTCTTACTTTCATCATCAATTTTTTTCCCTCTCTTACTTGCACCTTTGATTTTTGGATGATATCCAATTTATTTTCTTCTGATTTTCAATAGTATTTATTTAAAGCTAATATTAAGCGTTTGGTCATCCCTGGAGCGTTGCCTCAGCATCAGCCTTCATGTGACAATTGATTCACTTTTAATTACTTATATTCGGGGGTGACGTATCAGCAAGCCCTGCCAAATTTTCTCTTGCTAATCATAATATAGGTATGATAATTATTAATTCATTATTTTCAAAAGGTACAGCAAGTTGGTGAGGTAACTTGATCACATCTGCTATACATACAATTAACATCAGTCTCACGTGTTTAAAAGATCCAACAAGAAACATGTGATGCCCCAGCTAGTCTTCTGTTGTACCCGAAAAAACATCTGGCTTCGTATACATATCCTCTGCCTTTATTTTATCAGTTAAGTAGGCTTTTTGCGTATGTGCCAGTCGACATGACCTCGTGTTATCCAATGATCATACACTACTTGATTATTTACACAAGGACAGATTTTAAGAGCACTTGACAACTTAAATAAAATTCAGTTTACTACTAAATCACTCAACCTGTGTGAAGAACCAGCCTTTAGTTACAGTGCCGCGGCTCTTCTTTAGCTTGATTTTCACCTGGGTCCCCACCCCGACTCTTCCTAGAATATCCCTGAAACACAAAGGGTCCATCTGGCTCCCAGTTGAAAACCAATACTCTAAGATGGCATTTCCCAACCTGTGATCCATGCATATTTTGTAAGGGGGGTCTGACCTCTAACCAACGCTATATTGCAGCTTCCTAAAGCCACTCAACAAAGGATCGCTTCCAAAAAGCTTTTGTCAGGGCTGTTACGCCTTGGCGCACAGGTTAAGAACCCCCGCTACAAGGTTCCAGGATGAATTGAATGCCACTAATGGGGGGGCCACATCATCAAAAAGTTGGGAACACAGCTCTAAGATAATACTGACGAGCTATAGTGCATCAAATACTGAATTTTGGAACAGGACATAAAAATTTGATTTAGGTATCCCATGGGATGCACGTTTTCTAGCAATAGACAATGAAATTAAAAGAACCTAGTAATAAGTTAGTAAATCAATCCTTTTTTTTTTTTTTTGAATGAACCTTTGCATTGAGCATGTTTCTAGAGATGAATTATTTGATTCACAAGGATACCAGTGAACGATGGGGGTTTGGCGGGGAAAGGGCTTATACGTTTTTTTAGAGGGACCCACTTTCACTCAAAAAGGATCCAGATTTTGCCAATAACCTGTGTTCTACTTAGAGTACACAGGCATCTCTGATTCATCACCATCTATTTCTGGGGAACCTCAAGGGTTCCTCGGAACCCCCGTTTGAGAAACACTAGTTTGAAGCTTAACCATCACATTGGTATGGTTTCTCAATCACTCTAATCATTCTTTTTCAACATATAGTGATAGAATTACGCACTGATTTATTCAAGATTTAAAAAAATGATTTGCTCGATATGCAATACAATACAATGAATATTTTCAAAATGGAATTACCTCGATAGTTTCGTTCCGGACATATTTGTTTTGCGTGGATACTCGCGATTGATGGAAAGTTCTCTTTAAACACAGGTTTGGATCGAAATCAATGCGTATTCGCGAGCGATTACGGCCTTTTTGACTTGACTTGACTTGTCTTGTTTTACGTCCTTTTGTACCAACCTAGGGTTTTAGGACGGGTAAAAAAAAAGAAATATACAAGGTTAATGTGTTAGTTTGTTAGTTTTTTAGGGTAGGAAAAAAATTTTTGATACATCAACATATATGGAAAATACCATACATTTAGAAAATTATAAAATAACAAACATATATATAACTATACCCATTCACTTTGTATATACCACCTATACAAAACCCATACCAGTACACAGCTTTATCACAAATTGTACAAATATTAAATCAAATTCACAATATATACAGCACAAGAAATTTTCTCGCATCAAACCAAATAGCTACATACAAGAAAAACAATCATTCTTGTATGATCCAACATAATTATTCATAACAAAAATCACAATACATTAAGCAAAAAATAAAAATAAATAAAATAAATTCCATAAAATAGACAAATGTATAAAAAAAAAAAAAAAAAAAATATATACAAGAATTATAACGATGTTTGCAAGACATGAGTAGATGGAAAAACAAATCAGTGATATTTACATCAGATTAATCAGGGACTTGAGGGGAAGAAAGATAGAGAGAGAGAGAGATAGAGAGAGAGAAAAAAAAAATTAAAAAAAAATTTGATTATTCAAAACAGGATGTATATCAAATTATCAAATTTTGAGAAGAAAAAAAAAAAAAAAAAAAAAAATCAGAATCTATTACATTTAGATAAATACACTTCCAATCCTTTGACAAATAATTTTGGAGGAGCAATAAACATAGCTCTCCAATTACAATTCTGATTATTTCTTATACCAATACTTTGGAAAAAGGTATTGCGATATTTATTCCAATGTTTGCATATAAAAAAGAAGTGATCATTTGATTCTTGATCATCACAATAGTCACATTTCGCAGTCTCTTTCTGATTAATTCTGCACAGATAACCATTAGTTGGGGCTCTGTTTGATAATAATCTGTAAAATAATGTTTCATATTTTCTCTTCGTAAAGTAAGGTGAATATTTATTAATAGTATTAAAAAAACGTGATGCAAGTGGATAAAGAAGCTGATATCTGAAATATCGTTCAATGTGGATGTTCCATGACTTCTCAAGCAAATTCAGCACATCTTCAACATATGAAAAATCTGGAAAAGTAGGGTTTGCATTATTAGCAGCAGTTCGAGCCAGTTTATCTGCAATTTCATTGTAGGAGATGTTCTTGTGACCTGGTGACCAGACAATTGAAATGAATTCTGCCCGGCTAGAAGCATCTATTAAAGAGAGATGTGTAGTAAAGATGGCTGAATGTGACTTTGGATTTATGGAGGCTAATGCAGAAATTGCTGATTTGCTGTCTGATAATATAACATAGTGACGTTTTTCAGATATAAATTTTGAAGCAGCAACAGCAATGGCAAGACACTCAGCTGTAAAAACAGAAGAAGAGTCATGAACTGTAGCCTGGAAAGTTCTCATATTTTTATTACAAAAGACTCCTATTGTTGTATGAACTGATTTGGATGCATCACTAGCAATTATAATTGAGTTAGACCAATGTAATTGTTCGTATTGTTGAAATAAAGGGTTGACCAAATTTGGATCTGTCGTAATCTGGAATGGCAGTTCATCAGTAGTATACGATATATTAGAGATGATCCAGGGTGGATTAGCAAAAACTATAGGTTGAACTGGTATGAGTAGATGATTGTCCTGGATGAAATTTATGACTGAAGAACTAAACATGGGTAGAGAAGAAGTCACAGCTGTATTATTTAAGTTGGCACTAATGAATTTGAAGCTGGTGTTGTACGTTGATGCTCTGGCTTTAATAATTTGTCTTGATACAGATTTCATAATCATTAGTTCATAAGGAGGTTTGCCACAAATACTTAATAATAATGGTATTGGAGTTGAAATGGGTAATCCAGCTGCAATTCTGAGAACTTGACGATATAATACTGCACATCTGTTTAAATTTCGTTGTGAACAGTTGTGCCAGAGTAAAGAACTATAATTGAAAAAACTGCAAATGATATTTGATGCAATAGCAAGGAGTTTGCTACCAGGGGCTCCTCTAAGACGACCAGCAATGATCCGAATTATGTTTAATGTTTTTATTCCTTTTTTTAGGATGTGATCAACCTGAGGATTCCAAGTAAGTTTCTGGTCAAAGATGACACCCAAAATCTTGATGTTTTGTACTAATGACAGAGGGTTCCTATTAATGGCCAGATTACAAGTACCAATAACATTTTTCTTTGTAAATATACTATATGAACACTTTTCAACTGATAGGGTAAAACCCCATTTTCCTAACCAATCAGTAATCTTCAACAATGCATTGTTTATATTATTTTCTAAGATTTTAATGTCTTTATCACTACACCATAACAGTATGTCATCTGCATAAACAAATTGATGGATAGAACTTGGTAATTGAGCAAACATATCATTCATATATAAATTGAAAAGCCATGGTGATATAACTGATCCTTGAGGAAGGCCTCTATCAAAATTGATTAGATTTGACTTGTGATTTCTCCAACTAATATAACATTTTCTTTCAGATAAGAAACTTTTCAACCAAGCAATAAATTCACCACAAAAACCTGTGGATTGAAGTTTATATATAAGAGCAGAATGTATTATAGAGTCGTATGCACCCTTTATGTCTAGAGAAACTAAAATTCCAATCTCTTTAGATTTGAAAGTATTGACAATATTGCACTTTAAATCATTTAACAAATTTTGTGTCCCAGATTTAGATTTAAAAGCATATGTGTTTGAAGGGAACAGTTTATATTTCAGTGATATCCAGTTCAATCGAGATAAAACAATGCGTTCAAAAATCTTCATAATTGTGTTTGTGAGAGTAAGTGGTCGATATGATGAAGGGCAAGTAGGTGTCTTGTTGGGTTTGAGAAGAAATATTATCTTTCCCTGCTTCCAATCTGAAGGAATGGTGCCTGATGACCAAATCTCATTAAGTTCAGAATTGAGGAATTTTAGATGATCATCTGAAATTAATGAATAGGCCTTGCTGTTAATTGAATCAGGACCTGGAGTTGTATGTGGTGATTTAATAATTGCTGTCTTCAATTCCGAAATTTGTATTGGAGAATTCATATCTGTGGCAAAGTTTTGACAAGGGCCACAAAAAAAATCGAAGTCTTTATGGATATAAGGTTTGATGAGGGTTTGCTGTAAGAGTTCAATTTGTTTATAAGGATCACTGATGACTGTATTGTTATGACAGAATAACAAATTTTCATCTTCATATACTTTGGAGTGAATAACTTTCAGTCTTCTTAAAATAGTAAAAATTTTTGGATAGGCTGCATGTTTATACAGTTGATCTTCAAATGATTTATTTCTTTGATTTTTCAGAGTTCTTTTAAAAATAGCTGAGTTTTTCTTATAATTAATCCAGCATACCTGACATGGACATCTCCTGTATTTTCGAAATGATCGTTTCTTTGCTATTAGCAGCATACGTAGATTAGCATCAAAGTAGTCATTGTATTTGAAATGATGACGATTTGAAGATCTTTGAGCTTCCATGTGTTTATTTTTCACAAAATTAAAGTAAGTGATATTTTCATCATAGTTATTCAGACTGTCATTAAATGTTCTCCAACTAGTGTATTTATGAATAATGGATGTAGATCTTGCTTGAGTTTTCAATTCTAATGTTATTGGAATATGGTCACTGTCATACAGAGAGTTACCACATGACCAAGTAATATTTCCAATTAAATCGGTACTACAAAAACTCAAATCAATTGAGTTGGAAGATTGTGAAGAGTAATGAGTTGGAGCAAGCGGTTGAATTAGCCCAATAGAATTCTGAAGATACCAATTATAAAGCTGACGACCAGCATTATCAGTTCTGGATGAGCCCCATGCAGGATGTGAGCTATTAAAATCACCCAAAATAACAAAAGGTGGAGATATTTGATCAAAAATCACATTCATGACGTTAATAATATTTGAAGAATCTGATATATATAAGTTTACAATGGTGAAATGAAAATTCTGCAAATAAATTTTGATAACAAGAGCTTCAACACCAGATGAGTTATATTTGAAAAGAATGTTTGATGGAAACTTATTTCTGATAGCCATTAATACACCTCCTCTCCCACTGTTAAGTCTATCACATCTGTATATTTGGAAATTAGGTAAATAATATAATTCATCAGATAAAAATGTTTCTTGGAAGCACATGATATCAAAATCATTCATGAAACGAAGAATATGATATTTCTTATTTTTAATACTTCTACAATTCCATTGAAGAATTCTATGGATGTTAGTCATGTGTGATTCAAACCGAATCTTCAAGTAAATTTTTAATAAAGTAGTATTTATAAATTAGTTTGGCAATGAGTAAATGTGGCATAAAATCAAATATAAAAAACAGGTTAAGACTTTCTCTTTGAACCATGTCTGTCTTTAACAGTTTCAGAAATGGTGCTATTGAAACTAATTGCATCTCTCAATTGATCATCAGAAGAAGCCGATCTTTTTCTTGAAGAATTAACAAGATCTTTTAACATAGGCTGAAGCTGGTTAGATATACAGGAGATGATTTCTGGTACAATTTCTTTCAATGATTGTGTAATTATTTCAGCTACAGACTGTTTGATTTCCAGCATTATTGATTCTTTTATTTCTGCCAGTTCTTTTGCAACAAGAGATTGGATATCTTTTTTGATATTAGATAAATCTATGTGTTGAGACGAAGTTTGCACTCTAGTGGCATATGACATCTCATTTGGCTTACAGAATCTCCTCGCTACATGAATAGGCACATTATGTTCAGACTTGTAATTGAGAATTTTTTGTTCATGGATATATTTTGGACAATTTCTGTCAGTAGGAAGATGATCTGGTGATGAACAATTAATGCATTTCTTTTCACTATCACAATCTTTGGCAATATGGTTACCACCACAATATAAACAGATTTGAGACTTGACTGGGCAGAATTTTGATTTGTGAAAGAAACTGAAACATTTGTTACACATGGAAGGTCGTTCTATAAATCTTTGTGGCTTAAAGATCTGATACCATAATTTAAGTTCAATGGGCACAGAAGTCCCTAGTGCAATAATAATAATAGTTGGTGTCTGAATTTGGTTTCGTAGAATATGGCGGATATTCAAAGGGTAAAAACCATTTAGAATTAACTCATTAGCAATTTCATCTAATGGAATTTCAACTGGAATATTCCTCACAATATATTTTGAAGATAGTGTATCGGTTAGAAGTGAGTTAACAACTGGAATGTCAAGGATAGTTTTGATGTTAAGTAGCTCCTTCGCCACCAATGCAGAATTAGTAGTAACAAAAAGATCACCGCTCTTGGCTACCCTTATTTCAGTAATTTGATCTGAATTGCTGATCATATTAACAAAGTTCCTTCTGAGATCATTAGGTCTGGACGTTGGAATTCTGGTATTTCCGTGATATTTCACGGTGAAGCTAGTGATGTCTGTTGAAAAATCTATTATTTCATTATCAGAATAATTAGATGACCATACAGGGAAATTAATACCCTGACCTTGGTTTGCATTACCATTCCCTTCTTGAGTCTCCATTAAACTTGCCGCCATTATCGCCAGAGCTATGGTGGCTTCAATTTACGAAGCCATATAAATAACTGAAGACAACTTGAAATTAAGTATTCAATACGGGTATGAAGTTAGAAAACGTCTTCCGACGTTGTTCGATGACAACTAACCCAACGCTGGTACCACTAATGTTCGACACAATAGGCCTGTCTTTCAATCTATATTCCTTAACTTGATAATTGTTAGAGCAAAAAAAATACAAATTCACAAAACAAAGAATTCAATCACGAAGAGCAAACACAACACGTCCGTTCATGAACTCACCTCTTTGTCTCTCTCTACGGCCTTTTTCCCGCTGAACACTACTGACTACTCACAATAACTCAGACGACCGTAACTGACATTGATTGACTTGATTAATCATTCATAAACAGTCGAATAGATGAGTTCTAAAAATGACTATAGTTTATCAGTCTTAGATATCTGTGCCCATACAACTAAGATTTGCCGGTACAGTCCCGGATTTTTTCTGTTTTACTGTCTGTCCCGACTTTTTTGCAAAAATGTCTCTATTTCATGACCCCCCCCCCCCACATCCTGTAGTGGGGTCTATAGGCTGGGATGTTTTGCGGGGACCCTCGGTCAGACTTTTAACGGGCCCCTTCTATAGTTAATTTATAGCGTGAAATACTCGACCCGCTGTGGTGGTCGAGTGGTTATAGTGACGGACTCACGATGCGAGGATCCGGGTTCGAACCCCACAGTGGTGGTCGGCTGAAGTTGGTTTTCTGTGGTTCCCAACTTCAAGGCGCAAATTCGAGCCGATCTCCCCGTTAAAAAGTCTCGCCACAGAGACCAACAGTCCTACAACGATTTATCTTTCAATCATAACACTTCACTCATAGTTAGAGAAACTGGTGGCAGATGGCAGCACTACACATAACAAGCATTACAGAGCAACAAAAAACTTCACGTCAGGTTTCACTACACGTACACGCACATTCCCGCATGTACCGATTCGTTGAGGGGTTCCGCGGAGGGGGTGCATGTGCGGTGTAGTAGTAGTAGGTACGGCCTCCAAAAAATGGCTCGGGATCCGTGATGTTCTTAAGTCAGCCACCTCGTTGGGCAATTTGCCTGTTGTTGCGTGGTATTTGTATAAAAGCAAAAAAAAATGATAATCGTCCCGGGCCCCGAAGCTAGAGCCCCCCCTATGGGGGGGGGGGCATGCAGGGCCGTCTTAAGAGCATCATGGGCCCCCGGGCCAAGTGGTTTTTCTGAGGCCCTACCAGATGAATTCTTTAAAATTACAAACGATCTCATTTTTGTGAGGCCCCTCTTCTCTTGAGGGCCCCGGGCCGTGCCCGGGTGGGGCCATGCTCTGTTTCGCACGTATTTTCAACGAAGTAAACTTGACTTCTATTCTTCAAATCAACGATTTCTTCCCAACTCAAAAATTACATTACGATAATTACGACTTATATTTCCACATATTTGTCTTTTTCTTTTAAATTCTATGCAATTTGAAGCATGGGAGGAGATACCGGGGGGGGGGGGGTGAGGGGATTGCCCTCCTAGCGTCAAAAGTGGAGTCGACTGATCTAATGTATATATGAATTGGCATCATTATCATCATCGTGCCCCCCCCCCCCAGACTTCCAAGTCTATTTCTGCCTATGATTTGAAGTGGTGCTTCTTTTTCCTCGATTGGCAACTTTCCTATGATTTTAACACGAGTTGGCCACTTTGCTTACTTTTGTCATTATTTTTGGCCGTATTTTCCCATGACCGTATTTCGAAGCCCAATTTCACGTATTTTTCTCGGGCAAATACGGTGAGTTTCATATATGAACTCGATAGTTGTTCGAAAAACCATATTTCTTCGAACGTAGAGTTTCATGCGGAACCCCTGATAGCTATAAGGCTGTTCTGCGGAACTCTTGATGATAATGAGAGCTCTCAAACAAATTTTTGCTTATTTCCCAAAAAAAAGTGTGTTCACTACTGCCATCTCAACATATCAGAAATCCTCGCATGGGCCCCTACAAAGGGGTTGGGCTAGCAGGACTCCACCCCAGGGGGCCCGCAGGGCTGTCTTAATAGCTCTAATGAAAAAAATTAATTAAATTAATTAAAGCTGTCTTAATAGTCATCACGGGCTCCCGGGACAAGTGATGTTTTTGAGGCACCACCGGGAAAATACTCGGAAACTTCAACCACTTCCCCTTTTTTGTGAAGTCCCTCGCCTCCTCTTGAGGCTTCCCAGGCCATGCCCTGGTGGGGCCCGTGTGTTAAGACGGCACTGGCGGCCCTAGATAATTCTCTCATCATTTTTGTTTTCACACTATAACTTCATAATAGAGGGGCCCGTGAAGAGTGTAACCTCGGGGGACCTACCAAAGATCTCAGGCTACGGGCCCTACTGCAGGACGCGGTGGTCATGGGTCTCCATGCTGCGCCTGATCGAACTCAAGGTTGAAACTCACGAGGTTCGAGCCCTGTCAGTCTATTGGGAGGCATATTCACGGATCAAGAGTTTTGATTGTATCCATCACCCGAATAAGAGCTCCCGTACAAGAACTCTGACGTGCTTCAACTGAAATGATCATGATGCTAATCATTGAATCATAGGGTGTTCATTTCAGTCCGAGAATATCTCTCCTGAGTACGAAATCAACCATCAATGGTTCAAGTGAGCACCCTGACCCTACAATGGTAGGAATTCACTATAGAGCAGCCCAATCCCCCCCTCCACAAAAGGTCTCGACCTGGCTTCAGGATGGGGAGGGTGGTGCAGGATGAGCTCGTAGAGATGCTCGCAGGGTAAGAAAAATTCTTATTCCTCCATGAAACGCTCCCTATTTGTTTTCTTCCAGATAGGGACACGTTCTCTTTAATTTCACCAGCACAGATTGCCGTTTCTCCTGTGAATAGAAATTCGATATCTTTGCGGAATGAAAAAATAACATGCTACTTTTTATACAAAATATGGTGAAATTTTTTTCCACGCAGCAAAATCTTTGTGTACACAGAGAAGCATTATAAGCGGTGTTTGCCAATGCGAATCTAGATGCGCGATCCAGGAATCAAAATTCAATTTTACTCCTCCAAATGTTTTTCTGGAATAAAAATACTCTTTCAAGTAATTTTTTTTATTAGAGCTATTTCTCAGTTTTTTTTAAAATACCCTTCTATTTATAAAATATTGCCCCTTAAAACTTTGAAAAGGAGTGAAATTACAATTTTTTTTTTCACACTGATTTTCGGTCCTTCTTAGACTCTAAAAACTTCCATATTTTGTAAACACCGTGAAAAAAGTGTCTTTCTTAGTTACTGTTGACTATTACCAACAAACGGGTAAAAATAAAATTTTGTCAGCCAAAAAATGTGCCTTCTAGAAAATAATTCTACCACACTTATCAAGCGGGTTTATGGGGGGAAACACAAGAACTGACTGACTGACTGACTGAGGTAGATACATTTTCTCTGGGCGTACCGAGTCTTTAAGACTCCCATAAGCTTCCCTGTTTGATGCTGCTCCGTACGAGCTGGATGAAGAAGTTAAAAAGCTGTTTGTATGTGATAGTTGAGTGTGTGAGTGTAAGTGTATAAGAGGCGTGTCAATAAAAGATAATAAAATTTATAGCCCATGCTCAGTTTATAGCCCTACTCAGAGAGTCAGTATACGTCAAATTAATTCAGATCATATTAGAAAAAATGAATTCGGTAAGTTGTGGCTTACTTATCACAGAAATTTGAAATTTGTAGAGCTATGTCCGAAGGAGGTGAAGTATCAAAATTCAAGAACGCATTTTATACACAATTACAAAATCAGTCAATTATCTCAGCAAATAATTGACAAAAAAGTGGAATACCGCACCTAATGGTTACAAAAGAGTATATATATGTTCATTCTAATAAATGGCGTGAATACAATATATATGATTACACGTGGATACAAGATTAAATGCGATAAATATTGGTAGGCGTTCAGTATATATGCAACACTATGCTTCCAATCAATGAAGAGAGAATTAGAACTATTTACACTTTTTACAAAACTAAACCAATTCATTGGGCCATATCAAGCCAGTATGTTCTTAGGTCGAAGAAACCTCAACACCTCTACCGCAGGATAAGGCGAGATGTCTCTTATGTGCTGATATTCTGATGTTTCAGCTCTATCGAAATATCCTCTACATAGTTTGACTAAGTAGTCATGTATGGTTTCAATGTTCAAATCCTTCATTATGTCAAGATTTCTGATATACCATTGTGCCCCGGTATATCGCCGAAGTATTTTATTTTGCTGCACTTGTAATTGTTTGATGACAGAGGGTTTCGCTGTGGAAAAGCATGGTGCTGCATAGCACATAATTGGTCTAATGACTGACTTGTACATAATGGTTTTGTTTTTGAGGCTAAGTGCAGAGCGTGTGTAACAGACTCTGTTTAGAAGTCCTGCAGCCTTAGCGGCTCGAACTTTTGCCTCATGAATGTGAGCTTTGAAACTGAGCTTTTTATCCAAAATAACACCAAGATATTTTGTCTGAGACTTGGGTTGTAATATGGTCTGCCCCACTGTGATAGTGGTGTTCGGAGGGAGTTGTCTCCTTGCAAACCATATAAAGTTGCATTTACCCTCGTTTAAGACCACTGCATGTAGCTGACACCAGATCTCGACCCTTCGGACCATTTCTTGCAAGTTCCTCAGAGCTTGCTGAGGGTCCCTAGATGCCATAAGGATTTTCGAGTCGTCAGCATAAGAAGCTAAAATTCCTCTTTGTGGAGCAGGAAAATCGTTAATAAAAATATTGAAGAGTATTGGGCCAATTACCGACCCTTGACAAATAGATGCCTTTAGTGGACGTCTGGTGGAGAGGGCGTTTTTGATACGGACCTGAAATGTCCTATCCCTGAGGTAGCTGTGAACCATATGTATAAAGTGGGAAGGAAACCTTCTAAGTATCATAATGGCAATCAGTGTTGAGTGCTTAACCTTATCGAAGGCCTTCTGTATGTCTGAATCAAAACATGCTACATAATCCTTGTGGATGAAAGCATCCTGTATGTACTCCACAACACGGACCAGTTGTGTTACACAAGAATGTCCGCTACGAAAGGCATGTTGTTCATCTCGGATAAAGCTGTTATCCTCGAGATACAAAGATAATCTCGCCTTAAAAACTCGTTCAAAAATCTTGGACAATCCCGGAAGCAAGCTGATCGGGCGAAAATCATTCGCAAATAGACTTATCTCCCTAGTTTTTGGAATGACTTTAATAATGGCATGTTTCCAGCTATACGGAAAATGACAAATTTTTAACATACCATTAAAGATGTTTACTAATGTGGCGATAATATTATATGGAAGTATTTTCAAAGCTGTGTTAGTAATATTATCAAACCCAGGGGCCTTTTTTTCTTTAAGTCCTTTAATTATCTCGAGGATCTCCTCACGATCAGTGGGAGCAGCCGTTACGATGTTATGTGGCTGGTTGTTTTGTAGAAAGTTGTTAACCACCTGTTCAAAGTGTGTTTCTACAATAGGCGGTTGGTTACTATTTGGTGAAAACTGGTCTTCATATGTATTAGCGAATGACTCCGCTATCTCTTCATCAGTGTATACAAGACCATTTGTACCATGTATTCTGTTGATGTTGATGGCTCTGGGCTTACAAATTCTAATTAATTTCCAGAGAGACCCATCCGATACATCAGCCGCATCAAGAAAATCATTCCACTTCTGAGAGTGATATTCCTTGAGGCTGTTTCTTATTTTTCTGGATATACGGTTCAGCATGTTACGGAGATTGGGATCTCTCGTACGCTGTACTCGTCTTCGGAGTTGATTTTTGAAGTTAATTTTACACTTCAACTCCTCAGGGATGCCATAATTTTTAAAAGGCTTAATACGCCTTGTCGAATTATTTACGGCATTTTGAATTACCTCAGTAATTTTTTCTGCTGCTATATCAATGCTCTCTTTTGTCAAACTACTGATCTCAATGACCGATTCATTTTCCAGTGTTGTACGGACGTTGGTCCAATCTGTACGAAGCATGTATGGAATTTCATAAGTGATACCACTGTCAATCTCGAATAGTACCGAATTATGGTCAGATCCGAGAGCACTGAGTACCTCAATGGTGACTCCGTGTAGAAGGTTTTTTGTCAAACCAAAGTCAAGTACGTCTGGCCTATGCTGAAGGTTGTAGGGGTAATGTGTAGATGATTGCGGCGCATGAACATCAATCATATTTGAATGACAAAAATTTGCGAGCATCCTACCATCCTGATTTGTTGTGTTGCTATTGAAAAGTTGGCTTTTAGAGTTGAAATCACCAGCTACAAATATGGGTTTATTACCGTTACTTCTAAATATCGCTTTTACTAAGGTGATATCGAGTCGATATCGTGGTGGCTTGTAGAAGGAACAGATTACCATCGGTTGTTGATTTGGGTGATGTACCCTAATAGCGATGGCCTCACAAGTTGTGGATGTAGGAAGATCAACTGTCTCAATATGAAAATTCCTCTTGATAAGAATAAGGACACCCCCTCCAGGTAGGTTGGGGCGGTCAAGCCTATGGCATTCATATGTATGGACTTTGAAGTTGCGTGCCGGTGAAAGCCACGATTCTTGTATGAGAACCGCATCCGGGTCAAATTCATCAATAGTTTCACGCAATTCATGGCGGTTATTGTGGATTCCGTCAGCATTCCAGCTGATGATTCTAAAAGGCTTAGGAGCCGTTGTAAAAGTGGTGTTACTAATTGCTATCGTATTAGTGTTTGATATTCGCAAAAAGCAGAAAGTGATAAGTGAATTAGATTTTCTTGGCCAATAGGATAACCTCTATAAAGCTCTGCCAGATAACTGCGAGCTTATCTTTCTCTTCAGTGGTATCCTTAAGCTTTTGGAAGGTGGTATTTGTGATGGTTGTTAGAGCAGTAGCAATGTCATTTGCGTCATGCTCAATAGTGTCCTCGTTCCTCTCAACAACCTTTTTCGACGGCCCTTGTGATTCTACATCGATCAGTGATGGGACCAGTGGGTCCTGGGCCTCTGTTGTTGAGGTCATTGTTGAAGCATGTTCCCCACTCAAAGTATGAGGGATAGGACGTTTCTTCAGCGCTCCCACAAATTTGTGGATTTTGTTTACCACCTTTTTAGGCTGAGCCACATCGGAAAAACTTACCCTGGGCTGAGTGTTTGTTTCCTTGTTTTTATCTTGGAAGTCTATGAGATTAACCTCTTTTTCTACTTGAGGTGCGTTTTCACCCGAAGGAGTGAAAGAGAGGGTCTTAGGTTTAGGCCAGGGCCACTTCGGACATCCTTGAAATGAGCTTCTGTGTTCCAGACCACAACGAGAACACTTGTTTTTATGCGCTTTGTTCGTGTGTTGGGGGCAATCTTGAACCCTGTGTTTTTGTGCGCAAATGCCACAGACTGCAGAATTAAAACAGGTCTGGGCCGAATGGCCAAACCTCTGACATTTTCTGCACATTAATTTTCCAGGGCCACCCCTAAGTTTCTCAATTGTGACTGGAAGCCCCATCAACTCCTTGATTTTATATATTCCACTATTTCCTTTTCCCGTTTCAATTATGAACAGGGGCATGAATCTCTTGGTTCTGAAGTGTCTCATTGGGCTTACTTTCCCAACATCATGACCCTCACTAATAAGAGCCGTTTGTATGCTAGTAACTTCCATGTTTACTGGAAGCCCTCTGATAACCACTCTTAGTGGACGTTCAACGTCCACCTGGAAAGTATGATACTCAAAACCAAGCTCATTAAAGAGCTTTGTACAGTTACGAAAATCATCAGTGTGAAAGAATTTAATTGACATCTTATTAGCACCCGATTTAACCTCGGGTTTGTGCTTGCACATATCAACGATCTTAGGATAGTGCTCATGCCAACCCGTCCATTTATTCAACATGACAGGAGGGATATTGTCTTTTTTCTTAGTGTGGGTCACCTTCTGAAAACCGGTAAGATCAATATCTTCATTAGCTATATCATCTTCATTACCCTTATCCTCTGAGCTAATGAGATCCTGTAGTACCGTACTACTGCCGCCTTGGTCCGATTGTTGTATTCTACGATTCCCATCTTCATCCTCACTTTGTGACAGCACCTCACAAGGGGCTTCATTGGAAGCAGAGGGGATATTACTGTCGTCATCTGGGACAGATTGAGAATGAGAAACCAACTTTGGGACAGAATCCTGCGACTTATTGTGTTTCTTTTTAACCTTCTTTGCACTTCTAAGAGAAGACTTGCTAATGAGCGGCGATGATACCGGGGAATTTTCCTGGGCCTTGAATTTGGATGCAAGCGTGTGCTTACAGGGGGCCTCATCGATTTCGAGAAAGAAACAAACAGAATACTTGAGGAGTTCATCTAAGTTAGAAGTATTAGTCTCATCAGCTAAGTAATCCTCATAGTGTGCCATAACGGTGCTGAAATTTGTAGCAACGCTACATTTGTCCTCAACAAGAAGAAGACGATTGTCATAGTCAGCTAAGTCCCAAGAACGACATTAGACGTTTTTGGTATATCTGACGTATATCGTCATGTTCAAGAGCGAGTTTCGCTAGCTTGCTCAAGGCTTCGAAATCGCTAGTGGCCTGACCAGGAGCGGGCAGACGGATGGGACAGACCTTCATGTTTACGCCTGTAAGATTGTAAGCCACAACTTACCTTTACTGATGTGCCATATAGTATGGCGCTTGAAAGAATTCAGTGAATTAGGATATTGAGAAAGTTTAGAAATTAAGATTGGCCTATCCTGGTGGCCGAAATAGAAAAAAGAAGAGAAAATAGGAAAGATCAGAAAGTCGAATCTTTTCCACGGGAGCTCGAGCCTCATCAAGGCTGTTTATTCACACGAATAAGTCCACGCCGGAGCCACGTGCAAGTTTAAAAAGTTCCGTTACACTACGACCTGTAACTGAAAAGAGATTACGAAGAATCTGAAATAAGAGAGCAATGACTGAGCAACACAAGAACATTATATTTCTAGTATTACTAACGTAGTTTTACTACACATAAATATTAAGCGTTAAAATTTTGTAACGAACCTAAAAAAACAATTCATATTATTGCTTAAAAAATATTTATTAATGTTATTATTATATCGTTTTTTCATTTGGTTGATATAAATTAAAAACTCGTCACCAATCTTAATCATAACAGTTGTATTTTTTATCTGATAGGTGGCAGAAGGGGGTTCTAGTTTAATGATGTTTCTCAATGTAATACATCCTGTACTGTATAGTTATTTTCTAGAAGGCACATTTTGGCTGACAAAATTTTATTTTTACCCGTTTGTTGGCAATAGACAAAATCAACTAAGAAAGACCCCGTTTTTACATATAGTGCTTAGAAAATATGGACGTTTAGAGTCTAAGAAAGACTGAAAATCAGTGTTATCCGAAAAAGAAGGAAAAAAAAAACAATTCAAGGGTAATTATACTTCTTTCCAAAGTTTTAAGGGGCAATATTTTATTAAAATGAGGAGTATTTTTTTAAACTGAGAAATAGCTGTAATAAAAAAAAAATTACCTAAAATTTGAAAGAGTATTTTTACTCACCAAAAACATTTGGGGGAGTAAAATTGAATTTTGATTCCCGAATCACTCATCTAGACACGTATTGGCGAACACTGCTCAGAATGCTTCCGTGTGCATGCTGCGCAGAAAAAAAATTCGCCATATTGCATAAAAGATAGCATGTTGTGCATTGAAGTAAGTCTCGCAGGTGAAATTATAGAGAATGTGTCCACTATCTCGAAAATGTAAAGGATCCTTGGTACCACCGAAAACGAAAACTTTAATTATTCAGCTCAGCTGCAGCAAGTGTTTTAACGAAGCTGATGTTTAGTATTTTTTAAATTTCATAGATGACAACAGGGGTTCTAATGCGTAACGCTATTATTTATTATTTACGTACTCAATATGCAAGAGAAAGCGTTGATCATGGTTATCAGAAATGCTTAACCTTGGACATGAGAACAAATGCGCACACATTTAAGGCTATGCTTCTTACTTATTTACAAGAGGTGGCGCTACTAGACCAAAACAGTATTAACAACAATTGTTTTCCGATCAAAACAGAACCGCACCTCCGGTGCTTTTAAACGGAAGGGTTTCTTTTTCATTATCAAGAGCAGCGGTTCTCAACCCTTTTTTGACTCGCGGAGAACTTTTTAGTAAAAGAATTCTATGGCGGAGCCCTGTAGGCCCATTTCTTAATTATTCATCAAAGTTGCTGATTTATTTTTACTATTTGAAAATATTTATAAGTCTTTTTTTTTTAATTTTACTGTTTTTTTTATTTTCCTCAAGCGGCCGCTGAGCCCTTAGAGAGTGCACAAGGAGCCCCAAGGGCTCCGCGGAGCACCGGTTGAGAACCGCTGATCAAGAGCATTGAGTGTTGCCTCACTCATTTTCTATATTGAAGGAGAACGATATATAGCCTGATTCTTTACTAAATTAACCCAAGGCGTTTTAACGCATTTGCCCGCCAATCACGGCCAGGAAGGCCTTCTCGGTTGCTTAGGGGCCTCCAGGATAGTTAGGTCAGGTGCGATCACTAATAGCAGGTGTCGCTTTAACAAATGTCTATTTTTTCCACGCGGAAATCGGAGCGATTAACAAGGTACACATAATGTTATTGGACCTCCTCCGGAGGCGGATTTATATTTTTGTTACTTGTGGGCTATACAAATTTTGCACCCTTCAGCCATTCTAGTCTAGTTTTCTTTATTATACTCATTCCACCAAATTTCACGCTCTGGATAATAGCCCGCTTAGTCCCCCCACCATAAATCTTCCTCAGTAGGTCGCTCTTTCGAGCGTTCACGTGCTTTCAGTGCCGTCTTAACGCATGGGCCACCCGGGCTCGATCCTGGGACCTCAAGAGAAGAGGGACCTCACAAAAATCAGATTCGGTTGAAATTTTCTAGAATTTACCAGGTAGGGCCTCAGAAAAACCACTTGGCCCGGGGGGCGGGCCCATGATGCTCTTAAGACGGTCCTGCGTGCTTTCACACCCTTTAGGTCACTGTTTTCGTCCCTCGCTCACCAGGTCATTCTTCGGTCACTCACATGCTTGTGTGCTCTCTAGGTTAGCCATTCTAGTGGTCTGGATTTTTTTTAAACGAATATATCTCATTAAAATTCTAAACAAACAACACAGCTTTGAGAGTCAGTAACCAGAAAGTTTTCTTCGAAAGCTCTAAGGGGTCCGAGATTTTTCAGGGGTTTCATGGGCCGCTATGGTGATCGAGTGGTCATAGTGACGGACTCGTGGGTTTGTAATCCACCGTTACCATAGTGGTGGTCGGCTGAAGTTGGTTTTCTATGTGATTCCCAACTTAGAGGCGCAAATGCGAGCCGATGTCCCCGTTAAAAAGTCTCACCACAGAGAGCAGCAGGCATTCAAACAGTACAAGTATTCAGTCATTACACTCCACTCCCTTCACTTCTGAAATATATATGACAGAAAATCAGCTGCAACACTGGATAAACACTCAGACTGTTATGTACACACACTTACACTCCCGGCACTACAAATTCACTATAGTGAGGCCTAAAAATGTGAATAATCTCAGCGAAGCCCCCTCCCCCTCCAAAAAAAACCTAGCTTAAGAGCCCTGCTGCAGGTGAGCATTTGAACATAGCCTCTCTATAATATCTATGAAAATATAGGCCTCGACCCCATTTAATAATTTAAAGCATAGTTTCCCAACCTTTATTGTGTCCCATTGCCTCCTTTTTCAGAAAATTTTTTCTCACATCGCCCACAACGCAATCTAACCCATAGGATCCTATGCTATTCCCGTAGCTTCTACCGCCCCCCTGGATCATTCCACCGCCTCCAAGGGTCGTTAACGACCACGTTGGGAATCACTGATTTACGCTTTGATACGCCTTTATAATTGGAAATCTTTCAGGTGCAAATAAATAAGTACATTAAACATTATAAGTGGATCCCGCTTATATCGCTTTTCCGAAAACCATCATGAAAGACTGCAAGCGGATAAACGTCTTAAAAGGTAAATATTAATGGGTATTAGTGAAAGATGGGACCACGAAAATTAGTCGTACTAAGCGGATAAAGGTTCTAAGAGCAGTGCCAGAACCAGATGCTTGGTTAGCATCTTGAAATCCCATGTAATGTTCGCTGGTAGTATAACGGTGAAATTTACGCCCCCCCCCCCCGGTTCAGCACGCGGATAACCAACTGCCTTCCCTCTTCGAAGTTTCGGCCCTGAAGAACGTTATAAGCGGAAGCTATTATATAAAATTGATTATGTGGTGTCGGATGTTCTGCGGGAATTAAATTTCACCGTGAGAAGAATCTTTTCAGTCAAAGAAAATCGTAAAATTAATATATTGTGCACTTGATAATCATATTAAATTATTATTCAAAAAATACAAATGATTACATTTTGCAAGAAAGTAGGCTCTAGTTATTTAGCGTATCTGCGGGAAACATTAGAATAGATCTTAATAGATCGGATTTAGCAATTGACTAATGAGGAAAGTATTTTTTAAAAAATGCTGAATTTAGGTTTTTTTGAAAAATTTATATATATTTTCAAATTTCCTTTCCTTGCACTTTCAAAAGTGCCACCTATCTCCAGAGAAGCTGGTTTGTGAAAAAAATTAGGTTCTTTTTTTCTATTGACTTTTCTTTCTTTAGTCGAATTTCTCAGCACAAGTTTGGATTCCTTGTTCATCTTCTGACAAATGTCTCCTTCAGCCAACACCATACTAGAAGAATCTATAGTGTGGTGCTGCTTCGGCTTCGGAATATTCGAACTGCCCCTTTCTGTGTGCTTATATCGGTTCCCTATTTCAGGGGTTTCCAATGTAAAGTTTCTCGCCGAACCCTTGGCAATTATAAGGGTGTTCTACAGAACTCAAATGAATTTTTAAATGTTTATCCAATAAAAAGTGGATCCGGTCCCTACTGCTGATTCAACATCATAGCGCCAAGACAAAATGAAAGAGGGCTTAGGCACCACCTCTTAATTTCCATATTTATTAAGTCATTGTCTGATATCTTATCGTGGAAGCTCCTATTCAAATGAGACTCCTGCACGGCTTCCACAACAGGGTGGGTCTAGCAGGGAAAAATGATTCTCATGAGATGATTCTATTTTTCTTTTTGACACTACAAATTCATAATAGAGTGGCCCGTGAAGAGTCCGACATGGGTGTTTCACCAAAGACCTCAGCCTAGGGCCCTACTGCGGGATGTGGGGTCATGGGTCTCCTTGCTGTGCCTGGTTGAACTCATGGTTGGGATTCACGAGGTTGGAGCCCTATCAGCCTATTGGGAGGCATATCCACGAATCAAAAGCTTTGATTATAATCATCACCAGAAGAAAAGCACCCGTACAAGAACTCTGACATATGCCTTTGTAGATGTATCACTAATGTAGAAAGTGATGTGCTGACACTTCAATTCAAGTAGTGACTTGGCCATAGATAGCGTAAATCTGACTACGAAATATACTTAAATTCCAGAGAACGGATAAATATGAAAGTTTATTAATTCGAAGAAACACATGGTACGTTACACATATACGAAACAAGAATAAACGGACTCATAGAAAATTGCATCTTTTGACTTTGCAAGAAACGAAAGCCTTCTCTCTCAAAACAGCGAATAATGAGAGGTAAAGGGAAGGCGCGCTCACGAAAACGATGTGTTGGCAGATTTATAATATTGGAATGCGCCAACACCTACGCACTCTTGCCGACAGCACCGCCACAGCTTTAACTGAAATAATCATGATGCTAATCGTTGAAGCATAGGATGTTAATCTTGAGTTGTCTTCTGAGTATGAAATCAAGCACCTATCTTCAATGATTTAAGTGAGCACCGTGACCGCCACAAGGGTAAGGCTGGCAGGGCTCTAGCCATTGCCACCGTGAGCACGGAGGGCCGAGAGAGACAAGTCCTTTTTTTTCACACTATAATTCACACTATAGAGAAGGCCCCCAACCAACCAAAGATCTCAGTCTCGGGGGCGGGGGGGGGGGGTTTACTAGCTACAGGATGTGGGGGGCATGATGAGCTCTGCAGAGAAAGGAAAACTTTTATTCGTACAGGAAATGTGTCATCCAACTTTTTTTTTCCTTTGCTCAGAGAATTTCGATATCTGTGCGGAATGGCAAAATGCTGACTTATACGGTATAGGGAATTTTTTTCTGCGCAACAAAAAAGCTCTGTGTACATGGAAGCATTCTCAGACACTAAACGGCCATATTTTGTAAACTATGAAAAAATGGCGCCTTTCTTGGGCACTTTTACTCCTCACCAATAATCTGTAAAAATAAAATTTCATAAGCAAAAGTATGCCTTCTAGGAAATATTGAAAACAATTATACAGTACAATACGAAGAGATGGTATTTTTTCGGCCTGAGAAATTGAAATTCTGGATGTTAATGCCGAAACTGATATTTGGAAAGAAAAGCTATTTGTCTCCTCCGGGAATCGAACGCTAGTCCCCTTGCATACCGGGCAAGTGCGCTAATCAATACACCAAACACACACTTTTCAATTCCTTGTAACACGCATTAGTAGCGTGAAGCGCTGAGTGGAGTCGTAGCTTAACTACCTCCCTTAACTACAACACCATCTCTTCATACAAAAACGCCAACTGGGGCGAAAATTGCTATTTTTATTTCATTTATTTTTGTTTTTGAGTGTGCTACCACCTCTTAAAGTTTTTCTCATCTTTTCTGAATCACCCTGTATATGTGCTATTAGGTCAATTCACCTTTTGAGGGGCAGGCCTTTTTCCAAAATCCATAGGAAAAAATGTAAACAGGGTCACCCACTATGGGACCACTCTCCGCCTTTGAAGAAGAATCATTATATTCATTTGGATATATTTACTCTCATCAGAACATTTTCTATTCAGGAAATTCTCTCATGACATCTTAAATCATCAACGTTACCCGCCATCCCCAAGGGGGTTCGTGACCAACAATTTGGGAACCTCTGTATCTCAAGGTAATAGAGGTTTTCATATAGTCGTATCTCGAGGGCGGGAAAATATCATTCGCCTCAGGCGCCAGAATTTCTAGGACCGGCTAAGTAGCATGCTGGTCCCGCATCATCGCATGGAAAACATACATTTGTATAGTTGCCATGACTTACGCCCTAGTCCGGGAATGTATGTCATAATCAATCATGATAAACAATTCGAATAAAGGTACGATCCTCATTAAGCTTGAGAATTAGTCTCTCCATAATGACTTGTGCATTGTAAGTTAAAACATGTGCAGTTCAAATATTACCAAAAAGATTGCATAATAATAATCGGCATCTTACCGAGAAACAAAGCATTATATATAATGAAGTGACTACAAAGGGAACGAAGCAAAAGGAAGGGCTCGAAAAAAAATTAGAAACAATAGACAAAGGGACATAAATTAATTAAATGACACACAAACAAACACTGCAACCAAAGATGGCTCATGAATCGATTTTAATGAACGAATTGTGAACGTAAATAAGCACGATGATATTAATAGCAGTGTACCTACAGGAGAAGGCGAGGGGAGAGGGTGATTGGCTCTCCGGATCAGGAAGGGCGAATCGATTTTACTAGTTTACTGCTTTTCGCTTTTCGTTCACAAATTACGAGGAGGGTGGGAGGGAGGTGTCGAAATGAACGCTGGCCTCAGCAATACCTCCTAGATACTACGTCTAAGCTATCTGGGAGGTATTGGCCCCGGGCAAAGGGAGGGTAATTTTTATTTTCTGGCTGCGATCCTGTGCATCTACATGTATGCACTACTTAATCATGGTGTACGAAAATCTCGATGTGTTCCAGATTACCGGACCATACAACAGAAATTAAAAAGGGCGGTGGACCCACCTTTACTGCGATCGACATTGAAGTACTGGACACATCGGAAAGCGGGGTGTGGCCGGTCCTTCAATGTTTAATGCGATCTCGACAGACACCTCTCTCTCAAGAACGCAGGAACAATTTCCACAAATTTCTGAATCGTTTGCATCGGAATATTAAGCCATTTTTTAAACGGAATGGAGGTTATTTCTGGCACATATTTTGGTCGTTGTACTAGTAGCCTGGCTGGCTCACAGCTTAGCTTATACGTCTCAGTTCATACCAAACGGACTCCATAAAATTTTGGTTAGGCCAAGGCCATCTTAACAGTATCGTGGGACAAGCTTTTCACAAGGCTTGTAAAAATTCCCAACGAAAAACGCAAAATTTACGACTACTACTAAACTACTCATGCACCTCTTCCATATTCCTCTGCGAAATTTCTAACGAATTAGTACGTGTTGTGAACCTAACGTGAAGCTTTTTAATGTGTAATGTTTGTTATGAGTAGTGCTGCCCCATCTGCCATCAATTTTTATAACAATGCGTGAAGTTGAATGATTAATTATACAATTGTAGGCCTGTTGCTCTCTGTGGCGAGACTTTTTATAGGGGAGATCAGCTCACTTTCGTGTCTCGAAGCTGGGACCAAAAGAAAACCACTTGCAGCCGACCACCACTGTGTCGATGGTGGGGTTCGAACCCGGGTCCTATCGATGTCAGTTCTCTCTCGTGTCACTATGACCACTCAAGTACCACAGCCGCAGAAAATTTGCGACTGCTGGGCAATTCATCAAAATTTCAAAAGTGAAGCTTCCAGCTTTTTCTAATAGACATAGAGTAAATACATTCAGAAAAACCAGGGGCGTACGCAAGATCCATCACTACCCACACCAGACGCGAAGCCCATAGAGAAAATAATTGTGGGTCCCCCTTAGAGCAGTGTTTCCCAACCTTATTAATGTCACGGACCCGTTGTACTAAAGATCAATGCACCGCTGATCCCCTGTTGCGTCAGAAGGTCAATTTGACCCCACCCTCCTATAAAATCCAATTCTTTTTTTTTTTAGAATTTGCATATCACAAAAAAATTGAATAAATTACAATTTCAACAGCACAAAATGTGTCATACATGAAATTGTCATAGGCGCTAGAACCTAGGGGCTGAGGTCATTTGAGTCCCCTAATAAATTTTGTAAGGGGGTTGAGCCCTCTATCAATTAAGGAAAAAGCAATGTAATGTACCCTCTCCTGCACATACTCTAAGTCCCGTATACTATATACGGGATGACCAGCAACTTTCAGGCCTCCCAATGTTTTCTTCATGTCGGTGCCTCTGGCAATGGTATTGTATGAAGATGATCCAGCGGACCACTTACACAGTACTCGCGTATACCCACGCGATATAAAATATATGTTTAGTTTATTACACTTTCGATTGCTTTCTCTATTTCCGTTCAAGAGATAGAAGGGTTTATTAATGTCTCGTGCACATATTTTCTATCTATATACATTGTTTCAATCATTTCATTGTTGGGGAAGATAATTGTTGCACCTGGAAAATTTCTGAAGTCATTGTCATACAGTAAACAAAGGTAGTTCAAGTTCATCATAACATTGTTGAACGTTGACCTTGCTCAAGGTCATTAAAGAAAGCATTGTTGTTCAATAATGTTTTTGATTTTTTCTAACATTGTTGGCAACAAGTAACAAATTCTGTTGATAGGGATTTTTTTTTTTTCGCAGAATTTTCACTAGTTTTGGAATTATTTCTTTCATTTAGTTTTGTAAAATTTTTTTCATTTGGTTTTGGAAAATGTTTTTCTCATTCGTTTTGGAAAATGTTTTTCTCATTAGTTTTGGAAAATGTTTTTCTCATTCGTTTTGGAAAATGTTTTTCTCATTAGTTTTGGAAAATGTTTTTCTCATTAGTTTTGGAAAATGTTTTTCTCATTAGTTTTGGAAAATGTTTTTCTCATTAGTTTTGGAATTATTTCTCTGATAAGCTCAAAATTTTCATCAATTTTTGTGCTAATTTACATTTACATTGTGTTTTTAAACATATAAATGTATATATACTTTTTGCGTAAATATTTTTCAGCATTCCGGTACAAATTACGCTGGAACGCATGAATTTCTGGATGCCGGATCCCCCCCCCCCCCACACCGGAATTTGTTTACCTGTCACTGTCCCGCCCCCGTTATTTTCATAAATGGCCACTAGTCCGGGGGGCGGGATGCTGCTACGAAATGGATCGAGATCGGTTGAGGCCCCGGGTGCAGAAGGAAATATTAGGCCCCTTGAATTAGAAAAAATGTAAAGTTGGGGGTTTCCCGGGACCCTTGAGAAGTCGGGGGTCCAGGGCGCGCCCGCCCATCGAGCTTATACATGACCCGCATATCTTGAAGCTGGGCCTCTAGGCTAGGATCTTTGGTGGACCCTAAGCCATTGCCGTCTTAACGCATGGGCCGACTCGGGCACGGTTCGGGGGGGGGGGGGGCTCAATAAAAGAGCGGCCTCACAAAAATGAGATCTAGTAGAAATTTTCGAGGGTTAGTATGCATGTCTGGTAGGACCTCAGTAAAATCACTTAGCCCAGGGCCATGATGTTTTTAAGACGGCCCTGCCCCCCCCAAGCCAGACTTTTCACGGGCCTTTCTATAATGAATTTCTCACATGAAAAAAAAGGAAAAAGTGACGGTAATTGTGTCGTGGCACTGTCACAGCTCCACCTTTGTGAGGGCCGTGAGCAGGCCCGTTGCCAGAAATTTCGTTCGGAGGGGGAAACCACTTGCATTTCGGGGGGGTGGGGACCAAAATGGTCGAACAATAGATTTGGCCATCTTTTCCCAGTCATTTTCTCACATTTCGGGGGGGGGGGGGGAGACCCCTCAAGTCCCTCCCTCTCGCTACAACCTTGGCCATGAGCTTATATTACAAGCTCGATGCGCCCGCCGTTAAATCCCCCCACCACACGTACCACGCAGAACCGACTGCTGCAGCAGCAGCAGCACACCCTTTTAGCACGTGCTATTGTTTACTAAACAGCTGTTTCACAGATGGCGTTAGTGTGAAAAAAACTAGCATGGCCGTCATCCAAACAGTCGCTGGAAGTGTGGAAAAATGGTTGGAACGGCGTTTTTTGTGATTTTTTCCTTCAACCTGATTTATTTCTCGTTCGGGGCGTTCCCTATCCCTTACATTCGACCGAATTTGTGCCGAGGGGACGAATATTTCGATTCGGTATGCCTCAAATGTAAGCGCTGTGGTGCGAGTAGCAAGAGAGATGGGCAAGAGTCTCTCCAACAACCCAGAAAAGGCGGTAAGTCTGTATAACCGGTTATATCTGGTTCAGGTATTGCGAAATACCCCTTTTCTCTCTCTCCGACTTTATTGTTACGTAATAGTTAACCCTTGGGTTAATGAACTTGTTGACATTGGAAATATTGTTGATCTTTTTTTTCTTTTTTTAAAAAAAGGACTTTTTTCCCATTTTTCTTATTCGTGTCGCGAAAATAAAAAGTTTTCTTATCACTTGCAAAAGATTTAGTTCTTGTTTCCAGTGCGTGAATTCAATCAATTTTTTTTTTTCACATTTTGAATGGTTTGAAAAACAATTCTAAATGCGGTTAACATAATTTAACGAATTCTCATTTTTGCTTGAAAATTGTACCTTGAAAAACAATTTTTATTGTCCAAAAATGTTTATTTTTTATCATATGAACACATACTAGAAATGATGACAATATGCTTGTTTTCCCCAAGAAAATAAATATGTCATGCCTTGTAGTTGGGGAAAAAAAAACTATTCGCATCGATAAATGATTTTTATATAAGGCGGATTAATGGTTTTACCGCCTGTAGGCTACACAAATTTTTCTGCCCTTCTCTTTCTGTAGTTTAATTTTCTTGACCACCGATTCCTCAAATTCACGGCCCTATCCTATAACCCTGCCTGTGTCCCTAAGTCCTTTTTTGGTGACTCACATGCTTGTGTACTCTTCTGGTCACTTGCGTGTTTGTATGCTTTTTTGGTAACTCCCGTGCTTGTATGCTCTTTTGGTTACTCCCGTGTTTTGGCCATTCACATGCTTGCACACTGGTTCAGTTATCAACATGCTTACACGCTGGTTCAGTCATCCACACACTTGCACACTGTTTCAGTCATTCAGATGCTTGCACAGTTTTGGTCATTAATATTCTTGCACATGCTCTGGGTCACTCTTTCAGCCATTGACATGCTTGTACTGTTTTGGTCACTCTTTCAGCCATTGACATGCTTGTACTGTTTTGGTCACTTACATGCTTGTTCTGTTTTGGTCACTTACATGCTTGTTCTGTTTTGGTCACTTACATGCTTGTTCTGTTTTGGTCACTTACATGCTTGTTCTGTTTTGGTCACTTACATGCTTGTTCTGTTTTGGTCACTTACATGCTTGTTCTGTTTTGGTCACTTACATGCTTGTTCTGTTTTGGTCACTTGCATGCTTGGACACTGTTTTGGCCATTCAATCCTTGCACACAAACACTCTAGGTCACTCCTTTGATCGCTTATATGCTTCTAAGCTCTCTCTCAGTTGTTTTGTCATTCACTTTTATTTCTTTCGACCTGAGCACAACTCAGGTCTATCGCCATGGGCAATTTACTACTTAGTGAGTTGTGCTGGAAGTGTAAGTGAGTGTACCTAACAGTTGGAGCGGAGGTGTGTTTGATTTTTCAGTGCTGCCATCTATATTTCAGGAGGGAAGTGAGTGAAGTGTAATGATTGAGTATTTGTAGGTCTGTTGCTCTCTGTGGTGAGACTTTTTAATGGGGAGATTGGCTCGCATTCGTGCCTCGAAGTTGGTAGCCACAGAAAACCATCTTCAGCCGACCACAGCTGTATTGCCGGTGGGATTTGAGCTTGTTGGCCTTAACGATACGAGTCCGTCACTGACCACCACAGCGGCTTTGTTACTCATTGACCTAGTCCCTCGCTCTGTAGGCATAGACCTATTTATGGTTTTACTGCCTGTTATCTATACAAATTTTGCCACCCTTTTCCCACCCTACCAATTTTCTTGACCACTCATTTCTCAAATTTGCTGCCCTGGGCTATAGCCCCTGTAAATACTGGTCTGTATTTACCAGATCTATATTTCTTTTAATCCACAACTTACAGCATTTCAATAACATGCATGCCATTCTAGGCAATTTTTACTCCAAAATCATTGGAGTTAAATAAAAGAAAAAATGGAATGCAAATTTTGTGATTTAAATCAATGATTTAAAAAAAAAAGATTTAAATTACCCTACTTGGCTGGTGCATAATTTATTTTTTTTCAATTTTTCCATTCCTCATAAGTCATAACGTTCACCTAACCTGCCCCTGGGAGCATACAGGAAGTCCAACCCTGATAATGTTATGAGGCCTATAAAGTATTTACACCCCCACAATCAGAAGTGTCAACCAAGTGTAGGTAAATTCAGTATCTGGACCTTACAATTAATTTAAAAAACTAAAGCATTTAATTCATTTTTGATCAATAAAATAAATAGGATGAAAAGCTTGCGATCGTGCCGGTTGGTGGGGCTACGAAAATCAATAGACACATACAGTTTTTTTAATCAGCAGAACATCAATAAGAATAAATAGTGAAATGAGTTGAAAATTTCAAACTTTATGTACAGTATTTGAATATAGCATCATTTGATTAATATGTGATCTAAATGGAATAAAATAATCAGGTATATTTTCTTCCAGGAACAATTTGTGTTTGCAAGCCACAATATTATCAGAAAGAGAAGAAAGGACCACATGACATCATTTGCTCAGCATGTCCGGTGAACAAGGTAAGCCTATTCTTTTAGTGATAAAAGTTTTTAGTGTCCGTCTTATATGTATTTTTACATTTTCAGAACATGCACTCTCCAAAAAAGGGGTGTAACCTATTTTTGCAGTATTGAAACTACACAAAGATATTGGGTAATTTCTGTACAATAGTCTAATTTAGTAATTGTAATTAAGTAATTTTTTCTTTCAATTGTTTGTACACTTGAATTTAGAAATTCAAAGCAGAAAAAAAATCAATGTTTGCAATTGACATATTTTGTTCCTGATTTTCAAAAAATAATGTTGATTGCATGATTTTTCTTGTGTAATATCACAATATCCATGGTGTTGATTTTCAGCTTCAATGACTGATTCCTGTGAAAAAAAAAATGTTGGTCAACTTCCGCACAGTATTTTTCTCAGAACTGTATGCGCTATTCAGCAATTTGTTTACAAACACAAATATATATACAAAGGTCACAATAGATAAAATGCCCAACGAGGTGGTTAAAAAAAAGATGCCCATAAAAATATGTGCTCAATATTTTTATACAGGCAATTAAAATTTTGAATATATATCTAAACTGTATCAAAAATACAGCAACCCAATAAGAGCAATGAAAAACCAATAATTATGATAAAATATAAATAAACTAGCCATAAAAAATATTATGATTGTCTCATCTAAGTATGGATACCTTCTTGATTTATCCCAATATGTTTATCATATTTCTTTTTAACCTTGTCAATTGTGTTAGAATTCATGAACCCTGGAGATAAGCTATTCCGTTTATTTGCAACCCTATTAGAGGAAAGACTTCCTGCGACACCACAACCTAGAATTATCCTCTACCAATTGATACTGGTGTCCCCTTGTCGAAGCAGTTGATTGATGATGTATTAGTAACTCATGATCTTTTTTATCCATCTCGTTGAAATTTTTAAACATTTCAATCGTATACCCTAATATCTGCACTTTTCCAATGTCAAATTTTCAAAAAATGAAGTCTCTCTCCATATTTTAAGTCCTGTGTGTCATCAAGAGCATGTGTGGCTCTTCTCTGCACCCCTTCGGCCAAGTGTCCCTCTGTAAGTATGATCTCCAAAACCTGACAGCATACTCGAGTCCAGGACAAACTAAGTCCCTGAAAAGTGGAAGGATCACTTCAGGAGAACACGAAGAGACCTTTTCTAGAATGAAACCAGGCATTCTATTTTATTTTTTCACCACCGTTGAAGAATGTTCAGAAAAACCTAAGCCACTTGTCAATGAGAATTTCTATATCATTAGTGCTACTAGTTGGATCCAGAATAATAACACCATTCAACTCATAAAAAAACCCATTTATGATTTGGTTGTTTAATCAAGGAATTGCAATGGGTAGGCCTTTGTGCATATAAACCTTCATCTGAATGTTCTTTCCTGCCACCATGCTGCTGAAATTTCTGTGAAACATATAATTCCATCCTTTTCCTTCTTTATAATTATCAAATGAAAGTTTTTCCCTTTTTCAGTTGTTAGTAGATATGAGCTATATAATATTCTTCTTCCCAGGTGCCATCACTTGATAGTCTCAGCTGTTTGTCATGTGGTGAAGAGAATCCGTATAATGAAACTATTGGCTCTTGTCAGCCATGTGAAGGTCTCGTAGGTATGTAATTTTTTTAAAACCCTTCTTTCTAATATTTGCTCTCTCAGGGTTTCCATTGACCTGAGAAATCGTTAAAATAAAAAAGGGGCAGGAAAAGGTAAGGGAAATGCAAAATATTTGGCAAAAACTCGAGGAAATACGCAAATATTTGATAAAAGTCAGAGAAAAAATTCTATGAAGGGGGGAAACTCTTGTAGGGTTAAGATTTTGTTCTGATTTTGGATTATATTAGTTTCTTCAGGCAGTTTGGTCAGGGAAATGATAAAGCAGATTTTGCTGGTAACCATGTCTATGCTTATTTTCCACTTTCAAGCCTTCAAGAAATTTAAAAAAAAAGTGTATTGAAACTCAAAAAAGTTGCATTTTTCAATTTTTGTATATTCCTACTTTGAATTTTCGTGCAAGAATTTTCTGAACATTTTATTGCACACAATTTTTTTCCATTTCTGTGCATTTTTCCTAGTTGTTTATTTACATTACTTTCTTATTAAAGCACTGTTGGAGCAGATATCCTCATGAAATTTATTGTTATACTACATAGTGCATATTTTATACAAATTTTTATTGAAAAAATTAGCCGTAAAATATTTTACTGTGTGTATTTTTGCAGTTTTGTGTTTTCATCATAAATGTAGTTTTTTCATGGGGGAAAGTTTTTCTTGAATTCCTTGCAGCTTGAAATTCTCTTGTGCAGTAAAATGAAAATGTTTACAACAGAAGCTTTTCTCTTATTATGGAAAAGATATACAGTGAATTCCACTTGATAGATCATGGTCACAGACAATATCAACATGCTAAACTTGAAATGCTTTAATATTGGGAAGAAAAATCAGGACTCTAGAAATAAAACTTCTTAACCGTTCAAGCAGTTTTTAAAATTTTCCTGATCCACATTATAACTGCCACATTTAAAATTGTGAAACCTTCGAAACTTGCCTCTTAATTTGGAGCAGATAACTGCTTTTCTCTTTCAGCAAGTAAATTTATCCACCCATTTTTTATTCCCCTTAATATGATACATAAACACCTGCCATGACGTGCACTGCTTTCTATAGGAAGAGAAATACTTTTTTTGGGAGAAAAAATCTTTTATATACTATTTTTGCTGAGCTTATATTTCTTTCTCTTGCTCCTTATATAACCAAAACTTAACTAATATGACTTACTTAACTGATAACATGTATAACAAGAGCTGATCTTGCCCAGTAGCAGTTGATTGGTTGGAGGGGGAAGGGATAAAATTTTATATTGTAAAGCAGCTTTTCATTGCGTTTTTAGACGACGGAATATCTCAGTGTGATAGAAATAAAGCAGATTGAGCTTGACGAGATGTATCAGGCTTGCTGCTGAAAGGTTTAAATATGATAATGAACTCACTAAGAAAATTTAAATGATCAATAAAAATTTCTTATTTAATCTATTGACTGATAATTTTAAGTTATGTATTTTGAATTTTGATGTACAGAAAAAATATAACAGACTTTTTTTGTATATAAAAATGTTGAGTTGAACTTTTAATTTCATTTTTGCTTCAGTTCGACTGATGTTTTTCACGTAATTTTTTATTCCTTTTTTTTTTATCACAGTTGAAGATGGTGAGAAGCAGATGTGTCTTACTTGTAAATCCAAGACAGTTCCTTCCAAACAAATTCTGAGGTATATATATGTCTATTGCTCATGATTTGTTTTCATGTTTCATGTGATAGTTACTGTTTTTTAAATATTCACTCATTAAAAGTAAGCCAGAAACTTATGATAAAGGTTTTTTAAAATATTTCTTTTCAGTTGCTCGAATTGTTCTGGTGAACATGACCCGGTAGAAAGAAAATGTGACTGTCCATCAAATTTGGTAATATTTTCCCTAATTCAATGATGACATGTCACTTTTGCTAACCAAAATAAAATAATCAGTAATATTATAATAATAATATATATTATGTTCCAGACTCTTTCAGGAGGACATTGTTTGCCTGTTGTCAGGAATAAGCCTTCTCTTTTCACAGTGAAATATGAGGTAATAATTTATGTGATTTGAGCTTGAGTATTTTTACTGTAAAACCTTTCTGTAATGGTATTGTAGGGACCTGGAAAAAAAATTACAGACATGTTATCATTGTAGATAGTTTGAGATTTTCACTATTTCCTATTGAATAGGAATAGTGTCGGGACCAAAGAAAATATCATTATAGGCAAGTTTATTGTTACAGTATCATTATACACAGGTTACACCATATAAAGGAAATATATGTTATACCAAATAAAATAAGGTGAATAAGCAATTCATCATTTTTGAAATCATGTAACATTGATGCTGTATGTGATTGTATTGGCCTCAACATTTGATCCTGTAGCATTGTTTCATGAAGGATTTTTATTCATTACCATAGAGTTTGTGAAAGTGTTATTCATATAAATATATGTAATCTTATTTTTTAATTTGTTTTTACTCAATTATAGAATGGTGTTAGTGTACGATCAGCCTACTTCGTTGAACACTATAATGCCATACATCACAACTGCCAGGTGAACCAATTTTTTTAAACTGAAATTCTTAGCTTCAATTGCCTTATTTTTTTTGTATGTATTGCATGTGTATGTTTATAAATCACATATAAATCATGTATTTTTGATCTTGTAATATTTTACAACATTTATACGTAATTCCTATTAAAACATTGATTCATTTAAAATTTTTTATTTTTGGTCATCAATAGAAAATGTTGACCTTGAATTTAATGTGTAATATCATTATAATACACATGAATTTTTTTCTCAAGCCATTTAAACTAATGCTTGACATGAGTTCCAGAAAGAACGTAAAGAAAGAGTTTATAAATTTCAGCACTTGCTCTTATCATAAAACTTGCATGTATCTGAAGTCATTCCTTTCGAATGAATTGTCCCTCTTTTTTGACTAACTGAAGTTGTTTTGTATTATCTATATCATCAGAAACACTTGAATACCACAGCTTGCCAAACTCTTGCGAACCTATGTGTTCTTTTGCTCTATAAGTTGGACAGTCGATTTAGTGCTGATGCTTGTTCAGAGTTTATGTTGCTGGCTCGAGAGCAAGAAAAAGAATGCAATTCTTCTGGGTGAGTCTCACTCAGAATGTTAATAGTAAAAAGCAACTGTTTATTATAAATAGTTTTTTATTTTTACTAACTTTATTTAATTTTACATAAATGGCTGAAATTTTCTATAGATGTTACTAGTGTGAAAGTCATTTACTGTGGAAATGTTTTCAATTTCTGATGTAGATTGAACCAGTTATATTTTTTAAAAACTTTTTTTTATTAATATTTTGAACCTAAACTGTTTATGGTGAATTCAATTTCAGGATTTTTACAGTTATTAAAATCTCTTTTACAGTCTCTGGTTATGGTATTCTGAAGATGCCAACACAGTGCTCTATAAAAATAATGTTCCCAATGTATATTCTACGAAATTAAATACAAATGTAAGTATATACAAGCTGATATGATGGTTCATAAAATATCAATCTCATTTGATTTTCGGTGCATCTTGTTTCGGAAGATATTTTATAACTGTATACATTTCAGTTTGGCATGAAAGCAATTTTAAATATGAGAAACGTGTATTTATAACTTAATTTATCTCAAATTAATTTTATTATTAATTTTAAACATTTTGTGTTATTGAGAAAAGTTTGGAAATTTATCTGTTTAAGGATGATGGAAATTTTTAAAAAATAAATCACAAGGTGTGGAGAGTGATTATTGCCATAATTATATTACAGTTGTGCGAGAAGATAACTTCATGTGAATTTTGTTTTATATTTTAGATTTCTGAGCTTCAGTTTGTGATCATTAAGTATAGCGCAAATGGGAAAATCTTGAAAATGTCCCTTTTGGCTAGTCAAGAACTACAAGTGAGTTTTTTTTTTCCATACTGTGCAATTATGTGCAAAATGTACAATGTAACCCTGCTAATACTGCTGTATGTGAAAACATGTATTTCATCCAGTTGACATAAAACAATTTGTATTGAATGGAATCAGCTGCAGTATTGGCCATTTTATAAGCATATACTGTCAATTTGTGATAAGTCAAACTCTGCAAACTCAAACATCTGCTAAAGTTGCAGAACCTTCAATATTATTTTAGTGTTAAGATTTTTCCTTTACTCAAAGTTTTTTGGTGTGATAAGAATACTAGTGAAGAATTAAAGGTGTACATAATTCCCCCCCCCCCAAGATTTTACTTTTTCTTCCCCCCCTCCCCCACCTTTCCATCTCCAGTATTATAGATATATTGACCATTGACAATTGACTTAGTCACCAGTGTTAGCAAATCTTTTGTTGCACTACTGGTCACATCAGTATCACCCTTTCAGCTTAGTTGCAATTGAATGCAGTGCTCAAACATCAGAACAAATCTTGATTGTGCATAAACTTTTTCTTTCGAAAATGTTGAAGTGGAAGCTGATATTTTTAGATTTGAATCAAAAAGAACAAATTCTCAATGAAATTTTGGAGAAATTCAAACCTCAAGAAAAGTTTGTTATTGAAAAAGTAAAGTATCCCTCAGAATACTGCATTAACGTAAAAAAAAACAACAAGAATGTAATTTGTGCAAGACTTCAAATGGAAATGAAAAGAGAAAATAAAAAATTACTGCATTTTTTTTGTAGAAAACAATCTTGCTTTCTCTTTATGTATTTAATTTATACAAACATTATGTATATGTCTATACTCCTAATATGTACGTCCATGCTTAAATTGTTATTTTTTCCATCAATATTCTCAATATTTCCTTTAATGTTCTCAATATTTCCTTTAATATTCTCAATATTTCCTTCAATATTCTCAATATTTCCTTCAATATTCTCATTCAATAATTTGGCATTAGATTAATTTGTCGTTACCAATTTTTTCGTATCCAGTAATTTGCTATTTTTTCACCAATACAAGATTTGTAAATGACATTGTGATTTTAAAAACATTTTGTTTACTTCCCCCAAATCGAAATTTCTAGTAAGTCAAACTAATGATAGCTGTAAGTTTTTCATTGACTGTTGTATATTCAAGTTATCGAGAGTTTGCTGTATATTTATTTCACTCATAGAAATATTCATGCTATTATAATTGTCTGACATCTGTCATTGTCTGTTATTCTTTTATGATTTTATAGCTGTGTTCACCAACCAGTCTCACTGAGGACATTGGATTTAATTTTGGGACTAATATACAACAAAAGGTGAATTATTTATGTCTTTTATTTTTCAGTGCCACTATCACTGATTTCACATAAAGCTTTTTCGGTTATAGTATTATTCACTTGTATTTTCAGTGCAACAAGCCTATCCAAGAGCTATGGGATTCATCTGAATCAGCATTCTATGAGCTTTGTATCCTTTTGCAGTTTTGAATTTACTTCATCGTCCCATTAAACACTCTAAGCAATTTTTTTTTACTTTTATTTTTTGACTGAAAGTTGTTAATCTTCCTTCCTTAGATAAAATCAATAAAAATCTACTATTTTTAAAGTTTGCATTTGAAGTTTTTATTGTAACAGAGAGGGGTTAAAAAGATAAGATGGATAGTACAGATTAACTGGAGGTTTAACTTCTCTTTTATGTTATTGTGTTTATTCAGTTCAGCGTAGTACAAATACAGATATTTGTGCTATAGACCGGTTTATATTTTACATACCGTTTCCCCCTTGCTACCAGCTAGATGACAGGTAGCATGTGTTATTTAAAAACACCACTTAATTTTTCTTTCATAAAAAAGAAAATTTAATAATTTTTAAATCCCGAAAAAAAAAGAGAATGAAGGGTATGGTAAATTAGACAATTGAATGATAAAATTCTGACTATGATATGATTGTTAGCTATAATAACCGGCACTGCCTGGGTTTTCACTTTATACTGGGAGCAAAGAAGTAGTGACAAACCATTGCAAAGGAGCAAACATATCTAAAACACATTGTTAGGAGAATTGTGGTAACCAAAGTAAACATTCCAAAAGTCATTGTTGAGGCTTATGATGACCCATGCACAGAGAGAGGCAGAAAATCATAGTCTTATTATTGTTATCATAGAAATACGGGTTCGAACCCCACCGGCGCCACAGTGGTGGTCGGCTGAAGTTGGTTTTCTATGGTTCCCAACTTCAAGGCGCGAATGCGAGTCGATCTCCCGTTAAAAAGGCTTGCCACAGAGAGCAACAGGCCTACAACGTTACAAATATTCAGTCATTACACTTCACTCACAATTTGAAGTATGGATGGCAGCACTGAAATATCACACACAACACTAGCTACACACTCAGACTGTTAGGTGCACTCACTTTGTTCCAGACTCTGCCACGAAGCTGGGTTGGAAGAGATCTCGGCAACGGGATAAGTCCGGTGTCAGAGACCCTGGCGTTCATTCATTCATGTTATCATAGAAATACTCGTACTTAACTCAAGAATCACAGTGTGCACATGAAGGCAATATTTGTGAAAGGAAAAGATTATTTTAAATAAAAAATTATTATGATTCTGGCAATTTTTTTTTGATATTATTATTAGATCTCATTGATATGAGAACCTAAAACCATTAAGCATTCTCTGTTGTGTATTCAAACGCTTTATTCTTTTGAATATATGCTATATTAAAATATTTTTTAATGTGGAATGCTGTTGCCACACATGTTATAACTTGACTGTCATTCAGATTTACTTAGCAATTCATATAACTCAAGTGAAATGTATCCAATTCCAATTCTCATTAAAGATCTAAAGTTAAATAACGAATTTGTCAATCGAGGTAAGTATTTTTTCCTTAACTCGAAAGAGACAAAACCTTATGATGCAAATTCTGTAAGAATTGAGATAAAAATTGCTATTAGGAAAATTTAATATTTTGATAAAATTATAAATTAAACATCAATTTAAAATTATGTTTTAATTCCATTCCAAATACACGAGATTCAAAACCAGAGTTTAGAAGTAGACATTTCCTGGCTTATACTATTTTTTCCTCCTTTACTATTAATATTTTCTTTTCCTATTATAGAGAAAGAAAAGTCCAAATGGCAGCTAGTGAGAAGATTCTTTTTAACTGATTCTCTCAGTGGTGTTGAAGCTGGTACAAGTTTGTCCTCTAGATCTAGACAGCCGTTGGCTAAAGTTTTCAGATATGCAAAGGACATATCTATTGTGTGAGTGGAAATTCTTTTATATTGTGCTTCACCTAATTGTCTAACGATTAAATCTTATAAAATATGAGATGCTTTTAGTGTAATGAGTTGGATATAATTAAATAAGACAACGTATTTGTAGGATAACACTGAGACAAGATGGACCAACTGGGTCTATATTCCCTCCTTTAATGATAATTTCATATGGAGAAGCCACCCCTGATGACTATTTGAAAAATAAGAAAGTCATGGTAAGTAAATATTTGATTCTGAAGGTTTAAAAATATTATGAACTAGATATAATTTACACAAATGGATATTTTGAAAAAGTAACATTTTGAAGTGTAATTCTAAACATGATTGAATAGTTTTATGAATTTGCATTACATACGAAGTGCTTTAAATAAAGATTTATACTACCAAGTCTTGTCAAAACATATCTAGATTGAGTCAAAAAAGAGATCTTAAATGACTTTTTTATTGATGAAAGTATCGGGTAAAAAATGTTTTTCCTTTTGTTTAGTTTATGACTCCGAAGTTTCTTGATGTATTTTTTTTTAATTTCAAGAAAATAATCTGGGAATTTGATTTTTTTGTCTAAAACCTCTCAGACAGGGTTGGTCTAATTTTGCCCAATTCAAAATGCCTGGGCGGGTTTTTAAAAAAAAAATCCAGGTGAAAAAACCAGAAAAAATCCTTGAAAAGACCCATGAAAAACTCACCTAAAATTGCATCTTAAAACTGCACTTACCTGCAAACAGTATGCTTTCTAATGATGCTATTGCATTGTCATATCCTGTCTAAAGAGAAATACATTAATAAATCTATGTATATTCAATGCAATTTAGATTATAGGGAATAGAGGGGAAACTCTTGGGGGAAAAACCCCTTTTTATAAGATGCAAAATGATTTCCCTCCCCCTAGAAGTTTCTGTAATGAGCCACCACTGATATAATAATTACATAAGTGATCTCCATACATTACTTTGTCTAGTATATTTATGTAGGCTAAACAGCATACATAACTTGTTTTTCTCATGCTCCAGTGTCATCTATACCTGAAAACCCCCAAAAGTGGGTTGGGTTTTTTCTGAAAAAACCTGGGCTTTTGCCAACACTGCTCTCAGATAACCTAGACCTACGTGAATGCATTTATGGAAATTTAGGGAGGAGTCTCAGAAGGAAGTAGATAATGATTAAATTGTACTCATAGTAAAATTTCTTATGTTCTTAATCCTGTGCATCATTAAGTATTATTATTAAAAACTATTTGCAGGTGAAGTTTTCAATATCATATGAGATGGATCATTCTAATTCGTACTCAGGTGTTTCGGTAAGATATCTTGATATATAACACATGTATACAATAGTAATAATTTTTCACCATCTATCAGAAATAATGAACCAAAACAATCCGAAGCATAAACTTAATTTTTATTTCTCCAGGTACATCAAAGCATTAATAATACATTTATCATGGCAATACAATTGTTATATAGTTTACTTATAAACCTTCATTTATTGAAAGTGGAATTGTTTTATTGAAATTATATCACAGATAATATCCGTTCACCATAATAATTATAGTTAAATTAAAATCACTCTTTTCCCATATATCATAAGCCAAAATCTTGTCTGAAATGTTTTTGCTTGTGCATTTGTCCACTTACCCCTAACTTTTAGTACTTTAACAAGGTTTTTTTCATAATTCAGTTAACTCTTTAATCTAATTCAGTGGTTCTCAACCGGTGCTCCGTGGAGCCCCAAGGGCTTCATGTGCACCTTCCAGGGGCTCCATGGTGACTTGAGGAAAATAAAATGAATCAGTAGATTTGATAGATAAGTAAATAAGAGAGCTTACAAGACTCTGCCATAAAAATTATGTACAAAAAAGGGCTCCTCGAGTCAAAGAGTGCTTCGCCATAGAAATTATATACTGAAAAGGGCTCCGCAAGTCAAAAAAGGTTGAGAACCGCTGATCTAATTTATATTGACCCCACTGGTAGGACTTTTAGTCCCTTGGGGTCACAGAGTGTCTGTGTCATCGTAATGCCATTTTTGTGGGGTTTTTTGTGTTTTTCTCAGTGTTTTTATTGTATGTTTTATGTATTGTGTTCAGTCCAATAATAAAAAAGTTTGGACCTCCTTCTACTCTTTAAATAATTTATGTGATCTAAAATATTGAAATTTACAGACAAGATAATGTATCTCTCTTTAAAAACTTAAGATAGTTATCAAAGAAATAGACATTTTCTGGATATTATGTCCTCTTATCACCAGTTTTTTAGAGGACCTGGGTTTGATTCCTTATGGAGACCAGATGACTTCAATTTCTGAGTTCTCAACATAATAATCAGAAAACGTCTATTTCCTTGACATGGTGGGCTGAGGAGAAAGCCATCTCAATTACTTAAGATAGTTATGTTCAGTTCACTAAACTTTTTTTTGCCAAAAATAAATTAGAGCTGGTGTGGGGGGGGGGGGGGAATCAGAAATAAAATTACTGGATTAAAAAAGACCATTAACCATTTTCTTCTTTTTGCATTGCAAGATTGCTCTGGGTCTTCTTAGTACTTTAGCTGTTCTGTGGTCTTTTATACAAACATGGAGTTGGTTCAGACGTGCTGGAAAGCAAGCAATCGACATTTTGGTAAGTAGGTTGAACAAAATAATGCATTAAAATGAATATAACAAAGTTTTAATTAATTTTTCTAATCAATCATTTTATCTCTGATGCCTTGAAGTTTGAATTTTTTAAATGTAAAATAAATAAAATATTAAATGAGATTTTTTTTGTTTCAGACACTTGGTAAATTTTTAGTATATTTGTGTGGATCTCTTGCTACTACATTCTTCATTGTGATGTTTTGTGTCAGCCTCAACTGGTTTGTGATGTTTAAAGTAAGTCTTGATTCCCACTATTTCTTTTTCTTGATATTATTTTGCTTGTTTTTTTTATTTTATGCAGTAAACTTACATGTTCATATACAAGAATTCAGAGTAGATTTTATCACGCTTATGAAGATATGCAATATGGAAAATTTATATGCAGCAAACCTCCTAACAGCAGCCACTAATGGGATCATGAAAATGTGATCGCTATTAGGAAGTGGCGTTATTGGAAATAAAGGGTTTTTATTCCAAAGGGGAAAAAACTAAAATTTGCAATCTATATAACATGTAAAATAATAATCTGTTCTGTAATTTGACTACAATAATTATACAATTTATTATATTAGAATAATGATTATATTATATTAATTTATTAATCTATCTAAAAAGTGCTATTTTGTCATCCTAAAATTTAGGCTTGCAATGCTGAGATAAACTTTGCAAAAAAAAAAAAAAAACTTCTATGGACCAAGACAGTGTACCAGCAACCCCAAATAGATCTTTGTTCCCACCCTGATCAACTAGACCATACATGCTCAACCCATGATAGTGGGCAGAGTTATGTGGGCCTCTGAGTCATCTGATGTGGCATGTGATCTCAAACCTAATTTTATAAGAATAAATTGAGTGGCACATTCTCACACAGATCACTTCAATGACTCCCAGCACATTTACAGAACACTTGAGTGACCCGTGGCTTAACTATAGATCTCTCTAGTGGTCCCCTTTTCTCCTCTCTACTGCCTTCAATAAACCCATCTTACATTTGTACCCCTCAAAAGAAAGCATAACATCCCCCCCCCCCCATAGAGTTTTGGGAAAAAACTCCCTTGAAAATTATTATTCTTATAGTAATGTGCATATTTTTTTTCTGACTCCATGTGGAAACTGGCTGCTGTTCAGAAATCATTCTTTGGCGGTTATTTGTAATGTTAAGTTTATGGGACGTGTGTGATTCCAACAAAATGTGGTCGTTAGAAGCGGTCCTACTGTATATATATATATATAATAAAATTTCCTGACTGACTGATTGATTCACTGATTCATCAGTGCTGAGCTGAAACTATAAATATCAAATTTGGTCAGTAGTTTTAGTTTATGATGTAAAGACTCACTAAGGAGGGACTTTTCAAATTTCAACCCCTGGGAGATCATAAGTCAGTTCAAATATTACATGGGGCAATCATGGCCAAGCTGAAACCACTGAAGCTATGAATATGAAATTTGGTCAGTATTATATTTTATAATGTAGAGACCCACTAAGACAAGATTTCTGGAAATTTTTAACCCTCTTGGGGATAATGAGGGGTTAAAATGTTATAAGGAAGAATCATTGCTAAGTAATTTTCAGATTGCCAAATCCACACGAGGAAAGCCCCAGATAACAGCTGGTTTCAAATAAATTGATTTTTTTAATGATCACCATTTCCAGTTGCTGTATAAGTTAATGCCTCTTGAGAATTACGTTTAAACATCTGATGTTAGCATTTTCCTGTACATTCTGTTTCGCCTACAAACTCTTTAGTGGTTTTTTTTAATATAAAATTATATTTTCTCACATTAGTTATACTTGTTTTGTTTCATAGATGCAAGATGTTGTTCATATTCTCCTGCCAACCAGTGACCAAGAAAATTTCATTGGTACTTATCTGTGGATAGCATTTGCAATGAAGGTAGAGGAAAGTTATTTGTTAATTAAAATATGTAGTTTATTATCAAAACAGAAAGACATTGTTTCTTCCCTTTTTTTTCAAAATTTTTTCTAATTCCATGTCAAAAAAAAGTACTTTATTATATAATATTAAACATGAAACTTTTTTTTTAGAATCCTTTGAGTTGACGAGAAATTTATTTACTTCATTTATATATATAAATAGCATAATATCAATTCTATATTTTTAATACATAATGTGATATGTAAAAACATTCGCTGTTTGAAGTTTATTTTCAGTTAGTTTTGTGTATCATTCTTTATGAAGAAAAATTGTTCTTGTAATATAGCTCAGAAATACAACCTCTGACAATAAAGTTCTGTGAATAGTCCTGTAACATTAACGTAGATGAAATGTTAACGAAAGTTACCTTACTGTCCTTCGAAATAGTCACCTCCCATTACTATGCACCGCTGAGATCTCCTATACATGTCCTGGAAAATTTGCAAGAAGTCTTCTTTTGGGATGGAGTTCAAAAGCCTTGTCACGTTTCGTTGGATGTCAGGAATATCTTCAAATCTCTTTCCTTTCAAAGCGAGTTTGAGTCGTGGGAATAGGAAGAAGTCTGGAGGATTGAGATCTGGTGAGTATGGTGGATGTTCAATTTGCACCACTCCCTTTTTTGCCAGGAACTGTTTGACGATATTGGCTGTGTGAGGGCGAGCATTGTCGTGAACAAGAAACCATGAACCTTGTTGTGCGTACTGAGGTCGTATCCTGTGTAAATGTTTCATGAAACGGGTCAAAATTTCAATGTACCTTGCAGCATTCATCGTCGTTCCCTCAGGTAGAAATTCCTTGTGGATAATGCTTTGACTATCAAAAAAGGTGATTAGCATCGTTTTGATGTGTGATTTTTCTGCTCTGACCTTTTTCCGACGAGGTGATGCAGGAGAACGCCATTCCATGCTTTGCCATTTCGTTTCAGGGTCGTACCTGAGACACCAGGACTCATCCTCAGTGATCTTTTGTTCGTTCATTTTCCTGTTCTCAGTTAAGAACCAACGCACTAAACAAGCACTTTGTAAAACAAGTCTTTCACGGAACGCAAACGACGCTCAACTGAACAACGGTGGCGGCAGATGGTCAACACCTGCCGCTACGCATGTGCAGCGTTTTGCTTCGCCAGTGTTGCCAGATCAGCCGTTCTGACTTCATTCACCAAACTTTATTGTCAGAGGTTGTATTTGGGTGTATTGCAATTTCATTTTAATATCATTCCATTAAATATGAAATTATTATTACATCATAATCAAGTCAAAACGTTGTTGAATAATATCTGTATTATTTTTTCGTTGATGTTTTTATAGGCTCTTCAAGTCATCCATTTACTAGCTACACAATGCAACATTGACATATTTTTCATAGATTGGGAAAGGCCTAGGCCAAGATCATCCAGTTCTGCAAATCGTCCAACTTCCACAAGTGCTCCAACTAAACCCATCACAGAGACCGTAGCTGGTACCAGCAGTACCAACACTAGTAAGCTTGGCACAGGAAAAGGTACTCCCGATAAAATAAATGCAGAGATGGCTGGCATTAGTATATGGAGGACTTATTTTGTGGCTAATGAATGGGCTGAAATCCAAGTGATGCGTAAAATTAGTCTAAGTCTACAGCTTTTTGGAACTTTGTTCTTTTTGAAAGTAAGTGAATCGAAGAAAATAATTATGCAGTAAATGATTTTGATGTATTTTCATGGACTTCATATTTTCATGAAATAGTCAATAAGTTGTGTACAAATGGAGAAATAAGTGTGCTCTTATGATATTTTTCTCTCTTTCTCCTTTATGTTTAGTTATCACTATAGAGACTTCCTCAGCAAAAATATATTTTTCTCTCTTAGATATTGCGACCACAGTGATCTCTCACTTATGCATTGGGGGGGGGGGGGGGGACAGAAAAGAAATAAAAAACATACAAGTGAGAGAGTGGCATATTATAAGTAAACAAAATTATTTACCTATATCTTTGATCTAGAGGCACATTTCGAAGTGCATTGCTGTTCTGTAATTGCATGTTTTTGTTTTTTTTCAGTGGAAAGCCCTATTCAGCCAGTCACATCGCTTCTTTGTTTATGATAATTCCCATTACTTTATTATCATATGATCTGTTGTACTTTCTGTCACAAAGCTTTGTTATGCAATGTATTCTGACAGATAAACATGCTTAATTCTGTATAGATACTATTTATTTTAATTAACTTGAAGGAAAAATTAAAATGTCATCTATAGTAGCAAGAGACAAAGATCGCAAGACAGTTCAAAAGGCAAAATTTTTACTGCGCTAATATAAGTACATGCTTTTTGTTATAAACAGTTTTAGGCCCTTATTCAACTGCATTAGTGTTCAAATCCAGCTCGGTGAAGTCATTTAATTTTTTTTCCACTCCTCATCCAAAAATGAATTGAATCTTTGGATTTTTCGTTGCTGACGCAATAAGTTACAATATATTTTGCCAACACTTAACATATAGATATGTAATAAATCAATTACTGTAACAAAAACGTGGAAAAAATCAAGTCCAATAATAATGTTCTAAAAATGTATCTGCATATAATTCCTTATTATCTTTACTTCTGATATTTAAATAGATATTCAAATATATTTTATGTTATAGCTGTTTAAAGTAATTAACAAGCATGATATTTTTTCACTCAATAATTTTTCTGTTTATTTTTAGTTGATTTGCTATTGAGAAATGCATAGATAGATTAGAAATTTTTTACTAAAATTTAAAATATTTTTCTATCACATTTTCAGAAATTTGAAATTGTGATCGGCCTTTAGCTGTTTCAATATTTCAGTTTATACTATTGGTGTGCAAATTTGGTGGTTTAAAAAATGAAATTGTTTATATAGCATTGAAAATAGCTCAATTACGCATTTGAAATTTCTCGTGGAAAAGAGGTGGAAATACCTATGGTACCTTGTTTACACTGCTGTTTGCCGATCAGATACAGAAAAGAAGAAGAGATCATACAGTTACAAGAATTATGTAAAAACTAAAGCAAGAGGATTGATTGTATGAAAGAAATTATGAAAAAAATCATACAAGCATGGAATAGCGGTGCACTTCTGAAATGTGCGACCAGGAGTGCAGAAAATTGTCTTATAACTGAGAAAAACTTACAAGTGAGAGGATGTATAAGTGAGGGATCACTGTACAGTATACTCATTTTTTCCTATTGAAGAATGATAGTTTTATTATTGGATTGGATCTTCTTTTAAAACTATTTATCTCAGTTGATATAATTATTTTTCAATTACAGGTAATCAAGTTTGAAAACCTCACATACTTCACATTTTTACCCTCTTCAACTGTACAAGATGTCCAGGGATATGTGCCTTACAGTAGCTGTTGCCGTTTTGCCCTTGGCGCTGCCATTTATTTGTGCTTAGCTTTTACTCAGGTGATTTAAAATAAAATTCTATTATTCTTCACATGCATGAAAGAGCAATCTGAAAAAAAATCATTAATGATTGTATTTCTATGTATTGTATTTGAAACACAGAAATATTCAAATACTGTAAATTATAAATAACTTTTACCATGAGGGAAACAATTACTGTGTAAAATATCTCAGATATGAATGGATGTTAGGTTTTTTGGGATATGTCTTTAAATTCATGTTTTGATGTCATTGTATTGATTATTTCTATTGTGATGTGTGTTGTTGCATGTGTTTTTTTATTCAATAAATGTTGCTCAACTGAAAGAACAAGCAAGACTGGTAAATGTTGCTGACAAAAGTATATATACAAAGAAAGAAAAAAAAGAAGCAAGATTTGCAATAAATTTCTTGATTTTGTAATTGGAACAAAAATAATGAATCAAATGAACTGACTGCTACACAATGAAATACTGTAAACTCTCACTAATCTGACGCATATCAGACCAATATGGCAGATTACTGGAAGTTAGTTAAAAAAGCCCATTTAAGTAATTGAAACTTCTGCCCTTAAATATGCCAGTAACATGTTTTCCTCCTCTAGGCTCAAAGAAAATACATTGGATTACTGTAAAAGCTGAACTAGCACATGTCCAAATTATTGAGTCTACCATAGTTGTTTTTCTCTTCATTATTTCTGATAATCTGTTGATGTTAAATGGTTTTTCCCACATTGAAGGCAGATTCTTTTCCATATAAATTGAAGCAAGAGCATTTCATGGCCTTTCTTTTTATACATGAAATATGAGCCAATTTTTCTATGTATTTCAATTTTATCTTTGCAATCTAAAATCAAGAAATTTTGTTTGAAGTCTTATCTGTAGAGATTCAAAATTATCACAAAGTAAGTTGCATGCCAAGGAACATAATTGAAAATTGAGTGTCCATAATATTTTAACTGTTAGTGCAACATTTTTTATTTAATGCATTTATGAACTTGGTGAAAAAAATCAAAATTTAATTGTGATACAAATACCAACACACAAAAGCCACATCAGGTTTTTCTTGTTAAAAATTTTTTACTTTTTTTGCATAGGTGATATTCAGAAAAATTGTTTATGAAAGATTTGTAGAAGATAAACTGCAACAGTATGTTGATCTTTGCTCAGTCAGTAATGTAAGTGTTAATCAATTTTCTTATGATTTCCTCATATCCATGTTTGAGTAAAAAAGAAATGAATCCAAAATTTGAAATTAAGAGAATGAGAATAATGATAAAACAAAATATTAATGATCAATAAAGATAAATATAACTTTTTTTTGTAAAGAATGAACTATCAAAAATTAAATATTTTAGCATGAGATATAAATTTACGAGAGGTATTTCTTCATTTATAACACGTATTGATTATAAAATCTTAATATAAATACATTTTTTATGTATATACATTAGTTTTATACATTTTACTTATTTCAGGGGAGACCAGACCCCTAAGTCCCCCCCCCCCCGCTACGCCCTTGGTTTTAAAACTCTAAAATTTTGAAAACTTTATATGTGAATGAATAATGGCATTATATATATTATAAAATATAAGCAATTACCCATTTATGAAAAACATTTTGTAATTTAGATATATGTTAAAGGTAAGTATCTTAGATCTGATAAGTTCTTCTCCCTTGATTCATAATTATGTATTAGTTTTTTGTAGTACACTATGTAAATAAGGCCCTATATGCATATAAGAGGGAAGAAGGGGCAAGCTGTTTTTACTTGCCCTGAGTTTTTCTTGTTTTACAATGCTCTCATAACTTAATCCCTGCTTTAAGTGTTTTTTAAAAAACTGCTGTGAAAAAATGTTTCAAGCAGGAAAATACTTTAAACAGGAAATCTTGATGAGTATTAGAAACAGTTATGAGAGATAGACCACGAGAGAAAATGTTCTAAGTTGGAATGTTATGAGCAGGATCTAATTTGGATGTATAAGTATAATTTTTTAATGTTTGGTTGATAGTCAATAACCATGCAGTGTTTATAGATTTTTTGAAGTGTGATTAGTTGAGAAGATTCTATGTGAGTAGTTATACATTAACAAAAGTGTATTGGTATATTATTTTTCCAGATAAGTGTTTTCATTTTGGTCACTAAGAGGTTTGGGTATTACATTCATGGTCGTTCTGCACATGGTAAAGCTGATGTGAATATGAAAGAAATGCACGAGTTATTAAGAAGGGAAGAAGTATGTTTGCTCTTTTTTTTGGGAGAAATTCAGGCGCTCAATTTTTTTTCATTTTGTATTGAATTTTTCCTCCTGAAAAATAAAAAATTGGAAGTAAAAAAAGATTTTTTTTACCTGAAGATGATATTTCATCTGCAGTTACCATTAACCCTTTCAACTGCAATGACGAGATATCTAACCTCAATAAAAAAAGCCTCTTATTTTAGCATTGGTAAGTCCAGATATTTGATAAAGTAGATTTCTCAATGGAAAACTTTTCCCTATACCCTTTAGTTTGCACCTGCTGAAAATCGGAAGAAAGTCTGCTTCATTCAAAAAGATGTGGCATTTTAAAGGGGGGGGGGAGGATCTGGAAAGGGGAGTTAGTGATTTCTAATTGCCTCTTAAAGGGTTAAGAGAAACTTGTAATTTACAGCTTGTAAATAACTAATAAATTGAAAATATAAACAATTTTGATAATGTTACAGAAGGTTTGGGTTGTTTAGCTGTGAAATAATCAATGAAACCTTTTTATATCCTCAATTTATTTATTTTTTATACATCTTGCTATTTGTCTATAGTAAAAAGTTTATTGCCCTCCAAGCAGATGCGCAATGCTAGTTTTAATTTTCAGGAGGATCTTTGTGGTCATCGAGGTCTTTTGCCAAACACAGAGCACCAGACATTCTTAATGGGTCTGCCTCCTGGAGTGTATGAACAATTCAAACGACTTCTGGGTCCTCTCACAACTGTAAGCACTTATGCACTATTTTTAAAGCTTTATTAATTTTTTTCTTTCAGAAATTATTTGAAAGGCAACTGTATAAATTTGAGCTATTTTAAAAATTATTGCGGCGAATTACGAATGAAGATTGATATTGATGAATAATGTGTTTTTGTGATAATTTCAAGAGTAAGAATCATTGGAACATATTGTTTCCATCTGTCTGTAGAAAAACTGTTTTTCTTTTGCAGTTGAACTTGATAAGTCATGAACTAGGATCACTATTTCTAAATGAGGACACACGCTCATATCCTTTTGTCAACAACTTGCTTACTTCTGTTTGCAACAGATGGCGCTATTATGGGGAAAACATGATTAGTTTTCCCAACCAGAACAGAACGGCTATTTCTATTTTTTTCAACCTTTGACCATTGAATCTACCACATCCTAATTGAATTTTTGATATTTCATTTCTTATGCCTGGAAATTAGGAATCCGTTTCATCTTTTTGACCTAATCATTCTTGAGTTGAAGCAAATGTTGAGGTATTACTGTCCATAAACTAAACTTTCACATTGTTTTCTGAGCTACTATATTTCACTCTAGCCAAAAGCAGTATGTTACTGTATGGTTGAATGAACAATGACATTCTTGACACATGCTATAGTTTTCTTCTTCTGAGAGCAGTTTTTGTGTTGTCTTCATACTATTATAGAGTTTCTATGTTGTGGCAAGATTAACATCTGCCATGCTTGGAGTTTTGTTTCATGAATTTCAACAATGATTGGTTAGTGTGTGTGAAAAAAACAAACACAAAATTTGTAAACTTTATGACAATGCTAAAAATGAGAGACATACAAAATGGGGACATCCGGTAACCCACAATGAATGAATAATTAAAATGTTTAACTCCAGAGTACCATATTTTCCTGTGCATAATCTGCATACAAAATTTGAAGAAGGGGAAAAAGCAACATATTATCCACAGGATTTAAAAATAATAATAATAAAAACTTACCTTGTGTTTCTCAATAACCAATCCCTTGATAGGCTAATTGATGAAATTTATTTCTGAAACAGTGACATTATTTACACACAAAACAAAATTTACAGTTCAATCAAAAACCTACAAATTTGGAGTCATCAGAATACTCACCACTTTTTTAACAGATACTCTGCGGTTTATATGGAGAAAAATACGGTAATGCAATTTTTTCATAAATTATAGTTCTATAAGTCCAATTTCCAAAATTGTTAATTACTATCAACCGCCAGAAACATTTTGAGGTCATAGAAGTTTGGTCACATTTATCATTTGCTTTCTATTAACTTAATTATTATTATTTATTTTTTTGCAGTATACTCAAGGTGCAGATAGAATGCAAGGAGGTAATTATTTTTCAGGTTTTGAATTCTTATATATTCAATGTAGTATTTGAATTTTTTTTTCAATTTTTTTCTTAGCTATGTATTTTTCTTCTAGTTGGTGGAAGCTTGGCAAAAGTTGATATAGAAAAAGTTGTCAGTACTTACCATACATTGAATAAATTTTTAGCTGGATTTATCGAACATGTGAGTAAACAAAGAATAAATAGATGAAAATGAATAAGTAAAATAATAATAAAGTGCATTTTTAAAACATTTCAATAATGTTATTAATTTTTTTCTATGAACCTAAGTATGAAAATAGTTCAGAAACAATATTTTGTTGTTAATTTGATAAAATGCTGTCCTAATTTCTTTTTTATAATTTGAATTTTATAATTTGAATTTAATAATTTAATTTAATAAAATGTAATTAATTTTATAATTATAATTTATAATTATAATTTGAATGTGAAAACAATACACTGTATGAATGTGTTTTTACAATACTCTGTTGCATTAGCAAATTGGTAATATATTACCGAATACAAAAATTAATATATGCAAAAAATTTTAATGTGATCAATAGATGCAACAAAGATCATTTAAAGATAGTTCAATTTAACTGAAACCTATTGATTATAATCAACAATTTCACTTGATGATAATTATTGTGAAGTATATTTAGTTATTCATAATGGTAGTTATTACTATCCAGAGCTATCAAAACTAATGAAAATTACTGGTGTGATTGTGTTACTACTGTGTGTTATTGATTATCAACACGCGCACTTCAATGTGTGTTTGTAATGGATTGAAAAATTTGTTTCAGGCATTCAAGGATGTTGACTACATTGTGAAAGACAAGGTGCTGCTGGAAAATATATTTGACATAGAGATGTATAAGGCAGTGGATCGAGGCTATTTCTACAATGGTATAACCTGTTTCTTGTTTTCTTTTTTTGATTATTGATGCTTCCATGTATTGTTTTCTAATATCATAATTGATCTTGTGTTTTTTACCAAGTGTTTACACATTTTGAATTTTAAGTTGTAGCTAAAGTAAGTATATGATAGCTTTTTTTTCCAGATACAGGCCACTCATTTGACTCTGTTTTGCTCTTTGGCAATGAGAGCATACTCATCATATTTGATGTTCTGCTTTTCAGTATTATTGACTTCACTTCATCTGATTATGTATTGGCAGCAGTGCTTACATATCTAGTAGGAAAAGTGAGTTGATTAATAAATCATCTTTTAATTATTTACACTCATCTTGACTTTTAATTTTTACGTTATATTGCATATATTTAAGAACAGTAGTACCATGAACTATGAGTCAGGGTCATAGCCAGAAATTTAAATAGTGCTCAATGTGATAAAACAATAGAGTTACGCCTGTTATTCCATATATGCCAGTCGTTTTCTAACATTTTTGGAGGACTCAGAGCCCCCATCCCTGGCCTCCCATCTCACTACTTATCATAAATATTTCCACTCTCAAGTAATATAAAAAGATTCACTACCAAGGGCGAGCAAATTTTTACTGATAATTATAACTTCAAGTTATAAACTCAATTGGCACATATGAAAGCTTGGAATCATGCTGTTGTGGCTGGCAAAAAACATCGGACTTCAATTTGAATTAGATTTTTTGAGATTACACACCTTTTAATGAAAATGCCAATAATTAATACGAGTGTATCTGACAAGATAGGGAAGCAATGAAATGGTTTTATATCGGTAGAAGAGTCTGAAGTGTGTTTTATACTTCAGGGTGGTCAATTTTGGTTAAAGTTTTATAAAATAGAATTGTTTGTAAATCAATTCTAGGAGAGCTCAACCACATGCTAAGAAATACTGTGCGTGCACAAGTACCTACTGCACCCCTGGCTGAGATGCTACTGCTCTTTGGAAAACTGCAGCTCAACTGTTAGATGGACACACATGTCCCTACAAAGCAGCATCCGATCGCATGATAACCTGTTTCAATATAGTGCTGAGCTTCTTTCACATGACTGTAACATACTTAGTTTGAGCCAATATTGTGAAGATATATCAATCAAGGCTCTTCACAACCTTAAAAAAAAACTCAGTTAACAGCATTGTCTGACAGAATTCAGCACTGTATTAGTTTTGTAAGCAAAATTATTATAATGCATAAAATGTGCAGTACTAATGATTAATTTTCATGAGAGAATTAATGATTAAAAAATAATTTAAAACCAATGCAATAGGAAATCTTCATTTTATGGGGAAAAAATTATACTTAACATATTGAATTTTCATGTTGCAGGTAATTTTTGGGAACAAATCAATCTGATAAGTGGGGGTACCACTGCATTTGCTTACAAGAATTATGTTTTTTTAGTGCTCTATTTTATGCAAATTTAAGCATTTGCCATCTTCACTTCAAAATATGAAAGCCAGATGGCAGCATTAGCAAGAACACAAAACAAGCATATATAACTCTGACAACATAAATACCTTAGGGCAATCATAGCTGCTAGAACCTGGGGGGCACTAAGGCTGCTTGAGCCAGCGCCCCCCCCCCTTAATTAATGAACACACCATTCCTTCTACTGCATAAGGTTCGAGTTCTGTGTACGTGAGAAAACTTGTAACTTTCAGCCCCTCAACGTTTTTTTCATTTCAATGCCCGTAGGGGTCCATGCATCAAGGATTCATCTTCCCATGATGAATATATTTTAGATTTTTATATTGAGTAATATGCTAGAATTTCATAGAATTGAAAAATAAATTATCAACTGTTTGAATTTCTTCTTATCTAGGCCATACAGAGTGTGAGGCTGAGTGCTGGTCGAAGGAATTTGGTGAGAAAAGCATTGGTTGATGAAAGATTTCTTACTTGAACTCATTAATGCACATCTTTTTCTTGTATAATATCTTTTAAACACAAGAGCTCACCGAATCTCATGTTTTATTGTTCTCGTGGTGATTGTTATTGTTGTAAAAAAAAAAATTAAAAAAATCACAGCATATTTTTTAGCAAAAAGGAAAAATAGATTTACATTTGTTTGGGTGATAAATTAAATCGAATATAAATAAATATATATATTTGTGATTGTGTGTTTAACCTATATCGGTACATATGTGTAAGTGTGAATTTTGGCAATTGGTGCCATTTTTGCAAAATTCAAAAAGGATTTAAATAGACTGATTTATATTTTGAATGGCGTAGAATTAGATCTTTGCCGCATTTTAATACTTTTCATTAGTTTTTTTTTGCTTATTTTTTTATGTGCTGTGGTTGTCCATTTATGCAGTTCTTTATCAAACGTTGTGATTGATAGGAGTGGTAAATAGGTGAATTATTGTGTTTTCTAATGTTACCACAGCAAGAATATTTTCAGTTATCAGAATTATGTTCTGAGAAATTCCAGTTCATTCCATTCATTACAAGTATTTGCTCAATAAACAGTAAAGTATAATTCGTTTATGATAATCTCATGTCACAAAGTAATCAAAGTCAGTGACTGACGTTTTGTTCTGTTATATGCACCCATTGCACATAATTTAAATTAAAACAATATTATTTGTTTGGATAATTGTATTCTTTCACATATTATAATGATGTCAATGACATTATTCATCTAACACATTATATAAGTTCTATTGAACCTTTAAGAATTGTGCATTATATTATGTATACAAACCTAATTTTTCACTTGATCACTTCTCTTTAAAAACTAACATGTTTTTAAATATTACATTAGCAAAAACATATTTTTATATGGTGGGGCTATTTATACAATACTACCCAGTCTTACGTTTCAAAAAAAGTTCTCGCTGCAGAGAGCAGGCAGATCTTCAACACGATACTTACATAGCACAAAAATTCAAGCATATACCATTTACCCTTCAAAATATAGAAGGCAGATTATAGCACTATTGGTACCCAAAACATGCATAACTCTTACATCATAAATATGTTAGGGTAACGCATACTCTCAGAATATACATTCCGTTTCCTGTTAGTTTTCTCGTAAACTGTTTTTCGGCTGTATTTCTCCTAACTTTCCTCCATTTTCAAATTTGAATATCTCAGTGAATATTGGACTTAAAAACGTAGAGTTTTTTTTACTGGCACCAAGAGAGACAGTGCAACAACTTTCTAATTATATTTTTGATCACAGGGTGTCGTATAAAATTTTATTTTTATTTGAATAACTATACAACCTCTTGCAACATGAAATGATGTATCTAAGGTCTTCACATTGTTTGGATAACTTTTCAAGATGGAAGTATGTCTCTAGGATCAATGGTTTGCTAGCAAAATGTTATATGCCCTGTTACCTGTGCACACTGTATATAAAAGTGCTTGTGTCTGATCTAGTTACAACACATTATTTTACCATTGCAATAATGATTGGTTTGATTGTCAGGGGATAGATTTCAGCTGAAGAGTCTTATACATTTTTGATTTGAAGCATTTTTTAAATTTAATTAAACTTTGATAAAGTGCTATCGGGAAGTTGTGTTACTTTGAGTTTTTTAGAACTTCAGTTTATATAAAATATATATAATACACTTAAATTGTTAACTATTTTGTGATGGCAGATTATAATTACTTCAAGATATTTAAAATTCAAATTAATATTTTATAAAAATTTCAATGTATGTTTAAAGTTTACAAAATGTTTGAGCATGAAATGGTGTCTATGTCTTGTGTTTTTCTGGAATGCTCCTGAAAAAAACAACTCTTTGTCTTATATTCATGCTTACTATGGATAAGTCATACTGTTTTTTATTCACCATACAAACATATAGAAATATATTTTATAAGCAGCTATTATTTATAGATTCACACATGCCATTAATGATATAAATGTCATAATGGTGAGTGAGAAAATTCCTGAACGCATTTGAAAAATGAATAAAAATTAACCAATTGACATTAAAAGGTGCGCATACGCGCGGTTCACTCTATAATACTTACCATGGCCTAGAGTTTTTTTGTGATAAATTTTAAAATAGAGTTCAAAATTTCACGCATGGATAGCACTGTATTGAGAAAAACTCGGCATACTCATAAAAAGGCAAATAAATAGTTGGGAAGGAGCAATGAGAAACAAAAAAAAAAAATTGTTTTATGAAGAGAAGGGCGGAAGAACAAAAAATTTTGGGCAACTCTGTTTCTGGTCTAGTCTGAGCTGCAAAGTGTGCTCATATTGAAATGTGGTAGTTTAATGCAATACACAAATCGAAAGAAACATTTATTATGTACTGTTTGTGGTGCATTTATGTGTTATGTCAAGTTCAGTTGAATACAGTGCCATCTGTGAGTGAAATTTGGAACCGCAATTTTAGTGCAAATTGTATGTGTCAATTAGTTCTATTTTTAAAATTTAAATGGCAATTTTCAAAATTTGTATTAAATTTTAATCAAAACCACATTTTTATGTCAATTGATTTTTTTAATTTTAAAATTTTCCAGAATTTTTCACCCTCCCTTTACATTACAGCTGAAAAGTTGTGCATTATTTGAATTCAGTTAACTGAAGCACAATATACTTACTTATGTATCTGAGGCACGTAAAACTAAGTTTAAAAAAATAAAATCTATCATATTAACTGTGGATGTTGAATATGAATGTGTTTTTATGCATGTAATTTTTTTTTAATCGATATACATACTAAGATATTACTTTTTTTTTTTTTTGCTCTGAAGTGATTATGCTTTCCTTCCCATATACAATTTTGATTGCTAATAAATGTTCAAAATATAGATGTTGTTTATTTTGTTTTGGACAATGTGCTGCTGTTTTTATTTGTCAAAACGTAAATTGCATTTAATAGGGTGTTTTCAGTGCCATACTTTTGGGGGGGGGATGTTTGTTTGCGAATTGCCAAGATACATTTTGTGTGGTTTGGAAACATGGGTGAAAACTCTTCCTTGGATGCATGCTGTAATCTTTCTTCTTTCAACCTTAATTTCATTGAGAATATGAGAAGGCATAAATACTTATACGATCAAGTAACGTGTTCATTAGTTCATTAATTAGACTCACTACTCGCTGGAAATATCGAATCCTTTCTCCCGGAAAATAAACGTGAATTACTCTTTCTACTTGAGCGCTTCAAATGAAACTAATTACACTTAGAAACCCTTGTCTCTCGAAATCACTAAATGGAAGATTCGTTTTAGTGTTACTAAATGTTCCTCTTGGTAACAGTTTATATGAGTCGTAAATTTCATCAAGTGAGTCAACGGTACTCACTGAAAAAGTTTATTGCAATGGAACAGTAGCTGTTTGGATGAGACACCATCTTGTTAGCTCTTTCGGTGTAGCAATGAATGAGTCGATGGTTGATCGCTCTGACATCGAGATGCACAGCGTTAGTGATCGAATACAGGATGTCCTAAAATTTGTAAATAGTAAAATTTTTTTATAAGAATTGAAAGAATTGGCATATTTTTGAATGTGGTTTGCGGAAAAAGTTATTCTCACTAAAAAAATATTTCAAAATTTTGTTGATACCGGGCGCTGCATGGAAGTTTGGCAGGAGTGAGTGGATCAGAACCTTTCTTCAATCTCTTCCCTGTTTGAAAGCTTCAAATGGTGATTCATAGATGAGGTGAAACAACTTCATCGATAGTGTTTTTAAATCCACCAATGTAACATCGCAATATAAACCTTATGTAAATGCCAGTAACAGGAAAACTCAAGATGAACTGTTAATCGTTTACCCTTATTTTATACGACTCCGATTTGCATATTTCCAGTAATTTGCTTTCGTCCAGCAACTTCTATTCACAACAAATTTAACTAAATGTGTTTCTTCAGCAAAAATAAAATCCCTTTATATAATGACAAAATATTAAATTTAAAATAGGTATCAAAGTGCGCCGATCTACAATATACCCAAACAATGAACCTCTGTATAAATGGTAGTAAACTAGGCCAAAAATATTTGCAAACCTCTTCGTATAGTCATTTGCTTAGAAGACAACGGAAATTATTCAAACATAACACTCAATCAGATAACCATCAGCCAACCACCAGTGTGCCGTCACGTTTTGGCAAACGTGGATCCACATGACCGCACAACGACATTATAGTAAATCAATTATACCACATATCGTCTTAGCATTGCTCTTTTTTATACTACTTTTGTTTTTAATGTTTTGAAATCAGAAGATTGTGTCCTCAAGCATTTGGAGATGTATTTGAAACAATATATGCGATTGTATAAACGACCTTTGACATTAACTTACGCCTTTCAAACGCATCGTATAGTCTCTCCTTGATTGGCATGATATGACACGAGACGAGACTCCCCCCCGCCAGTATTATATAAATATGCTAATGCTGCGAAATACAATGCACAATCTTGTTTTGCCCAGGGTGAAGACCTATCATGAAGATATGACGGTGCATGTCAATTGTGGCAAGAGTCAACAGAACGAATTTCTGGAGATAACTACACCAGTTAGTTCCACATAAGTGGACACACGAATCGAAACACTTCCGAGTAGAAACATACGTAATCTCTAAATACGGGCTATCTAAAAAGTGTTATTTATTTGTTGACATAGATAAATTCCTAATCCTAGTGCTGTTTTAAATGGACATTCCCAATGAGACAAGTGCATAAGAGGCTTTATGCGATGGCGTCTGATCTTTTGATTTTTGAGATTGAATATGTAAATATTGAGAGACCTAAATTTAAGTAATTCGCGGTCAAGAACATTAAATTGGAACGAGAGAAGGGCAGCAAAATTTGAATGAAGCTCGTTGGAGGCGAAGCCATAAAATCCGCCCCTGCTCCTCTGGATGAATGATTTAGGATTCATGTAGAAAAATTTGATTTGGGAATTAATTCTTTTTTGGGTACCCGGCCTGTGCTACAAACACTATTATGGGTGCTCTGGCTCCGATGCTACTGCTCACGGGGCTAAGATCATGTTATTCTTTCACAAGTGAGATGCAATATGAAAACAAAACCTACACAGAACTCCATGCTTCTTGCTCACAATTCTACTAATTAATTCAGGAAAAATAGGCAAAAGTATTAACTTTTTTTTCTTATTTTGGCCCTCTCTTTTCAGCTTCTGTAAAAAATGTCTTGTTGCTGTAAAGATCACAATCAAATTGCTAGTAATAAAATAAAATGAAATATTAAAGGGAAAAAAAAATATGTTTAAAAAAAAGAAGAAAATTCAGAATATCAATATTGAACCTTTAATGAGTTGGGAAAGGGTAACCCCGGGCCTGGGCTGTTGACCCTCCCGTGAAGACATCGCATAGCATCATTAGCAACACACTGATTTCTAAAAGTTCAGCATGAGTATGGTTTGTGTAGATCACAGTTCCTCAAACTTTTTTGTTCATCGCCTCCCCACCACTAGAATTTTTTTACCTCTCATCGTTCCCCCCTTTTCTGAGCGATATCCTATATTGTATCCTTAACTGTTACATATCCTCCCGCAAAGAGCAGTATTACTCGCTTTAGGAGACGTGTATATAGATATACTGAATTTTTTTTTGGAGATTTCCCGTCAGAATTGGTGGTGACGTGGTCATAGGTGGTACGCGGGAGCGACATAAGGGGTAGAGGGACACGTGCTGTTCCCCTAAGATCAGGGCCGGTTCTGAACATTTTTAAGTATATGATATTTTAATAATATAATATTTTGGGGATAAAAAATCTCACACACACACACACACACACACACAGACCTCTCCCCTTCAGTTGGCGCCCTAAAACAGTTGCCCGCTTCAGTTGGCGTCCTAAAAAAGTCACCCCCTTCAGTTGGCTCCCTAAAATATCGGTCCCCTTTAGTTGACGCCTTCTACGGCAGCGTAGTTCTAAAACCTCCTAGATATTACTAGGAGGTACTTCTAGGAAGCTTTGGTAGTTCGCAGGATTCCAGATCCGGCACTGCCAAAGACGATCAGAAATTGTAAACATTTTTGAATAATTTTGTACCAAAAAAAGAAATTAAAATATCAAAAGAAAACACCAATGCATGCCATTATAATCAATCTCTGTTAATTAAATATGCTTTTCGAAAGTGAGTTATTCTAAATTTCTCTGGAAGAGATTCTTGTGCTTCCCCTTTCTCAAATCCCGTGTGCTCCCTCCAAAAAGTCGTCCTGCTTATACGCCTCTGGATGTAGTTTTTTCAGCTGCGATCTAAAATCAACAAGATCGGCTTTGCGACCCACGGAACTGTTTGTTCTTTGAAATTAGTTAAACCAGTGACGCAATAACTGCATTTATAACAGGACTGTAAAGGGATTCATACGACTCATCTAGGAAGACACTGAATGAGATTTGGATCCATATTGTTCAAGAATTCGTGCCTGTAAATGGTTTTATACGACCTATTTACAGGAAGCCCCCTATGAATAAGTTTGTGTCGGTGACTCATAGCTCAAGAGACCCTGGCTGTCAGAGGATTTCTACTACCCATCTTGGAAGCCAACTATAAATCAGGTTTGTGTCGGGAACCCCATATCTCAGGGCTGTTAGCCGGTTTGAGCGACCCATAGGTTAAGAACCCTGGTCTAGAGTGATGGTTTGTATATTATGTTTAGCTTTTTGGACGTATTTTAAATAAATGCGTGTACATATTTTAAATAAATGCGTGTACATATTTTAAATAAATGCGTGTACATATTTTAAATAAATGCGTGTACATATTTTAAATAAATGCGTGTACATATTTTAAATAAATGCGTGTACATATTTTAAATAAATGCGTATTCAAATCGGTACGTATTTTAAATTATTTAATTAATCATTTTTTTCAAATGTAAACTCATTTTTCATTCAAAAAGTAAACTCGAGTCTCTTAAGATTTCCTCTAGCACAGTCTATTAAGGAGTCACCAACGAATAAGGCAAATACACGAAAATAAAAAGTCCCAATGCATTTCAAGTTCTAATGCAAAAGTCAATGCGCTCGGTTGCTCAACGGAAGAAGTACGTCTGTTCACTTCAAACGTCGTGGTCAGAATGAAGCTGTGAGCCTGCGTGGGATACTAATGCAGCGTCCTGATTGGACACTTGCGGAATAGTGCTATCCGATTGGTCTATTCGAATTTTCTTATAATTCCCGCTCGAAATGAATTTAAGGCCATGGTGTTGCGATCGGGGGTGTAGATTCATTATCGTTAAATAGTGTATTTTTGAAGGCCCCGAATATACATATGTGCCTTCGTAGAAATCTAAATCAACTGGGGACTTGACTTTGTGAAACACTCCCGCCTCTTGAAATTTGAATCCATGGCTCTCCTGCCAATAGTGAGCGGCGATGGTCGATTTTTCACATTCCTGATTCTTAACACAGCGAGCGTGTTCTTTTAATCTTGCACACATCATAGCACAGTCTATAAATAAATGGATTATTAAGCATATACAAAAGTATTACATATCCACTGCCTTTCAGAGTACGTAGATTATTTATTCAGTGCCCTCTATTTATATTTGTCTATAATGTTTGCGTCGACACACTGAACAAACAAAACACTACTAGCTATTACTCGCGGCTTCACTCGCGTGGATTCGGTAACCTGAAAATTGCTCAAATCCCCCATATAACATTTGAACCCTTAAGACCCCTACGGAGGTTGAATATTGAGAAATCCCGTCTTAGTTTCTTCATATTATAAAATATAATACTGTACTGACCAAATTTCATATTTATAGCTTCAGTGGTTTGGGATTAGCGATTATCGCCATCCCCCATATAACCTTTGAAGTCCCTTAGGGGTCGAATTTTGAAACACCCCTTCTTATAGTGAGGCTTTACTTCATAGAATGAAACTATTGCCGGAATTTCATATCTATAGCTTCAGAGGTTCTCCATGTAACGTGAAACTTTTTAACCCCCTTATGACCCCTTTAGGGGTTGAATTTTGAAAAATCCCTTCTTAGTGAGTTTATGAAGTAAACCCAATATGGCCAAATTTTACATTTATAGAGTCAGCTTTTTTTTCTCGGCGATGATGAATCAGTCAGTACGTTATTTTATATACAGGGTGCATAGGTAACAAGGCGCATGGCATTTTACTGGCGAACCATTGATCGTAGAGGTATACTTCTAATTAGAGAAAGTATACAGATAATGTATAGTTCTCAGATATGTCAATTATGTTGCTGATGCAAAAAAAAAAATAATTCCATGCTTATAAGTGCAATATTCACTGAGATATTCGAATTCGAAGAATGGAGCAAAGTTGGTAAAAACAGCGTTTTATACGAATGGGGAGGTAAACCTTTTTTACCCGCATTTAATGCTTTTTTCCCATTTTTTTCAGAATTTAGAATTCAAGCATCGCAGCGAATATTGCACTTAGAAACATAATTTTTTTTTGTTCGCATCAGGAAAGTCAAGGCAACAACTTTCTAATTGGGTTTTTGGGCACAGGGTGTTCGTAAAAAAGTGACATTTTTATTTTAATAACTATACAACCCCTTGCAACATCAACGACATATCGAGTACTACACGTGATTTGAATACTTTTCATAATTGGAAGTATTCCTCTAGGATTCTAGGATCAACGGCTCGCCAGTAAATACCATGCGTCCTGTTACATATGCACTCTGTATACAGATTATGATACATAATGGAAAAAAACCCATTTTTTATTTGTTTCTACATGTACACTGATGTTTTAAAATTGTATTACCTCCATCCCACGCAGAGCCGCCCTTAAGGATGCGCGACAAGTGCGGTCGCACCGGTCCCCACGTGGTTTCGGGAGCTCTCCACTTACGGTAATGGAATTAAAAAAAATACTTATGCGGTATATCAAATATATTTCCCATTCTGGGATTTTTTTCCCATCATTGATTCTGAATTTACATCAGTTATGTGATTTTCTCTCTCAGTAACTCTAAACTTCCATCGATTCTGCGATATTTTTTTTAATTCCGAATTTTTATCTCGATTATGTGATTTTCTCTCTCATTAATTCCGAATTTCCATCAATTCTGGGATTTTCTCTCTCTCTCATTTTTTTCTGAATTTTCATCAATTCTGGGATTTTTTCTCCCATTTATTCTGAATTTCCATCCAATTCTGTGATTTTTCCCTATTAATTCTTGTCCAATTCAATCCAATTTTCTTGTCCACTCTTTCCTCCAATTCGCTACACTGCGCTATAACCCGCTTGGCCTCCCCCCCCCCCCTCTACGAATGCACTTGCGTCTTTGTCACTATTTTTGGTCAGTCCCATGCTCACACACTCTCCAAGTCACTCTTTTAGTCATTCACCTGCTTGCATACTATTACGGTCACTCACATGCTTGCATACTGTTTTGGTCACTCCCATATTTTCACATGCTTGCACACTGTTTTGGTCACTCCCATACTTTCACATGCTTGCACACTGTTTTGGTCACTCCCATACTTTCACATGCTTGCACACTGTTTTGGTCACTCCCATACTTTCACATGCTTGCACACTGTTTTGGTCACTCCCATACTTTTACATGCTCTATGTCACTCTTTTGGTCGCGCAATGACATGGTTCCTTGCTTTATAGTTCACTCTTTTGATCATTTACACTTTTGCATATGCTCTAGTTCATTCTTTTGATTGTTATGTGATACACATTTGCACATGATTTAGTTCATTCTTTTGGTCATTCACATGTTTTCACGCACTCTAGATCACTTTTTAGATGCGTTCACGCTTTTTAGATCACTTTTCCGATTCTTTCACTCTCTAGGTAACTCACTGACCTGGTACCTCACTCTGTTGATCACTCTTTTGCTCATTCACATGCTTGCTCACGCTCCTAGTCACTCTTTTGCTCATTCACATGCTTGCTCACGCTCCTAGTCACTCTTCTGCCCACTCACGTGCTTGCAATTTCTTTAGGCCATTTATTCACTGACCTAGTCCCTTACTGTTTCCGCAGCGGGGCCGTCTTAAGAGCATCAATTGATTTTTTTGAGGCCCTGGCTAGTAATGTTTATCCGTGCAAATTTACACGCTTACTCACTAAAATTTTAACCGTATCGCATTTTTATGAGCCCCCCGACCCCAATCGCTCCTGAGGCCCTTTAGCCGTGCCCGGGTAGGCCCATGTGCTAAGGTGACACTGCTCGGCAGAGGCGGATTTACACTGCTGGCCACCCAAATTACAACGCCAAGAAAGACAAGAGATATCGCAACAATATTTATTTTGTAGATAACATGTTGACCAAGCATCAAATGATTAAATTTATAGACTTCTGTGAAGTGTGGTTCCTGCCAAAATCAGTAGCCAGAGTAGCCGCCATTGTTGGAGATCACCGCTGCCACACGCCTCGGCATTGATTCAAAGAGACTTTGGATGTGTTCTTGGGGTACAGCAGCCCAAGCAGCTTCCACGCGTTGCCAAAGTTGATCTGGTGTGGCAGCTGGGGATGTAATCTGGGTCAATCGTTGAGCAACCATGGACCACATGTTTTCTATCGGCGAAAGATCCGGAGAGCGAGCTGGCCAGGGAAGCAATTCAATCTGGCGATTGACGAAGAACCTTTGGACAATGCGTGCCACGTGTGGTCGCGCATTATCCTGTTGAAATATGGCTGTGGGCAAGCCCTGAAGGTAAGGAAGGACAACTGACTCCAACACCTCGGAGATGTAGCGCTGGCTTTTTAAAGTACCGGCAATGCGTACTAGAGGAGTGCGAGAGTGATATCCAATACCGCCCCATACCATAATACCCGGTGCAGGACCAGTGTGGCGGTGCATAACGCAGCTATTCAGCATCCTCTCTCCACGGTGTCTCCAGACTCGAATCCGACCATCGTGGTGTTGCAGACAGAAGCGTGACTCGTCAGTAAAGACAATTTCATTCCATTGTGCCGTCCACATCCTTCTTTCACGCACCATTGGCGGCGGAGACGTCTGTGGTTCTGCGTCAAGGGTAGACGAAGCAATGGACGTCTTGCGGACAGACCACTCTGCTGTAAACGGCGTCGAATGGTACGCGCAGACACTGGATGATGCGGTACAAACTGAATGTGCTGTGCTATGGTTCGTGATGTGGCTGAGCGATCCGTCACTGCCATACGCACAATACGCCTGTCATCACGTGAAGTGGTGCACTGAGGTGGATGCGATCGAACACGTCGGTCCGTCGTACCCTTCTGCATCCAACGATCACATATCCGCATTACAGTTGTTTGGTTTCGTCCAACACGACTACCGATTTCCCTGAAAGATAATCCACAATCTCGGTAGGCCACTATCCTTCCTCTGTCGAACTCGGATACTTGATCAAAAGATGATCGCTGTTTTCTACGAGGCATGATTGATCGTTTTTGTGAAAAAACCACAAGAAAAACACAATTGCCGTACTTCAAATCGTCGAAATCTCCAAGCCTTAAATAGCGCTTTGAAGTGGCGCCACAGCCGCGCGTGATGTGCGTCTGTGCTGAAATTCTAATCATTTGCATACCTCACCTCCGCTAATGCATGTTGTAAATTTCATATTATTTGCATGCTTCCTTCAGGGTGTTGCATTTACGGTGGCCAGCAGTGTATTTAGGGTTGTACAATTTTGCCTTCTCCCTTTCTACTAATTTCCTCGGCCATGCATTCCTCAAATTTGCCGCTCTTCTGAACTTGCCGTCCTGGGCTGTAGCCCGCTAAGCCCCTCTGCCTCCATTCCCTTCCCCACAAAATACAAAAAAGTCGGGGCGAAATACAAAACATTAGCCTCGAAATTATTTGCGCACCGGGCCCCGCGACGGATAAACGGATAACGGTGGCCCTGATCCCACAACCGAAACAAATGATCCACAATGGAAAAAAAATATTTCTCACGATGAAAACGTAGTAATTTTATTCCAGTTCGCTGGCGATTTGGCGCCAAGTTGGCGGAAGAATCTTCCCGTCTGTGGAAGAAAGATCATGTGGCGTCGGCCGTGAAGCCTTCTTTAGTTGCTTTGCTCACAGTCACAGCGTCAGTGAATAGGTGCCTTTTGATCAAATCTTCACGCGTTTTCTACATCTCTACACTATTTTGAACATTTAGATACGGGAATGGACTTCTAAGTGTAAAAAGCGAAATTTCTTAATGCTATTTTAATGTCAGAGAAAATTATTTGATATTGTTTCTTCCATATTGAGGATTTTTTTAATATTGTCTGCACACATTTTTCTCCGAGAACACCAAGAGCATGCGGCGGAATAAAGAGGGTGAGTGGAGAATATATCTTAATATTTCGTGCTTACTCATATTACTACCTTTAACATTTTTTTCTAGTTTTGTTATGTTACTTACAGTATCTATTTCTTGGAGTTTTATTACAATTTTCATTCGTGTAAATCTTATATGATAATATTCTTTTACAAAACTTTAACACGGTATCAATTTTTTATCAACCATATGAGAAAAGTTTGAAAACTTTTAAGTTTTTTTCTCATGAAATTCAATGAAATAGAATTTTTTTTCATGGAAATTAATATTTTTTGGGTTTAACTTCAGTGGGAAAAGTAAAGCACCATAATATGATGTTAACTTTTAATATTTTCTCATAAAACTCAATGAATTAATAAATTGAATTTTTTTAATGAATTTTTGAATATTTTTTGGTTTAATTTCAATGAGAAAAATATTGCGCTAGGTTGTTTTATAGATTCAAAAGTGAATTAAATTGAATTTATTTTTTTTCTTAAATAGTTAATTTCATTTTAACTGCTTGCTGTTTAGCATGGATAACATATTTGAGAATTTTCTTCTGATTTAAAAGACCATTCTGCTGTAGAACATTATTAATATAATAACAACGTTATATATTCAGTGAGAAAGATGTTCAATTTTTCAAGTTTCATAGATAATTTAATATAAATGAAATAAAAATTTAATTTTCTTTACATAATTTTTTTTCTTCCATTCAATAGCTCTTTTTTACTTGCTTCATTTTCAACGTGGGGGGAAAAAAACCTGTTTGAGAATTTTCTTCTTATTTAAAACAAATTTATGGAAATTTATTTATTTATTTATTAACTGTTGCTTTTTTTTTGGGGGGGGGGGTGTCCTCAGTCTTGTATCTAGAGCAAACTGGTTGCTGTAGATACAAGACTCGAACTGGTTTGTTGCGCAGAATACATATCTAAATAATGATTTGAAAAAAATTATATAATTGATAACAATGCTTTTTTGTAATCGAAGAGGTTTCAAATGTCATATGTTATATGCATTGATTTGATTTATTATTATAGTTCTTTTTAAGGGGCTAATGTTTCTTAGGTTTCCACGTCAAATCGATTCCATGGTTTGCGTTGTCAACGCGGAAATTCGTGTCATGATATTCCAGATAGATGTGTTTTTTGTTCATTTGCCTTTGGAAATTGGATATTTTTCTTTAATATATTCAGGTCGCAAATCGGATTAAGTCAATAAATCGGTCAAGAGTATAATCATCATCATCATCAGCGCCACGTGAGGCTTTGAATCTCATTTTCGGGATATGTTACGTATTAAAGAAAGATATAAAAAAGGAAGTTTTTCGCTAAGTGAATTTATGTATTTAACCAGCGCAATATCACTTTCCTCGCGTTTTATTACGGGTAAGATGAAATCGATCAAGGAAAAGAACGTTATTTGCTTCAAGAACATATCGACTGGGTGACAGAAACCTAACTACGACTTTTGCCGCCACAATTTTAAAATTCGATAATTTTATAACGGTATTCTTTGTTCACACCCCTGAAACTGCCGCCTCCTAAATTTTCCTCCTGGGGCAGTTGCCCCCGTGCCCCCCCCCCCTAGTTCCGGCCCTGCTAGGTGATAAGACATTTTTCTTCCGATTGTAAAATTATTAAATAAGAAATTTGAAGCATTTCCCACTAATACCCCCCTATCAACGGACATCCCCCTCAGACGCGGTCACCCCTCTTTTCCGGCAAATAACAATTTCCCCGTGTCTAATAAAAGTATGCATTTCAAACCCACGATTAATGGTCACCTCTCTCCCTTTTTGTCCCACCGGTGTCTGCAAACACATACACGAGAGGTTTTACTGTATTTCTCTACTGAAACTTTTCTTTAATTTATTTTTTAAATACTTACAAAATACAACACTAGGTTCCTATTGACAGTCTCAGGGAAACTCAAGGAAAGTGTAAAGTACATTATTTGATAAAAGTCAGGGAAAAAAATTGTAAAGGGGGGGGGGCAATCAACCTCGGACGAGAACATGTCAAATATGGTATCACGCACGCCCTTTTAACGAGGAAAAGGTAGAGAGAGAGTTTTGTCAGGGAAAGTCATGGATATTTTTTAGTGTTGGTCAGGGTCGCATCGTGAGGACCCCGCCATCGCCACAGTGGTGGTGGTCGCCTGAAGTTGGTTTTTTTGTGGTTTCCAACTTTGAGGCGCAAATGCGGGCCGATCTCCCATTAAAATTTGTGGCCGCAGAGAGCAACAGGCCTACAACAGTACAATTATTCAATAATCACACTTCAGCGATGGTTAGAAAAAATTGATGGCAGCACTACACATAACAAGCATTACCAGGAGACAAACTTCCCGTTAGGTTCACAACACGTACACGCACATTGCAAGATGTACTTATTCGTTAGAATTTTCGTAGAGGAATATGGACGAGTTGTTCCACCGTATGTGTGTGGTTCAGTAGTAGTTTCGGTCAAAGAACGTTAGGGAAATGTTTTGCGTTTTAGTCAGGACAAGCCTGAGAAATGATCATCCGGTTTTTCCTGGGACCCTGCAATACACAAATTATACTATCGAGTATCATTTAGTATTACCTCCAGATCTTTCCTGCAAAACTCCGACTTTGTGGTTTATAGATAGGCCTATTTATTGATTCCACGTTAATGGTAATATCAATAGTAGTTATTATTCTAGCATATTCCTATGACATTTTGGATTCATGGAAATCTTTTAAAATGTTAATATTTAAGAATTTTCGAATGTAACGGGACGTGCGATTTAAAGGGGTAAATAACCCTATTTTTGCTGAATAATACGCAATCTTCTCTTAAGCCGCTTTCAAAACTTTTTTACGACGTTCAGAATTTCCCGCGCATTCAAGAGGTCGAAGATTCAGTCACTGGCTGGCTCTTTGCCAATAGTTTTAAGGAACTAGAGCAATGACATCATTTCTAGATTTTATTGATTTTTTTTTCTCCGGGAAACTCGGGAAAAGTCAAGTTCTGCTCTTATTTCGAGTTTTCCACAGAAAAACTAAAGGAAAACTGAAATCTCTCTCTCAAGGTATATACAAAATATGGATCATAAGAGAACATTGATTAATTTAATACTTGCTGAAAGAAAGCAATCGAATGAACTAATGTATCTCATGTTTTAGGGAATGCTTTTTCTGCCGATTGGGAAACATGTCATGTTCGTATTACCTACGTTATTTCATTTTTATTTTACCTGAAGAAATAAAATATAATAGAAAACCTGCGGGGAAGAGAGAATGGATTCACCGAAAACAATGGCATGTGATGTGTTTTTATAAAAAAAACACTGGTACCTGAGAAGAACTCGAAATAAGCATAAAGTCAATGAAAATATTTGGAGGGCTCAGAATCATTGGGGGGTGGGACTCAGGCCCACAATTGCCGGATACAAGTTTACGCCGTTGGAACTCGATAGGATTTCTGGGACCCGTTCAAAAGCAGCTGTTAGTGTCTCTGAAGTTCTTGGAAGCATTAAGAAACCGGGAGATAATCAAAGATATCTGTTTCATCGTATTAAGAAAAAAAAAAGTTGATTTTTGCTAATGGTTTAAAAAAAAAATCTAATGTGACCTATTTTTGTGGTTTCCGGGCTGACAACACGTGCATGGTGTCATCCACAGATGATCAATTACAAGGAGAAAAAAATGTGTCAACCACTTCTGATAAATTTTGTCTTTAAAAATGCATGCATAAAATAGAAAATTTTTAACAGGAACTAAATTTCGTTGGTGACTAAATTTCCAATTTGATCAATGTGATTTAATAGAAGGTTTGTGTGAGTCGAAGAGGCTTTCAGTTATTATCATTTCACATTTTTTATTTTTAGTTTTTGCAAGGCGGCCAGATTCTAATAGCATTATTCAACATGAGTCGCGAGTATAAACAGATTACTCAATTAAGGTAGTCATTTGAATATTTAACTCTTAAAATCAAGAATTGAAACTGTCCACGGGGAAAAATGTTAACATTTGAGATTTTTATATAGGGATAAAATATTACAAGATATTTTTGCAATATTTTACCCAGACTTTTGAAAACTGCCGGAGCTTGAAAACACGTCCACTTTTGAAATGTTCACATTCAATTGCTTCATGATTTCACTTTTGAAAACATGTGAAATGGAAATGCAAAAGAGCAAAATCTGTCCCATAGGATGGATGGACATATAGGGAGAGGCAGGGCCGTCTTAAGAGTACCAAGGGCCCCCGGGACAAGTGGTTTTTCGGAGGCCCTACCTGGTAATTCCTAGAAAATTTCAACCGGATCTAATTTTTGTGAGGCGCCTCTTCTCTTGAGACCCCCGGGTGGGCCCATGCGTTTAGACGGCACTGGGAAGAGGGAGGCCCATGAACTCCTTCCAAGACAATCAAAAATAAAACTATTCTTCAATATAAATTTAAAAAAAATTAAAATATCGAAAGGAAATAAATTGACGCGTTATTTAAATAAATTTCAAGTTAATTTGAAACTTTTTTTGGGCAGTCAAGTCAGTCAGACAGAATTTTTGTGAGTCAGAATTTTTATAGATTAATTACTTGTGAACCCCCCCCCCCCCTTCACATCTCGAACTCAATGTGCCCACTCCAAAGGTTGATCCTGCGTACGACAATGATCTGTACTGTGACGTGCCCTATCACAGTAATTTGTGAATGTTCTAGCCAAGATGTGTGTAATTTGGCCCCCCCATCCTTTCATACTTATTTAGCTGCTTTAGTATAGGGCTGCTACAACTAATTAACCGTACATGCACCTCGTGCACATTCCTTTGCGGAATTTCTAACGAATCGGTACATGCTAAAATGTGGTTTCTGGGTGAATGTGTGGTCCCTAACGTATTTATGTCGTCAGAGTTGTTATTCTTGTTTCGTGTTCTTTCTGGTGCGGTCATTTGTCTTACTTATCGTGAAATGGAAAAGTGAGTGTATTTGAATTTTCATATTATGTAAGTGCCATGCTGAAGGTCTGGCTGCTCGCTGTGGAGATAATTTCCCAAATGGAAGACGTATTTGGGCCTCGAAGTTGGAAAACTGCGGAAAACCACCTTCAGCCCATCGCCACTGTACCACCAATGAGGTTCGAAACTGGATTCTCACGATCCAACTCAATGCCCACACGACCGCGATGTAGAGCTACTGCAGTATACATACCCTGCCACTGTGCGGTCGTGTGGGCATCGTGCTAGACTCATCGTGAGGATAGAGATTCGAACCCCGTTGACGCATAAAGTTGGTCGGCTGAAGTTGGTTTTCTGCGGTTTTCCAACTTCCAGGCGTGAATGCGAACCCGTCTCCCATTTAGAAATGCTTCTCCGCAGAGAGGCGGCAGGCCTGCAACACGATACTGACATAACATGAAAATTCAACCATTTACCATCTTTACTTCAAATTATAGAAGGCAGATGGTGGCGCCAGCAAAAACACGAAACAAATACAGTTCAGACAACGTAAAAACGTTAGGTCCACACATACACTCAGAACACACATTCCGGCATTTACCAATTCGTCAGAAATTCCGTACAAGGTGCCCGTACAGTGTAGTAGTAGTAGTACTATACGCACCCGCAGTTGTGTCTTAACGGGTGAGCAAAACAGGATGCACCAAATAATTGAAAAACTCATTCATTAACGGATTTTGAGAATTTTTCTTAGTGTTCGCATATATTTACGTTGGCATTTTTCAGCATTGTTTGCTTAAGTATATTTGTAAATGTTCTGTTTATCGAAATGATGATTTTTCCTCCTTCAAAAATTGAAAAGAATCAAGGCTTATAGCGGACTTCGAAATGCGTCTAAAAAACAACATTATAGGCTTCGAGTCTCTGAACGTGTTGAGATGGCTGAAAGGCTCACCGGAAGATCATCTACTTTTCCGGAGGTATCGTCAATTTCTAAGAAAAGATCTCCGTATAGAATCCAGAAATTTATTTTTTGTTCTGCATGCCAGGAATAATACCTCTTTATGATAAAAATATATACAGTATTTACTTCCATCTTTCAAACGAGTCACATTTCCTGTTTCAGTTCTACATAACGTTTTTCTTACTTGCTCTTCCTCTGACTGTTTATTCTCTTTTGTTCACTTCTTAGAACCCCGTTTTTATAGAATCTAAGATCGTAAATCTTGATTCTCACATTGGAATGAATTCACTCCAATCTGACATTCAGCTGGAAATTGAGTTTCTAAAGACTAGTGAGAAAATACACCATACAGGGTTGTAAGAAAAAAGTCGCTAAGCCACATTTTACTGGCGAACCGTAATCTTAGAATAATCCAATTAGAAAAAAATATACAGCACAAGTATACAATAAGCAATAACACCATTGAACATTGAAGGACCGGACACACCCCGCTTCCCATCTCAAGGAGATATCGAAGCGTTCCCGAAAGATGGGTGCATCCGGAATAACACCAGTATAAAGTATTCAAATAACGTGTAGACCTCAGATACGTCATTCGTATTGCAAGGGCTTGCGTAGTAATTAAAATGAAAAAAAAATCAACTATTTACGCAGATGCAATACCCTCAAAAACCCAGTTAGAAAATTGTTGTGCTGTCTCTCTTGAGGCCAACAAGAAAACTTCCACTTCTTATTGGTTTCTAAGTGGATTCGCAGAGATATTTGAATTTCAAAAATTGGAGTAAAATCGGGAAAGGATAGCATAAATAAGAGGGAAAGAAGCGCTGTCCGCTAGTTTTTGCTGTTCTTTCCAAGCTTCTCTCCGTTTTTGAATTCAAGTATCTCATATAAGCAAATTTTTGTACTTAGAATCATGAATTTTTACTGTTGGTCTCATTAGATACAGGGCAAGAACTTTCTAATTGGGTTTTTAAAGACGATGTCCGTATAAAAAATTAATTTTCTTATTTTAATAACTATACAAAACCCCTAGCAACATGAATGGCGTATCTGAGTTCAACAAGTTATTTGGATACTTTTTCTAATTGGAAGAATGCCTCTAGGATCAACGTTTAGCCAACAAAATGTGGCTTAGTTTGTGGCAAACTTTCCTTACCATACCATCTGCATGAAAAGTTGTCGCACTGAATTTTCGGTATTTGCGGAGGTCTTGTGTTAATCGTTGATGACTTTTTATGAAATCGTGATCCAAATCCCTTTATTCTTTTAATTTTGTTGTTTACATTCCGCGGTAGGTTATTTGTCGTTTTCGTCCTTTTGAGAATTTGCGTCTCGTCACTTTTTTGATATGAGTAGGGCCGACACATCAAATTTTATTTCAAACAAAGGTCATTATATCGCATCGCAAACTTGTCAGTTGATAAAGATATACATACTTTCTAGCTGATAAAAGTAGCCTGTGGAAATGATCGTATGTCTTACACAGCTGTTTATGAATGGTCGTTTACTTCAGAGGCCAGAAGACGAGAGTCAAACACATCTGGTGAAAACGCTAGACAAGAGCGCAATGATTTCACCAAAGATCACAGTCTGACGAATATACGGATTGCTGAGAAGTTGGATTTCAGTAATGGCTCGGTTAAGGCAAACATTGATAATTTTTGCAAAAAAAAAAAAAAAAACCGTTTCCAAATCAATGAAGCGGCCTGCACTCTACTAAAGGCTGAGCACCCTCGCAGGATCTTTTGTAAGGCTCACAGTGTGTAGTAACTTCATTTTTTAAATTATTTTTTTAATCTTCTAAAAACAAAGCCGCTGCTTGCTCGAAATTTTATACTCCCGTTCGTTACTGCCATCAGCCTCTTGATAATTTCCATAACTGTACTGTATATTGTATTCAGCCTGCTATTTTCTGCGGATACGAAGCTTTTTTTAACCTTGAACCCCCCATCTCTTGATGTCGTTTTATTTTTAAAAGAAGATTATGCTCTCGCGTGCTGAGAATTTACGATTCCCCTCTGGTGCTGCTGCTGTTGGAGACACGAGACTTGTAAGATAATCATCCAATATTCATAACACGTAGCAGACACGCCAAACCCGTTTATAACGTACTCTCTAATTTCTGTCTCTAGTCTTTTATTTGAGTTTATTAAAAAAAAAAAATTTTTTTTTTTTTTAAAAAGAACCATATCCTTCTTATTTGAGTTTCTTATTTTATCTCGTGTCAGCAGCAATATCTCTAAACCCCTCTACTTTTTTATTATTCATGCTCATTGTACTAGCGGAAGTCTGTCCGCGCCATCCGGTTGTTTGCTGGTTTTTGTTCGAAATAAAAGCGTTTTTTTTTTCTTTCATGTACATACGTAGATGGAGAGAAAGTTTCTATAGAAAAATGACTTGTTTCTGGCTGACGGAGCGATGACTTTTTTCGACTTGGTTCTTGTAGATTTTCTTTCATCTTCTCCAGCCATTATTTTATTTTTAGTACATTCATCCCTCCATGGAAATATCCTTGAACCTGTCCTGGGTAGTTATCGGTCGGTAAAAGCTTTATATACATTTTTTGTAAGTTTTTTTAAACGTCTACGGCACATGGTACTTGGAATCAGGGTCGTCTTAAGAGTATCATGGGCCCCCGGGCCAAATGTTTTTTTGAGGCCCTACCAGGAAAATTTTCGGAAATCTCAACCAGATCCCATTTTTGTGAATCCCCCCTTTTCTTTTGAGGCCCCTGGGCTGTGCCCATGCCTTAAGACGGCACTGCTTGGAGTTCAAGGAGTATTTTAACATGGTTAAAAACTTTCTTATGTAGAAACATTATAAAAAAATATTATTTATCCATTGATTTATTTAAATTTTTACCACATACATTTGATTGTGTATGCTCTTGTATGCCTATATATGCCAAAATTTTACATACTTACTATAATTAATTGGTTACAAATAAAAAAAAAAACAGCTTACGAGCATGATAAAAGAACATGACATCAATGACCTTGAGTAAAAATTGATTCGAAATAAAGGAAATTGTTCATTTCATAAAATGACGAAAAAGATTAGAGATCCATTCCCTTGTACTTTTAATAAATTTCAAATATTCTAAGAATTTAATTTTGAATATGATTGACTCGATGATAAAATCTCAATCTTTTTCACCAATTTATATGAACTGAACAGTTTTCTTTATTTTAAATCGTTTTTTATTCAATTACATTTATTTCATGCAATTTTCATCCAGCGCGCGAGATGTTTTAATGCTCTTTTTCTTTAATTTGTAAAAACTTAAATATATTCGAGATATGTAAAACTTTGTACTGCCATACGGTAGCATACACAATCAAATATATGTGGTAAAAATTTGAAATAAATTAGTTTCTAAATAGTTTAAAAATTTATAAAAAAATAAAGAAATTGGTACATTTTTAAATGCGTTTGCGAAAAACTTATTCTCACGAAGAGATATTTTTTCTAGCACAGAAAAAAAATTAGTTCAAATTTTTGTCAACAGAGAACGCTGCAAGAAAAAAATCACTGGAAAAAGACAAATAAGAGTCCTATGGGAATGCAAGGTGTACGCGATTAACAGCTCAGATCTGAATTTCCCTGTCACTGGCACTTACATAAGGTTTCCATCGTGATGTTGCCATTGCTGAATGAAGCACTATTGGTAAAGTTGTTTTACCTCAGCCACGAATCACCGGCTAAAGCTTTACGAACGTTTCGGACACAGAATAGATTGAAGAAAGGTTCAGGTGTAATGAGATTGAGTAATGAGACTTAAGTACATCAAGTCGATAACTTTTTCGCAAATTGCATTTAAATGTACCGATTCTTTCAATTTTTATGAGTTTTTAAACTATTAATGAATTTATGGGACGCCCTGTATATGAATTAATGTAAAAAACAATATAATTTAAGGCTCCCTGTTTGATTCAGGAGTATGTGACGCCATGTTGAACTCGGGGCCCCGTGGTAACATTTGTTAAGACGAGACACCACCTACAAACAAGAGATTGTAATACATATAACTGAATACAAATTTTAATTTTTTTCAAAGTACTTATATATTTCTTTTTGGTGCTTCAGAGGCACCCTTTTTCTTAAAATTTCCTGCAATATGGTATAAAATAAGGAAATCTGATAAAATTTCGAAAATATTTTGACTTTTCTTTTTAGATATTGTAAATTTTGTTCTTGAAATTAGTCTTTTTATGTCAAATATATTACACTGAAAATTACGGCATCTACATTGAAAATCCTATGTAACGGTAATTGCTCATATAACGATATTACTCTCTGGTCCCGATGCACTTTTCATAGTGCTGATGTAATTCTTTATAACGATACATTTTGGTCCCTTGAGTACAGTTGTATACGGTGATTTTTAATTCATTGGACAAACTTTTAGAGGCGATATAAGACTTCTAAACAAGCATTTGTGGTCATAGAAGGCGCGGTCGAATCGCAATAGTAAAGGCGGTAGATAGTGTTTTTAAAGAGTGATCAATCAACGCCATCTATAGCTAGAGCTGTAGTTATAGGAGGTGTTGGCTCAACAGCACTTCACCAAAAACAAATATATTTTTCCAATGGATTTGCGGCGATATGTGCCATCATCAACCATTCGAGGGTGCATATGCATTTTCAGATTGGGTTGGAGTGTGTTTTATATTGGTGCAAGGACCATAAAGGTTATACTGTGCCAAACAATGATAAAGCGGTATTATGACTTACGGTAATATTTGCGTTAAGAGGTTGCACCAGGAGAAGGCCTACCACATTGCAATACCACGTACCTTTGAATGGTTGACTGCACTTATTGCAGCATCTATCAGAAAAATATATTATATTTGCTTTTGGAGAAGTGCTGTTGCGCACTCTAACAAAACACTTTCTACCGCCTTCCCCATTACGATTCTACCACACATTCTATGAGACTGAAAATGCTTATTTAGGAGTCTTATAATTAATTACCTCTGAAAATTTGTCTCATGAATTTAGATTTACACTGTACTGAATTATGTGCGCAATGAAATGAAGGCTTTAAGGCACTTTTTCATACGAACTAAGGAAAATTTAGTACCTACTTATTGTTCGTACAAAACCAGAACAGATTCGGAACTTCCAATCGAAATTCGACCAAATTTTTATTTTTCTTTCAAAAAATTGGTAATTTAAAGGCAGTTGCCTGAAATTTTCAAGATTCGTTCTTACCCTGGCGGTTCCAGCATGTGAGCATGTCCTATATAGTAATATACTGTACGATTAACATACTAAAGGGATTCAAAATCATGATACACGTGTTCTTATGAACGTCATAAGCTGACGTGAGTAGTAGGCCTACTAAAACAAATAAATAACAATAATAAAAAAAATAGTCTTCCGTATTCAGCTCGTCCGCCAGCTGCGCGAAAAAAAATATCGTTTACTACGCGTGCAACATAAGCTGGATCTAGCTTAATTGCAGTAATACATGGAGATAAATGGCAATAAAGACCGCCAAGATAGAAGAAATGAGAAAGTGATGATGATATAATTTATGAGACCCGGAAATTTCTGAAGCATTGAGCATTTGCCTTTGAGAAAAAAAGTGCAGAAAGAGCGTTATTTGTTTGACAAAAAGTTGGGCTTGGTAGTCAATATAGTGATACCCCGGCTAACGAACGCCTAGGCTTACGAATTTTTTGGATCACGAAGATTTTTTTTTCTCATGATTTTCTTGCCTCGGCTAACGAGTGCGGATTCGGCTGAAAGACATTTTAGTTGACAGGGATGCATGTGTGCGCGCTAACATAAAACAGCCACGTCGTGAGTAGCAATTTAAAGCAAATTATCAGAACTACTGTCACTCGAGCCCAATTAACTCATGTCCACACCTCGGAATCTTTTTCCTCCGCTTCCCTTTTGAAAACTTTTGAACTATTCCATGTAAAATGAAAGAATCGGCTAATAAAAAATTCATTGAAAGAAAAAAGAGGTTCCTATGTTTACAGTGCAAGACTTTTAACATTAAACTTAACAGAGTCTGAACATAGTAGGAACTTATCTTTTCCATCTGCATGTATCAGACACAGAAATGAGCTGACCAAATCACAAATGGATGGAAACACCTACGAGCTCGACTGAGTTGTGTCAAAGCTGGTTTTGTATTCATAGTGTGAAATAAAAAGATCTTTTCAGTATCTCGTCTTCAATTCCCCAATTTTGAAGCTGTTCCTTTTAGCCTTCAATCAGTTTTTGTCTTTATATATAGCGCAACTTGGTGTTTTAAAAAACTTATCTTCCAATTTTGGGCCGTTTCCGGAATAAATTAAATGATTTTCCATAGAAACCTATGAGCTATCGAGTTTCGGCTAACGAACGTGATTCCAAAACGAATCATCTTCGTTAGCTGAGGTACCACTGTATCATAAACGCTCAACCCATGACCTACAGTTTAAATGTAGCCCTCGGGTCTTCCAATGTGGTAGTGACCTGAATGTTTTCTGGTGTGTAGTTAAACGGTGATTATTCAATATCGGGCCCTTTCATTCTTCATTGTAGCTTTTACTATAGATGCCAAAGAGCTTGCGGTCAAATTTACACCAAGATCCAGCGTAGATAAATCCCATGAAAAGGTAAATTATGATGGTTTTGGTTTTAAATTTTCACTAAAATGTGAAAAAATTCATTCATGAAACATTTTATTTGTGATTTCGTCCCGTAACCGTTTATCTGCAAGTGGCCCATGAAAGATTACCAAATCACTCAAGTGGCCCACTGCTAGTTAATAAATTATTTGAGTTTTTCGCGAGTTGTTTCAAATAGCTTAAATGGCCCTCGCTCAGCAAAATGTTGAGTGCGTCCCTGGTTCTATGTCGTTTAACTATTTCATGCATGTCCGTCTAATGTGACCAATGATCCCAAACTCAAAATGAGTTGAAAAAAAAAGAATATTGTGACAGATATCGAAACTCAAAGAGTTCCTAAATTTCTCCCATTCAAGAAACTATGTATAACAGCTCATTATGTGTGTACAAATTTTTTAGATTTTTGGAAGATCGCTATAGGTTCCAAATTGGATGCCATTCTGTGACTTTCAATAAACCTACATTACATTACATTCTACTGTGGGCACTGACTGCATCATGGGTGAAAAAAACATTTTTGGCTTGCGGACATGTTTCACTCGAGACCACTTTTCTGAGAATTATAAGAGGAAAAAAATGCCGAGGATATATGTCAGTTTAAACGCACTTCTTTTAATTGATATGTGGATCTTCTCTGCATGGTGTTACACATAATTTTCGTACATTTTCAACTTCGATAATCATTTATTTATATATTCAACTTTGGGTATTATATTACAAGTTAATGAATTGTCTTTTAGAAATCGTTTTGAGGGTTTTCTAAAATTCTTGGACAGTCCGATCAGTCGGAGTTACATCCGTGCACCACATCGAATTCTCATGCACCCCCCCCCGAAGCATGTATGCAGGCGTCTTCAACCAGTTGCTCGAGAGCACCGCGGTGATCCCTGATGCACCTGCAGTGCTCGATACCCGTGTCCGATTTCGTGCTTGCGATCACTTAATAAACTTCCAGATTAAACACTTGAACACGTTGTGCATATTGCATAAAAAAATTGAAATTATAATGATTTCATGCATGTAGTGTGTCAAACTTGCCGAAAAAGTGCTCTTCTTTTTATGGGGGGGGGGATTGCATGCAGTGCTCGAGACTAGAAAAAGTTTTAAGACCTCTGATGCATGGCGTACGGTTTCGGAGACCATCATATCGTCAGAAAAATATAGACTTGGTTGAAGGAGTGCAGAAAGAAGAGCCATTAAAACATTAGTGGAAATGCAGGGCTTGAGCTATGAGATGGATTCCTTGAATATGTTTTCTCTGGAACGTAGGCTTCGGGGTGTAGGTCGATTGCCCTCACGACGAATCATTTTGAAGAAAAAATTCGATTGCCCTCACCACAATTTCAGAAGGAACAAGTCGTTTATCCTCACCCTCCTAATTTCGTAACATAGCAAGTAAACTTTCATCCAAATTATTATCAGCCAGATTATACTTAATATGCTACAGAGTTGGCGAAGGTACAAAGTGATCTGAAAATTTTTCATCCGAGATGTATTTTAGTTGTTTGTCATTACAATTGTATTATAGAAAATGCTGCATTTTTATTGATCTTCATTTCTGTGAACACGTGTGGTCGTTTCCAGTCATTTATTCCCTATATTTTAATTATAAATATCGCAAAACGAACGAATACATTAATTAGAGATGTAAAAATAGAAAGTTCACGCTGCTGAAAATGGTACAAAAAACTTCTAATTTGGAATTAACTCATAACCTCGAGACGGAAAATAGTCTCGGGAGATAAATAATATGTAATGATAAATAATACAATATGACGCTGAAACAAAAGCGGAAGAAATTCTTTTTGAACAATCTTTTCAAGTAGAAATTAATGCTTCTCGTCATCCCAAAAATGTCAACATTGAAGTTTGGTAATATACGACGCATGGAAAATTTATGTATCGAACGGAGCGAACGTATAGTTGTATGCAAAAATTTATGCCCGGTTCAAAATTTTTACATGCCCCGGGCATGTCGAACAGTAATAGATTCGTTCAGCTCTGGTTCCTACATTCAAAACATAATAAAACTGCAATATGAAATACATTGCAACGGACGCCAAGTTTTCACACGTTATTTCAATGGTTCAGGCTCATGAAGGAAAAATAAACATCGTATTATTTTATAAGTGGGTGTGACTTATCAAAATAATAAAATATTTTGTAAATTTTTTTGAGAAATTAATTTTTTGGATGAAATAAACGATAGAGAAAAAGTAAAAAGATATCACCAAAATTCATACGTGCAAAATCAGAAAGTGTCATAGTCAAAGCATTGAAGTCAAAAGATAGATGACGCTGGTAAACAAAACTGATTCATCTTAGCACATTTCATGGTTTCAGGTTCACGAAGTAATCGTATTAACCGATATTTCAATATATCCAATTTTCATGTAAGCGGGCTTAACTTGCTTAAATATTATTTAAATGATAAATTAGAGTACACAGTTCAAAAACAAATTGTTTTTTTTTAAAAAGAAAATAAAGATAAAATATTGTTCACGAAATAGAAAATATCAACTGTAATGGACAATAGATGCCTCTAGTGAATGATGCCCTAGTAAACCGAAACTAATTTTGATTGGAACGCGTAATTAACGAAACCGAAACTTAAACCGGACGTTAATATAGCAATAATGATCCAGCTTCACGAGAACGAAATAAGTAGAAATTATTTTAACCGATATTTAACTGTATCGAATTTCACTCTGATTGAACTTAATTGTAACAAATTTTATCAAAATAATAACTCACAATATAAATTTTTTGCAAAAAAAAAAGAAGAGATAAACATATTGCTTAAATATGCATCACTGCAGAAATTAGTGTCTTGAATCAACAGCAGATGACAGTAGTGAAAACATTTTTCTTTGCTTTGAATTCTTAACTAAATTACGAGCAATTTTGATACATGATTACTGGTTACTCAAATAATATGTTAGAGAAATTTCAAAAGCCCCTCATTATCCACAATAATAAAAATAAGACTAAGAGCAATCGACCTGTTGCGGGAAGACGTTGAAAATCCAAAGCCATCAATTTTGAGGGCAATTGACCGAGCTACGATGGGGAGATTCAATTGAAGTATTTAAGATTTTCATTGAGATTGATATAATGGACCCATGAAATATTGGTGCACTGACATTCGCCAGTTTTGGTTGGTTAGGAATAATACTAGGTTGTGTAGCAGAGAGTTTTTTTCTAATAAGGTTGTAAATGCATGGTATAATTTTACCTTCTGTTGTCATGAATATCCCCCTTCCCCCCTCGATAGACACCACCACGCCTTTAAGCGGTATTAAAAATTCCACTGATCCACATCATAGCTGCACAGGGAAAATCACTCGACCCTCTATAAAATTCCACACTTTTTTTCGAGAAGAATATTTTTTTCCGATTATGTGCAGGTGATAGTGTCTCCGCCCCCCAGTTCTGAGAATAATAAATGAAAAAAACAACCGAGGAAGCAAAAATACTCTGCTGGCTCTTTCTATTATTTATACTGTACGCGTATTCCTGCTCTACTTTACAGGGGTATGAGAAAACACCACCGTTTCTTTCCTTCTGTTATCAAACTTTGAGCAAACGCTGACTCCGCCCACCGGCAATTGATCTGACATATGGAGGGAGGGAAAAAACAGGTTTGCGAAAAAAACGTGCGTCACAGAGATTTCTTGGCTTTGCATTGCTGAAATAAGAGGATTTTAAAGAGGCGAGATATCTCTTAATTGCCGAAATTCAAGACATCAAGTCTCTCACGTGAAATATCTCTTCATTGCCTCTAAGAGGGTAAAAAAGAAATGATAAGCTTGGAGGGAATAATCGAGAAGCTAACCATACTTAACTGAGTGACAGCTATATTTTCATGATCAGTTTATTTTACCTTTGGTTATTTTAGTTTATTTCCTAACTTGTTGCTGTAATGATTTGATAACTTGATTAGTTGATCATAATAGGATTGACCATGAGTTATTAATGTCCACCGTCAATCAACTGCTTCGACAAGGAAGGACCAGCACATACGTACCCAAAATTTTCTCAAGGGAGGGGGGGGGGGCATTTCAATTTTTTTTCTCCAGAAGGGGTGGGTCTCGGCTTGGAAGTGGGTAAACTTCCCTTTGCATACGCCAGTGGGCACCAGTATGGTTTAGTAAGGAACAACTCCAGGTTGTGGTGACGCAGGGAGTTTTTCTGTAATAGGGTTGTTAATAAATGGAATAGCTACTCCCCACGTAGTGACACGTTTAAAAAGAAATACGATGTACACGTTGGGGTAAATCGAGAAGCTATCCATACTTCAGATAAGACAATCATAATCTTTTTATGGGCAGCCTACTAGTATATATTATTAATTACTTTCGAGATATATGCATTTGCAGTATTTTAGTTATATTTGACACCCACATTTTTCATGGGAATCCTTTTTTACTTTTATTGAATAAGGGGAAGTTGTTATTTGCCCGTAAAAGAGGTGTGATCGAATGGGGAGGGCATTTTTCCATTAGGGGGGGGGGTCTTTACTGTATTCATATTTTTCTTTTTTACCGAAATTTCTAGTTTTATCTGTTTTTTTTCTCATACACCTCGTCAGACAATCTGTCTGTTGTAGCTTGTGGCTTCAGATTTCGTATCAGTATTAATTTCAAAGTAAAAATGCAAGATTCTGGACCATTTTGTTTCGCTGTGCCGCCATCAGCTACCAACCCCCTCCCCCCTCCCCACTCAAGTGGCTCACGCTTTTCAAAATATTGAGAGCTCCTGTTTTACAGGAAAATAGTAAAAAAATTTCATTCTCACGGGGTGTTCCATATCCTAGTAATGTAAAAAAAATGTTTTCTCCTCCTAGAAAAAAAAAATCAGACACCATTCTTTTCTTCTAAGGCATCCCCAAGTATCCTCCCCAACCCACCATTTTATACTGCAGCTGTAACGGGAATGGTTTTTTTTTCACCCATCCAATGCAAGGTCATGAGCATATAGAAGTTATGGAGGCTTCCCGTTACGTCTATCCAGATGATATTTATATAATCGCATATGTATATATGGATCACATATTACGACTCGATGAAGGAGAAGTAGTCAATTCTCAGAGGCTGTGAGCTCCGTAGTCAAAACAAATCTTTTTCATGGTAAAAGAGCAGAATGGTTGTTATGTCATTCGAAAGTCCCTTTGGGCCCCATAAAGTGTCTGGTGCACAGCTATGTTTGTTCGTTGCAAATTCTTTGCGATTCAATAATAGAAAAAAAAAAACTTTCCTGTATAAACAAAAGTCGTATTTGAATTACTTATTTGGTTTTGCCGTGATACACGGTTTCTGAAATGTTCTTATTTTGCTTATAGTGAGAAAATCTTTTCTCAATTTTTCGAATACAGTTTTAGGTAAAAGTACAATTGAGTATAGAGGCGTACGCAAGAGGGGGTGCTCAGGGGACCCACGCACCCCCTCCCAAACCACCCAAAGATTAGAAAAAAAATTAATATTTCGGTTAAACAATTAAAATATCGAAAGAAAATTCCCTTATATGCTATATTAACCATCTTCTGCTAACTTTAGTGATTTTTGAAGTGTGGTGACTCAAATTTTTGTGCCCCCCCCCCTTCCAAATACCGATCCTGCGTACGCCCCTTATTGAGTACAAAATTATTGAGATGAAAGATCTTTTCATTTTCAAATATTCTACGTATGAGTGTGTACATATTTTTTATAGCACTGGTAATAACGAAATTATTCGAAACAAAGTGCAATTTTTTCAAGTTAAAAAGGATCTCTTAATATGTTTTGACATTGGCTGCACTAGTGTGAACAGTATATACCGTATAGTTGCTAGCGCATCATATGAAACCGTTATTTTACAGTTTGTTTTATCGCGCCAGTCTATCGTCTAGACCAGTGATTCCCAACGTGGGCGTTAACGCCCCCTGGGGGGGCGATGGAATGTTCCAGGGTGGCGGTAGAAGCTACAGGTATAACATAGGATCCTATGGGTTAGATTGCGTTGGGGGGCGATGGGAGAAAAAAATTTCTGAAGAAGGGGCAAAAAGACAAAAAAGATTGGGAACCTATGGCCTAGTCCGTAGTTTCCCAACCTTTTTTCTCCCAGCTCCCCCCAACGCAATCTCACCCATAGAATCCTATGCTATACCCGTAACTTCTACCGCCCCCCTGGAACATTCCATCGCCCCCTATTGGGTGTTAACGTCCACGTTGGGAATCACTGGTCTAGTCCATACGTGCTCAATGCATGACCATTGGGTGAATGTGGCCCTCGAAAGCATTTGATGTGGCTTGCGACCTCAAACCTAATTTTGCAAAAAATGAACAGAGCAGCACATTTACATATCACTTGAGCAACCCGCGGCATATCACTAGATCTCTTAAGTGCCCCACAGCTTATTTTCAGATCACTAAAGCGGTCCACGGCGCTTTTATAGATCACACAAAAATAACCCGCGGCACATTACCAGATCACTCAAGCGGTCCGCGGCATATTTCCAAATCACTCCAGTGACTCACGGCACATTTACAGATCACTTCAGTGACCCGCAACCCCTTTTCAGATCACCCAAGCGGTCCGCTGCACATTGCAGATCACTCAAGCGGGCCACTGCACATTAACAGATCACTCATTAATTAACGTGACACATTAGCAGATCACGTGAGAGTAATCCATGGCACATTTCCAGATCACTTGAGAGTAATCCATGGCACATTTCCAGATCACTTGAGAGTAATCCATGGCACATTTCCAGATCACTTGAGAGTAATCCATGGCACATTTCCAGATCACTCAAGCGATCCCTTTAAAAGAGGATAAGCATCAACAGCTAGTTTATCAACAAATAATTTATAGACAAAAGTAGATGCGAACCGTGTGTGTGTATATACGGCTTTGTTGCATTATTATATATATTTTTTTTTTTGAAGGACTACGATATTAACACTGGTAGAAAAGGCACACATGCGAATCTGCCGTAATCTAGATGTTTTCGTGTCTTTGGGTTACTTGGTGTCAAATAGTCACCTATCGGCAAGAATTTTAACTATTTTTTTTTATGTCACAAAAAATCCGAATCTCCCAGGTCTAAGGGTACAAACTGCAACTCTCTCGGTATGTTAATTTGTTGATGTTTTATGATTTTTCAAAATTCGTCCAAATTTATGGGCATTCTTTATCTGAGTCTCAAAATTTTCAAGCCTGTAAGCAGAACAGTTAAAAGCAAGAATTTTAATACAGATGTCTCTCGACGATACTTTGCCCAAATGTCACGGATTAAATTTATTTCAAGTACAATTAAGAAAAGCGCAAATTTTACTAATTGACATTTTTAATTGATTCGGGGTCGTATAAAATTTTAATGTTTTTATATTTTACCCAATTATTATTTTATTGGAGGCAACAATTGATGAATGGCGAATGACAATTACCAACATTTTCGTTTCTTCTCATTATTCTGAAAGAAATTTCTCGTAACATTTGGATTAAAAATTCTTGATTTTTTTTTACCACTTTTTTATGTTTTAATCATTTCAGACCCTGTGCCACAAATGTGTGTGTGGGTTGCTTTTTCTCACTGTAGAATTTTTGCTTTTGATTTCAGAGAGTCAAACCCTAACTTAAGGGATTGCGTAAGTTTATAGTTAAAAATATGGTGAATATGAAGTTTAGGGACTCTTATCAGAGGAGAGCACTTAAAGTTGAACTTTCAGGGGTTTTTAAGATGGCTTCCATGAGAAAGTGCCTCAGGGAAAAGTGTGATAAATTACATAAAATGTGGCAATAAAAAAGTTTAAAATTTTAGAAAATAAATATTTGCTGACATGTTTTTAATGCCTCTTTTGAGTATCAAAAATGCAAAAACATTTTGAAAAATTCAAAAAATGAATGTTCGGGTCTGAAAGGATTTTAATAATCTGGTCTCGAAAAAAAAGGCAAAAACCAAGAAATTCAATCAACGATGTATCGGCGAATTTCCTCCCCCCCCCCCCCAAAATCTCATGGGGTGAATTTATTTTAATGCAATGAAGAGATGCTCAAATTTTATGGTTAGGAGCCGTATTAAAATTATAATTTGTATATTTTCTTCAATTATTATTGTACGGAGATGCTACTATCACACACACTAGTGGAATTTTGTTAAATTTTTCTATTTTTATCGATAATTTTTCCTATTTCATTTATTTTAGAATGAACCGTAAAATTTTTATTCTTTTCGGACACGTTTCGTGCAAAAACAAGCACTTTTCTTCAAGATGCCATCATCAAGTCGGATATGATTTGCTATTTTATCGAGTGTTTTGCAAAAAAGTATCCGTCATTGTTAATTTCGTCACATTCACGAGAATTTATTTGTAGATAGATCCTACTGCTTAATGATGATTTAGAAGGATTATATACTATACCCGTACTGCATTCCCTTAATGAGACCTGAGACATAGACGGCTGGTATATACTTTCGGGAAATTAATCCATCCGCTACGTGACGACAGAGATAACTTTTTCCATACATATGCATAGAAAATAAATCTCAAAGGAAGAAGCTTGTTAATCATAGGAATAGGCTTCATTAAAAAAAAAAAAAAGAAACGGGACCTAAAAAAACGTTTTAGCTTTCTCTCAACGACAGATTTCGTCCGGCTAGTTTTTGAACGCAGTGTGACATTTGATTCTCGTTTGCAGCAGCAGCAGCAGCAGCGCAGCAAATAATGAACGAAAAAAAAAATTAATTGGGCCACTTAATTACATTTTTTTATTGCTTTCACATAAGATTTAAATCATGCAAAAAAATCGTCCTTGGGGTTCTCTCTCTCTTCCTCTTCTCTCTCAAGATTTCTCGTACTTCCACATGACACGAGAATTCGGAATTGGCGTGCATAAGTTATTTTCATTTATGCGTAGTACTACTAGTAGTGGCGACACGTGTCTTTGGACTTGCTTATCCAAAGTGTTATTTCTTACTCAAAGGGTTACACGAATTACGTAAGGAGAATATTTCATCTTTGATCACAGGACAGCTTCGAAGTTGGTGCTCTTCAACGTTCCACGATGGGATATGGCGCAAGACAGGCAGAAAAACAAAAGCACTGGATTGTAATGGTCATATTCCATCGTATATTGGTATCATAGTAAGCACTTGAAATCAGTCGCAATATCCGAAAATTTACTTGAATCTCCCTTGAATGACAAGAGAGAGAGAGAGAGAGAGAGAGAGAGAGAGAAATTGTATCATTAGTGATGACATATTTATCTCTAAAAGAATATTGTCTGCAATGATAAATGTTTATACTCTGAGTGCTCCCTCGTTATTTACTTAAGTGCTTATTACCCTCATTATCTTTTAAAGGTCATGGTGGTTTTCCTGATAAAACTGTGGCTAATTTTGATATGACATCTACGTATTAATTGGAATCAGCTAATTGGAGAATTAAAAAAAAAACACATAGAATTTTAAAAATAAAAACTTATTTCACAAATAAAATAAATGAAATAAATTTCACAAATAAAATAAATGAAATAAATTTCACAAAAGCGTCAGTATTTTGCTCATAAAGTATCATCAGAAATCCAGTTAATATCTGAAAATAGACTTTGGTTGTATTTTAAAACATCAAGGTGTAATCGGACTTGACTGATTTTTTTCAAAATTTCATGAAAATTACCAAAAAAAAAACAAAATTAAACAAATTTTTAACAAAAAGACAACTGTTGCTTTGCGCAACGCTTTCTTTAATTTTTTTCTGGTAATTTTCATGAAATTTTTGGATGAGACGAACATTTCGGGTAGTTAAAACAGCTTATGAGTGCTTTTTTGAAAATTTTCTTTACAAGGAATTTTTTTTTTTAATGATTTTTGAAAAACTAAATTTTCAGAAATTTCATCCTCTTTTTTAATCTGGAAAATTTTTTTTCATTACAATATATATGAACAGAAATAAGTTTTTTTAAATACAAAAAAAAATTATTTTACAATTTATTTTTTTTTTTGGCACATGGTGTATAAGGTTTCTTGTAATCATAATTAAGGAGCCACTTCTCTAAGGATAGATTCACCTTTTAGTTCAAAGATATACGTGTCGCATGGGGAGGGGGGGGGTTTGCGACTTAACGCAACGCAGGATCGACCTTTGGGGGGCACAAGGAATTTCTTCGATTGAAATCCTGAATTACCAATCTTCAAAAACCATTTAAATTAACAGTAATGGATATAGAAACAGGGTATATAACAGGAATGGATAAGATCTGGGAAGTACACACAATCACCTATGAATGTGATAAATTCATCAAACTTAACAAAATGGTCGGTTATATTGCATAATAACCGGCGATTATTGTTAATCCCAAATTTATCACATTTACCACAACGCGTCTATTATACATTCAAATGAAGGCTGAAGGCCTTCCACGGCTGAGAGTAACGGCGCCGTTAAGCATTCTTGAGATATCATTGATCTTTCTGTTATTATTTTTCCCTCACAAAAACCTTACCCCGAAATAAATAAAATTTATTCTAGAACATCTTTTTTTTTTTCAAGTTGTTTGACTGGCACAACACATTAAGGTTTATCTGTTTACATACTTGATGCTTTTCAGGAGCCAACACTTCTCTGAATCAATAAAGGACGTCGTTTTTGGACCTGAAAAAATAATGATTTCCATTGAAAAGAAAAAAAAAAACTTTTTTTGCCTCCAATTATTTTCTCCAAAAATAACTCTTTTACCACACATGATAAAGTTTCATTTTTTGGTAGAAAAAATAATAATTTTTTTTCTTGGGTTTCTATCACATTAATATTTTTCAGCCTTTTCACCCGTCCGGAACTTTAAAATAATAATGTGTTCTAGAGAGAGAGAGAGAGAGAGGGCAGTGTTTCTTAACCTTTCTGAACACACGGACCAGTAAAATGTCTGAAACAAATTGACGGCCCACTTATGTCCCTTATTATGGGCATTTTTTTAATTTTCGTTGTTTCGATTTTATTTATACATTTTTCCGTTTTTTTTTTCAATGATAATTATTTGAATTTGTAATTATTACCAAAGTCTTAAAACATACACACACACCATTTATATTATGCTAATTATGGTAGAGATTATAAAGAATCACCTCACATATTTGTCAAGTTTAACGTTTTGTCTGCAATTTTAGTAGTAAGCGACATTGCTGTTCCGTATCATACGGATTATTATTTAAGATCTCAGTTTAAATGAAACATGGTCGAATATTTTTTTGTGAGGTACTCTACATTTTTGTTGATGATAAGATTTGTATATAGCTGCGATTTGTAGCAGCCCTTATTTCCACACCCTTAAGCAATTTTTTCAATGATTGGTAAATTTCATTTGAAGCAATAAATTGCAATTTTTGGCAAAATTTAGTGATATCCCGTATTTAAGAACGCTATTTCATGCATTCTCCTGAATGAGATAATGTATGGTGAATCTAACTATGAATGTATAGTTTTATTTAAACCTATATTGATATTACTAATATCAATTACACAATGAGTGAATAATTTTATCATATCCACATGCGGACCATCTATGCCATCGTTGCGGACCAGAGGTGGTCCGCGAACCATAGGTTCAGAAACGCTATTCTAGGACATGTTGGAAAACGTGGAACCTCAGGGTTCCAGGAGTGGTTTTCTGAGGTTCCGTGAAAGAGTATTCAAGTCAAAAATTAATAGTAATTTTTCATTAAATTCTTACTTATTCAACATAAAACTCTCAAATATGAATTAATTTGGCACGAAGAGGCTGTTTTCAAATTATATTTAGACCATTTTAAACATTTTCCGAGATTTACTTTTCCGATAGATGGGATAAACCTATTTTTTTTTCGCGAAATTTCCGTTTTCCTTCACATGAAAATAGAAGGGGCGAGCTGTTGTATTATGTTGCGATATTCTTATTAGTATTATTGTTGAAAAGGCAGAAAAATAAATCTCCTAATGACATTAATTGAATCAAAATGAACTTATCAGGAAATCTTTGAGTCGATGGTATCATAAAACTTATCTCTTGTTGTCGATTGCTTGAAGGAAAAATAAATATCATTATACGTTTTATACGCGCATAAAAATCAACGAGTTTCTCGTTTTTTTCCTCATTGATGATCAGTGATTTTCCTATTTGTGGTAGAGCGAGTGACATACGCAGTACTACTCCATATGTATAAAATAAATGCATGGTTTTCAATGAACCTTGCTGCTGTAGAACAGAAACTTATATATGTATACAGGGTGTCCTCTAAGTCCTGATTAAGCCTTTATCTTATTAACCGTTCGTCGTATGTGTGTATATATACACACACGTTTATATATATAGAGGTGCGGTTACATAATTTAAAAAAATGCTCAAAATATGTTCAAGAATCACTCTGTACTAGTTTCAAAAGCAAAAATACAGTATGTCAAAAAATAAAATAAAAATTTAAATTTTTATACTGTACCCCGTCCTCTAACTTCCAATTAGAAAGTTGTTTCTCCTTTCTCTTCTGAGGCAAAAAAAAAATCCATGTTGTCAAGTGCATTATTTGTTCAGATATTTGAATTTAAAAGTCGTAAAAAAGTTGAGAAAGAACAGCGTAAATCAGGGAAAGAAGCGTTGTCCGTTAGTTTAAGCTGTTCTTTCATAACTTTCCCCCGATTTTTGATCAAATATCTAAGTGAGTATTGCACTTGGAAACATGGAATTTTTTTTGTTGGCTTCAAGAGAGACAGTTCAACAACTTCCTAATTGGAAGTTAGAGCACAGGGGGACCGTATAAAAATTTATATTTTTTATTTTATGACGCACTGTATTTACACTCTCGAAATTATATATAACACATTTCAACGTACCGATAATATTCATTTGGTAGTTTTATAATTTTATTACTTATTTCTGATATTGTTTCAGCGAAAGAAGATGAACGTAATCTCAAAAGTCCTGTTTCAGAGGACATCCAGTTTAAGCCGAAGGAAGAAGGAGCTGGTGTCCAACTGCAGCGTCAGGTCACCCTACTGAGTGCTGTATTCCTCATTGTTGGGACTATGATAGGTAACGGACTTTTCACGTTCCTTAACAAAACACTTGAAGAAAAAACTTCAAAAAACTTCTCTACTAATATTAATCCTTTAAGCGGCATCGACGTGATATCTCACCTTCTTGTAAGAGCCTCCTATTTTACCATTGATAAGCCCAGATATTTTGCGAAATTGATTCCTCAATGAAACACTCTTTCCCTATACCCTTTAATTTGCACCTACTGAAAATCGCAAGAAATCCTACTTCATTAAAAGTGATGTGCCATTTTAAAGGGATTTTAGTGATTTCTGCTGCGCAGCTTAAAGGGTTAGTATTCGTTGTTATTTCAGGAGAGAAGGACTCTTCGTTTCATCTCTCGATTAACATTGCTTTATAAAATTTTCCATGGTCAGTTCAACATGGATACTTCTGGTATCTTAGCCAAACCATCCTACATCTCTAGAAGACTCGACCATTCCCTTAAAATAAAACCTATTTTTGCTTCCACTGACTGCTTTAAATACAGCTTCTTTCCTCATACCATTGGTGAATGGAACAAACTCCCAAGCTCTATTGTTGAATCTCCCTCTATCACTAGTTTTTTATCCATCATCAAACAATATCTTTGTCATTCTCAATCGCATCCTCTTGTATAGGCCCAAGGGCCAACAATATTGTATAAATAAATAAATAAATAAAGGGGGAAAAGATAGATTATACAGTATTACATTTCCTAGACCTCGACAAAGCCTCTCGAGTAAACGACTGTGACGTTTCGTCTGGTGTAACAAAAAGTACGTTTAATGTCTCAGGGCTTTCATTAAACTAACCGAAAAGATAAGGTCATCTATACAAATTTGTTATTGAAATCAGTCACCACACAGTTGATAAATAGATACAGTGCTGGTAGGACCAAAAATTGTGAAAACAAGAAAGTTACAAGAAGACTATTAGTTACTATCAACTGCACATGCTGTAACCGTCTAATTATAGCCAAGGGAGAAAAAAATACCAAACACTGAAAACGTACATTTCTTTGCTTCATACAAAGTTTAAAAACAAGTTTTACATAAAAGTTTTAAAACAAAATACAAAATTGATATTTTTAGGGGAAAAAAATTACTAGAATGTTGAACGCGTTTCAAAAGTGTTCTTAATTGCTGTTCTGGTTTCCTGGTTAGAAAAAAAAAAAGACGAAACATTTACCGACGTCAAGCTCGAGTTTGTGGACGCATCTTCTTACGTAAAAGACCTGAAAAGAAAAAGTTTAAGATGGGTAAAAAAAGACACACACACAAACATCGCTTTCCTTCCCGATTTTTGTTTGTATCTTATTCGGTCGAGAGAAGAGACCATCTTGTCTTCCTAAACTTTTTTTTTTCAGACATTTTAGTGTAGGTGAGGGGAACGTGAAATGCAAATGTCTTCGTCTGGCTTTGCGCCAGTATTCATCCCAATCCGTTACTTTTTCCTCCCAAACTACTGTAAAAATTCTTTCTGACTAAAACTCTACTTTGCCATTCATCTTTAATGAATCTGGAACAAATTACACCGACAAACACAGAATGTTTTTACGGTTTTTTCCCTCTATAAAACTTTTAATACATTGTGGGTGAGATGTCCTGATACATTTTAAAAACGAATCAAAAATCAACCAGTTAACATAAGGTGCGGTCGCACTGAAATAATTATCATGGTCTATAGATAAACCATAGAGCAGAAATCTTCAACGCATGGGCCGTGAGCCACAATTGGCGCAATTAACTTTTGTCGTGGCCCGCCGGTCATTTTTAGAAAATGGTTGAAAATCACTGGAGCAGGTTATCTCACCTATAGCTATTCAATATACTGCAAAAAAGGGTAAAGATGACGCATGCGTCGGCCTGCTATATCCAATGGCCTTCTTGAGGGACGTCACGAACTTCGCGCGGAGGCCTTCTGCTATAGATGGCGTTTGTAAAAATGGGTTAAACCAGCGTTTCCCGTACTTTCTGAATCCAAGAACCAGTGAAATGTCTAAAACAACCCGACAGACCACAACTTGGAACGTGATGGTGTCCCGTATTTTACGGAACTGTTGGAATGACCAGATTTTGTACAATTGTCCCGTTTGTTTTCAACTAATTTGTAATGTTTTCTAAACTCTTGAATGATGGCAATTTTTATAGCTTATAAATCATATTTTGATTATTATGAATGTAGAACTACATTTCAATTCACAGTGATTTCCGGTATACCTTCATTTCCTAACCATTTGTAATTTTTGGGAAATTTTATCAAGAATTGTTGATTCTGCAGACTTTTACAGCATCGTTTTCCGGTGACAGTTGGCGATGCTCCGTATTTTACCGTATTTAAGCATATATTTTATTATATTAAGTATATATTTTAGAAACCTTGATATTTAAGATCTCTGCTTTCCGTATTTTTCCTACTAAAATACGGTCACTGAGTCAAAACAGATTTTTATATACTGCGATTTTCAACAGCCCTTTATTTCAGCAATTTTGGCAATAATTAGCAAATTTGTCATAATTTACACTTTTTGGCTACAATTAGTGATATCCTGTATTTAGGGTCGAAATTTCTTGATTTTTTCTCGATGGGTGACACCAAATATGAAGCTATACTTTTAATTTGAACCCACATAAGGATATTATTAGTATCAATTACAACAATTGAAGAATTTTAAGATTGATATTTGGATGTAAATTATCAAGTCTGCTTGCAAACCACCTTTATCAGCATCGACGACCACCTGTAGTCCGCGGACCATAGGTTGAGAAACGCTGGGTTAAACTGAAGATGAAACCGTGACATTTTAATATCATAGTGAATTAAAATCACTATTGTGGATTAATTAATGAATAGTCTTTTATAATACATTAAGATGCTTTTGCAAAGGCACCCATCATGTCAATAGTTTAGTATAATATTAAAACACTGTATATAAACTCTTATTTAGACACAAACATTATTTCACTAAAAACTATAGATATGACAATATTTAGGCATTTGCAGTGTATGAAGCTTCACTGGGAGACAAAATATGGTTCAAAACAATAATTGCATTTGCTATATTGAACCTTCTCAAATTTGGGTTTGGGCATGAAAGCGTGAAATATTGGACAGCAGTTTATTGTGCAGCAAAGTAATGAGAAAACTTTTACAAATACAAATACAACGCCACAACAGGCAAAATGGCCAACGAGGTGGCTGATAAAAAGATGCCCATAAAGATATGGATGTCATATATTTCGAAAATACAGCAACCCAATTAAAAATGCAATTAACACAAATTATAAACAATAAATATAAAACAATTATAAACAAAACATTATAAACAACCTTCACACGGAGAAGGGTAGTTGTAATAATGTATGACACTCAAAATTTGGAAGGCAGATGACAGCACCAGCAAGAAAAAGAAAGAAATAAGAACAACTCTGCTAACATAAATACGTAGGAGGTCACACATACACTCAGAACACACATTCTGCACCGATTCGTTTGAGGAAAGTATATGAGAGAGGCGCGTGTACGGTTAAGTAACAGTAGTATGACTGTATTTGATCAGTCCAAAACTATCGGAAGTAATACTGAATATTTTAGATCTTAATTTCTCTATATTAGTATCGAAAAAGTAATTGAAACTGCCAATATACAGTATTATGAAAGTCTTATTAAATTCTGCTGTTTCCCATAGGATCAGGTATATTTATATCGCCGAAAGGAGTGCTTCAAAGATCTGGATCCGTCGCTATGAGTCTGATAGTATGGGCCGGTTGCGGTCTGATCGCTCTCTTAGGTATGTACATGTTTGATATAACTGTACACATACGTGAATTGATATAACGATGTTTATCTTCAAACTATTTTTCGAGATAGACATCGGGAGTTGCGTTCATTTACTAACTGTCATGAATTTTACTTGTGCGCAGGTGCCTTATGTTACGCCGAACTCGGTACAGCTATTCCTGTATCTGGAGCGGAATATTCATATTTTCTTCACGCATATGGAAAGAGGAGTCGTTTCGGACCAATACCCGCTTTTCTGTACCTATGGATGTGTTCCATGATCATCAAGACGACTGCCGTTGCGATCATGTTGCTCACTTTCGCCGAGTACATCGTCACCCCGTTTTTTCCTACCTGTGAATCGCCAGAATTAGCGAAGAAACTCTTTGGCCTCTTTGCTATATGTAAGTTTGTAAACTACGAGAAGCATGTCCGTAATGTGTGTGTGTGTGTGTCTTGTCAGTTGAATTATAAAAATGATTCCACTGAATTCGGAAATAATTTTGATGAAAATAATTTCAACATTCAATCGAATACTTTTTTTTTCACTTGTGAGAATTAATTAATTAACTTATGAGATACTATGAAATCTAGGTACATTGATACTCGATATAACGATAAATCCCTCTGCAACGATGTTTTTTTCAAATCTTGTTTGAAATCGCCTATATTCTAATGTTAAACTCTTTACAATGCAACGATATCCTTTATTACAATAAATCCGTCTGTAAATATATTTTTGAAATGATTTCGCAACTGCTACAACGATGTTCTTGATATTTTGCTCAAAATTATTTTCAATAGTTTTTTTAATTACCTCATTAAAACAATTTATAAAATAATTATAGAATATATTTGTGTAATTATACAATAATAATTGTACAGTACATTCGAAAAAAACTATAGTATCATTGATATTTTGCACCATTTACCCTCTGAAAGTGTAAAATGAAATGAATGTAATGATGATGAATGTAAAATGAAAAGGCAATGAAGTTGCCATGAAATTACTTTCTGTGTAATACAGTAAAGTAGTGTGCGGTAAACTACTTTACAAGATAATACAACTAACTGAATTTAATTCATCAACTATATTTAATTCCATTTTTTTGTAGCAAATAAATACTCATACATATATTTTATGTGGTATTAAAAATGAAAATTCAGAAAAGATGCCAGCAAAAGTATAAATTTGCTGGTGCCTGATGATAACGCTACCTCTCGATATAACCTTTCTACAACGATATATTTTCCTATTTCGCAGAGTATTGTTGTATCGAGGTTTTTCTAAAATTCTTCGAGAATATCAAATGAGTAGTCTAATATTGTGATTGTATTCCTTTTTTGAGAGATGAAAGGTGACGTCGATTGATGTTTATTTTGAGAAATTGGAGAAGAAAAGTTTCACTTGTTTTTGATGCTGATAGAAATCGGAAGCTTTTGTAAACAACAGGGAAACAGAGGCTTCTTTAAATTCGATTCTGTAAAGAAGATAAAGAAGTCACAGATTAAGACAACTTTGTCGTCACTTAGTTTAGATTGCGCTAATTGGTTACATGAAAGATATCCAAAACTGCTAATTTTTTCCCCCTCTTTTGCCTTTGGATCTTGGAATAAAACTTCACTAGTGAATCATCCGTGAAAGCAGGTCACGTAGGCTATTCATTATAATTAAGCATCTTCTCTCGTATAAACACTCTTTCTCTTTGACTTTTTAGGCCACTTATTTTCATTTAAAATATATTTCCTTTGTCCTCCGCCCCTTCTTAGACTAAAACTCACTTCTCTTGATGTTCTTGAGAATTTCGAAAATTACGAAGTATGAACACAGTTCCGTATTGGTACTAATGTATCAATACCGAACTGTAGTACTGAAAACAGACATCCAGTCATTTACGCATTTTTGCATTTTGAAGCAGATGCTTCTAAGTTAAAAATTGCATTACCACCTTATAAGTATAAAGAGATAATTCGGCTTTTCAAGAGAACTCAATATTTTTCATACAAATAGGGCTACAAATACAACCGGCAAAAAGCCGAACGAGGTAGATAGAAAGGTTGCCTATAAAAAATATGGTTGTGATTCTTCTGTTTGCTGTTTGATGGACACACTCTTAAAAAAAGAACTTCACAAAGATTAGGGGATAGCAGACACAACATAAAAACAAAACTTCAGCATCCGTAACGCATGCATACGTTGAGGGCTGCTTATACAAAACTTTCCCGCATGCAAAATTCATTAAACGTTCCTCAGATGAATGCTTAAAAGATGCATGGCTGGTTTAGCATTAATACTTGACAGCCATATTGAACGTGAAAACACTACTGTTTTGCGTGTAACATCGATTACCTGTAAACGTCGTTGTTTTAATTGATACATTCGTGCAATGCGTCGTTCTCTTATGTTATTCTACATTGTTTTGTGCACGCCAAAACGTTGTAAAAATCTACTTGAATAAACGATATTTATTATGTATATTTTTTTCCCCTTTCCAGGCTTCATAACCTTCATCAACTGCTACAGCGTTAAACTGGCGACGAGAATGAACAATTTCTTCACAGTGGCTAAACTGCTCGCCATAGCAATCGTCGTTATTGTTGGAATAGTGCAATTTTCTCGTGGTATATATAAGCTCAATCTTTCTTCAATATTTTTATTTTATTGGTGGCACAAAAACACTCATTTAAAAAAAGAGCAATGTTGTTAAAATAAGTACAAAACATATACGTTATTTTCTTAACCCTCTATAGTTCACCCCCACGAAAATGTTTTTCCTTTACAAATACGGATATAAATGTGTGCTATTAACATATTTTTAATTGAAAGAATACATATCAAAATTAATTTATTAAAAAGGATTTTTTAATTAGTTATAATTGAAAAAATTAAGGGTAAATATACAGTTTTTTGTCTCTATTTTACTGTTATCCATAGAGTGATAAAATTCTCTTTAGCGCAGTTGATTAGTTTTAAAAACAATAACCCCATGTACAACACTTTTTTCAAAAATGTGAAAATGTTCTTTGTCACATTAAAAAAAATCAATTCATAATTTTTGGGTATTTTCCATTGCAGGCCATACTGAACATCTGGTAACTGGATTCGTTGGGACTACGACGTCTTTCGCAGAGTTGGCGACGAGTTTCTACTACGGACTCTGGGCGTATGATGGATGGTGAGATATGAAAACGGTCAAGCCATAAATATTTAGTGCATATGTTTACCCACTTAGATATACACCATTATTATTTTATTTTCTTCGTCGTTTAGGAGGAATTTGCTTGTTGTAGTTCAAAAATCTCACATTTACGGCTATTTACTTTTTCTCTATCTTTGTTTTCTTCAATGAGACTACAAAATTATTTTGTGAATCTCGTCGAGACAATGTAGCCTGCGTGTTATTTCCATTTGTTCATGAAGTTATGAATTTTTTTTGGGGGGGGGGGAAAGAATTGATTTTACCTTTATCCTTATACAATTGAACTTGGTTAATTCGAAGTTTAAAGTCACTGGAAAAAGTTCGAATCTAATTAATCTATCCTGAATCCATAAAATGACTACAAATCACTCTTTAATCATCAATATTCACATAGAATAATAATTATCAATTATTAAAGTTTGATCATCAGTTAGAAACTGTTTCCCAAACTTTAACGATTGATAATTATTATGTATAATTGATCTTATCTGTTACATTAGTCCACTGTTCTGGATTCAGCATTACTGAAGAATTTCTTCACCATATTCAAAACCACATTTACGGAAACAGTTCATAATCAACAGTTTTGAAACTGTTTCACAACTTATTATTCCTATGCTGTCAAAGAAATATACAGGGTGATTTAAAAATAATCATTGGATTTCAAACTAATATATTTCAAAAAGTATTACAGATAACAAGATGAATAATGCCTCGCAAACAGCAGAGACATCTCAAGTTTTCCCCCCACTACTTATAAGTGTTCTATGTGTCCTTTCGTTACGCGGCATACATATACACGATAGTCCAATTTATTCCCATGTAGCGAGTCAGTAGCCTATTGATGTTCGTAAAAGCGGTGGTAATTCGGTTCTTTCAAAGTAACTAGCTGTGGAGGCACGTACACATCGTCTTTAATAATGAAACCCTAAAGGAAAAAGTCACAAACAGTAAAAGATCAGGAGAGCTTAGAACCTGATGTTCAGTTCCATAATACACAGAACATAACTGTTCTCCATATTTGCTTCGGTACGTTCATTGTACGGAAACAAGAGATGAAGGTGTCGCATATTCCAAAACACAAAACACTTTTGGAATATTGAATGCATGGGAATAAAAATTTAACCTTTGCTTCTTCATACCATGTTTACTATTAAACAGCACAATTTACATGATTCAAGTTATATTTTTTTTAAACCCGGTGGTTTTTTTGAATCGCCCCGTACTTACATCAACGTGCCATAATTTGTATTTTTCAAAACTTTCCATACTCTTAACGAGGATGGAAAGATTCAGATTTTGAATGATACACTTGACCCATAGGTTCAACCACATAATCGGTATCGAGGGGGGATACACATACTCGATGCACTTCAGCAGAACAATGTTGGCATTAAATTATCAAAGAAAGAGTAGAGAAAAACAAAATTTTCAAACTTTGTCTTTAAAGATCTGTTACTTGAAAACTTGGTCGAGAAAAGCACACTTTTTGTAGAATTTTTCCAAACTAAATTTGCTCGTACAAAAATCATGATTTTTTTTCCCCTCCAATTTCAAATCATCCAAACATTCCAAAAAAATTCGAATTAAGAAATTTTAACATTACATTAGATAGGAAATTCAAGGGGGTTCAAATTATCCAAAATTTGTATTAACCACGTGTTCGAATTAACCAAATTCCACTGTAATATGATTTATAATTTTTCTCAGTCCTGGGGCATCCTTTCACATATCTGAAAATTTTATCTCTATTACTTGGAATCTAATCATACCCTGAGTGTCTCTGATACAAAAAAAAAAGGGAAAACGCATAACTATGGATTTGTAGTTTTTTTTTTTTTTTTTTGAATTTTTCTGCTTTTTTTTCAACTGAATGATTTAGAAATTTTTAACTGCAGTTAATTTTTACACCAACTGTCAATCAAACTGATAAAAACATTTTTTTCCCCTCAATAATAGGAACAATCTCAATTTTGTGACTGAAGAGCTGATTAATCCAGCCGTGTAAGTACTACTTATTTTGATTTTGAATACTCGTTAACTTGAGATATTACGAAGTTAACTATGTATTGAACCACTAATGAATTTTACGGATTCTAGAAATCTACCTCGTGCCATAATGATAGGGA